>NC_081841.1:39713170-40343638 GCF_963259705.1 Myotis daubentonii
CTCTGAAATCAATAAAAATATATTCAAATATATACATATATATATGTATGTATATATATATGCATATATATATATACATACATATATACAACTCTAATATATACATATATATATATAAATTAATTTGGGGTGCTACCTAACACCTATCTTTTTATTCCCTGCATCACTGGTTAAAGAGTACCCTTTATGACCCAAATGATGTAAAGCATTTAACTTTCTTTTAACAAGTAAATTCCTAGCCAGCAGGCCCTGATCCTTTTCTCAAGTGAAAATTATTAAAAATCTATTTCTGTGAGGAGAAAATGTGATTCCAATCTGAAAGCCTCTTTTTCCTGAAATCATAGTTTCTTCTTAGTCTCTACAAGGTATTTTAGATACACTAGCTGCAAAGCACATAGCCATCAGTGTGCTAGAGAAAGACACACCATTGGCCTCTCACTATAAGTGCAGTCCTTACAAACTACCCCCAAGCATGTTAAAATCATCTTAACTCACAGATGAACTGGGAAGCATAAATGACCCCTTTAGTGAAAACATCTTAATGAAGACAGTTCACCAACTTGGAGCCATTCGCTAGAAACGTGACAACAGGTTTAGGATACCCCAACAGTGAACCTAGAAGTTGTATGAGCACCCGGAAGAAAAAAAGATTCCATGTTATCCTGGATACCATATTGTAGAATATGAAGAGGAGGAGATCAAACATGGTCCACACTATGAAACGTATCCAGCTCTGCCTACAGTGCATACTATAAAAACTATTGACTACCCAGCACTTAGAGATGCTTGGCACATGGCTGATTTCCAACCACTTGAGAATCATAGATTTCCCCCCCTTCCCCTGCCTCTCTACATGGCTTGGATCTTATTACTTCCGCCTCCAACCTCCAAGAATGGCCCTTATACCTGGTTTCTCTCTCCCTTCCTCTCTCTCTAAAACTCAATTTTTAAAAACATATTTTTAAAAATTACATTAATCACTTCACACTTACTAGGAGGGCTATAATGTTTTTTAATGGAAAATAAGTGTCGGTGTAAATGTGGAGAAATTGCTATACATTGCTAATGGGCATATAAAATAGTACAGCCAAAACAAAAAATAGTTTGGCAGTTCTTCAAAAAGCTAAACTTATAATTATCATGTGACTCAACAATTCCATTAATAAGCATAAACCCAGCCCTGGCTGGTTTGGCTTAGTGGATAGAGTGTCGGCCTGCAGACTGAAGGGTCCTGGGTTTGATTCAGGTCAATGGCACATGCCGGTTGCAGGCTTGATCCCCAATGGGAGGCGTGCAGGAGGCAGCTAATCAATGATTTTCTCTCATCATTGATGTTTCTATCTCTCTCTCCCTCTCCCGGTCTGAAATAAATTTTTTTAAAATATATATTTTATTGATTTGTTACAGAGAGGAAGGGAGAGGGATAGAGAGTTGGAAACATCGACGAGGAGAGAAACATCGATCAGCTGCCTCCTGCACACTCCCCTGCTGGGGATGTGCCCACAATCAAGGTACATGCCCTTGGCCGGAATCGAACCTGGGACCCTTGCGTCCGTAGGCTGATGCTCTATCCACTGGGCCAAACGCGTTAGGGCTGAAATAAATTTTTATTTATTTTTTTTTTTTAATTAAATCTTTATTGTTCAGATTATTACATTTGTTCCTTTCTCCCCCCCCCCCCCATAACTCCCCTCCTCCCAGTTCCCGCCCCACCCTCCGCCCTCACTCCCCCACCCACTGTCCTCATCCATAGGTGCACGATTTTTGTCCAGTCTCTTCCCGCATCTCCCACACCCCTTTCCCCCCCAAGAATAGTCAGTCCATTCCCTTTCTATGTCCCTGATTCTATTATAATCAACAGTTCATTCTGTTCATCAGATTATTTATTCACTTGATTCTTAGATTCACTTGTTGATAGATGCATAATTTTAATAAGCATAAACCCAAAGGAACTGAAACCAGATATTTCTCTCTTTCTCTTCCCCTTCCCCACTCTCCAATACTCATTGCAGCAGTATTCACATTAGCCAAAATGTGGAAACAGTCTAAATGGAAAAACAGATAAATGAAAGAAACAAAATCTGATTTTATATATATATGTGCATGTGTGTGTGTGTATATATATATATATATATATATATATATATATATATATATATATATATATTTCAGCCATAAAAGAAATGAAGTTCTGATACATGCTACAACATGGATGAGCCTTGAAAAAATTATGCTAATTGAAATAAGCCAGGCACAGAAAGATAAATATTATATAATTCCACTTACATAAAATATCTAGAGTGGGCAAATTCATAGAAACGAAAGAGTTTCTGTTTGAGCTCTGGTGGGTGTGGCTCAGTTGGTTGAATGTCCTCCCTTGCACCAAAAGGTCACAGATTTGATTCCCAGTCAGGGCACATGCCCAGGTTTCGGGTTCCATCCTGTCAGGTGCATGTGGGAGACAACCGATCCATGTTTCTCTCTCACATGGATGTTTGTTTGTTTTTCTCTTTCTCTCTCCCTTCCTCACTCTCTAAAAAAAATCAATAAATATCACATTTAAAAAAGAGTTTCTGTTTGAGGTAATAAAGAAGTTAATGGAAGTAGATAGTGGTAATGGTGGTATAACATTAATTTCAATTAATGCCACTGAAGTGTATACTTAAAAATGGTTAAAATGGCATCTTTTATAATATATCTATATATATTTTATTATTGATTTCAGTGAGGAAGGGAGAGGGAGAGAGAGATAGAAACATCAATGATGAGAATTATTGATTGGCTGCCCCCTACTGGGGATCAAGCCCACAACCCGGGCATGTGCCCTTAACCAGAATCAAACCCAGGACACTTCAGTCCACAGGCCAATGGTCTAGCCACTGAGCCAAACTGGCTAGGGCATATATTATATGTATTTTAACTACATTGTAAAAAATAAATAATGTAATATTCCAAAAACCATTGGATTGTACAATGTAAATAGGTAAACTGCATGATATGTTAATTATATTTTTATAAAGGCTGCTTTTTAAAAAGGATACTAAAAATGTTAACCTTGCTGAAAAAGAGACAACTTTGCATATGCTAGTAAGAACAGTTAAGACGCAAGATAAGGTTGACATATTCTTACTTAGTAAGTGCATGTAAGCTAGCCCATCTTGAAATCCAAAAAAACAGTAAAGGAAATACAAAACCAGAAACTGAGGATAGAACTGTTGTTTTTTGTGTCAACCGTCAACGCTTCCAAAAGACTTCTAGAGACACCTGTTAATCTGTCAAAGCTTTGTTTATTATCTTTTTAATTTATATTTTACTGCAGTGAGTAAGAATACCATTTTGATAGAGTCTTGATAATGTTTCAGAAGACTGAAGTCAGAGGGAGAGAAATATAGGGTGTTGGGGTCTGAGTTCAAGTGGCTTAGATGGGCCTATTGAGAAAGGAAATTGCCTGGGATTCCGCAAGGTTTGTGACGTAGGATTTGTGGACACAGTGAGAGGAGGATCTGGAAGTGAGTCATGATCAGCAAACGGTTACTTGAAGTAAGTTTCTGTCAAGGTAGGTGATCTATTGTCCTAATAGAAGAGTTCTTGACCTGGATGGCCAAATTGTTTACCTAGATAACGTTGGTTTGCAAAAATTTCCCCAAATGAATAGAGAAGTTATCTATTGATTTCTCATCTTATCTTTCTGGAAAAAAATTTCCTGAGCCAAATATTATGGTTTTCCAGCCCAAGAGTTAAGCGATATTAATGCAGATACTCTCAATTATCACCTAGGGAGAGTGAACAATTCCTGCACAGAGGGGTCTCAGCACTCTTCTTACCTGATTTCTTTCGTAATCTATATCAGTGATTAGCAAACTATAGGCTGTGAACCAAATCTGTACAACCTATTTTTGTACAACCCGGAGCTAATAATAGTTTTTATATATTTTTAAAAATACATTTCCATTGATTTCAGAGAGGAAGGGAGAGGAAGAGAGAGATAGAAATATCAATGAGAGAGAATCATTGATCAGCTGCCTCCCACACTCCCCCAACCACCACCCCCCCCCCCCCCCGCCCCACTGGCGATCAAGCCCACAACCAAGGCACATGCTCTTGACCAGAATCAAACCCACGACCCCTCAGTCCACAGGCCAACGCTCTATCCACTGAGCCCAGCTGGCCAGGGCAGTTTTTATATTTTTTAATAGTTGGAAAAATTAAAAATGGAATAATACTTTGTGACACATGAAATTATAAGACAATCTCGATGTCCACACTAGTAGATAAAGTTTTATTGGGATGCTGTCACACTCATTCACTCATGTATTATCCATGGCTTTTTCATAATACTGAGAAGGCTAAAAAGGGCTAAATCTAAAGTAACCCTGATATTTGGGGGGGGGGGGGGGGGGGCTAGCAATTGGAATCCATGCCAACAAGCTCAGTGTACATTCTTGTTAACCTATAATTAAGTCATTACCTCCTTTCCAGAAACTGGTCTTGCAGAACCTGTTACAGAGGCCATAAAACTGTGAACAGTGCACTGCCCTGGAGGGAGGGTTATTAACGCTGGCGCCAGGCCAAACCATCAGATATGGCCTGGAGACCCCCAACACCTGAGGGCCTTCCTGCAAGGCCTGCTAAAAAAAATTGGAAGCATAATCCATATTTGCGGGACAAAGACCACAGGGAGATATAAAAAGAAGTCCCCTGCATGTTTCGGTACTCAGATTTGGAAAGCTATTCCCTGAGTCTGCTGGCGTAATTAAACAGTGTCCCTCCATTTCTTTAAAGCATCGCTTGTTTTTCTTTGGTCTTCTGCAAAAATACAAGGACAGAACTGAGTAGTTGCAACAGAGACTTGATGGCCTTCTACACCTAAAATATTTGCTAACTGGCTCTTTATGCTAACCTCTTCCCCGGATGGGAGAACAGGAAGCATATTACCAAAGGGAAACCAAGCTGTTTGAGAACAATTGGAAGAGGGAAGTGAATAGGTTGAAAAGTAGGAAGAGCCCTAGCTGGTTTGGCTCATTGGATAGAGCATAGGCCTGCGGACTAAAGGTTCCCGGGTTCAATTCCAATCAAGGGCACATTCTGGTCAAGGGCACATACCTGGGTTGCATGTTCCCAGCCCTGGTCAGGGTGCATGTGGGAGGCAACCAATCAATGTGTCTCTCTCACATCAATGTTTCTCTCTCTCTCTGTGTCTCTCCCTCTCCCTTTCACTCTCTCTAAAAATCAATGGAAAAATATCCTCAGGTGAGGATTTAAAATAAATAAATATAAAATGGTAAAATTATTTTTTAAAAAAGAAAAGTAGGAAGGAAAAGAGTGAAAGAAATTCTTCCATGTCTGATTGGGTAACTAAATAAAAGGCAACTGGACTAAAGCTAGTAGCATGACTCCTTAAAGAAAAATGTTTTTTCAAATATAAAACTTAATATAGCAAATTAAAACCAACTTTTGAGCCGAAACTGGTTTGGCTCAGTGGATAGAGCATCGGCCTATGGACTGAAAGGTCCCAGGTTCAATTCCGGTCAAGGGCATGTACTTGGGTTGCGGGTACATCCCCAGGAGGAGATGTGCAGGAGGCGGCTGATCGATGTTTCTCTCCCATCGATGTTTCTAACTCTCTATCTCTCTCCCTTCCTCTTTGTATAAAATCAATAAAATATATTTTTAAAAAATAAATAAATAAATAAATAAAACCAACTTTTGAACCTCAGAGGGGAGGCAGGGGAGTGGGTAAGAGATCAACCAAAGTACTGTATCCATGCATATGAGCATGACTAATGGACATAGACAATAGGGGGGGTGGGAGCATGTACTGGGAGGTGGGGGTGAGCAGGGAGAGGTCAATGGGGGAAAAAGGAGATGTCCCGACCCACGGGACAACAACGGGGGAACGAAGAGACACCCTAGGAGAATGAGACAAACAAGGGACACGAAAGAATGGCGGCAAGACAGTGTTCTGATCAAGCCTCAAATTTTATTCTTACAGCGGCAGGATATATACTGTTTTAGGGAGGGGGGGGCGGGGGGGTGAAGGGGTCTATGGGCAGTAACCTATTACTAGAGATTTATTAGGCTCCGGATGGCTGTGTGCTTATCAGTGGAGATGTGTGATTTAGCGACTGTGTGAGGGTAGTTTATCTTTTAACTGCTGGCCAAATTGCAAGACACAGGTGGTTTCTGGTAATTAGGAGTTTCTGGAGGAACCAGAAACTTACAGTTCTTAAGATGGCTTTGTCTAAGCCAATATCTCTAATGGCTCCCAACAAGGAGACATATGTAAAACTTTCAATAATAAAGAATTTTAAAAAAAACACATAAAGTTAAGTTGCAAAAAAAAGAACCCAACTCTTGAATATCTTCATATTTAAAACACAAGACACTTACTTTTCAATAATTCTCTGCATAGTTAGGCAAAGACACAACAAATGTAAATTTTGTTTTTGGGAGGGAGAAAAGAGAACAATCAAGGGGAATATTTTCCAATTTATTCTTCACTGCATATACACACATACCACTTGTATAAACTCACATTTACCAAATTAACTAACAAAAAAAGCAAAAACAAAAAACTCCCTCCCCAAATAAAAACAATAATAACAAAATAATCCCTCAAGCCATATCTACACTTTGTATTTAAACAGAGATCCTGGGAGTAAATACAAAATTTAAAGTTAATTGATGGGAAAATAATAAATAAACAACATTATTAATATGGAAAAAATTCTATTACATAAGTATTTGTGGATGATGTTCTCTACAACTTTGGAACCAGAGAGCTGGATTGTTACATCAACTCCATGTGAGCTTCAAGAACCAGAAAAATCTTTACAGTCATCCTTTGATGTCACATCAAAAATGGCTAGAGTATCTAGACTGAGAAATTAAATATACAAGCTGAAAATAAACAGACTACGCATAAAAACAGAACTCTGACCCACATTCTACAGCAACCAGCCAGGGTATTATGTTTGTAGGAGTTATATTTGTAGAAGTCAGATTGCTATCTCTAGCAAACATTCCGGGAAGCCAAATAACCCTGTAACAATTGGCTCCAAATGTCTAGGACTTGATTAATACCTGATAGCCTTCCTTATTTTTGCCCATACCTCCAACTTAAGACCAAGCAGAAAAGGACAAATATGTACCCCTCACCAGCCACATAGGATATTCCACTTCTAGCTATGAAACCAGACACGAAAGGGTCCTATTGCCCATTGCTACCAGAGTCAAATAAGTACAGAAGAGGTTGAATCTTTGTGGTGCTTTTTATTATTCAGACTAGTAGCCCAATGCACGAAGATTCGTGCAAGAATGGGCCTTCCCCTGGCTGCCGGAACTGCCTTCACTCCGGGACAGAGCCGCCTTTCTGCCTTCCCACACTACCCAGAGGCCCGAGCAGCTGGGGCTGTGTGGAATGCCTGTGTTGTCACCATGGCACCTGTGTATGCAAATAAGCCCACCATCTTTGTTGGGTTAATTTGCATACCCACTCCTGATTGGCTGTTGGGCATCACGAAGGTACAGTCGATTTGCATCTTTCTCTTTTATTAGTGTAGATGGCCAGTGATCTGAGAGAGCAACAGGTATTACCCTGAAAAGACCACTCTGACATTTCATCTTAAGCTAGCACTTATATAGGGCTAGAGGATGGGAAAAAAATCCTAAAAACTAGTGAGTTCTCAGGGTCTGCCTTCTATCATTGTCACTGCAAAGATTAGCCCTGGAACGTTGTCCACCTTCAGATAGGTTCTATCCTTGATTTGGGCTTAAAATGTAAAATTATCTTCTATACTCTTATTGATTTTAGAGAGAGGGGACGGAAGAGAGATAAAGAGATAGAAACATGGATGACAGGGACACATCAATCGCATGCCCCTCACTGGGGATCAAGTCCCACACCGGGGGATCAAGCCCAAAACCAGGGCATGTGCCTGACCAGGAATGAAACCTGGGACATCTTGGTTCCTGGGTCAGTGCTCAACCACTGAGCCATGCCAGTCAGAAGATACACTTTGTATCTTTTGAGTGACAGGCTCATCTGGGCTTCAAGGCTACCTTATGTTTAGGCCCTATTTGTTCTTTTTGCAACACATCCTCCAGTTTCCCAGGGTCTGTAAGAAAAATCTCTTTTCTATGCCAATAGTTATAAAACAGCTGTGATTCTATTTCTATTATGTGTCCTTCCCCCATCAGTTAGTCCACCTGAAGCTTCCCCACACCAACTATCTCCAATGAGAGCACACCCAAAACCCTTTTCTTTGTTCCACTATTAAAGCTTTCCCACTATTAAAGTTTCCCAATACACAAGTGATGGTGGCTGACTCTGCTATGGTGAGTTCCTAATAAATAGCATCGCCTTTACTTGTTCTCACTTGGGTAGTCTTTGCTTATTTCCACAAGACCCTGATTATCTTCATCATCAGTATCTTCTAGTTTTACTTCTTTGCTGTTCAACACTTGTTGTGGGAACGACTGTTTCCCTAACATCTTAGACCAGTGGTTCTCAACCTTCCTAATGCCGCGACCCTTTAATACAGTTCCTCATGTTGTGGTGACCCCCAACCATAAAATTATTTTCGTTGCTACTTCATATCTGTAATTTTGCTACTGTTATGAATCGTAATGTAAATATCTGATATGCAGGATGTATTTTCATTGTTACAAATTGAACATAATTAAAGTATAGTGATGAATCACAAAAACAATATGTAATTATATATGTGTTTTCCCATGGTCTTAGGCGACCCCTGTGAAAGGGTCGTTCGACCCCCAAAGGGGTCGCGACCCACAGGTTGAACCGTTGTTTTAGACCATGGATACTCAGTGCCCAGCTGCCTTCACAGTCCAGGGAGCATTTCTGAAACTCCTTTGGCTTTTGCAAAAGGATGGATAATTATAAAGGTGGTTGAGAGGAAAGCCTAGGTCCTGGGATTCCCCCCTTCACTTTTAAAAAAAAAATTATTTTCTTATTATTTTAATACATTTTTATTGATTTCAGAGAGGAAGAGAGGGATAGAAACATCAATGATCCACTGTCTCCTTCACACACCCTACTGAGGATTGAGCCTGAAACCCAGGCATGTGCCTTAACTGGGAAGCCACCCTGACCTCCTGGTTCATAGGTCAACCCTCAAACACTGAGCCACACCAGCTGGCCCCCCTTTTACTTTTAATTAGGTTTATTTCTTCCACTCTACTAATATTATAGCTATTTTTTAAAAAAAGAAAACTGAGGGATTTTTTTTGTGGGTTTTTGTTTCTTTTTTGTCATTTGCTGTGACTCGGGTGTGCATCACCTTCTTTCTATAAGGTAAGGTGTACCCCTGTCTCCATTCCTGAGCTTAGCTTGAAGTCTGCCCTTTTCGTGATTCATATTATTGGTCCATCTGAAGCAGGAGGCTCTGTAAACACTAGCAGGGGGCAAGAGCAAAATGGCTGCTTTGGTGAAGATAGAGAAAGGAGACAACTAGTTTGAAGAAAATGAATTTCCAGATCCTCAACTTCTGTATGTGGTTTTTCTTTTCTCTCTCTCTCTCTCTCTCTCTCTCTCTCTCTCTCTCTCTCTCTCTCTTCTCTCTTCTCTCTCTTTTTAAGTGGATATCAGTAGACTTTTAAAAAAAATTGTTATTGATTTTTAGAGAAAGAGGAAAGGAGAATGAGAAATCGATAACAGTAAAAAATCGATAGGCTGCCTCCTGCACGCCCCCTACCAGGGATCAAGCCTGCAACCTGGGCATGGGCCCTGACCAGGAATTGAACCGGCAGCCTTTCCATGCATGGGATGACCCCAACCAACTGAGCCACACCAGCCAGGGCTGTAAAGACTTTTTCTTAAGCTACATCTGCCGGAGAACTTGGCGGGAGTCTAGGCATGATGCTGGTTCTCAGTGCTTTACAGGTCCTACCTTTCCAGCTCCCCTTTAAGTCCACTCTCCTCCCACTGACAGAACTTGCTGTGGGGCATTGCTAGAGGGACAGGAAGGCTCCAGGGCAGGGGAAGGAGACACTTGGAAACAGCTATCAAGGAACTGAATGACTCAAATGATAGAGTAACACATCCTTTGTAAGCTAGATGCTTCCAAATCCTTGGCTTTCAACAAAATTGAAGGAGGATATTCGAAGAAGTTGACAGTCAAATTGCATTAAAACCAGCATTTGATGATTAATAACTACTGTATGTAGTTTTTGGCATGTACCTCAGAAAGAGTTCAAATAATTGAATGATACCACTATCATAAAACCCCTTCCATTCCATCTACTTGTTTATGCTATATAAGATGTCAATGTCAAATAAAAATAAATCCAACTTGGTCCTGGTATGGCTCAGTGGTTGAGCATGGACCCATGATCCCCAGTAGGGGCCGTGCAGGAGGCAGCCAATCAATGATTCTCTCTCATCATTGATGTTCCTATCTCCCCCTCTCCCTTCCTGAAATCAATTTATAAAACACTTAAAACAAAACAAAAAACCCTCAGTCCTCACAGAGGGAGGATCATTAACCCTCTCGGCACCTTTCCTCCCTTGGAAAGTGAATAAACGTTTTGCTCAGTTACTCTTCCCTGTGAATTCTTTGAGGACCCCCGGCTTAACTTGAGAAAATGATCAGAGCCCACCTAACACATTACACTGACTATTCACTGGGATGAGAGGTTCATATCCACAATAAGTAGTAGATGATTGGGGGTGGGGAGGGAGGGATCTAGGACATAAGGCAGGGATAAATACAGTGCATGCCTCCTTCACTTAGCATTTGCTGCAAATCCTCCCAGTGTGTAAAATACTATATAACCACAAACCAGCTTTTGCAGGTCTTTATCTCTTGTATAGAACAGGAGGTGACTTCCCAGACTTCACTCTCTTCAGTGTACTAGATCCAGACATTTAGTGTAATACCCTGTTTTATATATTTTTTTGACTTAACATTGGTTTCAGGAAGAATCTTTGCTACCTAGAATCTTCAGTCTTTATTTCAAAGCAACACTGGATAATGGCTTTATGCAACTGAAGAAAAAAAGTTGGAACAACTATAAACAGAAATGCCAAATCACTGATGGTTATTGTTGCTGGTTCAAATCAGTATAAAATTAATGCCCAGAAAGCCCACTCTTTCATGTTGAATACTTGGTGTGAGGGAGAGGGGAAGGGGAACCTTTTCTTAAAATGAAAGTAATTACTGCTCTTTTAAAATCTCTTGATCACTGAATGTGAGACCCTTCTGATGTGATTTGAGAAGCTGTGTAAGTACAGGCAGAGTTACTTGCCTGTTTACTCTTTGGGGAGATTGTTTTGGGGGAAATTGATAGGTCTAATTACTATTTACCTCCTTGTTATGCTGCAGTAAAAGTTTTAAATTCACGTTGCATGTTTGCTTTTGACGTATCCCTTTGTGAAATGGGCACTGTGAGGCTCTGGAGAAATGCAGCATGTACCCTCCCTCCCTCCCTTCCTTCCCTCAGCAGAAATGTGTCAATAAGTCGTAAATTCAAACAACTGCCTTTTTAAAAAAACCACAAAATGCTGATTCAGTGCCAAATTAATGCGAATGTTTCCAAAGTGGATTTCTGATATTTGTAAATGTTTTTCTTTATTAGGTAAGAATGTATGACCATTAAAGTCATTAGGATTATATTGTTTTTTAAAAAAGAAGCTGGGCAGAACTGTAATCCAGCATCTTTATTGAATTGGAAAGACTGATAAAACCTTTTGGAAGGATTGGGAGATGTGTCTGGAAAAGCACTTGGAAAATATACAAGCAAGATATCTCATGGCATATTAAAAGAAAAAAGTAATAGCGAAGGAGGAGGAGGAGGGAGAGGAAGAGGGGGTAGGGGAGGAGGAGGATAAGAAGACCTGAACAGCTAAATAAAATGTGGGATCCTGAATTGGATCCTGGACCAAAGAAAGGAAAATGGGTGATATTAGAATATGGGCTTAGAGTAGATTATAGTATTGTATCAGTGTTAATTCCCAGGATTTGATCAGTATGCTATAGTATGTAAAATATGAACATTAGAGGAAGCTGGGTAAAAGATATATGGGAACTCTACTATTTTTGCAACTTTGTGGTAAGTCTAAAAGTTGCTTGTTTGTTTTTTAATCCTCACCATACGATATCTTTTCCATTGATTTTTAGAGAGTGGAAGGGAGGGAGAGTGGGGAGAGAGAGAGAAACATCGATGTGAGAGACTATTAACGTAAAAAACCATGGAAACCTGTAGAGAATTTTTGTGAGTTTATTTGAGCCAAACTGTCAACATATGCTGGGAAGCAGAACCTCAATGAATTGAGATAATGCTCTGGAGAATGGGGAGTTCATACCTTGTTTTTATAAATTTACCATCAAAAGGAAAATACATAAGTGGGTTACGTGAAATTCATTGGTGATAGATTAAGGAGGTGGGATAAAGCAAAGCGGGGAAACCTCAGGGATAGGGTAAAAGGTGAAATGATAGACATATACTTCTTTTACACAGACGCATACAGGATAGTTTGACATAATTAACAGTTGATGACTAACTTGATAACAGTAACAATGAGGGAATGTCCTGGTGCCATTTGTTGTGCCCTGAGGGGTCCAGAAAGAAAGGGATGTTACAAGTTACCCAGACATCTCACAGATATGTTATCTTAGAGGCAAAAAGACAAATGGGCTCAGTAAAAGATCTAAGTTGATCTTTGTCCTGGAAAATACTGGTCTGGGACATGGCTACCCACTATAACCTGTTTGTAGTTAAATATTTAATTTTCAGACCATCTTTTGTGGTTATTTTAGGTCTCTGAGTTTGCAAGACTGCCATGCAGGCCTCCCCTGAGCTTGTCAGGTTAGCATGTGGCCCCTTTCGTCCACAAGACACATCAGTTGGTTACCTCCCACTCATGCCTGACCAGGCCAGGGATCAAATGTGCAACCAAAGTACATACCTTTAGCTGGGAATCGAACCCGAGACCCTTTGGTCTGTAGGCTGGTGCACTAACCACTGAACACCCAGTCAGAGCAAGTCAAAGTATTTTTCAATACTAAATATTCTTCATATCTAAAAAAATCATTGCCTACCTCAAGGTCCTGAAGATTTACATTTAAGTTTACTTCTAAGAGTTTAGGTCTGCTCCATTTTGAGTCTATATATTCTTTTCTTTTTTTAAAAAAAATATATATTTTATTGATTTTTTTACAGAGAAGAAGGGAGAGGGAAGGGAGAGGGATAGAGAGTTAGAAACATCGATGAGAGAGAAATATCGATCAGCTGCCTCCTGCACACTCCCCACTGGGGATGAGCCCGCAACCAAGGTACATGCCCTTGGCCGGAATCGAACCTGGGACCCTTCAGTCCGCAGGCCGACGCTCTATTCACTGAGCCAAACCGGTTAGGGCCATATATTCTTATTTTATTTTATTATTTTAAATTCTCACCTGAGGATATTTTTCTATTGATTTTTTTAAATTCTTCATTGTTGAAAGTATTACATATATCTCCTTTTCCCCCTCATTAACCTCTCCCTGCCCACTCCTACCCCCAGCACAAGCCTTCATCCTCCCCACTGTCTGTGTCCATTGGTTATGCTTATATGCGTGCATACAAGTCCTTTGGTTGATCTCTTATCCCCAGCCCCTCCCAACTTCCCCTGTAGAGTCCATTTTTAAGTAAAGAAAATGGAATGTTGAGAGGAGGAAGGATCAAGTAGGGGGTTCAACATCTTTTTTTTTTTTTTTTTTAACATATCTAATGGTCCCCCTACTATTCATTCCCCCACTGAATTGTCTTACCACCCTTGTGGAAGGTCAATTGACCTATATTTTTCTTAAACTTTTTAATGTCTCTATTTAAATGTGCAATGTTTCCTACTAGACCTGGATTGAGATAGTGACTAGTACCAGACGTGGTCTCAGGAAGCTTCTTGAAAATGAGATTCTGGAATTAAGTTGCTAACATTGGAGGAGCAGTGCTAACCCCCTTCTTGGAGGACAGTGAGCACTGGTAATCCACAGCATACTGTGGCTTCATGATCACTCAAATATAAGTAGGAGCCTAGGGTGGTGCCCAGGTTGAAGGCATTGAGGGATCAGATTACTATGGCATTTCGTTGCTGTGCTGACCATGTACATCGTAAAGATTTGGGGGCCCGATGGTGATTTCTGGTATCCCAAAGGGTAAGTTTCATGCTTGATTCAGAAACTTAGTGAAATATCAGACAACCTCCATGGCAGCTTTGAAGCTGCAGAGCCAATAGAGCTAAGCGTCAAGCACCGGGGGTTAAATTTAAGGATTGCAGAGTTCTAACAAAACGGATACTCAATCCTTTCAGGATCTCGTCTGTGAAAGCAGAAGTACTTGTGAGCAAGAGGTAGACCCTGAGATAGGATAAGGCTCATTTTGACAGACACAAATAAGGTCAAGAACTTCGAAATCCTAAATAGCCACCCATCCCCACCCCCAAACCTTTTTTCCTTGACCGAGGGTTGTTTGAAAAAACAAACAAACAAAAAAAACAGTCTTCTCCACATAAAATTCTTTTAATGACTGTACCTTGTGCTGTAGATCAGGACAATTCTGAGTCCCCTCCACCATCCTTCATTTTTTCTAGTCCCTCAATGAGAGTTAGATCCAACATAAATGTCTTAGTTTGCTCAAGCTGTTGTAACAGAGTGCCACAGACTGGGTGCCGTAAACAACAGAATTTATTACCTTACATTTCTAGAGGCTAGAAGTCCAAGATCAAGATATTGGCAGGGTGTGTTCCTTCCAATGACTGTGAGAAAAAATCTCTTCCATGCCTCTCACCTAAGCTTCTGGTTGGTTTTTGGCAGTCCTTGGTGTCCCTTGGCTTGTAGAAATGTAGGCCTGATTTCTACCTTCTTGTTAACATGGTGTTCTCCCTGTGTGCATGTTCCCTTCTCTGTTGGGGTCCAGCCCCAACAGGTCCAGGGGTTCCCAAAGGTGTGGACAGAGTCGGCGAAGAAGGAAGGACACAGAGGCAGCGTTCAGTTGATCAGCAGCCTAGTCAGGTTCTCTAGCCAGGTTCTGTAGCCAAGTTCTCCAGCCAGGTTCTGTCTTTATTCTCCTGTTACATCTGTATTTATACCAGTTGATTTTAATCCTATCCATTCTATTCCAAAGGTTAGGGCGTTTGTTATCTCCATTCCAAGGTCACTACTCTATTGCTCTGTTAAGCTACAAGGAAGTAACTGAAGGAGATTATCCTAAGTAAAGATTATGTAGCTTAAGCGTGATTGTTCATCGTTAAAGTGATTAACTACCCGTGTGGCACTTAGTTAAGGGGTTTTACTGATTCCCTTCCTTAGTCCTGTTAATCCCTAACTCCAGGGAAAAATCCCCACCTGGGGAAACAACCTTTCTTAGAGAGGTGACCTTGGTTAAAACACATAGCTCTAAGAAGGGGAGCAAACATATTAAGAACAGCATGCCATATACACCAGGTCCCTTGAAACATATGCTGTGCAGATGTTTCTTCCCTGCAGCCACTGTGTCAAGCAGCAAGGATGGACCGGCTTCTGGCACTTTTCATAAGAACATCAGCCAAATTTTATTAGAGCCCACACTAATGACCTTATTTTGACTTGATTACCTCTGTTAAGACCCTATTTCTAAATAAGGTCACTTCCTGAGGTAGCGAGGATTAGGACTTCAACACATGAAATTTGGGGGAGGCACAATTCAACCTAAAATGATAACTCAGACAGAGAAATATAAGACTTTACCCAGGAGGAGATAGACTATACATGAAGAAAAAAATTGCAGATCTCAGCAATTTGTATGGGCAGGAATCTGAGGAACAAGTATATGTTTGGATTCCAAAGGTGTTACACCGGTGATGATAAATATGAGATTTGATTAGGTCAAAGTTATCAGTTGGGTGCACTCCCCTGGGGATCAGAATTTAATGTGTTGACTCAAGCACCTCGAAGAAGCATAAATGTTCTCCTAAGTTGGCTAATGGAATATTGAGCCCAAATCATTGCCCACCAATTTGAGCTGGCTGAACTTTCCTGACGTGGTGCAGAGGAAGGAGTCTAAAGTCTCAGAGAAATGACACTCAAGCATGAGGGCATGAATCGGCCCACACACCTCCCTGGGAGAGCCTGTAGAACAAGCTCTACACCAACACATTACAGAATGCATTTGTAAGGCAGACACTGTTATGCCCAGATTTCAAGATCCCCCAAAGGACACCACCAGGGAGTGCTGAATCCAATGCAAAAGCATAGAGTCTTTATTCAAGCTGAGCTTGGTCCCTCTGCCTCCACCGGTGCAGCGGTGAGATGCAAGAGAGCCCCGAGTCCCAAGAGAACAAAGAATTTATAGGGCTTGGGGTGGGGGGGGGGTGAGGGCTCACTTGGACCACTGATTTGGCCGATTCTGGTTAGTTGAGTGTGGGCCGGGGGCTAGTGATGTAAGGGCAGGGTGCAGCTAGGATCTGGTTACACAAAGACGGGGGGGGGGGGGGGGGTAGCATACTTTTGGCCTTGGGCTAGTTTCCCTTGCTTTCCCATTGGCTGAGATGAGGGCAGGCTGAGTAACTGATACATTCTGTGGCTTTCCTGGGAGAGGAGTTAGGGACACAGCTATCAGTTCCGTTCTGTCCTTTCACTATCAGTTTCGTTCTGTCCTTTCATTAGGGACACAGCTATCAGTTCCGTTCTGTCCTTTCAACACCAGCATCCTTTTAACACTCTGGCGACAGTGAAGGATGTTGCTAAGAAATTGAGTTCTCTCATCTCAAAATGGAATAAAGGGGTCCAGAAGTGGAAGAGGCATGGCAATCCTTAGACCTCAGTGACAAGGTGAATACAATTACCAGAATAGCCCAGAGGGATGAGGTAGTAATTAGAATGTGTAACCTGTAGAAATATGTAACAATGTAGAATTTGTAACAAGGCCTTAGAAATTAAATACAAGGGAAACCTACCAAGCTGTTTCTTGACATATTCAGACAAGGATTCCAGGTCTGGTGGGCAGAAACCTAACATAAGTCACTGAAGTGGGAATTCATAGCCTCTTATGCAGTGTCTAGAAGTAAACTAGTTCACAGACATGGAGCTGCAAAGGACCCTGCCACAGGATGCCCACAGGTATGTTTTCCCAGAGACAAGTCAGGCACTTACCAGTCTGACTGTAACTTGGGAAAAGCTAAATATCTTTTAGCGTTATTTAATACTAAAGGCCCGGTGCACGGAATTCGTGCACGGGTGCGGTCCCTAGGCCTGGCTGGTGATTGAAGTGCGAGCGCCTGGCCTGAAAGGGCAGGTCCCAGCTGACCTCTGGGCCCTGGGCATCACCTGGGCACCTGGGCCGCCACACACCCCCCCTCTGACTGAGTCACAGTCCCTGAGTCCCCACAAAGAGATGTGATGAACGCAGCTGGATGACGCGGGCCGGGGTGCAGCACGGGCCTCTGGGCTACCCAGCGGTGCTGCACGAAAGCCTGGAGGGCAGCACGGTCTCTCCTGGCCGGCCTCACAGACCAGCTCCTGTGCGAATCCACAGGGAGCCCAACCAGCTCCTATGGTCCTAGTGGCTGCAGTCTGGCTCACAAGGAAGGGGCCGTGTGGATGTGGGGTGGGCTCCTCGTGGGCACCCAGCACCTGAGTGCAGGGGCTTCCCCAGTGCGCAAACCCTGGTGTTCTGGGGGAGGGTAGCAGGGGGAGTGCGAGTGAGCTCGGCGGACACCCTGAATTCCCACAGCACCTCCGTCCCCATCACTCCCTCTCCCAGGTAGCCAGCGAGAGGTCACAGCCCCCCGCCTGGGTGCTGCGGGAGGTTGGTCATCACCACCCATCCCCAGTTCTTTGTCCCAACCCAGTGCCTGGCCCTGATTGAGCGATCAGGACATCCCCCAAGGCTCCTGGACTGTGAGAGGGTGCAGGCCAGGCTGAGGATCCCCACCCCCTTTCCCGAGTGCGTGAATTTCGTGCACCAGGCCTCTAGTATTATATAAACCACTGTGTCATCCAGCTGGTGTGGCTCAGTGGCTGAGCATTGACCTATGAACTAGGCGGTCATGGTTCAATTCCCAGTCAGGGTACATGCCCACATTGTGGGCTCCTTCTTCAGTCAGAGGAGTGTAGGAGGCAACCAATCAATAATTTTCTGTCATCATTGATGTATCTCTCTCTCTCTCCGTCTCTGAAATCAATAAAAATATATCAAAAAGTAAAACACTGGGTCCATGTAGGTTTAAGAGTCGCAATTAAATTGCCCACATGAGTCAGAACTTTTTAGTAAATGCATGTGCTACTTTGCTGCCTTCTCTTCATCTTACAAGGCTTTACATGGAGTTTTCTATGCCTAGCGTAGAAAAAAATGCTAACCTGACACCGAGCGAAAAATGAAGGCCACTGCTGGATAGCCCCACTTGGGGTGATTCTAAGAATGATTGAGGGATACCCTCCCAAGGGCAGAAATCTGGAAGATATATTTGATTGTGCGCTTCATATAAAAAAAGAGGTAACTTGAGATATGTATCTAAACTGATTCATGGATTGTGACTAATGGTTCACTATTATGCAGAGACTTGATAAGAAGAGAATTAGAAGATTGAGAACAGAGGCTGGGGGAGAGCCAGTAGGATGGACTTCTCAGAATGGGTATAGAGTGTCATGTAAGTGCCACCAGAGGGCATCTACTCTGAGGGAAAGAGCTCAGGTAGACAGAGGGCCGAAGTGGGTTAAGACTCTAGTGCCATTGGCATAAGGGTGACTGTATTTTGCCTATGAGAAAGACATGGCTTTTGATTGTCCAGAAGGCATAGTGTTATGGACTGAATAGTGTTCCACTAAAATCATACGTTGAAGCCCTAACCCTCATAACTTCAGAATATAACTGTATTTGGAAATAGGGTCTTTAAAGAGGTAATTAAGTTAAAATGAAGATGTTGAGATGGGCCCTCAATCAATGTGATTGGTGTTCTTATAAGAAGAGGCGATCCTAGCAATATGATACAGAAGAGGCCTTGTGAGGACACAGTGAGAATATAGCCATATGCAAGCAAAGGAGGGAGGCCTCAGAACTAAACTTGCCAACAATCTTGATCTTGGACTTCTAGCCTTAAAACAGTGAGAAATAAATGTCTGTGTATGAGACACCCAGTCTGTGGTATTTTGTCGGCAGCTCTAGCAAACTAATATGCATGGGTGTAACAACATCATCTTCCCTTCACCAGGCTGAGACTGTGACTACCACCACTACAAGCCAGCGATGAGCCCAAATGTGGTCCCATTCCCTGGGAAATCAGCCAACACTGTGACAGATTGGTGACACCGAATCCCTTCCATCACGAAGTGACTGAGGCAGGATGGCAAGAAGCTAGGGAAATTCCTTGACAAGTAGACTAAGGGAGACTGAGACAAAATAATTAAACAAGGTCAAATGATTGAAGCAATTTATAGTCAGCTAAGGAATCACAAGGTTTTATCTTCCCTGACCAAGGATACGTAGGAACAAATGGTTTACAGGGTCCAGACCATCCCAGGACAGAACGGCCTGTGAGGTTCTTGATGACATTCTTTTATGACAGTCTTTAAAAATGAAACTAACCAGGAAATAGCCCCGACTCCCCTATATGCACATTTTAATCAATCAACATATTGAAGGACACACCTGAAAAACAAATGAGTATTCTGATAACACCCTCCCCTGGGATCTCCCCTGGGATTCCAGCCGGCCAAGGAAAGATAAAAAGCCTCAATACAAAGGACCCACGGCACACTCCTGCTAGAGCATGTGGCAAAGTTCAGTGTTGGTAAGATCTATGATTCATGTGAGTCTGTTTTGACAATCCAACTATGTATACTCTAGGAGGCTCATCTGTTTTCCAGCTATGATGAGTGAATCTGGAAGTTTAAGTGTTAAAGTGGGAGTGTCTCTCTCACTACTATACCTAAAGACTCAAGAAAGGATATTTTGCTTCCTGTCTGTAATTCTTGGGGTTCGTGGATTTAGAGGTCCTAGCTCCCAGAAGAGGAATGTGTTTCCCAGGAAACAGAGTCCAGGTGGAAGCGGGGACTTCCCTCCCATGACTTTGAGTTTCTCATGCCACTGAACCATCAGGTAGAGAAGTTGGTCACTCTGTTGGCCAGACTGGTCAGTCCTGATCACCAGGAGGAAATTGGAAGTGGAAGCAAGGAAGACCACGTCCAGAACCCAGGACTCAGGCGATGCCTTTCAGTACTGCCACACCCAAGGATAGTAACGGTTAAGGGGAAACTGTGGAAACTGGATAAAGATAGACTTCCTAAAGGATGGGTCACCCACCAGGTAAAAGACAGTCTAAAAAGAGGTGCTGGCAGACCTAAGGAGGTTATAAAGTGGGTGGTGGAAGAAAGAAGATATGATTATCAACTTAGCTTTAGAACACAGCGGTGGAGAAATTAGTCAATACATTTTATGTTAATGATTTTTCTCCCTTCTTTGTCCCCTTCTCCCCCCCCCCTCCCACAACTTATGGGACTTGCCCATGCCTTTCCCAACCCCCGTTCCCCAAGTGTAGTTTCCTTTCCTCTCTCTCCTAAGCTCCAAGGGCCCTTTTTTTGCTTCTGTAACTTATTTCCTGAGCCCATTTCTTCTATGACTCACTTCTTTTACCTCTGTAACTTTATATATATATATATTGATTTCAGAGAGGAAGGGAGAGGGAGAGATAGAAACATCAATGATGAGAGAGAATCATTGATGGGCTGCCTCCTGCACACTCTACACTGGGGATCCGAGCCCACAACCCAGGCATGTGCCCTGACTGGGAATCAAACCGTGACCATCCGGTTCATAAGTTGATGCTCAGCCACTGAGCCATGCTGTCCGAGCAATACACTTTCTCTTTTTATAATAAAAAGAGAGTGTTTTTGGTTTCAGGTTGGGAGTGTGACGAAACTGAAATCATCCCATGATAATGTGGTTAATGGGACTTTGTGTGTCTCGGGTGTCTCAGAACAAATTTCTCGTTTGTCCAAGGATGCGTGTAAAAAGAGATGTAAAAAGTGTGGAAAATGGGACGTTGGAACCCGAGGGTGCTGAAAAGCTGGGTCGTGGACCCCCGCCGGGTCTCAGCACCACGGAGGTGCCGGGTGTTGCCGAGGGCGCGGGCCCTTGTGGTGCGCTCCGCCCCTGGCTCCAGCCCAAGGCCAGGCTAGGGCCTCGCGGTTCACCTTCCTGGTGCTGCGTCCCTGCGGCAGGCTCCTGCCCTGCGGGGCAGTGCCGGGGCGGGTGAACTTACTAAGTATCCTTGTGAAGTGGCGGGGATGGAGAGGAGGAAGCGGGGGCGGACGAAGCCGACCTGCTGGACACCGCGGACCCTCTGGCAGGAGGCGAGAGCACGGCTAGTTTGGAGGACCTGGAGTCGTGTAAGCGCCACCAGAGGCACTTACTTAATGACTTTTGATTGTCCAGAAGGCATTGTGTTATGGACTGAATAGTGTTCCACTAAAGTCACATGTTGAAGCCCTAACCCTCATAACTTCAGAATATAACTGTATTTGGAAATAGGGTCTTTAAAGAGGTAATTAAGTTAAAATGAAGATGTTGGGATGGGCCCTCATCCCACTCCGGGGGGGGGGGGGGGGGGGTGGGCAGCGGCGGGGGCAGCATGTGCAAGACCTGCACTTACGAGGGCTGCAGCGAAACCACAAGCCAGGTGGCCAAGCAACGCAAGCTGTGGATGTGCAAGAAACACCGCAACAAGATGGACAAGGACAAGGACAAAAAGAAGAAAAGTGACCAGGCCCTGAATTCCGGTGGAGCCACCCCAGCTGGCAGTGTGGGGAACGTCAAACTGGAGGGAAGTGCAGATAGCTTTCTCTCAATTGTTAAACAAAGAACAGGAGCTTTGGGGGATCGTTCTGCAAGACCTACACTTTTAGAGCAAGTGTTAAATGAAAAAAGATTGTCATTATTAGGAAGCCCAGAAGTGGTGCAGTTTTTACAGAAACAACAACAGCTATTAAATCAGCAAGTTTTGGAGCAAAGACAACAACAGTTTTCAGGAACATCAGTGTGAGGGAATTTATTAAGAAGCTCTACATGTTTTTTTTTTATCTTATTGAAGTAGACGAAAATATTTTTATACTAAGATAAGTGGGGTAAGATATGCCAGAACATAAGCAGTTGTTTTCCTGTAAATATATGTGTGCATTTGGGGATAAATAGGAATTGCACTTTATGCAACTGATCCTTTCAGACCATCATAAATTTGAAGAAATCAGCTTATCTTTTCAAAATAACATTTAATTACAATGTGTTTTTAACAAAATGTTCTTCTGTCATTGTTACTGAAGATTTTGAAGCAGTTACTTTCAGTGAAAGTTATGAAGTTTTAATTGACATTAATCTTGGATCTAACTCAGTGGTTCTCATCAAGGGGCAGATGGAAATGTTATGGGTATGTTTCACAGTGACTGTGAAACCTGCTGGCTTTTAGTGAATGAGCCAGGAATGCTACATGT
This sequence comes from Myotis daubentonii, assembly GCF_963259705.1. Classification (NCBI taxonomy): domain Eukaryota; kingdom Metazoa; phylum Chordata; class Mammalia; order Chiroptera; family Vespertilionidae; genus Myotis; species Myotis daubentonii. The sequence goes on from NC_081841.1 coordinate 39,735,631, forward strand.
TCTGCAGTATTTGGAATGACCCTCTTAAGAAACACTGATATAGCTACCTGTGATGAAAAAATGTGTTGGGGCACTTTTTGCAGTTAAGACTAGAGCTGTCAAAGAGGTAAGCATACTTTATAGCTGTAGGGAAAGTTAAATTGTTAAATATCTGTGAAATTAGGGTACATATCTGTTTTTAGTAATGTGCTAGTGAAACCTGAGAGGGATTAACAGTACACTGGAATGAATGCACCTCCACAAGTTCGCTTCTCTTTTTCATGTTACCTGTTAGTATTGATCTCTTTTAAAGCAGACACTATAGTGTGTTGAATTTGTGAACAGTATAGATGTAGTTCATCCTACCAGTGCCAGGACAAAATTATTTTTTTAATACTCATGTGTTTTTCAAAAAGAGATCCTGAAAATAAGAATAACATTCCAGCATTTTGTCAATGTTTTTAAAAATTGAGCTATATTTAAGACTGTGTTATTCCTAAATAATGTTCAAAGAATGACGCGAATATATATAGTTACTTTTTCCTTATATTTTTTTCCTAGGAAAACTTTTAAAAGGCAAAACTATCAATAAGAGTAACAAATTACAGTATGTCCAGTGTTATGACAATAAATGTAGGTGGCTCAAGTTTAACTGCAAAAATGTGTTAGTTTCTTGGTTTTTAAGCTCTGAAATAGATAAGTTAAATTGAGTCATAGCTGTACCAAGAAGTACTTAAGGAGAGAACAGAATCTTTTTGTTCATTTTTATATACTTTAGACTTGCATATCTGTGCAAAAACACTTTTACCAAAATTATTCATTAAAGTTCACTTGTTGACCTTTGGGGGGGAAAAAAGTGTGGAAAATGTGCTGTGTAGTTTCTGTTTGCCCCATGCGTCAACACCCTGTCCCTTTCCACCGTGTTCTGTGTCTATGGGATTGGGTCATTATGGTCTACATCAGTCGGTTTGCCCTTGGTTTCTGTATTAGTTTTGTAATGCTGCTATAACAAATTATCACAAATTTAATGGCTTAAAACAAGACACACTTGTTAAAAGTCTGAAACGAGTTTCACTAGGCTAAGATCAATATGTTTGCTTGGCTGCATCTGTTTATTTGGCTTTTCTAGCTTCTAAAGGCCATCTGCATTCCTTGGCTTATGGCCCTGGCCTCTGTCTTCAAATTCAGCAGCAGAGCATCTTCAGTCTCCTCCTTTCCCCTTCTCTTTCTCTCTCCCTTTCTCTGACACTCCTGCCCCTCTTTCACTCTCAAGGACTTTTATGATTACAGTGGGTACACCTGGGCATTCCCCGTCTCAAGATTCTTCATCACACCTGTAAGGTCTCTTGCTTTGTAAAGTAACATATTCACAAGTTTTAGGGATTAGAACAGGGGTCCTCAAACTTTTTAAACGGGGCCAGTTCACTGTCCCTCAGACCGTTGGAGGGCCGGACTATAGTTTAAAAAAAAACTATGAACAAATTCCTATGCACACTGCACATATCTTATTTTGAAGTAAAAAAAATCAAAACGGGAACAAATACAATATTTGTATTTGCATGTGGCCCGTGGGCCATAGTTTGAGGACCCCTGGATTAGATCATGGGCATCTTGGAGGGTCCTTATTGTGCCTAACGTCATTTCCAATTGGATTTGGCCAACTGGGGGGCACTGCTAGAGAGTTCAAAGCACGAGGAGAGGAAGTCTAAAGTATTTCTTTCTCTGGCTCCCTACCTGCTGGTCGCTATGTCTCTTTCTGGAAGCCATGATTCCTATCTGCCAGCCCTCTCTTCCAGCTCCAGCTACATTCTTTGGGTTCTAATAACTATTTTCTCCCCTTGCCCTCTAAGGCCCAAGGGCTATGGCTTCTCCAGGCTCTTGCTAACCCTGAGAAGCTCCCCCATCCTTTCCTGGTTTGCCTTCACCCTGCCCACATCATTACAAATATTTCCTTTAAAAAAAAAAATTGCTTTTATTTTACTTTGATTTTTTTAAATGTTTTTATTGATTTCAGAGAGAGGAAGGAAGAGGGAGAGCGAGATAAATAATAACGATGAAAGAGAATCATTGATCGGCTACCTCCTGCATACCTCACACTGGGGATCGGGCTCAAAACTCAGGCATGTGCCCTGCCTGGGAATCTAACCCTGACCTCCTGGTTCATAGGTTGATGCTCAACCACTGAGCAACACTGGCCAGGCTAAATCCTAATTTCAATTCCCTTGCCTCTCAAGAGTTCAAATGTAGACGATTATGTCACAATGAGATACCGCATCATACCCACTAGGATAACCTTATCATATCATAGAGAACAAAACAGAAAATAAGGATGGGGAGAACTTGAAACCCTTGTGCATTGCTGGTGGGAATGTAACATGATGCAGTGCTATGGAAACAGTTTGGAGGCTCCTCAAAAAGCTAAACATAGAATTCTCACATGATCCAGCAATTCTACTCCTAGGAATACACCCAAGAGGATTGAAAGCAAGGACTCAAATAGAAACTTGTACACCAATGTTCATAGAAGCACTATCCACATTAGATAGAAACAACCCAAGTATCTATCAATAGATGAATGGTTAAATAAAATGTTGTATATACCCAATGGAATATTATTTCACCTCTAAAAGGAATGAAATTCTGACACATGCTATAACATGGATAAAACTTAAAACCATTTAAATAAATGGTTTTATTTAAATACAATAAATAATTTAAATAAATCAGACATAGAAGCCAAATATCTGATTTCACTTATGTGAGGCATGTAGAATAGGGAAATTCATAGAGACAGAAAGTATAATAGAGATTATCAGGAGAAAAATGAGGGGTGTATCAGAGGCTGTTGTTTAATAGGTGAAGAGTTTCAATTTGGGATGATGAGAAAGTTCTACAAAGGGACAGTGGTGATAGTTGTGATAGGGGGAAAGGGCATGTAATAAGAGTAGAGCCACAGTTGTTTAATAATTATTCACCTCACTAACTATAGATAAGAGGCTTTCTTACAGACCCTGGGAAACTGGAGGAGGAAACAAGGCTGTAAAAAGATAAGATGCCTAGATGGGTCCATCACTCAGAAAAGAAATGCATTTTGTGAAGAGACCAAGGACAGGACAGGCTTTGATTTGGTTGCTGTGCCCCATCCTGACCTTCTCCGGGAGTTTGCCTCAGGAATGCTGACTATTCTCTGGTCCCAGGAACAGGCTGAGCTGTTTGTAACATCATACAAGATTAACTACCTTGTTTCAGAACTTGGAGCTCCTAAAGGCTGGACTTCCCTCCCCTTTCCTTGCTACACACACTTGCAGCTTGCAGCTGCTGCACTTATCTTCTCCCTCACGCATATACATATTATCAGCCAACTGGCGAGGGGAGTGAGAGCAGAATTTCCAGCTTGACCAACTGCTCTCCCCACACTGCTGGCATTATTGGAATAAACACTCATACGTTGGACTCAATTGTGTCCAGTATCAGTTGTACAACACTGTGAATGTAGTAAGTGCCACTGAATTTTATGCTTAAAAATAATTACCATGGTAAATTTTATGTCATATAGATAGATAGATAGATAGATAGATAGATAGATAGATAGAGAGAGAGAAAGAGAGAGAGAACCGCATCCAGCACAGCCAGGGGTGAACCTGAGGAGGGGCAGTGAAGGATTTGTTCCACTTCTTAGGAACTTACGCACAGGTGACCCAAGGCGCCTCATTTGGATATACCAATACAGACGTCAAAGGGTACTTACTATTAATTAATATGGCCGAGCTTAACCGAAAACTAAGAAGAGAGAAGACACAGGGAACAAACAATGCAAGAATCACACAGGTTTAATTACCAGAGAGCTGATGGGTTTCAGTCCTTGGCAGGCCACCCGGAGACACTCGCTGACAGAGCCACACGGAGGTCATCAAATACGCCGCGGCAGGAGCGCGCTCTCTTGACTCGAAGAGAGGCCTCTAACAGTCTGGGCTCAAAGGCAGAGCAGGAATGGCAGTTTCCAAGGGGGAAGGAGAACGTCTGGCTGTGGAGGAGCAGACAGGCGTCTGAACCGCAGCAGATTTGCTCTCCTTAAATCCTTGAAGCTGGGCGTCTTCAGTGTCTCCTATTGGGTGCCATACACGGGTGCCGCCCTGTTATCTAGGTATACCCTCGGGCAGGAAAGTTGTGTACATGTCCAAAGCTTATCAATCACACACACACATCTTATTTTGGAGCTGTTTACAAGTTTTGGTCTAAGAATAAAATGGGGTCTACTTATGCTAATACAAAATGGAGTCTACTTATGCTAACTAAACTTATTACTTATAACAGGCTTCTTCAGTGTCTCATATCAGTGTGCTCCAGTGGCCTTCTGGGCTTATCAGGATACACACGCAGGGGGGTTACAAGGTACTTATCAGGAGTTAACATGCAGGGAGTTGTTGATCAGGAGTTACAAGTTATTTGTCAGGAGTTAACATGCAGGGCATTACAAGTTACTTATCAGGGTCTCACACACACACACAAGTTAAGTTCCTCTTCTAAGTAAAGTTTAAAATTCACTCTAATAAAAAATGAAATTTGAGTATGCTATCTTATACTAACTAAACTTATTACTATAACAAGATTAAAGAAAACAGACAAGAGAATACAGTTGGGATGAGGATGAGGAAACAGTGACCCAGCCTGTAAGCTGAAGCTTTGTTTTATAGTCTGATCACACAAAGCAAAACGAGGGCAAGATGTTTACAATGTTCTTGTGAATTTCAAATCTACTTTTTTCCTGTTGTTGCCATTCTCTGAACTCTATCAAACCTTGTTTTGGCAGCACTTGCTGCATCCCCCTTCCCCCTTCCATCCAGCCCACATCCCTTAGCTACCTAGGACTGCAGGGTCAGACTATAAGGTCAAGTTTACAGCCATAGCCTTTTGGCTATAATTGTGCTGGGAGGGCTTTGCTCTCTAAGCTGGGACGTGTATTTGGCTTTGCCACAAGTCAGTCTGAGTCTTGATCTTGTGTGAACGCTGTAGCCGCTCTCTCTCTCTCTCTCTCTCTCTCTCTCTCTCTCTCTATATATATATATATATATATATATATATATATATATATCCACAATAAAAAATGTAGATGATTAACATTTTAGTTCTATTATTTTTATTTATTTTTAGAGCAAAAGGAAGGGAGAAGAAAAAGTGGGGAGAGAGATGTGAGGAGTGGGAAACACCGATTGGCTGCCTCCTGCATGCCCCTGGTATTGGGGGTCGAGCCCACAACCCCGGATGTGCCCAAAACCAGCAACACCCAACCAACTGAGGCACACCAGCACAGGGCTAGCTCTATTATTTTAACATATATAAGTGTAAGTTTTTCTTTCATTTTATGGTAGCGTAGTTAGTAGATAATTAAAATCAAAAGATAATTTAAATATTTCTTGCTGTCATTAAATTTAAGAGGGGAACACCAAAATAAAAAAAAAACCCTTACAAACTTTTAAAAATGAGTAATAAACCCCGGCCGGTATGGCTAAGTGGTTGAGTGTTGACTCATGAACCAAGAGGTTGGGGTTCAAGTTCCAGTCAGGGCACATGCCCAGATTGTGTGCTTGATCCCCAGTGGGGGGCTTGCAGGAGTCAGCCAATCAATGTTCTCTCTCATCATTGATATTTCTCTCTCTCCTCTCCTTTACCTCTCTGTCTCTGAAATCAATAAAAATATTTCTAAATGAGTAATAAAATATACTCCATAATATGTATTCAGCTTTTCTTATTTTTAAATGTTTATACCCATGTACATAAATATGCAATAAAAAACTTAAATATATGTGGAATTGGTTGTGGAAAATGCCATCTACCATGAGGAAAAAGAAAGGTTATGTGAAAGAAGAAACAACAAAAAGTAACTGTTGGATAAGATTGAAAATCATATTAATCAATTTAGAACATTCACTGAGCTTTAACAGGGACCATTAAGAAAAAAAATGTGGTTAGAGGGTGTCTGTTGGTATCAGAAAAACATGTAACACCAAAACATCTGATATTAAAAGATAGGTAGCAGCAGTTATAATTTTTATAATATTGCTTCAGTGATGACTTGAAATAGTCCAAAAGGAAGATAATTTCAAATGTCTGAGTGTTTTCAACAAGTGTTAAATGTTTTATGTAAAGTGATAATAGAGTATTAAGTGAATGCATGACCCAGTGGCAATAAACGGCATTTTGGCTGTTGACTACAGAAAGGGAAAATTCTTTGTTCAACAAACCTCATGTGAGTGTTCATAAATCATAGGCTGTGGGGCTGACAAACACTCTTGGTGCTACCACTTGCAGATGGGTGCCTTAGGAAAAGTTATTTAATTATTTGGTCCCTCAATTTCCTTCTCTGCAAAATGAGGGTTTTGAGAGAAATCAAGATGGCGGCATAGGTAAACACCGGAGATTGCTGCCTCGCTCAACCACTTCAAAAATACAACTAAAAGACGGAATGGACATCATCCAGAACCACAGGAAGGCTGGCTGAGTGGAAATTCTACAACTAGAAGGAAAGAGAAAAGCATACAGAGACTCAGAGGAGGTGCGGTGTGGAAGTAAAATACTAAGGTGCGGAGGTGCATGTGGAGCGGGCTGGCGGCTGAGGGCGCGGTTGTCTTTTTCAATTGGGAGGGAGTCTCGGGCTCTAAGCTCCAGCTCCGGGAGAGTCTCTGGGGACCCAGACTGAAACGGGAGAAGCAGAACTGTCTGGCATTGGTCGGAACTCAAGGGCAGCTTTCTTTCCGAGGTATTGCAGTAATTGCTGGGACACTGAGAAGCAGAACCCCTGAAGGCAGGACTGAGGGCAGCCATAACTGCTCGCTGTGCCCGCCCTGTTGATCCCCTGGGACCCACCCTGCCCAAGCCTTGAATGGAGGCATTTTCTGCATAGCCTCAGGCAGAGGCTAGATTAGCACCTCCCTAGAGATCAGGACAGAAGTTCTCCCACTGCAGACACAGCTGATTCTCACAGCCAATTGGCCTGGAGGTCAAATCCCCCCCAGTGTTACCTACAACAATCAAGGCTTAACTACAACAAGACTGTGCACAAAGGCCACAAGGGGGTGCACCAAGAAAGCATAAAAAATGTGGAGACAAAGAAACAGGACACAAATGACAGAAATGGAGGAAAGCAAACTGCTAGAAATAGAGTTCAAAACCACACTTTTAAGGTGTTTCAAGAACTGTCTAGAAGCTGCCAATAAATTTAGTAAGGCCCTCGAAAAGACTGGTGAGACCGCCGATAAATGTAGTGAGATCCTCAAGAAATCTAGTGAGACCCTCGATGTTATGATAAAGGACCAACTAGAAATTAAGCATACACTGACTGAAATAAAGAATATTATACAGAGATCCAACAGCAGACCAGAGGATCGCAAGAATCAAGTCAAAGATTTGAAATACGAAGAAGCAAAAAACACCCAACCAGAAAAGCACAATGAAAAAAGAATCCAAAAATATGAAGATAGTGTAAGGAGCCTCTGGGACAGCTTCAAGCGTACCAATATCCGAATTATAGGGGTGCCAGAAGAAGAGAGACAGCAAGATATTGAAAACCTATTTGAAGAAATAATGACAGAAAACTTCCCCTACCTGGTGAAAGAAATAGACTTACAAGTCCAGGAAGCGCAGAGAACCCCAAACAAAAGGAATCCAAAGAGGACCACACCAAGACACATCATAATTAAAATGCCAAGAGCAAAAGACAAAGAGAGACTCTTAAAAGCAACAAGAGAAAGAAACTCAGTTACCTATAAGGGAGTACCCATACTGTCAGCTGATTTCTCAACAGAAACTTTGCAGGCCAGAAGGGAGTGGCAAGAAATATTCAAAGTGACGAATGTCAAAAAGCTACAACCAAGATTACTTTATCCAGCAAAGCTATCATTCAGGATTGAAGGTCAGATAAAGAGCTTCACAGATAAGGAAAAACTAAAGGAGATCATCACCACCAAACCAGTATTATATGAAATGCTGAAAGGTATCCTTTAAGAAGAGGAAGAAGAAGAAAAAGGTAAAGATACAAATTATGAACAACAAATATGCATCTATCAACAAGTGAATCTAAGAATCAAGTGAATAAATAATCTGATGTACACAATGGACTGGTGATTATAATAGAATCAGGGACATAGAAAGGGAATGGACTGACTATTCTTGGGTGGGAAAGGGGTGTGGGGGATGCGGGAAGAGACTGGACAAAAATCACACACCTATGAATGAGGACAGTGGGTGGGGAGTGAGGGCGGAGGGTGGGGTGGGAACTGGATGGAGGGGAGTTGTGGGGGGGGGGAGGAACAAATGTAATAATCTGAACAATAAAGATTTAATAAAAAAACAAAAAAAACAAAAATGAGGGTTAATAATGATCTTGTTGAGACGATTAAATAAGATCCTATATAATAAAAGCGTAATATGCTAAGTGTCCGACCAATCAGCCAGACATTCAGTCGACCGCTTGACCAGTTGCTATTATGCACCCTGACCACTAGGGTGCAGACACTCCAACTGGTAGGTTAGCTTGCTGCTGGGGTCCTGCTGATGGGGATTGGGCAAGAGGGCTGGACATGCCCTGGAGCCCTCCCACGGTCCCTCCCCAGCCAGCCTGGCCCCATTGGCCCCAATCGGGATTGGATAAGACGGCCCCCATCCCTGATCGCCATCCAGGCCTAGGGACCCTACCCGTGCATGAATTTGTGCACTGGGCCTCTAGTAATATATATATGATTCTTAGTATTGTGCCTGGCACACGGTGGGCCGCCGTTGATAAATGCTAGTGTTAGGAGCAATGCACTATATAGGGAGCTAAATATTACCCATATGCATGAGTTTCAGTTTGAGCCTATGCTCCACTCCCTCTAGATTCAGGCAAATACTGCATGTCAGTTGGGGTAGTGCTGGGTGTAAGAGGAAAATAGGAACTTCTTCCAACAGGAAGAAAGGGTTAAGGACAGGTTTTGTTCAAGGAACAGGGGCTAGAATAAGAAAAAAGGGTAACAATGCCTGGTACTCAGAATGCTCTACTGGCCATGGTCTCTGACGTTAATTCAGTTAAATGAAAAGGAAACTTAAAGCCCTAGCCAGTGTCGTTCAGTGGCTGTGTTACAGAATTTACCAGGCGACCGAAAAATACACAGGTGTACTTGGAGGTCCAGGATAAACCCATTTATTTTCAGATGTTTCACATGTACTAGTAGAGTGACTCAGGGGGCCAGTTCTCCAAATCCTGAGTAAGCCAATATGGAGGAAGCTTTCTCTTTATGCCCGTCCATTTCTTTGTTCTCTATCTGTTTCCTAACTGCCAGGCTTTTGTGGTGGGCTTCCACAGACCCTCCTGGGCCAGTTTATTGGGGAAGTTCGATTGTATCTAAAGGCCTGGTCTGGGTGGTGTCAGTGACATCCCCTGGAGCTTTGTAAAATGCAAGTAATTAGGAAAACAGGTCTTCCTAGACCAGATTGTGGAGAAAGGGGCAGTGACTTAATTATAGGCTATCAAGAATGTACATTAAGTTACTGGCATAGATTCATATTGCTAGCCTCCCCCCCCCCCCCCCCCGCCCAAATGTCTTATTTTCTCCATCAGTTGGAGTGTCTGCCATGGACCAAAGGGTTGTGGGTTTGATTCCCAGTCCAGGGCATGTACTTGGGTTGCAGGTTCAATTCCCAGCCCCCAGGAAAGGCAACCAATTGATGTGTCTCCCTCACATTGATGTTTCTCTTTTTTAAAAATATATTTTTATTGATTTCAGAGAGGAAGGAAGAGGGAGAGAGATAGAAACATCAATAGTGAGAGTTATTGATCGGCTTCCTCCTGCACGCCCCTATGGGGATCAAACCCATATATGGGCATCAAATCTGACCAGGAATGGAACTGTGACCTCCTGTTTCATAGGTGGACACTCAACCACTGAGCCAAACCAGCCAAGCACATCAGTGTTTCTCTTCTCTCTCTCTTCCTCTCTCTCTCTCCCTCCCCCTCCCTTCCACTCTCTCTAAAAATCAATGAAAAAAATATCCTCAGGTGAGGATTAACAAAAAAAACAAATAACAGCAACCAAAAAAGGTAACTTAAAATTTATTTGTGACATAAAAGTGCACCATTAACTAACCTGTGAGACCACGCAGAAATTATGATAAACATTAAGAAATCTTAAACCAAGTGATAATGAAAATACCAAATATCAAAACTTTTAGAATGCATCTAAAGCAGCATGTAGAAAAAATTTTTTTTTAGTTTTAAACATTTATATTAGGAAATAAGAAAAGCAGGAAATTTGTAAGTTTATGAAGTTAAAAAAAAGAATAACTGAAAAAAGTAGAGGAAAGAAAATGAGATAAAAGCAGAAAATAAACTAGAAAGCAAAGACATAATTAAGAGTATATACAAAACTAAAAGATGTTTATTTGAGAAGACTGATAAACTTCTGGTGAGAATGATGAAAAAAAGAAAAAGAGGAAAGCCACAAATAATAGTAGAATTAAAAATGAGGGGAATATAATAGCAGATTTGGCAAATATTTAAAAGATAATTAAATAGTAATTATACAAATAACTTCATGCTAATGAATTTAAAATTTAAATCAAACTGCCAAATTTTTAGGAAAAAAATATAACCTACCAAAACTTACTCGAGAAATAATGAAAAGCCTAAATAGTTCTATCACAGTGAAGTGCTTCAATCATACATTAAAAATATTTCCCATGGAAAAAAATACTAGACCCTTAAGATTTTGCATGTAAGTTGTATTAACCATTAAGGAAGAGATCACTGCAACCATACGAACTCTTTCAAATAATAGAAAAATAGTAAAAGCTCCCTGTGGAGAAGTTGTCAACTATATTTTTAAAATCCATCTCCCAGGGAAGAAGACTACAGCAGACTCGTAGCGTCCAGACAGACTGTTTCTTCCTCTATTGTCATTAGCTATGGTTATATGAGTAGGTTCTCCCCAAGTGAGCAGACATTAAAAGGGCAGTGTCGCCCTAGCTGGTTTTGCTCAGTGGATAGAACATTGGTCTGAGAGTGAAGGGCACATGCCCGATTCTGAACAAGGAAGGGAACATGCCCTGGTTGTGGGCTCGATCCCCAGTAGGGGTTGTGCAGGAGGCAGCCAATCAATGATTCTCTCTCATCATTGATGTTTCTATTCTCTCTCCCTCTTCATTTCTCTCTGAAATATATATATATATATATATATATATATATATATATATATATACACACACACACATAGATATATATATAATTTTTTATTTATTTATTTTTTCAGTGCAGTGTCCTTCCCTTAATAGACCACGTGTGCCTACTTTACTGTTTCCTGCTGGCTGGAACGTGGATGTAGCTGCAACCTTGTTCCAAACATGCAAATGGGGCCCTACCTGGTTTGGTTCAGTGGATAGAGCATCAGCCTGCGACTGAAGGGTCTCAGGTTCGATTCCGTCAAGGGCATGTACCTTGGTTGCGGGCACATCCCCAGTGGGGAGTGTGCAGGAGGCAGCTGATCAATGTTTCTCTCTCATCGATGTTTCTGACCCTCTATCCCTCTCCCTTCCTCTCTATAAAAAATCAATAACATATATTAAAAAAAAAACATGCAAATGGGGAGGAGACTAGAAGTCCAGAACACACTGCATCTTGGTACACTTGGTTGCAAACCATCATATCTCCATCTATTTTTTTAAGGGCTCATTCATCTTTTTTCAGAATCATTTACTCTCGGCTGCTCTGTCTGTGGAGTAGCCTTTTCTCTGCTTCACTGATAAACTCTTCCACTTTAAACTCTAAAAAGTAAATAAATAAATAAAATCATTTACTTTCACCTGAGAGGCCTAATCCTCCTTCCCATTCCCCTATTGAGATGATATGTAAATTCTCAAATTTCACTGCTTTTGGGAGTACTATTTTTTCTAAGTGCTCCTAATATTAGAAATTAATAAATGTGTTTACCTTTTCTCTTGTTCATCTGCCTGTTGCCAGTGTATATCATAGACCCAGCTATTGAACCTATAAGGGTGGAGGGAAACTCTTTCCTATTGATACCCTCTTCAGGCAAAATGTCATTCTTCTCACTGTTGTCCTTCCTTCTTTTCCTCTCTTCTTCGCTCTGCAAACCCAGTGCATTCTTTAAACTCCAACACTTTTGACTTGTGATTCTGAAAATGCAAAGGAGGAGAAAGAGGAAGCTGCTGCAATCCATTTCCTAACCCAGGGGTGGGCAACCTTTTTGTGAGTGCATGCCAAAACTAGCAAAATCTCTGACTCAAAATTCTTCTGCATGCCAACCCTAATTTTTTGAGAACATGTTACGCCTCCTTGATATCTCTTAAGGTGTACGTATGTGAAGAACCTTGAAGAAATAATAAAATTCATTCAAGCGACAAAAACACAGTATATGATGATGAAAAATACGTTTGTTTTTTAATGTATACATGTACACTGATAGTCTGACAGAAAATTTTATGACTCCATTTGATATTATCAGTGGGACTTTTGCTGCTGCATCACTGATGACAGAGATTTTATATCAGGTTTATATTTCGTGACTTTCAGAGATATGTACAAGCTACTACTTTCAACCATCAGGCTACTCCTATTACGAGACTTAACAAAATTCATCACTGAGAACAAAGATTGACAAGCGTATGTGGATGAAACCAAAACACTGGTTGGATCTAGGAAGGCAGGGAGAGTTAAGGCAGAGGCATAGAAATTGCTCTTCCCCTCTCTCGTCAATCCATGTCTATGGTCTTTAAGATAAATTGTTATGTAAATTTATTTATTTATCCAAGATGCACCTACACTGAATTTATCTGAAAAATAAAAAAGTCGATACTAAGAAAAAAATTGTAAATGGAAGATTATAAGAGAGGGTTTCGCGTGCCAGCGAAAGTTACTGGCGTGCCATATTTGGCACACGTGCTAGGGGTTGCCCAACCCTGTCCTAAACCATTTATTGAAAGAGATGTGAGTGCTCAGTAGTTAAAAGTGTTCATTGTTTAATCTTATGACCTGCTTAAATGTTCCAAAAAACATTTTGGCTATTAGTGAATGAGCTTTTGAAAGGGCGAGGGCTACGCCCTCCATCTTACCCTAGCAGCCATGTGCTCAGCAGGGCTTCTTCCCGGAAGCCCAGGCCTCTGCTAGCCACGCCCAGAATTTCTTTGAACTAGCCAGTGACGGTCAAGGGAGGTGCGCGCCATGGATATGACCACATCCTGTGTGGCGGGACCCGACTTGCGCCTGGCCAATCAGCAGGGCCCACGGTCACTTCTCCTCCCCTTACTCCACCCCCCTGTAAAACTCCTTCCCACTGGGCAATCCCACTCTCTGCCACTTGGCTTACCATTGGGTCGGTGAGTGTGGTTGGGGAGCCGAACTAGTTTGCATAAAGACTCTCTGCTTTTGCATCGGACTTGGCTGGCTCCCTGGTGTGGTCTTTTGGGGATCCTGAAATCTGGGCATAACATTTGGGGGCTCATCCAGGATTCCCAAATCCATCGAGGGACCCCCATCCGGAGAGTCTGACTGACCACGGTAGGTGTCTGTGTTGTGTGTTCTGTTCTGTGCGAGCTCGTTTCTGAAATCTGTAAATTCCCGTAATGATCTAAGTGGATGCACGGGTGGGAGGAGTTGGGGGACGCCTCGATCCTCCATCTGGAGGGGTGTAGTTTTGCTTGCACGGAGTCGGAAGGTCTGTAGAAACCCCTCAATCTGAGACGAGGCAGGCCGCTCCCGCTGGTTGGTGCGCAGCCATCGTCTAGCTTTCGGTTTTTCCTTCCATGGAGTTGGAAGGCTGTATCTTCGGGCCCTCTTAGTTTTCTGTGTTTATATGTTTTTTCTGTGGACTTACTGGACGGACGTTATGGGATGGACTCAGACTGCTCCTTTCGGTATTGTGATTGATCATTTCAAGGAGATTGGGGGAGGCTTTAGAGCTCCCTCAGGAGTTGGGAAGTTGTTAGGAATTGAATGGATTGTTTAAACTCTGAATGAATGTCTGGTGAAAGTGTGTGAGTGTGGAGGGAGGGGGCCTGCCCTCTCCCCTCCTTTGTGTGGTTATCTGAGTATGCCTAGTATGAAGTCTAGATGATAGAAGTTAATCTATTAATTGAAAATGCCTTATATTTTATTTGAAATGTATCCTTAAATGTAAAAGTATTGATTTGGAAAATGCTAAGTATTTAATTTGCTACCTAAGATTTAAAGCTCTGAAAGTTTGACGTCTCTTTTCTTGCCATTAAAAAGTTAATTTTGGTGGAGGGAGGGGTAGACACGCCCTTCCCCTAGCATGCAGATAATCTATTAAGCATGACTTTGGGAAAAATACGCTATCTGAGTCATTTGCTGAAACTTCCCCAAAAGCAGGATGTGGGGGAAGGGAAGAAAGAAGCCCACGTGGCCATCCAATATGGAGGTCACTCCCCAAGAAAGCCACTTCTTAGCCTCATCTTCGCCATCTTTATCTTTTTTTAATGCATCCGGGATTTCTGTGTACATGTAAAGGGAAAAGGCCAGTTTAAAAACGAGTGCACATAGTTTTTAGCTGAACTTGACCTTTTGCTGTCTACAGAATAAAAACCCGAGACTGTTTTGGCCTTAAAAATGGCGGAGATGAACCTGACAAAGAAATACAGCCTGGTTTCCCAAGGCGATTTAAAGTAGCTCTTTTGAAATTTCCCACCCTGACACAAGTACCATCAGGAAGTTGATAGTCAAGTTTACATGTGAATGGCTATGGGTTTACTTCTTGACTTCCCCAGCAGGAAAATTGTGACCATTTTGAAATTTAGCAGCTATGCCAGTTTTATTGGCTGGAAACTTAAAACTTTTAAGTTCAAATCATCTATGGGGCAGGAAGTGTGCTTGCCTCTAGGATTTATTTTTATGTCAAAGTCTTTAAAAGGGACTGATAGCAGTAATCCAATTTCTAAAGTAAAGTACGATTATTTCAGGTAGAAACTGGTTTCTGTAAATTGATCTGTCCTTATTGCTTAACTATGTATCTTTGTAGTTTAAAATTGTTTAGTGAAATTTCTGTGTCTCTTATGTATTGCTAATCACCTAAAAATTAAGGCTAAAAGTTCTAGCTACCTGGAAAGCATGGCTTTGGTGTGATGGGAGGAAAGAGAAATGTTAAATGGATGGTAACCAGTGAGCTGGGACTGGTCACTGGTGGTGGATTGTGAGAAGGGCTGGACGCAGCCTAACTTCTTCTTCCTTGGTACCCCTGAAATGTCAGAGGGTACTTCGGGCCTTGGTTTTCCAATGTGTTTAATCTGTCAATTTTGTTGTTTCACTGAAATCCTCTTGAAGGACATTGAATGGTTCTTTCCTTCCTCTTTAACTTTTGGGGGATTGTGTGAATGGATTACTGATGTAGATTATCAAGGATCTCCAAGGGACTTGTCCTGTATCTGGAGGAATGGCTTCTAGATGGTATTCACCATCTCTGACACTTCCGGAGGGAAGTCAAAACTCGGACTGGCTCGAATCTGGCCTATCTTTTAAAAAGGTAGAAAAGAAGCATTCCTAGGCAGTTTTCTACTGCCTCTGTTCAGGGATTTGTTCTGTATCTCGACACAACTGAAACTGATTTGTTGGTATTTTGTGGTATAAATGTGGCATGCACCTCAAAGTTCTTAATGGGGAATGTATCTAGTTATCATATCTATTTAGTCTTGATTTCCTTGTTCAATATGAGTACCATTTCTATCTGGATGAGACATAGGTCAAGAATCCTATCCTGGGATGTGGGAAAGAGAGGCCCCCACATCTGTTCCTGTCAGGCCCCCATCAGGGGACTTGGGTGGTGTTCCTGTTATCTGCTCAAGATCCCAAGACTGTAAAAGTACTTGTTCACTGAAAGGGTGTAAGTATAAATGTTTATTTGATGTTTGTATGTCTACTTGGGTATAATTATTTGTTCGTGTGGAAGTCTGCGGGGGGGAAAAAAACAAAGGCACACACTTGATTTCTTTAAGGCTGAGTGCTCTGACCAATAGCAAAGTGCCCTGAGCAGCCGCCCAAGGGCGCTTGCTCTGTCAGAGGTGGAATCGGCCCACCTAACTAGTAAACATCTCTGTCTGTTTGTTTGCTGGGAACTTTGATTTGCTATGTGATATTCTGTCTTGGGTTGGGATTTTGGAATTCTGGGATAGATTTAAAAGGTATTTCTGGCTTTTCTAGTCTGATTGGGACATTTAAGGGTGGGGCTCACAGTTCCTCAGAGCAGAGATTTCATGGGCCCTTCCCCCTGCCTGTGCTGAATTAAATAATACAGGCCAGTGTCATTTGGCTTGCTGGTTAAAGGAAGACAGTGGGCCTTAGAATCTGTAAAGGTGGGCGGGAATGAAGCTGGTCAAATATACTGAGAGGGTTTGGTACCTGTTGCTGCTAGCAAAGGAGGGACTGATACCCCCTTCTAGCGCACTCCCTTGAAAGAGGCCTGGTTGCTGCTCTGCCACAAATGGAACTGGTAGAAAGGCAAGAAAGCAGAGCGCTGTAACTGATAGACAGGGTTACCTAGAAGCCATCAGGACTTTGAAGTTCTCCAAGAGAGGAGGAACCTAACTCGGAGACTGGCAGGGACTGGGTGGCTCTCCTATCATGTTTGGCAGGCCACCCCCTATAAAACTCTTTTCTTTAACTATCTCTTTCCTTGAGAGGGCTCCAGAGGGCACATGAGGACATTTGGCTGCGCCTCCGCGCCATCTACGAGACCGGCCCAACCCCAACTCCTCGTCAGCACAAACCAGGAGATTGGGTCTACGTCAGAAGGCACTGCCGGGAGACCCTCGAGCCACATTGGAAGGATCCCTACGCTGTGGTGCTGACGACCCCCACCGCTTTCAAGGTAGACGGCGTCGCGACCTGGGTCCATCACACTCACGTCCGGTCAGCAGACCCATCCATGATCAGGGAAGACTTCATCACCAAATGGAGCGTAGAGATCAACGCTATGGCGTGCTCGACCTGCCTGATGCTGGTAACATTGCTCGCGATCACTCCTGCCACCAGGAGCCCCCACAATACTGTGTAATAGACTTAGATAATGCCTGCATCTTCATGGACATGGCTCCAAAGAGACAAAGACAATGTATAGGAAGGTCAAGAATAGACTTTAGTATCACATGTTTAGTAGCAGAAGATTTGGCTGCCTGAAGCGGCCATGATGCCAATATTATGTTTCATTGTATTGATATGTTATATTAAACCTTTGATTCTTTTGCAGGTTTGAATGTATGTTGGCTGTTCTGGAAGGGAGCTGTGTGGGGTGACCCCCAAAAGTAAAGGGTGTCTAGCTGCCAAGAGGGCAGGTGCCCAACTGGGAAGGGAAAGGTGCCCATCAGGTTTTGTTCTCTGTTGAGAGACAGCTAACAGTTGGCAGCCTGTATACTGTCTTGCAGGCCTGCATAACCATGCTCATGTCAGGGGTAGTAAAGCTGGAAAAAGCCTGTTTAGAATAGAAGGTTTGAGGCATGGTTATGCATAGAAAGAAGGTTTTATACCAACAGTTACTGTTTTGTTATAAATCCATGAAAAGGAATTAGCAAGGAAAGTCAGAAAATCTTAGAGCAGATCAGTATGTTTTTCTCCTTATGTAATTCCGCCGAAATCTGGCAATGCTAAATAAGTCATGGCAATACATTTTTTTGCATAGATTCAATAAGACTGGTTCCTAATAGTGGTTTTATTAATGGAAAACTTTGACTGGAGTATCATGTTTTAAAGAGCCCTGTCTGAGCTCAAAAGACTTAAAGCCAGTAAGAATGCCACAAAGAAAGCCTGGTATCCTGCTTGAGAGCCCTGAAGATGGCTGGCGCTGGAGCATCAGGCCGATGCCCTACCATCACTGGCGGTTGGTAAGAGTAGAAGGGGAGCAGTAAAGATGCCTCTGCGTCCCTGCGGAACCCCCACACACTCTGGGCCGCAACGAGTAGGAGGGCTACTGAGATGGGCCTTAAATCCTGGAGCGTGGGCTCAGGTGGAGTTGCTACAGGTGAGGGATTCACCTAACTCAGCAGATACTGCAGGCAGGCCTGATGGCAGCTGGATGGCTTGGCTTCCTCGCCCTACGGGGCACATTAAGATTCAACGATAAGATTCCAGCAAAGGTAGTCAATTACCATTCTTGTTGTGTTTATGCAAACATCAGGACAGTAGATAAATTAATCTTGATTTGGCTTTTTGATAGCCATGGAGGAATTTTAAGAAGAAAAATACTATTTCAATAGAAGTTGTTAGAACTAAAATGGTTTCTTTCCCTTACACCGGACCATTTGTTATAGTTCTGTGTGCCCAGTATGGGCCTCTAACAACAGTGAAATAGAAATGCACTCCGTCTCATGATTGAGCCGGAAGTTCCAAGACAAAGGGGGGAATGAAAGGGCAAGGGCTACGCCCTCCATCTTACCCTAGCAGCCATGTGCTCGGCAGGGCTTCTTCCCGGAAGCCCAGGCCTCTGCTAGCCACGCCCAGAATTTCTTTGAACTAGCCAGTGACGGTCAAGGGAGGTGCGCGCCATGGATATGACCACATCCTGTGTGGCGGGACCTGACTTGCGCCTGGCCAATCGGCAGGGCCCACGGTCACCTCTCCTCCCCTTACTCCACCCCCCTGTAAAACTCCTTCCCACCGGGCTAGCCCACTCTCTTCCACTTGGCTTACCATTGGGTCGGTGAGTGTGGTTGGGGAGCCGAACTAGTTTGAATAAAGACTCTCTGCTTTTGCATTGGATTTGGCTGGCTCCCTGGTGTGGTCTTTTGGGGATCCTGAAATCTGGGCATAACACTTTTACAAAAAGACTATTAACTCTGCAGATGTGTTTTTGTAGAATGCCAATGGGGGTGGGGCACATGGCTAATGCAAACAGCACCACAGGCCTTCTGGGTTAAGATGGTGGCTAGAACACACCAACTGAATTTATTTCCATCCCTAAAACTACAATAGTGATATTAAACAAAAAAGAGCCCAGCTGATGTTACTCAGTAGTTGAATGTCAACCTATGAACCAGAAAGTCACGTTTCAATTCCTGGTCAGGACACGTGCCGGTGTTGCAGACTCCCCAGTGTGGCATGCAGGAGGCAGCCAATCAATGGCTCTTTCTCATCATTGATGTTTCTCTCTCTCTCTCCCTTTCCCTTCCTCTCTGAAATCTATAAAAAAAATATTTTTTTTTTTAAAAAAAAGACATGAAGGTAAAAAGATGGGAGCACAATAAACTTTTGGGAGCTAGAAAGCAAGCTAAGTTAGAAGAATGGAGAAAGCTGAATTCTATGGCAACAGTATATAAGATTGAAAACAGATACTATTATACTGCATCATCACCCATAGACTCACAGACTCAAATCCTTCCCCCTGTCTTCTCCCTATCTCCATGGTCCTGGATGACTGTTTCTCCTTGACTGCAATAGAAGCTGGAGTCCCTGAAGAGGATGAATATGAAAGTCTCTAGACTGGGGCACAGCAGACACAGTTGAAGACATTGGTACCCAGCAAAAATGGAGTTTACATAATCACACGTGTCCTGCGTGCTGAGCTCCACCTCCTGCTCTACCACTCTCATCAACTACTTGGTCCTCAAACCATAGCAGCCAGGAGCAGCCAGCTCCTCCCTCTAGGCAGGAGACCGGCAAACCTCTCTCTGGAGAAATCTGTGCAACCCAAGAGAGAGGAAGTAGAAAAACTGACGTTTGGGATTACCCAACAAAGAAGTGGCCCTACAGTAAACTCAGAATACGGAAGAGCTCTCCATGAACTCGGAACTTCTTCTTTAATAAAGAGTTGAAAGATAAAGTTGAGGAAATTACACAAAAAAAGAAAAGGAGAAAAAAAGAGGAACAGCAAAAAGTTCAAGAAGATATGAAACAAGAGAAAAAAAGATAAGAAAATTAAACCAGTCTATGAAGTCCAGCAGCCAAATAATGGAATTTAATCACGAGCAGAAAACCAGATTACCAGATCACCAGAGAAAGTCTCTATCATGCAAGGCAAAGACCAAACCAGCAGAAAAAAACACATTGGAGAAAGTAGCAAATGTAGATGAAAGAAAACTTTATACAACAGGTTCAGTTGCTTTGAGAGAGGAGATCACCAAAAAAAATGATTACAACAACAAACACCAAACTTATCCTACTAGAAATGTGCTGAGCAAGGGCGACACCAGCCAAACGAAGTCTTTCAAAAAGACTGATGGAGAAGCTTTGGGACTTGAGTGTTAGAAAGTTTGGTTGGGGAAGAGTTAGTGAAGAGATGGTTTGAGAGGAACAGTTGGCAAAGGTGGAGGAGGGGCAGGAAGGAAGGGTGGGGCTCAAGCAGGAAAGAACTGGTTAGGTTTTGCAATTGAGTGGAGTCTATGACAGCTTTGATAGGCCAGGCCAGGCTGTTTGTGAAAAAAGTCTGGTTTTACCTTTACCAAGCACAGGGGTGCGTGCTGAGCTGTTGCTGACACCGTTGGCCTGTTTTGCAAATTGTGGTTTCAGGGCAGTTTTTCAAGTTGTGGTTTCTGTAGCTTTCTATTTCTCAGTCCTGAGAGAGGTGAGAAAAGTTGCATCCTTAAAACAAGAACAGAATGTTCTTTTTAAAAAGAGGAACAAGCCCTGACCTGTTTGGCTCAGTGGATAGAGCATCGGCCTGCAGACTCTAAAAAGAGGAACATTGGCCCTGTCTGGGTAGGCCAATTGCTTTATAGCGTCATCCCCTTACACTAAGACTGTGGGCTTGATCCCCAATCAGGGCACATAAAAGAATCAACCAATGGCCGAAACCGGTTTGGCTCAGTGGATAGAGCGTCGGCTTGCGGACTGAAAGGTCCCAGGTTCGATTCCGGTCAAGGGCATGTACCTGGGTTGCGGGCACATCCCCAGTGGGAGATGTGCAGGAGGCAGCTGATCAATGTTTCTCTCTCATCGATGTTTCTTTTTTTTTTTTAATATATTTTTATTGATTAAGATATTACATATGTGTCCTTGTCCCCACGTTACCCTCTGCCCCCCCCCCCCGCCGCGCTCATGCCCCCCCCCCCCCCGTTGTCCGTGTCCATTGGTTAGGCCTATATGCCTGCATGTAAGTCCTTTGGTTGATCTTTCCCCCTTGCCCCCACCCTCCCCTACCCTCCCTCCAAAGCCCGACAGTCCAATCAATGCCTCTCCGTCTCTGGATCAGTCCTTGTTCATCAGTTTATGTTGTTCATTATATTCCACAAATGAGTGAGATCATGTGGTATTTATCCGCTCTCCAGTTCCATCCATGCTGTGGCAAATGGTAAGAGTTCCTTTTTCTTCTTCCTCTTCTTAAAGAATACCTTTCAGCATTTCATATAATGCTGGTTTGGTGGTGATGAACTCCTTTAGCTTTTTCTTATCCGTGAAGCTCTTTATCTGACCTTCTATTCTGAATGATAGCTTTGCTGGATAAAGTAATCTTGGTTGTAGGTTCTTGGCATTCATCACTTTGAATATTTCTTGCCACTCTCTTCTGGCCTGCATGGTTTCTGTTGGAAAATCAGCTGACAGTCGTATGGGTACACCCTTGTAGGTAACTGACTGTCTTTCTCTTGCTGCTTTTAAGATTCTCTCTTTGTCTTTTGCTCTTGGCATTTTAATTATGATGTGTCTTGGTGTGGTCCTCTTTGGATTCCTTTTGTTTGGGGTTCTCTGCGCTTCCTGGACTTGTAAGTCTATTTCTTTCACCAGGTAGGGGAAGTTTTCTGTCATTATTTCTTCAAATAGGTTTTCAATATCTTGCTCTCTCTCTTCTTCTGGTACCCCTATAATTCGGATATTGGTACGCTTGAAGTTGTCCCAGAGGCTCCTTACACTATCTTCATATTTTTGGAATCTCTTTTCTTTTTCAGTTGGGTATTTTTTGTTTCTTTGTATTTCAAATCTTTGACTTGATTCTTGGGATCCTCTTGTCTGCTGTTGGATCTCTGTAAATTATTCTTTATTTCAGTCAGTGTATGCTTAATTTCTAGTTGGTCCTTTTTCATGTCCTCCATGGTCTCACTATACTTATTGAGGGACTCATTAAATTTATCGGCGGTTTCCATAAAATTCTTGAAAAACCTTATAAACGTGGCCTTGAACTCTATATCCAGTCGTTTGCTTTCCTCCGTTTCTGCCATTTGTGACCTGTTTCTTTGTCTCCCCATTTTGGCTACTTCCCTGTGTTGATAGAGTGGCTTTGTGTGCTAGGTGTCCTGTAGGGCCCAGTGGCTCAGCCTCCCCAGTTACCTGAGGTGGACACTCTTGGTGCACCCCCTTGTGGGCTTTGTGCACAGTCTTGTTGTAGCTATGCCTTGGTTGTTGTAGGATCACTGGGAGGAATTGACCTCCAGGCCAATTGGCAGTGAGAATCAGCTGTGTCTGCAGTGGGAGAACTTCTGTGCTGGAGACACCCTTCTGGGGCAAGACTTGCTTCAGTGGGGCTTTGGTGCTCACTGAGACTGCACCCTGAGTGTGTCCCTTATGGATCTGAGGAGTTGTGATCTGGATGGTCCCACTCTGACCACTGGGTACAGTGGCTCTTGGATCTAAGGAGGTGCTAATTTAGCCTCTGCCTGAAGTTACACAGCAGGAACTACGAAGAGAACTGCAGATTCCCCTTCCTTTTTTTGGAGTTTGGAAGTGCCCTGATGATGCTCAGCTGTGTAGCAATGCAAGCCGCTGTGGGGTCTTGGGCCTTCTCTTGGAAGCTCTGGGTCTATCTGGCCGGCTGCGGTTAGGTAATTACAGGTTGCAAATGGCCGGGGCATTCATATGCAAAAGCCTCTGCCACAGCCTGGGCGGGGCGGGGTCTCAAGGAATCAAAGGGCGGAGGAAGCAGCTATGGCGGAGCCTCAGCCCCACTCTAAGGAGTCGCGAGTCCCAGTGTCCCGGCTATGGCTGCAAGCACCTCTGAGGGAAAGCCGCCCTCAAGCTCGCCCGCTGCCAGACAGTCCAGTTTCTCCCCGTATGAGTCCTGGGTCCCCAGAGACTTCCCGGAACTGGATTTCAGAGCCGTCGGGAGCTTGTGTCTCCCTCCGGATTCAAAAAGACAGCCGCGTCCTCAGGTGCCAGACCCTTTCCGCGCGCGGGCCCCCGTACATCTGCACTCCACCTCCGCAGCTCCTCTGGCTCTCAGTGTGCTTTTCTTTCCTTCTAGTTGTAGAATTTACACTCAGCCAGCTCTCCTGTAGTTCTGGATGATGTCCCCCTTGTGTTTTTGATGCATTTATCAATTGTTGTGGGAAGCAGCAATTTCCTGGTGTTTATCTATGCCGCCATCTTAGTTTCTCCTCCATCGATGTTTCTGACTCTCTATCTCTCTCCCTTCCTCTCTGTAAAAAATCAATAAAATATATTTAAAAAAAAAAAAAAGAATCAACCAATGAACTTATAAATGTCATACAAACAATTAATGTGTTTTTTTCTCTCTCTCCTTTCCTCTCTCCCTAAAATCAATTTAAAAAATAATTAATTGCCGAAACCGGTTTGGCTCATTGGATACAGCGTCGGCCTGTGGACTGAAAGGTCCCAGGTTCGATTCCGGTCAAGGGCATATACCTGGGTTGCGGGCACATCCCCAGTAGAAGATGTGCAAGAGGCAGCTAATAGATGTTTCTCTCTCATCGATGTTTCTAACTCTCTATCTCTCTCTCCCTTCCTCTCTGTAAAAAATCAATAAAATATATTTTAAAAAAAAGAATAATTAATTAATTAAAAGAGGAGCATTCATAGAGTAAAAATGAGTTTTTGAAAGTTAAAAATACGATAAGAAATGAAAACTTAAGAAAGAATTGAAATAAAATCAAGGAAGTTACACAATAAAGAACAGCAAAAACACAAGGAGATAAGAAATAGTGGGGGGGGGGGGGGGTGAATAATAAAATTAAACCAGTCTAAAAAGTTCAGCAGCCAAATAATGGAATTTTCAGGAAGGAAAAACAGAGGGGTAGAAATCAACAGTGAAATAATTCAAGAAAAATTCTCAGAACTGAAAGACACAAATTTCCAAATTAAAAGAGCCTATCATAACGATAATGGTGAGCCAAGGTTTTCTCCTGGAGTCCTGTCTCGCGACGCCAAAGAATGAGCTCCGGGGACCAGAAGATTTAAGCAAAAGAGTGGGAAATGTATTACGGGGCCCAATAATGAGCTGCCCATGAAGCCTTGTAGTCCAGCGGTATATATTTGCTACAAGCCTGCTCTATATCTACCTGAGTCGCCACCTGATTGATTACCTCATTGTTCTTGCCCAGCAAGGGACCTGAACTTTCCCTGTTTCTATGTGTTCTCACACCTTGTTGCTCCAAGCCCTCCCTTGGTTTTCCATGCTTCTGCTCTGTGTCCAAAAACATTCTATTATTTCTGCCTGGTTGGTTTCTGTTATTAGGCTTGCTCAAAGTGCCGTGTCTGCCCCTGCTATGTTCCACCTGCCTTTGTTTTCCAATGGATCCCTGCCAGTGTGCTTGTGTATCAAGCTAACCCTCTCAATAACAGATTAAAATTGTTCTGACCAAAACATATGATTGTGAAACTTAAAGCATTTAGGACAGTGCCCTCTCCCTCCCAGGAGCATGCTGCACCTTTCCCTTCCCCTTCCTCTTCCTCCAAGGCAAGCATCTCCTAACCTCTCAGGATCCCCATGAGACTTGCAAACAGGGGAGCAATGGGCAGCAGCAGCTCATCCTGGGCTCACCCCCTGAACCTGTCTCGAAGGCCCCCTTTTCTCTGACTTCCCAGTGAGCCAAAGCAGCCCAGCCTAGGATCTCCTGTTGTTTCTTCCATTCTAAGCCCTTCCTTATTTCACTGTCTCCAGCTTTAATCAACATCCTCTCAAAATCAAACAAATAAAATATTTAGAACAAAAGAGGAGGAGATTCTCAGGCCTCCAGAAAAGGAGATGAGAGGGAACGGGGCACAAAAAAGAAGAATTGGAATTGGAATTGTTTTGGACTTCTCAATAGCAACATGGTGTCAGGGAAGAAAACCTTCTCTTCCACCCTCTTAGGGCCCCTGATTGGGTCTGAAATTTACACTGACAAGGACAGATTAACAGGAGAAAAACATACAAATTCTATAGAACGTTTACCTGTGCATGGGAGCTTTCACAAGAGAATAACAAGCAGGAAGCTTTTATACATTGTAGACAAAGAGACAGTAAGTCTGTGAAGAATTGACAAGACAAACTTGCTTGGGCTACGGGTAGTAAAGAATGAAGAAGTAACAGTAAGCCCTGGCCTGGTGGCTCAGTTGCGTATAAAGATTTACAAAGAGTGAAAAAATACTTTCCACGTCTCCTTCCTGAAGACACGACTGAAGGACATATGCCACCAACATGAGAAAACTAAGAAAGAAGAAGGTATGAAATAGAGCAAATGAAAAGGAGCCAAAAGGTATGCCCGAGGTGACAGTGAGAGAAAAATCACAGGATGGAAACTAGGTGATTCAGACTGAAAGTCTTATAACTCAAGAGACCGATATGTTGAGAAGGTCATCCCATTTTTAACCTGAGGTCAGAATCTTGTTGGCACTCGGCTTGTTTCTTTTCTTTTTTTTTAAAGGGTTCATTTCTCTCTTTTTTTCTTTTTTTTAATGTATTTTATTGATTTTTTACAGAGAGGAAGAAAGAGGGATAGAGAGTTAGAAACATCAAAGAGAAACATTGATTAGCTGTCTCCTGCACACCTCCTACTGGGGATGTGCCCGCAACCAAGGTACATGCCGTTGACCGGAATCGAACTTGGGACGGACCCTTCAGTCCCCAGGCTGGCACTCTATCCACTGAGCTTGTTTCTATTGCTTGCCCCATCCCCCTGGCTGCCTGGATCACCTGAGAATCTGCATTTTACCTCACCGAAGGGCTTTGTTTTGATCAACTTCTGAGACCTAGATGTAGGCCACAGTTAGCTAGAAATAGAAAATACAGAACATTCCACGCTTCCTGACCATTCCTGCTGGATGTCCATTCCTAGGCCCACACTGCAACCCGGTGTATGGTTTTTCAAACTGCCCCAGATTAAGCTTTTATTAGCTCTTTGAAGACAATTAGTTTGCCTTGGACATTTTCAACAGTGACAATATTGTATTTTTCTTATCCAGATAGCTTTCTTCTTGTTACTCAATGTTTCACAACCAAAAGGTACAGTAAATTTTTTCTTAATGCATGACAAAAATATTGAATTGCATAAGATTGGGGGTCTTGTTATTGCCAGAATTATGAAATTGATAATTCATTCATGTGAAAGAATGTAGGGGGCTAGCAGCCTATAACTAGTTAATCAGTATCCCTAATGCACATTCTCGTTAGCCTATAATCAAGTCACTGCCCCTTCCTTAATTATCTGGTCGTGCAAGGCCTATTTACCTAAATATTCCCAATTGACAAGGGCCATAAACCAAGGATGTAACAGCTTAACTAGAGGGAGGTCACTGGCGCCATCCCGGTTAGGCATTTAGATACAATCTAAATTCCCCATTCTAACTGACTTAGGAAGGGCTGTGAAAGCCCACCCCAGAAGCCTGGTAGTTAGGAAACAAAGAAACTCAGGAATATATATAAGGAGAAATCTCACTGTATGCCAGAGACCATCCTTGTTGCTTGACGCAGTCGCTGCAGGGAAGAAACATCTGCACAGCATATGTTTCAAGGGACCTGGCATACTGTTCTTAATATGTTTGATCCCCTTCTTAGTGCTATGTGTTCTAACCAGGGCCACCTCCCTGAGAAAGGTTGTTTCCCCAGGTGGGGATATTTCCCTGGAGTTAGGAATTAACAGGACTAAGGAAGGGAATAAATCAGTAAAAACCCCCTAGTGTTACAGAAATACCGTGTACTACTTATGAAGAACTTAGACCAATGGTCAGCAAACTGCGGCTCGCAAGCCACATGCGGCTCTTTGGCCCCTAAGCCTTAGGAGTACCCTAATTAAGTTAATAACAATGTACCTATCTATATAGTTTAGGTTTAAAAAATTTGGCTCTCAAAAGAAATTTCAATCGTTGTACTGTTGATATTTAGCTCTGTTGACTAATGAGTTTGCCGACCACTGACTTAGACTAAGACTGTTGGCAATTAATTTGGGACTTGCTAGGCCCACATCCCCAGGGGTCTACCCACCAGAGAAAGCACCAAAGCCTACACCCCTGAAAACCCGCCAATGCAGGGCAGCCCCAAGGAAGACCATCAGCAAGGCTAAAAGGACATAACCTTTACTTGGGATAATCTCCTTCAGTTACTTCCTTGTAGCTTAATAGTAGAGCAGTAGAGTAGTGACCTTGGAATGGAGATAGCAAACTAGCCCTAACCTTTGGAATAGAATGGATAGGATTAAAATCAATAGAGCTAGATAGAGATAAGATTTTTGGCAAAGGTCAGCTAAGAAACTATGGACATGAAACAAGGAACTGTAGAAGATCAAGGGAGGACCCAAAACATACCATGATGTGATTATAGAGGCATGCTTATAGGATCAAATGGTATAAATACAGATGTAACAGGACAATAAAGAGAGAACCTGGCTATGTTGATCATCTGAATGCTGTCTCCGTGTCCTTCATTCTTCAAGGACTCCGTCCACACCTTTGGCAACCCCTGGACCGCTGGGGCTGGACCCCGGCAATTGTACAAGTTGCTCAGCCTTTGGATCTTTTGAGTCCCCTGAGCCAGCAGCGATGCTTTGATTAAAGGCCTCTTTCCTGATACCTCCGACTGTTTCTTCCTTGGCGCCAATTCCACAACAACCAGGAGTGTCTGGACAGTCAGCTCCCTGGGAATTCCGGGGACCAGGGAGCTCATTGCCAATTGCTTTATATCATAATTATTATTAAAAGCAAGTTGTACGAGTTATAAAGAAAAGCAAGGAAATGATTCATATTAAAATCTGGAGAGAAGAACCAGGAGAGTGTTTCCTTTGGAAAGGAGGGAGGGAGAGGTAGGGAAATTACCTTCGTATAATCAGGACTTTCCTTCTTACTTTGTACTTGTCCATCTACTTCTTAGGAGCCCATCAAAAAGCCCCACGGATCAAGCTAGGCTAAGTTCATTGGAACTACAATAAGGAAAGACACCACCTTGATAGAATCTTAGTAGCATCTCAAAAAAACACACCTAAAGACAGTATTTCTAGGGCTTTAGGACGAGGGCAAGGTGATTTTATAATGGACCTGAAAAAGCAGGGAATTGAGTAGGATTAGACAAAGTGTGCCCATACTGGCTTTTAGTTGTTTAGAAGACCCAGATGACAGTCATAAGGTAACTATTTGTTGTAATGTACCCCGTGAATCACACAAGGATGCCTCAAGAAGTCGAATTAAAGAGTCACATTTATTGCAAATCCAGGACTATGAGGGAGCATTTCGCTCTCCCAGATCTCACAGTGCCCGCCCCAGCCCTAACACCAGATTTATATAGGCAAAGATCACAAAGGTATTGATTACATCCCAAGGTTTGGAATGAGGAACCTGGTTTGCAAAAAGCAGTTTACAGAAGCAGAAGCAGCATGTTATCTAAATTATAGTTTTGGGTCTCCAGATCACTGAATTGACAGAAACACATTATCTAGAGCCCTCAGGACTGGAATGAGGAACCTGCTTTGCAAAAAAGCAGTTTACAGAATCAGAAGCAGTTTACTTAAGCATGTTATCTAAATTACAGTTTTTGGGTCTCTGGAACACTGAGTCAACAGGGACACGTTAACTGGAGCCCTCTGACCTTGGGATAATCGTGCTGTCCTTCCCAGGTAAAGGAAAATGTGCTTTCTAAGACCAGTATGACCACAACCAATGGGATATTCACATTACAATCAATAGGGTATTTAATCTAATGGGGTGATTTATATAATTCAGAAAATTAAAATAACTTTTCTATTATTTTAGCAAGAAAATAAGTACAGAAACCAAACAGCAGGGTTAGAGTTAAACTACAGTTTCTACCTGAGGTGATTGCTAGCATACTTCATATTGACCAGTAAGATTGATGAATAAGCCGTTAGTTGGTTCATAATTTTGCTTTCTATGAGCAAGTATTTCTTAGAGAAAGTTTCAAAGTTATTTTTGTTTGATCTTAGTATTGTTTAGCACAAAAGCAGAAAAGACTGCTTCATTCCAGAATCATTTAACACAAAGACAGGGAAATACATTGGTTTTCATTATTATAACTACTACCTAAGATACAAATAAGATAGAGAATGAAGAATGTTGGAATACTTTTACTGAAGTTATAATTCCCACTGGCATCATGATGGGAGATCGTAGCTAATCTCAAGTGTGACTAGAGTTGGAAACACAAATATTTTTCTAGATGATCCCCTAAATATGTTACGATATCTTCTATAGGAGCATAACTCCAACTCAAGCAATCCTTTTTTTTTTTATCTTAATAGCTAACATACAATAATAAACACTTTGTGCAGGATAGTAAGGCCACAAGAATACAGGTGAAAAAAGAGAATGTACATTTGCTGGTAGCTGGAGGGTCAGTCAGAAATTGAGATGGCTCACTTCCCTACCCCTTCCTGATAGCAGAAATTTTATGGGTAATAAAGGACATAAAGGAACAAGAAAACAAAAATGTAACCTGTGCACCCAGCTGGCATGGCTCAGTGGTTGAGCATTTAATAGGGAAAATGAGACATTTTCGGGGGGCTAGCAATCTGAATTAGTCCCAGTAACCTGCTTCCTACTGCACTGTCTTACTAGCCGATAATTAACTTTATTTGTGAAAGAATGTGGGAGACATGTCTGGTCCGTCCTTAGTTCCTCCCATGCCAGGTGTCTCCTGGTTATCTGAGCAATGCTATGCTCAAGGCTGCAAGCTTTCTACAAGATATCTGCTAAGCACAATAAATCTTTCTCTGCCCTGTTCTGTTCTTTTTAACTCCTTCAATATATATAGAGAAAATCTCATTGTCCAGGCTATTCAAGATCTGGATCTTAGAGTCCCCTGAACCAGCAGCGCTGCATTGAAGGCTCTTTTTAGAACCTCACAGTGTCTGACTGTCACTTCCGTGCCAATTTCATAAATTCCATATTTCATAACAGATTGGCCAGTCTATTATTATCAGCCCTTTACCACCAGTGACATCTTGAATTGGAAACATCACACCCCAGCTTATTCTGAAAAACCTCAGGCCATGATAGACCTCCTAGAAATGATCTTCCAGACCCAGAAGCCCACCAGGGTGGACTGCAAGCAGCTCCTTTTCACGTTCTTTAACACTGAGGAGCACATGAGAGTTGTAACAGAGGCTCAGAAGTGGCTCCAGACCCAGGCCCTGGCAGGAATATTAGATACAGACAGATGGGCCAGGAAGGCCTTCCCAGATGAGGAACCCGATTGGAACCCGAACTCAGAAGATGGAATAACCGGGCTAGAAAGATATCGGCTGGCCTTCCTCCAGCGGTCAGGGCCGGAGCCAAGAAGCCCACCAACATGGCTAAAATCTCTGAGGTTTTCCAGAAGCCTGATGAAAGTCCAGCAGCTTTCTATGAGGGCCTATGTGAGGCATACCAGATCTACACCCCCTTTAGACCTGTGGCCCCAGAAAATCAAACCATGGTAAATGCCACTTTTGTAGGCCAAGCCCAGCCTGACATCAGGGGAAAATTACAGAAACTGGAAGGGTTTGCAGGAAAGAATGCTACTGAACTGCTAGAGATAGCTAACAAGGTTTTCATCAATCGAGACAGTGCAGCAAGGAAGGAGGAAGAAAAGAGAATACAAAGAAGGGCCAATATAATAGCAGTGGCTTTTAGAGGCTCAGGCTCCCAGACAGATCAGCTATGATACAGACCAGGGGGAAAAGGAAGAGCGAGCCTGAGATGAGACCAGTGTGCCTATTGTAAGAAACAGGACACTGGAAGAATGAATGTCCCAAATGGCAAAGTAAAAAGACTGGGCCCCCTTTTCCGCCCAGTTGCTATCAACCAGAGTCACCTGAAGCAGATCTCATTGGGCTAGCAATGGCTGATTCCGACTAGGACAGACCAGGCTCACTTCAGCTAGGCCCCCACGAGCCCATGGTCAGAATGAAAATTGGGGGCCAGACTGTGGACTTTATGGTTGATATGGGAGCTGAGCACTCAGTAGTCACTCAGAAAGTAGCGCCTCCCTCAGGAAAGGAGGTCACCATTATTGGAGCTACTGGGGACCAGACCTGTAGACCATTCTGCCGCCCTCGCTGATGCCAACTTGGCGGTCATCAAGTAATTCAAGAATTCCTGTATTTGCCAGGCTGTCCAGTGCCTCTAATGGGTAGAGACATTTTAGCCAAAATGGGGGGCAGAAATCACTTTTGCTCCAGATGACTCAGCACAGCTTCGCCTAGGTGAGGAGACCTCCTCAATGATCCTGTCCTTAGCAGTGCCGAGGGAGGAAGAATGGAGACTTTATACCCTCCAGACAAAGGCCTCACCAGTAGAACCTGAATTAGAGAAGGAATTCCCACTGATCTGGGCAGAAGGGAATCCTCCAGGCCTGGCTAAGGACCATGCCCTGGTGCTAATCGAGTTAAAGCTGGGCACAGCCTGTTAAAATCCGCCAATATCCAATTCCAAGGGAAGCAGGCCTAGGAATCCAGGTCCACTTAGACCGGCTGCTTCAGTGGGGACTTGTTAAACGATGCAGGTCTCCATGGAACACGCCTATCTTACCTGTCAAAAAGCCTGGGACTAACGACTACCACCTGGTGCAGGATCTACAGGCTGTTAATGAGGCAGTTATAACCCTGCATTTAGCACTGCCGAACCCCTACACTCTTCTGGGACTCATCCCATCAGAGGCGGAATGGTTTACATGCTTAGATCTGAAAGATGCCTTCCAGTCAGCCTCTCTTCACTTTCAAATGGGAAAACCCAACTACAGTGGCCAAGGAGCAGTGCACCTGGACCAGACTGCCACAAGGGTTCAAGAACTCCCCTACTCTTTTTAGTGAAGCACTAGCATCTGATCTAAGTTCCCAGGACAGGACTTGGGGTGTGTTCTACTCCAGTATGAAGACGACCTCCTACTGGCCAGCTCCACACGAGCTCAGTGCTGGGAGGGAACACGAGCCCTTCTGAGACTACTAACTGAAACAGGTTATCGGGTATCTAAGAAAAAGGCACAGATTTTTCAGAAAGAAGCCAAGTATCTAGGCTTCCGGATCACCCAAGGGAAACGAAGGCTAGGGACTGAAAGGAAGCAGGCAGTATGTGCCATCCCAGTCACTAGCACCCAGCAGCAGATTCGGGAATTCCTGGGAGCGGCAGGATTCTGTCGAATTTGGATCCCGGGGTTTTCAGACCTGGCCAAGCCTCTCTATGAAGCTTTAAGAGGAGAAGAGAAGGCACCCATCGACTGGGGTCCTGAACAGGAGAAAGCCTTCGTCACCATAAAGGCAAAGCTCACTGAGGCCCCGCCACTAGGGCTACCAGATGGGACACGAGACTTTAATCATTTTGTTCACAAGAACAGTGGGGTAGCCCTAGGAGTTCTAACCCTGTAGTTTGGACCCTGGAAAAGACCAGGAGCCTATCTCTACAAGCGGATTGACCCAGTTGCCTCTGGGTGGCCCCCGTGCCTCAGGGCCCTTGCAGCCACGGCATTGTTAGTCAAGGAAGCAGATAAGCTTACCTTAGGACAAAACTTAAATGTAAAAGTACCTCATGCTGTTGTCACCCTGATGGAAGCAAGCCGGTAGCACTAGCTGAGTCATGCTCAAATGACTCAGTATCAAGGGCTGCTATGTGAGAATCCGAGGGTACGATTAGAAGCAGTGAGAACACTTAATCCTGCCACCTTTCTACCCATCACTGAGGGGGCCCCTGAGCATGATTGCCTGGAAGTCCTAGAGGCGGTTTATTCCAGCCGGCCAGACCTAAGGGATAGGCCCCTGCAAAACGCGGACTTGGTATTGTTCACAGATGGCAGCAGCTTCTTAGATGGAGGAAAAAGACGAGCTGAATATGCAGTGGTATCAAACTTTGAGACAATTGAAGCGTAGGCCCTGCCTGAAGGATGGTCAGCGCAGAGGGCAGAACTTTGGGCCTTAGTAAGAACCCTAGAACTAAGTAAGAATAAGCATGCCTGCCCTAACTGGTTTGGCTCAGTGGATAGAACATTGGCCTGCGGACCGAAGGGTCCCAGGTTTGATTCCGGTCAAGGGCATGTACCTTGATTGTGGGCACATTCCCAGTAGGAGGTGTGCAGGAGGCAGCTGATTGATGTTTCTCTCTCATCGATGTTTCTAACTATCTCTCTACCTTCTTCTCTGTAAAAAAATCAATAAAATATATTAAAAAAAAAAAAAAAAGAATAAGCGTGCCAACATCTACACTGACTCTTGCTATGCCTTTGCTACCCTGCATGTCCATGGGGCCATATATAAGGAAAGGGGGCTCTTGACAGCAGGAGGAAAAGGAATCAAAATTCAGAATGAGATTTTAAAGTTACTAGAAGCAGTCTAGGAGCCTAAGGAAATAGCCATCATCCATAGCAAAGGTCACCAGAAAGGGAAAGACTCAGTATCAGAAGGAAACCAGCATGCTGACACTGCAGCCAAGCTGGCTGCTAAAGAACAAGCAGCACCGGCACAGATCATGTTGGCCCCCAAATTACCTGAACCTCCAAAATACACTCCTCGGGAAGAGAAATGGGCCCAGAAAGAATGGGGCAAGAGACCAGAACTTGGCTGGAGATCCTGGCTGGGCTGCTGATCGACTGAGCACTGTCTCCGTGTCATTCCTTCTTCACTGACTCTGTCCACACCTAACCTGGGGGAATCGGGGGCTTACCTAAGGGTCCCTGTTCAGGCGCCAGATGCTGGGGTCCAACCCCAGCAGGTCCAGGGGTCCCCAAAGGTGTGGACGGGGTCGGGGGGGGGAGGGGGAGTGACACGGAGACAGTGTTCAGTTGATCAGCGGCCTGGCCAGGATCTCTAGCCAGGTTCTGGTGTTTATTGTCTTGTTACATCTGTATTTGTACCAGTTGATTTTAATCCTGTCAATTTCTATTGCAAATAAATATAGAATGCTTGTTTGTGAAGCTATAGAGGCCAATTCTCCTACTCTTCTGTTGAGTGAATGTGAAAAAGATGGTGATTTCTGTTATGAGGAGAAATTACCCGCGAGACAGGTAACCACGGCAAGCCAAGAATTTGGTGAAACAGATCCTCTCCCAAGCCAATCTGGAGAGGGAGTTTCTTTATTAGCAGATTTGAATCCGGGCTGCCGCCGCGGCAGGACACACGCAGGAAGCAGCAGCCCCGAGCAGTTACAGTTACAGCTTTTTATACACAATTCAAAATAGGGGTGGGGTGTAACGAGGACAAAGTGGATTCATGCATCAGGCAGAGGCCTCCCGGAACATTTGTTATTTTCTAACAAGACATCCTGTCTGCTAGGTCAGCTTGACCTGTTGGCCAAGACCCCGGGCCAAATGGCCAATCAAGGAAACTAAAATCTTTCATGTAGGAGGGAGTAAAGGGAACAAAGAAATTCCAGAGGGGTCTGTGCTGTGTCCTAACGGCATGGGAGTTTATCACTCCTGCCTGGTATTCTCACCTCCCGCTTATCTTGACAATTAATCGGAGCCTAACTTCTTCAGCTGGTTCTTGGTGCCCGGGGCTATCTATCTCCGGGGACAGCTTCAAGGTCTGCACTCCCCTCCGTGCAGGGCTGGTAATTTTCCACTGCCCTACAATTTCAATTGGAATTTACTTAGAAATAATAAATAAACATACTGCTTAAATCCAAAAAAGAAAAAAGAAAAAAGAATGGGGCAAGAGAACAATGGAAGGCTGGTGGATACTCCCAGATCATAAGGTCTATGTCCCAGAACAGTTAGCCCATGAGGTAGTCCTCCAGCAGCATGAACTCACTCATTTAGGAAAGGCTGCCCTAGAAGCTTTGTTAGGCAGGTACTACCTAATTGCCCATCTACCTTCCTTGTGTGCCTCAGTCTCTCAGCGTTGCTTCTTCTGTGCTCAGAACAATGCCAAACAGGGTCCTGTGGGACCGATAGGAGTTCAGCGCTGTGATCAAGCTCCTTTTGAGGACTTAGAAGTAGATTTTACAGAAATAGGGCCTAGCAGAGGGAATAAATACCTGCTAGTCTTTGTTTGCACCTTTTCAGGTTGGGTCGAGGCATATCCCACTCGCACCGAAAAGGTGAGAGAAATCACTAAGGCATTGCTGAAGGATATAATTCCATGGTATGGAATGCCTCTGACCATAGAGTCCGATAATGGCCCAGGCTTTGTAGCAGAAATAGTACAACAGGTAGCCAAGGCTTTAGGAATTAAATGGAATCTACATACAGCTTACAGGCCTCAGAATTCAGGGAAAGTGGAGTGCATTAACCGGACTCTAAAGCAGGCTATGGCTAAGCTATGCCAAGAGACAACCTTACCCTGGACAGATATCTTGCCTCTTGTACTCCTGGGGTATGCTGTGCCCCAAGGGCCAGGGTAGGTTTCTGTCCCTTAGAAATTCTATATGGTAGACCCCCTCCCTTAATTCGGCCAAAGGAAGATTTTGGGGAAATAGGGAACTTAGAAATCCAGAAACAACTACAAGGACTTGGAAAAACTGTCTTTGAGGTCCACAGGTGGGTTATTGATAGACTACCCATCTCTCTAGGAACAGCTGTACATCCTTATAAACCTGGAGACCAGGTTTGGGTAAAGGATTGGAAAAAGGAGCCCCTCAAGCCTACCTGGAAGGGACCCTATCCAGTCATATTAACCACACCCGCCGCTCTTAAGGTTGCAGGACTAAACACCTGGATCCACCACTCCCGGGTGAAGGCAGCCCACCAGCTGAGTGACATCCAGTCTCAGTGGAAGGTGACCTCTGACCAGAAACACCCCTTGTGGATCACCCTCAAGAAGACAGCAGACCTGGCCAAGCAACCTGCTCCAAGGAATTCAGATAACATCCTGCTGAATTCTCCCTAACGCTAATCTTTCTTTCTTATCTCCTCCTAATGTAACATTTCTGGATAATCACTGGTGAAAGGGCGAGGACTACGCCCTCCACCTTGCCCCAGGGTAAGGGCTACGCCCTCCACCTTGCCCCAGGGTAAGGGCTATGCCCTCCATCTTACCTTGGCCATGTGCTCAGCAAGCTTCTTCCCGGAAGATAGTCACGGGAAGTGCAGGCCATCACTATGACCACATCCTGTGTAATGAGACACCGACTCGTGCCTGGCCAATCGGCAGGGCCCACAGTCCTTTCTCCTCCCCTTACCCCAACCCCCTATAAAACCTCTCTCCACACAGAGTTCTCTCTCTCTCGGCCACTGGAGCTTACCGTTGCATCGGTGAGTGTGGCAGGGGAGCCAAACCCGGGTTTGAAATGAATGACTCTTTGCTTTTGCATCGGACTGACGGGCTCCCTGGGGGTCTTGGGAACTTTGAAATCTGGGCACAACAACTGGCTTTATCTAATAATTCTTATTTTGTCTTTTTATGAGTGCCAGCGGAATCCAAGACTAGTACCAGGAGGAGAACTCATTTGCTCTTTAAAATATATATATACTAGAGGCCCGGTGCACAAAAATTTGTGCACTCGGGGTGGGGAGAGGAGGTCCCTCAGCCCGGCCTGTGCCTTCTCGCAGTCTGGGACCCATGGGGAGATAAGGACCTGCTGGCTTAGGCCTGCTCCCGGGTGGCAGAGGGCAGGCCCAATCCCTAGGTGCAGCCCCTGGTCGGGCTCAGAGCAGGGCCGATTGGGGAGTTGGGGCGCCGCCCCCTGTCATGCACAGAGCAGGGCGGATCGGGAGGTTGCAATGCCACCCTCAGTCATGCTCAGGGTAGGGCCGATTGGGGGGTTGGGGCACCGCCCCCTGTCACACTCAAGGCAGGGTCGATGGGGAGGTTGCGGCGCCACCCCCTGTCACGCACAGAGCAGGGCCCATCAGGGGGGTTGGGGAGCTCCCCCCTGTCACACACAGAGCAGGGCCGATCAGAGGGTTGGTCGCTGCCCCCTGTCACACTGATCCCGGTGCTGGGAGGCCTTGCTGCTTCGCTGATCCCGGGGCCAGGACACCTCTCAGCTCCGCTGATCCGGGGGTCCTGAGGCCTTGAGGCTCCGCTGATCCCGGGCCGGGAGGCCTCTGGGCTGCTGATAACCGTGGCCGGGAGGCCTCGCGGCTCCGCTGATCCTGGACCAGTAGGCCTCTCGGCTCCGCTGATAACCGGGGGCCGGGTGGCCTCTCGGCTCCGCTGATCCCGGGGTCCTGAGGCCTCTTGGCTCCTGATTCCGGGGCCGGGAGGCCTCTCGGCTCCGCTGATCGCGGGGCTGGGTCGCCTCTTGGCTCCGCTGATCCGGGGCTGGGAGGCCTCTTGGCTCCGCTGATCCGGGGCTGGGAGGCCTCTTGGCTCTGCTGATCCCGGGGCCGGGAGACCTCTCGGCTCTGCTGATCCCGGGGCCGGGAGGCCTCATGGCTCTGCTGATCCCGGGCGGGAGGCCTGTCGGCTCTGCTGATCCCGGGGCCGGGAGGCCTCATGGCTCTGCTGATCCCGGGCGGGAGGCCTGTCGGCTCCGCTGATCCCGGGTCCCTGAGGCCTCTCTGCCCTGCCGCTTCAGGGCTGTTTGGCTTCACTCTGCTTGGAGCCTGAGTATGCAAATTAACCGCCATCTTTTAGCTTCTATAATTGAAACATTGTATCTTTTGGAGTTGTTGCTTCTGGAGCTCAGAGCCCCCCAGCTGCAGACGGGGAACCTTGGCTTCCTCCATCGCTGGGGCAACCAAGCCTCCTGTTCTTGTTGTGCCCAGATTTCAAAGTTCCCAAGACCCCCAGGGAGCCAGTCAGTCCGATGCAAAAGCAAAGAGTCCTTTATTATGCAAGCCGGCCTGCGCTCCCCGTTCACCAGACCCACCGACACAGCGGAAAGTCCAGTGGCCGAGAGAGAGAGGCCTGATGGGACAGGGGGTTTTAAAGGGGGGTGGAGTGGGGGCAGGAGAGGGCACTGTGGGCCCCGCCGATTGGCCAGGCACGAGTTGGTACAGGATGTGGTCATAGTGATGGCGTGCACTTCCCTTGATCATCATTGGTTAATCCAGAGAAATCCCGGGTGTGGCTAGCAGCGGCTTCTTCCCGTGAGGAAGCACATGGCCCCATCCCAAAATGGAGGACCCAAGGCAAGATGGAGGGCGCACATGGTTCTGTCCCAAGATGGAGAACCCAAGGCAAGATGGAGGGCGCAGTCCTTGTCCGGCTCCTGCTGCTGCCGCTCGAACTTGCCACAAGGCAGGATGGCCCTCCCGCACAGCACCCACAGCTGGCCTGCGGGCAGACCGGGACTCCAGCGCATCTGGGCGGCACAGGCCCAGCAAATGGGGTGCGGCCGGTGGAGCGGCCCAGCTCTGGAGGAGCGGCATCCGCTCGGAGCAGGCCCGGCCCATGGGGCCGGCACACTGCAGCATGGCGGCCTCCCTGAGCCAGGGCACGTGCCCCACTCCACTGCCGCCGCTGCTGCACTGGGCCTGGTCCGGGGGGGCAGCCCGCGCCGGGCTCCCGCTGTGGGCGGGGGAGCCAATGCCCCCAACATGGGGCCCGGCAGTCGGCCCACGCAGGCCCCGGTCCCCCCGACCGGGCCCCGAGGGCCGCACGGACCCTCAGCCCCAGCGCGGGCAAGCGGGGAGCCGACCACGGGGGAAGGGAGGAAAGAGCGAGGCGGTGAGGCCTTCCGCTCCCATGACCTCCCCCACGGTCGGTCGCCGCCAGGCCCCCACCCCTCGGCCCACCGCCGGCCACCACGCAGCCGGTCCAGAGACTCGGACCCGCTCCGGGGAGGCCAGGCCCTACGGCGGGCGCGGAGGGATCTCAGAGCCGGGCGGTCAGACTCCTCCCCCCGCACCGCCCGGAGAGGCGGGCGGTGCACCTTTCATTCTCAGTTGCCTGGCTGCTGGCCGCCATCTTGGCTGACAGTTAATTTGCATATCTCACTGATTAGCCAATGGGAAGGGTAGCGGTCATATGCCAATTACCATGTTTCTCTTTTATTAGTGTAGATATATATATATATATATATATATATATATATATATATATATATATTACTTTATTGATTTCAGAGAGGAAGGGAGAAGGTGAGAGATAGGAACATCAATGATGAGAGAGAATCATTGATTGGCTGCCTCTGCACGTCCCCACTGGGGATCAAGCCCGCAACCCAGGCATGTGCCCTTGGCCGGAACCGAACCGGGGACCCTCCAGTCCACAGGCTGATGCCCTATCCACTGAGCCAAGCTGGCTAGGGCTCGTTTGCTCTTGCTGGGACACAGAAGCACCAGAAAATTACTACTCCCCACCAGCAAGAAAACAAAGGCCTTATCATAAATTGTTGGATTACACCTTGTCATGCCATCCTTTGCTCCTTGCTTAGAAACTCTCTACCCAAATATGCTAGACCGGGTAGTCCATGAGAAAACCCAATAAAGCCAGATTTTTGTTAGCTATACTTATCAGTCTGTGGCATGTTACGACTCTACAACCAAATGCATTTGGGGAGGGGGGGTGGGGGGGGTTGTATTGGATGGAAAAAATAATAATAGGACCTATCACAGCCAATGTGCAGCTAACTAGTGTTGCTCCTATTTGTTTCAGCAGTACACAGGCCAACATCCAACGGGTCACCTCCCAGATGAACTATGCAACTCTACCCCCAAGGCTGAAAACACCACCTAATCCTGGTGCCCCCTGCAGGAACATTCTGGCCAGAGACAGCACTCTGTGTCCTCTCTCCTTGTCTTCTTGTAGGAATGAATTCAAATAAGAGGCAACAAACAGCAGCAAAAGTGATAATTTATTTGCAGAAAAGTGATACACTCATATAGAGCCTGAGCTGGCAACTCAGCCGGCTGAAATCAAACCAAGTGCCCTGCTTAGGTGGGATTTTGGGGTACTTATACCCTTAGGCTGGAGTGTCCCTAAATAAGTCCCCCCCTCACTTATTTCTAAAAAAAAATTAAAAATCTTTAAGCTATAAGGCTCCATCACTCAGGTGTTATGCCACTGGTTAAACTACAACCTAGAGGGGCTCTAAATCTCTCCTCACATAGGAGTCTATTGCCTCCATTGTCTATTTTTGGCTTGTCATGTCTCACATGTATCCCCTCCAAGCTCCAATATAGACTGTGGAACCTCAAAGGGAAGGCAGGGGTGGGTGGGTGAAAAGAGATCAACCAAAGAACTTCTATGCATATATGCATAACCCATGGACACAGACAATAGGGCCCTGAAGGCCTAGGGCAGGGGACAGGGGCGGGCTAGAAGGGGTTAGTGGGGGGAAAAGTAATACTTTCAACAATAAATATTTAATTAAAAATATATAGGGAGAACCAAGATGGCGGCATAGGTTAACGCCGGAGTTTGCTGCTTTGAACAACTACTTCAAAAGTGAAACTAAAACACGGAACGGACATCACCCAGAACCACAGGAACGCTGGCTGAGTGAAGTCCTACAACTAGGAGGAAAGAGAAACGCATACGGACACTCAGAGGAGGCGCAGTGCTGAAGTCAAATTCTGAGGTGCGGAGTGTGCGGAGCAGGCTGGCGGCGGAGGGCGCGGTTGGCGTTTTCAATCGGGAGGGAGTCGCAGACTCTGAGCTCCAGATCCGGGCGAGTCTTTAGGGACCCAGACTCAAACGGGAGAAGCGGGACTGTCTGGCTTCGGTCAGAGCAAGTGCAGCTTTCTCTCCCAGCTTTGCAGCGGGTGCTGGGACTCAGAGAGGCAGAGCCCCTGGGGACAGGACTGAGAGCCGCCATAACTGCTCTCTCTGGCCCACCCTGTTGATCCTGTGCGACCCGCCCTGCCCACGCCCTGCACAGAGGCATTTGCCGGATAGCCTCAGGCAAAGGCTAGATTAGCACCTCCCTAGAGGACAGAAGTTCTCTCACTGCTGACACAGCTGATTCTCATAGCCACTTGGCCTGGAGGTCAAACCCTCCCTGGAATTTGCTACAACAATCAAGATTTATCTATAAGACTTCGAACAAAGACCACTAGGGGGTGCACCAAGGAAGCATAACAAAATGCGGAGACAAAGAAACAGGACAAAATTGTCAATGGAAGAAATAGAGTTCAGAACCACACTTTTAAGGTCTCTCAAGAACTGTTTAGAAGCTGCCGATAAACTTAATGAGATCTACACGAAAACTAATAAGACCCTCGATCTTATATTGGGGAAACAACTAGAAATTAAGCACACACGGACTGAAATAACGAATATTATACAGACACCCGACAGCAGACCAGAGGAGCGCAAGAATCAAGTCAATGATTTGAAATGCGAGGAAGCAAAAAACATCCAACCGGAAAAGCAAAATGAAAAAAGAATCCAAAAATGCGAGGATAGTGTAAGGAGCCTCTGGGACAGCTTCAAGCGTACCAACATCAGAATTATAGGGGTGCCAGAAGATGAGAGAGAGCAAGATATTGAAAACCTATTTGAAGAAATAATGACAGAAAACTTCCCCCACCTGGTGAAAGAAATAGACTTACAGGTCCAGGAAGCGCAGAGAACCCCAAACAAAAGGAATCCAAAGAGGACCACACCAAGACACATCATCATTAAAATGCCAAGAGCAAAAGATAAAGAGAGAATCTTAAAAACAGCAAGAGAAAGAAACTCAGTTACCTACAAGGGAATACCCATACGACTGTCAGCTGATTTCTCAACAGAAACTTTACAGGCCAGAAGGGAGTGGCAAGAAATATTCAAAGTGATGAATACCAAGAACCTACAACCAAGATTACTTTATCCAGCAAAGCTATCATTCAGAATTGAAGGTCAGATAAAGAGCTTCACAGATAAGGAAAAGCTAAAGGAGTTCATCACCACCAAACCAGGATTATATGAAATGCTGAAAGGTATCCTTTAAGAAGAGGAAGAGGAAGAAAAAGGTAAAGATACAAATTATGAACAACAAATATGCATCTATCAACAAGTGAATCTAAGAATCAAGTGAATAAATAATCTGATGAAAAGAATGAACTGTTGATTATAATAGAATCAGGGACATAGAAAGGGAATGGACTGACTATTCTTGGGGGGGAAAGGGGTGTGGGAGATGTGGGAAGAGACTGGACAAAAATCGTGCACCTATGGATGAGGACAGTGGGTGGGGAGTGAGGGCGGAGGGTGGGGCGGGAACTGGGAGGAGGGGAGTTATGGGGGGGAAAAAAAGGGAACAAATGTAATAATCTGAACAATAAAGATTTAATTAAAAAAAAAATTTAAAAAAAAAATAATAATCCAATCTAATAATAGACAAACATGGTAATTGACCGTACCTTCACTACACTTCCCATTGGCTAACCAGCATGATATGCAAATTAACCGCCAACAAAGATGGTGGCTAATTTGCATACTACAGGCAGATCCCACTGCTCCGCCCCACCAGGGGCTGGCAGCAGCGCAATCCCCAGCTGCTGGCCAATTAAAAAATATATATATATATATATAATATATATTTTAACATTTAATCTCAAACTTGGAAAGATACTGATAATTGCTTGATGTTTTCATACATGCTTGAACATTCATTATCTGCCTGCCTTAATGTGATGCTCTTGGGAAATGAAAGTATATATCTGACAACAATCAACATCTGATGAAGGTGCAGAAAGACAACTGATCTATAAGATTAGAAGTTTGCTTGTAAAGTTTTTCTTTTTTTTAATTTCAGAGAGGAAGGGCGAGAGAGAGAGAGAGAGAGAGAGAGAGAGAGATCAATGATGAGAGAGTCATTGATTGGCTGCCTCCTGCACACGCCACACTGGAGATCGAACCCCCAACTCAGGCATGTGCCCTGACCGGGAATTGAACTGTGACCTCCTGGTTCATAGGCTGAAACTCTAACACTGGCTTTGCTTGTAAACTTGATAAGTTGATAGGATGGTTATCACAATCTAGATAGAGATGTTAACCTCAAATGTGATAGGCCTTTATTGCTCTGAAGAAATTAATCACTCAACTAATTTAGCAATCTTATATGGCATTTCTTTGCCCTCTGATGTCAGACTGCTCTTCAAATGCTTCTCAAATCTACTGTTTTCTTATGTGCTGGTTCGTTCATTATTCATTAAAACTTTTACATGCCTGCCTTGGCAGTGTGGCTCAGTTGGTTGGAGCATCGACTCATGCACCAACAGGTGGCGAATTTAATTCCTGGTCAGGGCACTTACCAAGTTTGCAGGTTCAATTCCTGATCTGGGCCTATGTGAGAGGCAACCTCTCTCTCTCTCTCTCTCTCTCTCTTCCTCTCTAAAATCAATTTAAAAAAACTCTTAAGCCCTAGCCGGTTTGGCTCAGTGGATATAGCCACTGAGGACTGAAGGGTCCCGGGTTCGATTCTGGTCAAGGGCACATGCCCTAGTTTCGGGCTTGATCCTTAGTATGGGGCATGCAGGAGGCAGCTGTTCAGTGATTCTCTTATCATAGATGTTTCCATCTCTCTCTCCCTCTCCCTTCCCCTCTGAAATCAATAAAAATATATTTGAAAACAAACAAACTTTTACACGTTTATCAAAGAGTTTTACAAATTTATCAAAGAATTTTGCCTTTCAATATAATTGTATATTCACGGACAAGGCTATGGAAGTACAGGCAGAAAATTAAATTAGACAGTGGTTATTTCTGGGATTGGAAGTTGGAAATTAAATTTTTAAAAATATATTTTTATTATTGATTTCAGAGAGGAAGGGAGAGGAGAAAGAGATAGAAGCATCAATGATGAGAAAGAATTTTTTTTTCTTTTTTTTTTAAATATATATTTTATTGATTTTTTTACAGAGAAGAAGGGAGAGGGATAGAGGGTTAGAAACATCAATGAGAGAGAAGCATCGATCAGCTGCCTCCTGCACACCCCCTACTGGGGATGTGCCCGCAACCAAGGTACATGCCCTTGACCAGAATCGAACCTGGGACCCTAGAGTCCACAGGCCAACGCTCTATCCACTGAGCCAAACCAGTTAGGGCGAGAAAGAATTTTTGATCAGCTGCCTCCTGCATGCCCCCACTGGGGATTGAGCCCGCAACCAGGGCATGTGCCCTGACTGGGAATTGAGCCCTGCCCTCCTGGTTCATAGGTCAATTATCAACCACTGAGCCACGCCAGCCAGGCGGAAATTAAATTTTTACAATATTTCTGTATCCTTTTGTATTGTAAAAATTCCTGATTTTAAAAATATTGTTATAAAAAAATAATATAAAAGGAGCTGTTTCAAACTGGAGTTGGAGCTGCCATCCCAGAGAAACTGCCTTGTAAGTCTTACTCCTCAAAAACCTTTGGAATGTTAAAACTGGGCAAAATAACCTTTGAAAGAGGCCTACAGTAACATTGTATTTCTAACTATTATTTGCAAAGTTTGCAGGAGAGCCCACATAGCTACAGGACTGAAATTAAAGACATTCTTTATAATTAGCATCACTATGCTATCTTATCTGCACCCACAGAAATTCCTTCCCTCTCTTCCTGTAATTATTCACCTTTCTGTTCTCATAAATGCCCCTTGCTTTCTCCTAATGGGAACACTATTTGGGTTTCTACATGAATGGTGCCCCCCAGAATTACAATTCTTCTTGGATCTCAAATAAACACTCTTGCCTCTGTGTCACAGTAATAGCGATAATGATAGGAAATAAGAAGAGAGTGTTACAATTTTATAGCAATAGAAAACAATTAAAGAGTGTTATAGGAAATGTAGAAAAATTATTTTTTGTGAAATATTAAAGAGCACAGGGAAAGCCCTAGCTGCACCATATAGATAAGGCCATAGCTGAATGCTACCCTTAGGAATGGCAGATGTAAACCTGATAGACACCTTCTGAGTGACA
Source organism: Myotis daubentonii (assembly GCF_963259705.1). Taxonomy (NCBI): domain Eukaryota; kingdom Metazoa; phylum Chordata; class Mammalia; order Chiroptera; family Vespertilionidae; genus Myotis; species Myotis daubentonii. The sequence goes on from NC_081841.1 coordinate 39,780,427, forward strand.
CTGTAACTGATAACCAGCTTGTACTCTGATTAACACTTGTGTGATGACATATGTTACTGATAGCCACCTGGACTGCCATGGGTCAGAACAGGCTTAAAAACGGGTCCCCAACTTCAGACATCAATCATCCTCTTGGTCCACGCTCCACGCTGCTTTGCTCCACACTGACGGCAGAAGAACGGGTTATCAATTACAGTGTCACTCGGTGTCAAGGGGTCTTGGGTGATGTTCTCTTCTTGATGTGGCTGGGGGCTGAGCAGCAGAGGGTCCAGTTCTGAAACAAACTGAGGCACCACTATTTTAGAAAATGGATCAGAACACGGTTAGCATAAAACTTTATTCAGGAATGCTGGGTATGAGAAGGCTTCAAACGAGCAATCTAACCTGTGAAGGATGGCATCTTAGCAGGAGGAGTCAGGTGAACTTTGGCTGATTTGCAGAATGGTTGGTCAAAGATAGGTTGTTGGGAAAGAGAGGAGTAATTCTTGTGGATGAACTATGGTTTAGTTGAGAGGAATTTAGGGGGATGATAAGTAGGGGCTATACTTATGTGCCAGGAGAGGTAGGCCTCCCCCCCACAAACAAAACAAAACACCTTCAAAGCTCTAAGCACCTGAATTGCTGGACTATTTTCCATTATTTATTTATTTTCTTATTTATGTATTTATTTTTAGAGAGAGAGAAAGAGAGAAGAATAGAAAGATAGAAACATTGATGAGAGCCGAAACCGGTTTGGCTCAGTGGATAGAGCGTCGGCCTGTGGACTGAAAGGTCCTAGGTTCGAGTCCGGTCAGGGGCATGTACCTGGGTTGCGGGCACATCCCCAGTGGGAGGTGTGCTGGAGGCAGCTGATCGACGTTTCTCTCTCATCGATGTTTCTAGCTCTCTGTCTCTCTCCCTTCCTCTCTGTGAAAAATCAATAGAATATATTAAAAAAAAAAAAAAAGAAACATTGATGAGAGAGAAATATCATCGAGCAGCTGCCTCTTGCACAGTCCCCACAGGGGATGGAACCCACAACCCCAAGGCATGTGCCCTGACGGAGAATCCAACTGGTGATCTCTTGGTTCATGGGCCACAATGGCCGGGCTATTTTCCTTTTTGATGACTGAACCCTGTGGTCAATGGCTAAGCTTTCTGTTCTCTGTTTTCCAAATTGGCCTTGAATTTGTTTTCTTCAATGAACCAGATCTTTTTCCTGTTCAATAAACACAACAATGAGATGACACAGATTGAGAAGTTGGTACCCATTGTCAATGATGGGGAAAGATTAACTTTCTGGGTGTTAATGAAAGGAAGTATTCTGGCAATATTTGTTATGTTGAAGTTATACTCCAATCCAGCAATCTACATGTTGGGAATCTTTCCAGTACTTTTAGATTGCTCACAAGTGGCCAAAATTGCAAACAAAGTGAATTTCAATAGGATAAGGATGAATTTTAAGTGATTATGAAAAATGACTTAGAGCTGTCACGGTGACCCAGGGAGATTGTTATGGTCTGTTGAATAAAGCAAGAATCAGGGGAGTATGTACCATATGCTATTTAGTGAAACAGTGACTAAAATACGTCCATATTTGTTAATATATGGTTAAACGAGAAGTACAGAAGTATACATTGATTAGTATATTGCTGGTTTATCCTTACACCAATTCCAGATTTCCTGTATGTTATATAGTAAGTCTTGAAATTAGGTTGTGAAAGTCCTTCAACTGTTCTTCAGTACTCTTTTTTGCTGTTCTTGGTGTTACTGTTACTAGACAGGGAACCTGGCCCTGAGTGGGTCTGCCTAGGGCTGGCTATAGTGTATGGGTTTTTTACTTCATGCAGGAAAAATTTCACAGCAGGAGTCCAGGTGAGTATGAGAGTACGTTTAATAAAACTGGGGACAGCTGAAGGACGGGCTTAGCATGGAAGAAGCAAAAGGAAGCCTAGGTTAGGCGACTTTAACTCACTGGGAAGTCAAAGAAAAGGGGGCCTTGGTTAACTCAGAGGAGCTACTGCTGCCTATTGCTGCCCTGGTTCCAAGTCTCATGGGAGTCCCTTGGAGTTTAGGAGATGCATGCCTGAGTGGGGTGGGGGGGGGGGGGGGGAGTAAGAAGGGGGAGGGAAAGGCGAGGGCATGCTCCTGGGAGGTGGAGTGCATGCAGGGATTTTAGGTTTGAGGGGTTTTAAAGGCTGGGAGTTTAGGCGAGGTCTTAGGAGAGGATCTCAGTAGAATATTCATCAGTTTTATGCTGATATGCCAAAATGAGATTTAGTCCCTTAACTTCTTCCGTTCTTTGGCGTGGTTGGCAAATGGCACTGATACATGATTTTTGGATTGAAACACGCGGTGTTCCCCTGGGCAGGATGGTTCCCCAGATTCTTTGTCTGTAGGAGTTGAAGAATGAGTCCACAGACAGAAGATGGTATAGCAAAGGTGGAAATTTATTGAAGAACAAGTACAGACTCCCACGTGGGGAGGGCGTTGACTTCCTGTTTCCATGGTTTATAAAGGAAAAAATCCCTGTGTCCTGATATCCCTTCTGATTGGTCAATATTCCCTTTTGAATTGGTTACTATAGTAACTCTGGAGGCCCTCCTCCCTCGTTGTCCTCCAATTCCCTCTGGGCTTTTTTCCTCCTTTATTTTGTAAATATAGACCTTTCTGCTATTCCCAGTTTCCTTGTCTTATGGAAATGTAACTGTTGCCGCTCCCTTGTCTTATGGAGATGTAACTTCTCCCAGCTCTTTTGTCTTATGGAAATGTAACTTCTCCCAGTCTGCAGCCCTGTGTTTTTTTCCAAGGACCCCAATTCTAAAAAATTCCCCAAACCTGCCTATATTCCCCTAAAATTCCAACTTCAGCATTAATTGGGTTTCTGCTTTCTAGCTCCCCGAGTAGGGGATTGAAGCTCTTTATTCTCTGGCTGGGAAGAAGTGTAAACCATTTACCATTCAAAATTTTTTTTATTTATTGCCCTGGCCGTTGTGCTGGTTGTTTGAAGTGTCCTCACACACACCAAAAGGTGGTGGGTTCGAATCCTGCACAGGGCATATACCCATGCTACAGGTTCAATCCCCTGCCAGGCCATGTGTGGGAGGCAGACAATTGATGCTTCTTTCTCTCTTTCCCTTCCTCTCTCTAAAATCAGTAATAAAAAGAAAACTTAAATATTTTAAATTTACTTATTGATTTTTATTTGTTATTATTATTATTTTAAAATATATTTGTATTGATTTCAATACAGAAAGGGAGAGGGACAGCGAGTTAGAAACATCAATGATGGGAGAGAATTGTTAACGTAAAAAAAACCCATTGAAACCTGTAAAGAATTTTTGTGAGTTTATTTGAGCCAAACTGTCGACATATGAAGGGAAGCAGAATCTCAACGAATTGAGATAGTGCTCCGGAGAATGGCGGGATTACATTCGTATTTATACATTGCAATCAAAGGAGGGACATAGGTGAGTTACATGAAATTCATTGGTGATAGATTAAGGAGGAGGGATAAAGCAAAGCAGGGAAACCCCGGGGATTGGATAAAAAGTAAAATGATGGACACATACTTAGGTGGGTACAGGAACAGTTAACATGATAATGAAGGAATTTGTGGTATCTGTCCTGGGGCCCAGCACATTTGGTTGTGCCCCAGGGGGTCCAGAAAAAGGGAAGTCACAAGTTACCCAGACATTTCAAGGACATGTTATCATAGATGCAAAAAGACAGATGGGCTCAGTTATGGTAAAGGTGGACCTTATCAGTGAAGATATCGGCTTAGGATGTAACTGCCCACCATAACTGCTTTAGTTAAAGTTTAATTTCAGACCATCCTTTGTGGTCACTTTAGGTCTCTGAGTCTGCAAAACTGCTATGCAGGCCTCCCCTGAGCTTGTCAGGTCAGCATGTGGCCCCTTCCGTCCACAGAATCATTGATCAGCTGCCTCCTGCACATCCCACGCTGGGGATGGAACCCACAACCTGAGGATATGCCCTGACCAGGAATTGAACCTCATAGGTCGACGCTCAGCCACTGAGCCATGCCAGCTGGGCCACTTATTGATTTTGAGAGAGAGAAAGGGAGGGAGAGAGAGAAACATGGACTTGCTGTTCCTCTTATTTATGCATTCATTGGTTGATTCTTGTATGTGCCCTGAACGGGATCAAACCCACAACCTTAGTGTACAAGGATGCCGCTCTAACCAATTAAGTGACCTGCCCAGGCCTAAAGCATTTACTCTTGAGTGTTCTTGGTTTAGGGGAGATAGAATTTTGTGATTTACTAGATGGCTGTAGACTGCTTGGCCATTTAACTATCTGTCTTGGTTTCCCTATTCTGGTTGTCCTGGCTTACTAGCTTGTCTCATTACCAAACCCAATTTCTTTTTCCTGATGATAAAAGGCCAGAACTCAAAACATCAGAGTTTGGAAAAATTTATTGATGGAGAAGGCACCAACTGGGAAGATGGGAGACTTAATGATGCCTCAAATCCACCTTGCTCAATAGACTAGGTTAAAGTTTTTTAAGGCTTTAGGGGGACAGGTATGCAAAGTGCTGGTGGGGTAAGTTTTAATTAGAGGAATTTGCAACTTGGTCTTTTATGATAAAGGGCATCGGCACTGGATCTTCATAGACAACGGACCCTTCACTTCTGAAAGGGTTCCAGTGTTCAAGTTCTAGTTATGTCCTGGTCTTTTAGTTCTTTGGAGGGGGAACAAGAGAGGGGTAAGACTTTGGTTGGGTTCAGCTGGAGGCTGAAGTTCTCTCCTCTGCATGTGCTTTGGTTGCATGATGTGCTTTTGGTCTGTTGTCTCTGAAAAGCTACTCAATATCTTGTTAAACAGAAAAGGACCATTTTTGAGCTGTTTCTGCAGTTACTTTGGTCCTTTGATTTTCCAAGCTAAGGTCTCCAATTATCCTCTTCTTGTCATATCCAAAAGTGTTTTCCAGTTTACTCTTATTTTCATCTTTAACAGTGAGACAGTCTAGGGCAGCCGTGGGCAAACTACGGCCCGTGGGCCGGATCCAGCCCGTTTGAAATGAATAAAACTAAAAAAAAAAAAAAGACCGTACCCTTTTATGTAATGATGTTTACTTTGAATTTATATTAGTTCACACAAACACTCCATCCATGCTTTTGTTCCGGCCCTCCGGTCCAGTTTAAGAACCCATTGTGGCCCTCAAGTCAAAAAGTTTGCCCACCCCTGGTCTAGGGGTAACATTTGGACTCCATCTTGACGGAAAGAACTCCATCTTCGAGGCTGGACTTCTTGTTTTCAGTAAAATTCCATAGTTAAATAAACCTCACCACATCCTTAAAGAAAAGAATGTATGATGATAACATCTTTCTTAACATCACGTTCTGCAAAATAGTTGTTCTGTCAATTAAAAGGTAATCAGAATGTTTGCACAAACATTATTTTACAGGCCCTTTAGGTGGTCCACTGGAAAACATCTTGACTACCCAGGCAAGGATCAACCACTGCCAGGTGATGATCTTGGGGCAACTGACCTCATCCTCATTCCCAAGCCCTATACCCACTCTAAGACCCCTATATAAGCCATCCACAAGAACCCTTCAGGGAGCTCGACCTTTTCCTGGTTGATTCCCATGTGCACAAACTCTTTTTAATTTTATTTAATTAATTTATTTATTTTAAATAATTCCTTATTGTTGAAAATATTACAATTGTTCCCCTTTTCCGCCCATTGACCCTCTCCAGCACCTATCCCACCCCTGGCCCACGCCTTCAGCACCCTATTGTCTGTGCCTATGGGTTATGCATATGTGCATACTGCACAAGCTCTTTTCAATAAACTTATCTGCTTGATCTTGTTCTGAGTTCAGTGCTCATTTCTATGACATTGAGACTCAAGAACCTGGTATTAAGGTCCAGTAACAACAGGGCTTAACATTTTTCACTCATGTGGATTATTCTCTTTCCTTGCCTTCTGTCTTTTTGGTTATTTCCTTATCTCTTTAAGTCTTATCCTCCCTCTTCCCTTGCCATTAAAGATCATGATAGGGACTGGTGCAGCCACTGTGGAAAACAGTATGGAGTTTCCTCAAAAAATTAAAAGTGGAACTTCCATTTGACCCAGTAATCCCACTTCTAGGAATAGATCCCAATAAATAAGAAACAATCAGAAAGGATATATGCACCCTTATGTTCATAGCAGCACAATTTACAATAGCTAAGATTTGGAAACAGCCTAAGTGCCCATCAGCAGATGAGTGGATTAGAAAACTGTGGTACATCTACACAATGGAATACTATGCTGCTGTAAAAAAGAATTTCTTACCATTTGCAACAGCATGGATGGAACTAGAGAGCATTATGCTAAGCGAAATAAAGTTATCAGTCAGAGAAAGATAAATATCACATGATCTTGAAAGAATAAAAGAATGTTACAGACTGTACAGGCCTAGCTGCCTGTTTTATCTCAACTCCCCAGGCTCCCCCCCTCCCCCCTAGAGATAGGAACAAAGGGAACAACGGCCTTAAGGCTGTTCCAGAAAATAGCCCAGACACAAAGAGCAGGCCGAGTAAGCCAGGCTCCAATCAACCGTTGAGATAAACAGGATGTGAAAACACCAGGCAGGGATGATGAGTAAATCTCAAGCCCTGTCAAGACACAAACCAGACCCCTTTGGAATTTCTTTGTTCCCCTCTTACCCTCCTGCATGTAACCCCTCCCTGATGTGTGATTTTTGCCTATAAATATCTGGAAGACTCTTTGCTCAGGGCCCAACTCCTCTGCTCCTGCGTGAGTTACGAGTTGAGCCCCAGCGCGCTGGAATAAAGCCTCTTGCTGTTTGCATCAAGTGACGTCTCCTGCTGTTGATTGGGGTCGCCGTCGATCTGTGGGACAGAGTGAGGGTCCTTCTTCGGGGGTCTCACAATCTCACTCATTTGTGGAATATAATGAATAACATAAACTGATGAATAAAAATAGAGCCAGAAGCATTGAACAGGCCATCCAATTTAAGAGGGAAGGCGGGGAGGGAGGGGGGGTAGAGGGGGTAAGAGATCAACCAAAAGACTTGTATGTATGCATATGAGTATAACCAATGGATACAGACAGTAGGGGGTGGAGGGATGAGGGCATGTGTTGCGGGGTGGGAATGGCCAGGGAGAAGTCAATGGGGGGGGGGGGAGGAGACTTATGTAATACTTTGAACAATAAAGAATTTAAATTAAAAAAAAAAAGATTGACTAATCTCCCGCGCGTGGTACAGAGCGTCGGTGACCCAGCGGAAGTGATTCCTCCAAGTGCCCCGGAACCCACGGCGGCAGGCTTGTGGGGGTGGGGGGGTGGCCCTGGCGTGGGGGCTGTGGAGGTGCGCGGGACCCGGCGCGGTGGCTGCGGTGGCTGCGGTGGCTGCGGGACTGACGAGAAACTACTAAACTTCCTGTGCAAGCGAAGTAGAATTTCATAAGAACATAATGGATGGAGAAGAGAAAACCTATGGTGGCTGTGAAGGCCCTGATGCCATGTATGTCAAATTGATATCTTCAGATGGTCATGAATTTATTGTAAAAAGAGAACATGCATTAACATCAGGAACAATAAAAGCCATGTTGAGTGGCCCAGGTCAGTTTGCTGAGAATGAAACTAATGAAGTCAATTTTAGAGAGATCCCTTCACACGTGCTATCAAAAGTGTGCATGTATTTTACTTACAAGGTTCGCTACACTAACAGCTCCACGGAAATTCCTGAATTCCCAATTGCACCTGAAATTGCACTGGAACTGCTGATGGCTGCGAACTTCCTAGATTGTTAAATAAAATAAATTATAATAAACTGTTAACTTTTTTCAGTATTTAAAAAAAAAAAAAAGATTGTGATAGGGGCAGAAATAGAATATTGGGGACCAGCTATAATTATAAGAAATATTAATCATGCTCTCTTAACTGTGACTGCTTTGTTCTGATTAAAGAAGGCACATTCTAGCCCTAACTGGTTTGGCTCAGTGGATAGAGCACCGGCCTGCGGACTGAAAGGTCCCAGGTTCGATTCCGGCCAAGGGCATGTACCTTGGTTGCAGGCACATCCCCAGTAGGGGGTGTGCAGAAGGCAGCTGGTCGATGTTTCTTACTCTCTATCCCTCTCCCTTCCTCTCTGTAAAAAACCAATAAAATATATTTTTAAAAGAAAAAAGAAAAAAAAAGAAGGCACATTCTAACCTGGCTGGGTGTTGCATGGGGGACATGGGAGCTCACCTGGAAATGCGGCCCATTCTCCACATCTGGGAGCTGCTTATTATCCTGGAAAAATTAACAACCTTGTTGCAGAAACCAGAGCTGGCAGCCCTCTGAAGATCTCCAGACCTTTGCATATTGCCAGCCCTTTGAAGACCCCCTCTCCCCCCCGCCCAAGTCCTTTGCATACCTACAGGCCTTGGCAAATCCCCAGCCAGAAGTACCTGTAAACTGCCCATTTAGCATACCCTTTGGCTACTTCCCCATGTAATATTCAACCTTCTACCCAATATAAATAGCTGGCTTATAGTGGGAGGCAGAACAGAACAGATTTTTGCGGATGACCTGCTGCTCTCCCATTCTGCTGGCATTATTGGAATAAACACTCATATATGATTCAACCCTGTCTCTGCTGAATTGGCTTAAGTAGTGACAGGCAGCTGGGACATTTGAATTGTACGGTTACAACTGGAGTTTTTCAAGACTTGGTCCTGTGTCCCTTTTCTCATTCTACACTTTACATCAAGTAATACTTTCATATTCAGAGTTTTAATCAACTTTTAAAAGGCAAAAATGTAGCCCGGACAATGTTGTTCAGTGGTTAAGCATAGTTATGAACTAGGACAGTGGTCAGCAAACTCATTAGTCAACAGAGCCAAATGTCAACAGTACAACGATTGAAATTTCTTTTGAGAGCCAAATTTTTTTAAACTTAAACCATACAGCCGTAACCGGTTTGGTTCAGTGGATGGAGCGTCGGCCTGCGGACCGAGGGGTCCCAGGTTCGATTCCAGTCAGGGGCATGTACTTTGGTTGCGGGCACATCTCCAGTGGGGAGTGTGCAGGAGGCAGCTGATCGAAGTTTCTCTCTCATTGATGTTTCTAACTCTCTATCTCTCTCCCTTCCTCTCTGTAAAAAATCAATAAAATATATTAAAAACAAAAACAAAAAATAACTTAAACCATATAGGTAGGTACATTGTTATTAACTTAATTAGGGTACTCCTAAGGCTTAGGAAGAGCCACACTCAAGGGGCCAAAGAGCCGCATGTGGCTCGCGAGCCGCAGTTTGCCGACCACGGAACTAGAAGGTAATGGTTCTATTCCTGGTCAGGACACATACCTGGGTTGTGTCCATCCCCATTGTGGGGTGTGCAGGAGGCAGCCAATCAATGATTCTTTCTCATCATTGATGCTTCTATCTCTCTCTCCCTTCCTCTCTGAAATCAATAAAAATATATTTTTTAAAAGACAGAAATGTACGTCTCTCTCAGTAATAGTCTAGCTGGCCCAGGCTGGAAGTCATCTTCTTTACAGATCTCTCAGCATCTAGTTTCCTTCAATTTTGTTCCTTAAACATTCCCATGGGCAGGTGTTACAACCTGGAGTCCACTATTTTAATAGTTTCCTATTGCTACTGAAGGGGAGCAAAGTCTTAATGCCATGAAACTCCTTTGGGGATATTGATTTTAAGCTGGTTATTCAGAAATAAAAAAACTTGGAAAGGACCTTTGACTATCTCCCCTTTCTTGCTCAAGAGGTTCAGACAGAAAAAAAATCTGCTTCAGAAAGGAAATCTTAGGATGTTCACCTCAGCCTAATTTGAATATATGCATAGTAAATTGGAGGGGCTTCTGGAGGGACCTGTTATCTACTCATTGCCTGTGTCCCATTGTTTTTGGGTTGCCTAGCAAGGATTTGCCTGCCATGGTTGCTCCACTCTCCCTCTACCTGTGAATTGCCCATTTTCACTTCTGAAATCTAAAACCTCTCCCCACTTCCCTTTTCTCCTTTGTCCAAAATATCATCTATATCCAATGTTGCCTCACTGTCTTTGGAATTTTCATGCTGACGAGAATTCCCCAAGGGCATATATTTCGATTTTGATTTTCTCCTATTAATCTGTCTCTGTTAATTTGATTATTAGCCCAGCCAGAAGAGCTTTGCATGTGGGAGGAAAAGTATTATTATGACATAATAAATTACCATGAACTGAACTCCTTAAACAACAAACTAATTGTAGGGAGCAGATATAGGGTTAAGCCTCAGACTTACCTGTTGGCAAAGCCACAAGCAAGTCCCAGCTTAGAGGGCATAGCCTGCTTAGCATAATTAGGCTTGACCTTATGGCTCCCTAGATCTTAACTGGGAAGCTAATGGCTGTGGGAGGTGCAGCAAGTGCTGCCAAAACAAGTGAAACTCACAAGAACATTGTAACTATGGTGACCACACCTTGTTTACCTCTGGTTATAAAATAAAGGCTCAGCTTGCTGTCTGGATCTCTGTGGCCTCAGCCAGGCACAGGAGATCCACCTAGACCAGTGATGGTGAACCTATGACACGTGTGTCAGAGTTGACATGCAAACTCATTTTTTTTGGTTGATTTTTCTTTGTTAAATGGCATTTAAATATATAAAATAAATATCAGAAATATAAATCTTTGTTTTACTATGGTTGCAAATATCAAAAACTTCTATATGTGACACGGTACCAGAGTTAAGTTAGGGTTTTCCAAAATGCTGACACACTGAGCTCAAAAGGTTCACCATCAAGGACCTAGACCCAGCTTATTCTCTTTGTCTGTCTTTTCTACATCCTTTGCCACCCCTCCTCAGGCTCACCAAACCCTTGGTTGTGCTGGCCTAGCACAACTAATTATTTTCCAAGCTCATTCAGGTTGTTGGCAGAATTCATTTCCTTCTCCTGCTTCCATGTGGCCCCTCCACTGAGTTGAGTCCTTCTCATGCTTTCAATCTCAGACCCGCCTTCCTACATCTCTTTAGCCTCCTTTTGTAGCTCCCTCTTCTGCTTTTTAAGTTTTTTTAAAAAAATTATTATTTATTTTTTGCCAGAAGCCGGTCCACGCTTGCTGCTTGACACAGTCGCTGCAGGGAAGAAACATCTGCACAACTTATGTTTCAAGGGACCTGGCGTATATGGCATATGTTTGCTCCCCCTCTTAGCGCTATGTGTTTTAAACAGGACCACCTCCCCGAGAAAGGTTGTTTCCCCAATGAGGATTTTCCCTGGAGTTAGGGATTAACAGGACTAAGGAAGAGAATAAATCAGTGAAACCCCCTAGTGTTACAGAAATACCATGTAGTACTTATGAAGAACTTGGACTAAGACTGTTGGCAATAAATTTGGGACTTGTTGGGCTCACATCCCCAGGTGCCAGAAGCCGGTCCATCCGTGCTGCTTGACACAGTTGCTGCAGGGAAGAAACATCTGCACAGCATATGTTTCAAGGGACCTGGTGTATATAGCATACTGTACTTAATATGTTTGCTCCCCTTCTTGGCGCTATGTTTTAACCAAGGTCACCTCTCTGAGAAAGGTTGTTTCCCCAGGTAGGGATTTTTCCCTGAAGTTAGGGAGGGAATAAAACCCCTTAACTAAGTGCCAGGTGGGTAGTTAATCACTTTAACTACGAACAATCATACTTAAGCTACATAATCTTTACTCCCTGGAACGGAGATAAGAAATGCCCTAACCTTTGGAATAGAAATTGATAGGATTAAAATCAACTGGTATAAATACAGATGTAACAAGACAATAACTCACAGAACCTGGCTGGAGATCCTGGCTAGAACCTGGCTAGAGAACCAGGCTAGGCTGCTGATCAACTGAATGCTGTCTCTGTGTCATTCCTTCTTCGCCGACTCCATCCACACCTTTGGGAACCCCTGGACCTGCTGGGGCTGGACCCCAACACCCAGGGGTCTGCCCACCAGGGAAAGCAACAAAGCCAATACTCCTGGAGATCCACTGACACAGGGCAGTGCCAGGGAAGGCAAGGAGGGAGGCTGGGAGGACATAACCTTTACTGGGTAGGAGAATCTCCGTCAGTCACTTCCTTGTAGCTTATCAGTAGAGCAACGACCTTGGAATAGCCCTTATAATGGAACACAGAGATTAACCTAGACAAGATTAAAATCAACACAACTAGATAGAGACAGGATTTTTGGTAAAAGTCAGATAAGAAACAAGAAATGAAACAAGGAACTGTAGAAGGTTACCCAAAACATACCATGATGTGATTATAGAGGCATGCTTAGAGGATCAAATGGTATAAATACAGATGTAACAGGACAATAAAGAGAGAACCTGGCTATGCTGATCAACTGAATACTGTTACCTTGTCATTCCTTCTTTGCCTACTCCATCCACACCTTTGGGAACTCCTGGGCCTGTTGGGGCTGGACCCCAACAATTTTTGAGAGAGGGAGGGAGAGAGAGAAAAATATCTATGTGAGAAAAATACATTGATCAGTTGCTTCCTGCATGTGCTCCGCTAGCAGGGTTGAAGCCTGCAACTCAGGTATGTGCCCTTGACTGGGAATTGAACCCTTAATCGTGCTCTAACCACTTAGGAACACCATATGTGCCCTGGTTTGATTGAACCTGAAACCTTGGTGCATTCAGATGATACTCCAACCAACCTTGAGCCACCCAGCCAGTTTGGAATATACTGTTTCCTTCAATTATGAGCGCTGGCAACAAAGGCACAGTAACATAGTAGTATTAATAGTAAAATTTTCACCATAATATCACAGGTACAGTGGGGCCTTGACTTACGAGTTTAATTTGTTCCGTGACAGAGCTCCTAACTCAAATTACTCCTATGTCAAATCACTGTGATGTTAAAGTGAACGAGTGAGACACATGATGCTGGGCTGATGTTGTGGCGTTCACTGTGACATTCGTTGCGCCAACTATCGGTGGGGTATCTGAAGCTGGCTCATAACCCGAATTTTAGCTCGCAACTCAAAGCAAAAAATCGGTGGAGACAGCTCATATCTCGAAAAACTCGGTAGTCGGGACACTCATAAGTCAAGGCCCCACTGTATTCTTATATTATCACTAGAGACCCGATGCACGAACGCACGAAATTCGTGCAAGAGTAGGCCTTCCTTCCCCTGGCTGCCAGTACCAGCTTCCTTCTGGCACCCAGGACCTGGGCTTCCCTTCAGCCTCTGGCAGGCATCTGGGACCCGGGCATCCCTGGAAATCCTGGCTTTGTCAGGAAGGTCGTCCAGAAGGACATCCGGTCTAATTAGCATATTACACTTTTATTATTATAGTTAATGTAGATAAACTAGAACTATCATTTATATCCATCAGTTTCAAAATCACAGTTGTTAGATCTGCTACTAGATCTTACTTATTGTGTAAGAAATAATTTATTAAATTTTTTTGGATAACTTTCACATTGAATTAACTTCCTTTGTAATCTTTTTTTGTCTTTTTTTCTTTTTTTCTAATTAAATATTTATTGTTCAGATTATTACATTTGTTCCTCTTTTTTCCCCCCATAACTCCCCTCCTCCCAGTTCCCGCCCCACCCTCTGCCCTCACTCCCCACCCACTGTCCTCATCCATAGGTGCATGATTTTTGTTCAGTCCCTTCCCGCATCTCCCACACCCCTTTCCCCCCCAAGAATAGTCAGTCCATTCCCTTTCTATGTCCCTGATTCTATTATAATCACCAGTTCATTCTGTTCATCAGATTATTTATTCACTTGATTCTTAGATTCACTTGTTGATAGATGCATATTTGTTGTTCATAATTTGTATCTTTACCTTTTTCTTCCTCTTCCTCTTCTTAAAGGATACCTTTCAGCATTTCATATAATCCTGGTTTGGTGGTGATGAACTCCTTTAGCTTTTCCTTATCTGTGAAGCTCTTTATCTGACCTTCAATTCTGAATGATAGCTTTGCTGGATAAAGTAATCTTGGTTGTAGGTTCTTGGCATTCATCACTTTGAATATTTCTTGCCACTCCCTTCTGGCCTGCAAAGTTTCTGTTGAGAAATCAGCTGACAGTTGTATGGGTATTCCCTTGTAGGTAACTGAGTTTCTTTCTCTTGCTGCTTTTAAGATTCTCTCTTTGTCTTTTGCTCTTGGCATTTTAATTATGATGTGTCTTGGTGTGGTCCTCTTTGGATTCCTTTTGTTTGGGGTTCTCTGCGCTTCCTGGACTTGGATAATTTTTCTTTTTAATTTTTTAAAATTTATTGATTTGAGAGAGAGGGAGGGAGAGAGAAAAATTGATTTGTTGTTCCACTTATTTAGTATGCATTCATCAGTTGTTTCTTGTGTGGACGAAAGGGGTCACATGCTAACCTAACAAGCTCAGGGAAGGCCTGCATGGTGGTGGTCTTGCAAACTCAGAGACCTAAAAGTAACCACAAAGGATGGTCTGAATTTAAACTTTAACTAAAAGCAGTTATGGTGGGTAGTTACCTCCTAGGCCAGTATCTTCACTGACAAGGTCAACCTTTACCTTAACTGAGCCTATCTGTCTTTTTGCATCTATAACCCTTGAAATGTCTGGGTAACTTGTAACTTCCCCTTTTCCAGACCCCTTGGGGTCCTTCATTGTTATTATCATCATGTTAATTGTCGACTGTTGACTATCCTGCACCCACCTAAGTATGTGTCCATCATTTTAGTTTTTATCCAATCCCAGAATTCCCCCGCCCCCGCCCTTTGCTTTCTACCCCCTCTCTAATCTATCACCAATGGATTTCATGTAACCTACCTATGTCCCCTCCTTTGATTGCAATGTACAAAAATAGATGAAAACTTGACATTCTCTGGAGCATTATCTCAATCTGTTGAGGTTCTGCTTCCCAGCAATTGTCCACAGTTTGGCTCAAATAAACTTACAAAAATTCTTTACAGGTTTTAATGTTATTACATTAACACTTGTATGTTCCCTGGCCAGGGCTATTTTCATTTTTCTAATGCCACAAATCTCTTTGACAGTTAGGTGGAGCCAATAGACCCCTTCTTAGAACGATGCTTTGAAATGCTTAAAATAAAATACATAAGATTACAAAGGAAGTTAATTCAATGTGAAAGTTATCCAAAAAAATTTAATAAATTATTTCTTAACACAATAAGTAAGATCCAGTAGCAGATCTAACAACTGTGATTTTGAAATTGATGGACATAAATGATAGTTCTAGTTTATCTACATTAACTATAATAATAAAAGAGTAATATGCTAATTAGACCGGACGTCCTTCTGGACGACCTTCGTGAGAATCATGAATCTCCTGGTTCATGGATCAATGCTCCACCACTGAGTCACACCAGCCAGGAGAGCTATCTAATCTTTTAGGGGAATCTCTCCCAGGCCAGACCAGATAGATAATAAAGTTCTTTGTTTGACAGAGCTGTAAATAACAGATGAGAAGACTATGCAAAGCCCAGCCCTTGATTAAGCTCACTTTCAGGTGTGCCCTCCCTTTGCAAGTCTCCTTCCTAGTGACTTCTCAGGGCTGCTAAATTGATGGATTTTTGATACAAGAATGTTGGAAGCATGTAGATAATTTTTATAAGAGCTTATTTGAGACAAACAACTGACATGCTGGAAAGCAAGATCTCAAGTGCTCTGGAGAATGACAGTTTTGCAGTTCTTTTTAAGCATTTGGAATTAAGGGGAGGGATTGTAAAATTACAAGAAGGTAGGAGAAAGCCTGGAGGGAAATCTCTGTGATTGGATTATAGGATAGTTTACAAAATCATGTGTCCCTTAAGGGTGGTTGCCTTAAGGTCTGGGAAAAAAGATTACTTTTGACATTTCAAAGGTGTGTTAACCTAGCTGCTGCAAGAACAATGGGCAGGGCTTGCTTAAGGAAAAGATAAACATTTTATAGACCTGGGGGATTACTGTCCACAATGACCTGCTCAGTTAGGAATTTATGATCAGATCACGCTTTGAGATTACTTTCAGTCACTGAATATGTCAGATTTACTACATAGCTCCCTTTTCATTCACAAATCTTTTTTTTTTTTTTAATCTTTATTGCTGAAAGTATTAGATATGTCCCCTTGACCTCTTTTAGTTCCCCCACCCCCACCCCACCCCCTTCACCACCCTATTGCATAAATGCATACCAGTTCTTTGGTTGATCTCTTCCCACACACCTCCCCTCCCCCACCTTCCCTCTGAGATTCCACAATCTGTTGGATGCTTCTGTCTCTATTTTGTTCATCAGTTTATTTTGTTCATTAGATTCCACATATGAGTAAGAGCATGTGACACTTGTGACAAATCTCAGTTGTATGTTAGGATTGGTGAAAAGATCAAACAGTTTTGGGGAATCAGACAGACTTTATTTATCTAAAGGAGACAGGAGAAAGTCAGTGCAAACACAGACAAGGATGCACTGCAGAGAGGTCATCCATTTCATCCCAAATAGACTTGAAGCTTCCTGGGCATTAAACCTTCCTGAAGCTGTAAAGGAGCGGGGTTTCTATCAGACTTTCTGGCAACAAAACTCCCTCTCCCTTGGGTTCATTGCTGCTTGCTGACCCTTGTGGCTTAGGTTCTGGAAAACCTCCTATCTGATCTGCTCTAGGTGGTGTATTAATTTATATAACTATCTCCATGATCCTATTAGGTAAGTATTAGTGTTATGCTTGTTTTACAGATGGGAAAACAGGGCAGAGACAGGTTAAACGGTTTCCCCCAAGGTTGTATGTCCAGTGAATAAGCAGAGCCAAGAATTGAACCTCAAGGGCAAAGGAATATCCTGCTCTCCCTACGGCAAGAACTATACACCTCTGCCACGTCTCATTTTTAAGTCACTCAGACAGGATCCCCTTGTTTATTTCCTCCTATAAAAACCCTCCTATAAAAAAAGGCCTTAAGAAAAGAGGAAAATAAAAATAAAGATCTATTTCCCTTTTTTTTTTTTGAGACGTTCTCATTCTGGACGTTCTCCCTACTGCAATAGGCTAAAAACAAACAAACAAACAACACAAACCCTTAGGCTTCACTTGGTGCACTTTCTTTCACATGCTTGATAGAAAGTTTGCCGACCTCATAACTGACTCACTGGTCCTGAGACCAGCAGCAACAGTAGATTTAATGAATTGGTGATTCCACAGGTGGTGCTTGTTATAGTAATCATTATGGTACTTAATGTTAGGACCTTAGAATGTAAGACTTAAAGCATGTAACCCTGTGGGGACTGTTATAGTAATTATTATAGTATCTAATGTTAGATATAGGAATACTGTGTGAGACCCAAGAATGCACCCTTGTAACCCAAGTAGTACTTGTAAACCATCTATCTGATGGGAACGCCCAAAGCCTGTACACACCCATAGATTAACAGACCCCGGGGGATCCACACGTGGCAGCCGCTGATAACACACACACCAACGAAGACCACGGCTACAGAGGGGTATATAACCAGACAGTCTGATCGACCCAGCAGCGCACAGCTCTCCTGTCGACAGAGCGTGGGGACCTGTGTGTGCTCACAGCTCGGTTCCCAACAGGAGACTCTGCCCAATTAACTGTTCATCACCGAAAGAGCCAGCAGCCAACGGGCCGTCTACCCCTTTGTATGTATCAGCCAGCGAGCATCGCCGGGTGGGTCCTTCCCAGTGTCTGAGACCCATCAGGAACTGGTAAATAAACCCCCCGTGTGGTTGCATCTAACCTGTTTGTCTGTGGGTAATTTCTCCGGCTCGGCTCAGATCGGTGAAAGTGTCTGACCAGAAAGTATTGGCACAAGCCTCGAGCGGATGGTCCAGACCCCCTGTGCATGTCCCACTAGGAGCAGCACCTGAAGCTATTTGGGGTACTTAGGCTTTACTTGGTGCACTTTCTTTCCCATGCTTGATAGAAAGTTTGCCGACCTCATAACGGACTCACTGGTCCTGAGAGCAGCAGCAACAGACCTTATGAGTTGGTGATTCCCCAGGTGGTGCTCTTTGATCCCCTTTTAACCAACAAGCCGCCACGGACGATTCTGATTCACATTAAAAGGAGCGAACCCTGGCTGGAGACGTTTACACCACTGGAAGCGCGGCTACGCTTTGCAAACTTCCGCGTGATCCACTGGCGGGCCGGGCTGGCGGCGGCGGCGGCGGCGTAGCCGGGCGGCACTAGGACCGCGGAGGCGCCGGCCTCGCAGCGGCCTTGGTTCCCCTTCGGGGCGGAGCCCAGCTGTTCCGGGAGCCCCGGGCCGTGCTGGACCCGCCCCTGGAGGCGGGCCGAGTTGACTTAAAAACTCCGGCACCCGGGAGGCCGGCTCGCCTCTCCTCTTAGCCTGGCTGGGCGTCGTGCTGGTCGGTAAGTGTGGGACCGCGTCGCTCGCTGTCCCTCGCTCACCTTCCCGGGTCGCCGGCCGGGCAGTGGGCCCCGGGAGCTCAGGTGACCGCGGGCAGGAGCGGGGCGCGCGCGCGTCCGCCGAGCGCTTTTGTTCCGAGGCCGTGACGGAGCCGCGCGGGCTGAGGGTGCTGCTGGGGCGGCTCCCGGTTGGGAGGTTCCCGCCGCCCGGGCCCGGCCGCCCGCCCGCCCGCTGACCTGCTCGCGGTGCCCGCGCGGCTGGGGCCAGGCCCGCCTCGCGGGAGCCCGAGGGCGCCGCCTCGCCGTTGGAGGCCGCCGGGAGCGCCCGCGAAGACGCGTTTGGTTCAACTGCAGGGAGGTTGCCTAGGTGGGGAGGTGTTAGAGCAGCTTCTGTTTTTAATTATTTCCTGTCGGCTGGGGTGAAAAAAAAAATCTTTGTTTTGCGCTTCGTATCTCTGGACCGTTCCCTCCCGCCCCGCCCCCATTATTAAGCGGTTCCTCTCGAAACAAACGACCCACTGGAACACGTAGTGGCCCGCGGACGCCCCGATGCCCGGGATGTTTTCGCTCCTCGCAGTCGTTGGCTCCTGGAGGCGCTTCCAAGTGCACAAATGCACACTGAGCTCGCTCGGGGGGTGTGGAGGGACGCGGGGTCCCTCGGCACCGGCCCGGAGGGTCCCGAGCTCCGCAGCCAGCTTTCGGGGAGTCGCTCCAGTGAGCATTTATTTGTAATACTTGCAGCGCCTGCCTGCACTGTAAAGAGAACAGGGGATGCTGCAGGAGCTTAGAGCGCATTTTTAAATATACTTCATTGATTTTTTTACAGAGAGGAAGGGAGAGGGATCCCGAGTGTTAGAAACATCGATGAGAGAGAAACATGGATCAGCTGCCTCCTGCACACTCTCTACCGGGGATGTGCCCTAAACCAAGGTACGTGCCCTTGACCTGAATCGAACCTGGGACCCTTCAGCCCACAGGCCGACGCTCTAGCCACTGAGCCAAACCGGTTAGGGCTAGAGTGCATTTTAATCGGTCGGGTTGCAGACCTTAATGTGTGCTGTAAATTTTAATTTTATTCAGTATTAACATGCACGAGTGTTTAGGTTTCAGTTACGTATGTATTTTTTCCCCCTTGTACTGTTGGATTCTTTTATTAATCTAATTAGAGAAAATGGTTAAGGTAAAGAACTTTTTTTTTAAGTTTCACTCTGAGGATATGTTTTTATTGATTTTGGAGAGAGTGAGACATCGATGTGTATGTAACATCCTTTGGTTGCCTCGCATACCCCAACCGGGAATGGAACCCGTCACCTCTGTCTGTGCCTTGACCAGGAATGAACCCCGAGCCTTTGGTGTAATGAGGTACACACCAACTAACTGAGCCACTCGGCCAAAGTACTTTTGCTTGGGAATGAAAGGACAGTAGTAGATCTGGAAGAAGGGTACATGAATTCTAACTTGAAAAGTGAGCGGCAATTTAGGCCAGACCTAGGTGTTTGTTGTGTGTGTGTGTGTGTGTGTGTGTGTTTAAAAAATGCATTTTTAGCCCTGGCCAGGTGGCTCAGTTTGTTGGAGTATCATCCCATACACAAGGTTTTGGGTTTGATCCCTGGTTGGGGCACATATGGGAGAAGAAAAAAAAATAAAACATGCATTTTTATTGATTTTTCAGAGGGAGGGAGAGGGAGAGGGAGAGAGATTCAAAAACACCAGTGGTGAGAATCAGTGATTGGTTGTACTGATCCTGGTTCATGGGTCTATGCTGAACCACTGAGCCACACCTGTGGGGCCTAACCTAGTATTTGTTTCTTTGCACACTTAAAAATTCAAGAAAATTAGTATGCTTTTCGTGCAACTTTAAGTAACAGCTTTGCACAGCAGTGTCATCAAGGGAGCAGATGGGCATGTATTTTTATTGTAAATTTAATATAAATAAAGGTGATATATAAATTTTATATTGAGTAATTACATAGTAGTTTCTTGCTGTCCCAGGATCAAAAAAGTAAACATTGTGGAGGGACACTGACATGTTTGGAGAGAAATGGGAACATATACAATGAAAGAGTAACATTGAAAGGTAAGTATTTTACTTCTAAGTAGCCTAATATATCTGCTGTGGAACACAATTATTAATTAAATGAATCTGCATTGGCTAAAAATTTAACTAGTACACAATGGATTTGATGACAAAACTTAGAAATAATGTGGTTAGCTTAGTATGGAGTGAGTTATTCATCTTTGCAAGATATGGAAGAGATTCTTTCTTTTTCCCAATATACTTCTATTGATTTCAGAGAGGAAGGGAGAGGGAGAAGGGAGATAGATAGAAACATCAATGATAAGCCTGCCTCCTCCACACCCCCTATTGGGGATCCAGCCTGCAACCCAGGCATGTGACTTGACCTCCTGGTTCATAGGTCCATGCCCAGCCTCTTCAAATTTTTATCTCTTCTTATTCATCTTCAAGATGACCAACATTTCATGTAATACTGCTTGGTGGTGATAAACTACTTTAGCTTTTTCTTGATTGTGAAGCTCCTTATCTGACATGAAATTCTAAGTGATAGCTTTCCTGGGTATAGTAATCTTGATTCTAGATCCTTGCTATTCATCACTGAATAGTTCTTGCCACTCCCGCCTGACCTGAAAGTTTTTGTTGAGAAATCAGCTGACAGTCAATTGTACATAACTAATTCCCTAGTAGGTAACTAAGCTCCCTTGCTGTTTTTTTTTTTTTTTTAAATACATATTTTTTTATTTCAAAGAGGAATGGAGCGGGAGAGAGATAGCACATCAATGATGATGAGAGAATCATTGATCGACTGCCTCCTGCATGCCCCCTCTTGGGAATTGAGCCTGCAACCCAGGTATGTGCCCTTGACCAGAATTGAACCTGTGACCCTTGAAATCCAAAGGCCGGTGCTCTATCCATTGATCCAATCCTGCCAGGTCTCCCTTGCTGTTTTTTTAAGATTCCTTCTTTGTATTAAACCTTTGGCATTTTAATTTTGATGTGCTGCTCTGTTTCTTATTTGGTTGCTTTTATTTATTATTTCTGGCACATGGTGTTGAAGACCTCACAGCTTTGGGTGAGCCATTCCGTGAGATACCAACCAATAAAGCCAAAGTGATCATCTCCTGGGCTTTCATCTTAAATAATTCAAGAGTGATGATTAAGCCCTGACCGGTTTGGCTCAGTGGATAGAGCATTGGCCTGCGGACTCAAGGGTCCCTGGTTCGATTCCGGTCAAGGGCACATCCCTAGTAGGAGGTGTGCAGGAGGCAGCTGATTGATGCTTCTCTCTCATCGATGTTTCTAACTATCTCTCTCCCTCTCTGTAAAAAATCAATAATATATATATATATATATACATACATATATATATATATATATATATATATATATATATATATATATATATATATAAAAGTGATTAAGACCACTGTGTTTGCAATTACACTGCTGAGCTTCAGATCTTGGCTCTATTACTTTTACTCTCAGTAAAAGTAACCTTGGGAAGATATTTAACTTCTTTGTCTCAGTTATCTGATCTGTAAAATGAGGATAACAGTAGTAACTACCTCTTGGATTGTTGTCATAATACACACGCACTTGGAACAGCTCCTGACATGGTAATTGCTTAATAAATTTTAGCTGTTGCCATGTTAGAGGAAATAACATTTTATGGCCTAAGACAATATACTAGATACTATACAAAATTCAGTTTGTTAATTTAAGCTCTACATGAACTTACCCGGCTCTGTATGAAGTTTTCACTATCGATGCTATTGTAGGTTCTGTTTTTATAAGGAAGTACCAGACACAACCCTAGTTTTTACCTGCAGGCCTTTTTGAAATCATTAATGCCTCCATTAAATTCTCCACCCAGGGCTAATTTGCTCCAAAACTGTACTTTTCTATATTTTCTATATTGCTTCCCTGAAGTGCTGGAAGCTCCCATATCCTTTATATTACGGTTTTGGACACAGTAGTAACATAAATATCTAGAGAATTGATCTTGCCTGTTTTAAAAGGCTTTTATAAACGTGAATTTGAAGACTTGTCTACCTAGGTTTTTTTTGCCACGTCCCTCATCCCCCACTGGAGGCATACTGTGTGAAAGAGACATAGAAAACATTCAATATGAGATAGAGACAATAATTTACCAACCTTGTTTATAGAAATGCAAGTTAAAATTTACTTTATGCTTGGCCTGTGTGGCTCAGTGGTTGAGTCATGCGTTTGGTTTCCGGTCAGGGCACATGTCCAGGTTGTTGGCTTGATCCACAGTGGGATGTGCAGGAGGCACCCTATCAAGAATTCTCATTGATGTTTCTATCCTCTCCCTCTTTCTTCCTCTCTCAGAAATCAATAAAAAACACATTACAAAAGTTTTAAAACATTTACTTTGTAATAAGCCTTGTAAAGAAAGACGAAATCATGTGGACCTTGAAGATTTCTAAATGCTTTGTTGTGAGGCAGCTATGTAGCTGTTTATTCTTAATATCCTAAGTGTCCTTGTAAATTGAAAAGCAAGTGAGACATTTGTTAATAGTTAATATTGATTGCAGATTTAATGAGAGTTACTATGGTTCTTAAATTACAAGACTTTATTTGTAAATAAAGTTTTTAACTTGTGATTAAAGTTGCAAACTGTTATAAGGAATGATGGTACTGTTAAATTTTAAGAGAGAAATCATAAATAGATTACTGGATTTTTTTTTAAGCCCCCAAAGAAATGTATTGGATCACATAATTTAAAGATATGTAACTTGACCTTCAGGTATGGCCTCATCCTGCATCTCTGAATTGAGCTTGGCTTCAGCATTGACTTTGTTCTCAGGTACAGTTCCCTTCAATGTGTGGCCCCAGTATCTCTAGGCATTTATCTGTCAATGAGTGTCCAAACAGAAAAATTTTATAAGTTTATTTGAGGCTAACTAAGGACATGCATGGAAGCAAGACCTCAACAGACTAAGAAAATGCTGTGGAGAATGTTAATTATGCAGTTGTTTTTATGCATTTGTAAGAAAAAAGGATTACATGAAATTAATTGGCTGTCCATTAGAGAGGCTGGAGAAAGCAAGGAGGGGATCACTGGATTAAAAATAAAATGGAGAGATACATACATTGCTGGGTACAGGATGTTAACATTTTACAATAAATAGGGATGATATATAGGTGATGAGATCTTGTGCTCCCTCCAGGTTAGTTCCCCTGGTAGGGGACTGGCAAAATTACTCTGGCATTTCAAAGGTGTTTTGCCCTAGGTGCACAAGAACAGTGGACAGTGCTTGCTTAAGGGGAAGATACATCTTTTACTGAGGAAGTCTTAGGCCTGGGGTAACTACCCACCATGGCCTGCCCAGTTAGAAATTTTTTATTTTATTTTTTAAATTTATCTTTTTTTTTTTTTAATATGTTTTATTGATTTTTTACAGAGAGGAAGGGAGAGAGATAGTTAGAAACATCGATGAGAGAGAAACATCTATCAGCTGCCTCCTGCACATCTCCTACTGGGGATGTGCCCGCAACCCAGGTACATGCCCTTGACCGGAATCGAACCTGGGACCTTTCAGTCCGCAGGCCGACACTCTATCCACTGAGCCAAACCGGTTAGGGCAAGAATTTGTATATTCTGAATTCTAGTTTCTTACTGGTGACCATAAATGTGAAGTTTTTGTTTGGTTTCTATTTCATTGATTAATGTCTCTTCTATGTCAGTACCACATGGTCTTATTTACTGTAGTTTTGTATTATTAAAATTAAGCCAAATAAATTTGAAGATCTGATTGCCTTTGTTGAACGATCCCATCTAGTAAATACAGAGGTACTGCAGAAGTAGTAGAAATTTAATATAGTATTACATGTCAACATAATTGATAAATTAAATAAAAATAGGTGGAAATGGAAGGATTTTATAGGAAACTGGTTGGGGCAAGAAAAATTTTTTTGAAAAAAATCTTTATTGACAGTAATACATAAGTCCCCCTCTTTTTCCCACTTACCCCTCTAGGCTCTCCCCCCCGCCCCCCCCAATCAGGCCTTCATCTTGGGGCATGAAATTATTAACAAAAGAAGGAAGGATTGTTTCAGACAAGGTCACCTACCTGACTTGGGTATTTTCAGACAGATTATCTCACTAATTTGTAATTATTTCCCCCAGAGGCTGAAACTGCAATGAGGACTTGATTTGCTGTCTTGGGGGCAAGTGGCTTAACATTAGCCTTTTGATTCTTTTTGACAATACTAATCAGTTTTTAAGTTGAAGTATGAGTCCTCCAATTTTATTTTTCAAATTGAATGTTAGGATCAGGTTTTTAATTTCTTCAAAGAAATCTGGGATTTGGGTAAGGATTGCATAATTTAGAGAGTACTGCTACCTTAAGAGTATTAAATCCTCCAATCTATGAATGTGGATTTTTCTCTCCAGTTATTAGCTCTTTGATTTCTTTTAGTAAAGTTTTATAATATTCAGAGTATAAAGTTTTTACTTTAAGTTTGTTTGAAAGTTTTTATTTTTAAATTCTCCCCTGAGGATATTTTTTGCCCCCCATTGATTTCTAGAGAGAGTAGAAGAGGAGGGAGAGGGAAGAGACGAGAGACAGACATTGTAAGAAAGATACAGATTTGTTGTCTCCCACATATGACAGGTCGGGCGAGGATCTAGCCTGGGGAACCTGCACCTGAGGTATGTGCCCTTGACTGGGAATTGAACCCTAGACCCTTGGGTCCACAGTCTGAAGCTCCAACCATGGAGCCATACCAGTCAGGGGAAAAGTTTTTTATTTTTTAATTTAAATCTTTAAAGAAAAGAAAAAAGTAGTATAAACAAGAAAGTAGCACAAAAATACAGAGGTGCATAAAAGACTGGTGATTGCTGCTGAGAAACTAAAGCCAGAGGATGTGGATTTGGGGAACACACACTCATTCACAAAGAGAGTGGCCTGAAGGGCAAAGGACCGGGCTCTTTAGAACTGGGGCTACACCCCAAACACCAATGTGAGGGGAAGCTATGATGAACTCCAGCTGCTTCTCCCAAGAGAGTCTGTCCAATGAGAGTGAGCCTGGAATAAGTGCATTAATACGATAAGTGACTGGAGAGCACCCAAAGTCTTCGCATCTCTCCAGACCTCTCTGAGGCCTAGTTCACTCACAGCCTGGCCTCCCTTCACTGTGCAGTTATTGCTGCTTAATTGCCCTGGCCTGGAATCCTGATTTCCTCCATTATGTTGTCACCATTCTATTGCCAACTCAAGGATGCCAGTGCCTTTTGGCCCCATTTGTGGTACTCTCTCTCAGGACCCACTCTAGTTTGGCTGAAAAAACAAAACGAAACCCCTCAGCTCTGTTCGACTCCTGATCAGTCGAGTTCTCCCTGTTTTCCTAAATGAATATCTCAGAGCTCTTCATTTCCTTTTCTGATTGATACTCTTCAGTTCATCCAGTTCCTTCATTTGGGATTTGGCAGTTGTCTCAGAACTTGTCAAGCAGGACACCTACGTCCACCTGCAAGAGATTGTTCCTCTTCTGGAGGCGTTGAATCTCCCTCTGGTCCACACTTCCACTAATCCCAGTCTTTGCTACCCAGTGGCCATTTCCACACTTCAGGCTTTCTCCCGTCAGGTTCATAGTGGGGCTTCCATAGTCGAGGCCCATCTCCACCTCACTTGTTTGTCTATGCAGGTTGGGGAGAGAGGCAGATTTCCGAGGGGGAGTCTTCTTTGGACTGGACGTATTCCAAAAGAGAGGCATCTTTGGCCAGAATGCTTACAGCTTGGTGGTGGATGGGACAGTAGTGGGGACCAAGATGTTGAGGACGTTTTAAGCTTTGCTGTCATGCCATCCAAGACACAGTGGAAGGTGCCCTGGCATTGTTTCTGCTGACCCGTCGCAGGAGCCGTGTTTCAGGTTTTTTAAAAATTAATGTTACCGTAAATGGAATGTTTTCTAGATACATTTGGCTTTTGTATATTGAGCTTGTATTAGACAACCTGGACAAGCTAATTTTATTAGTTTTATTAGTTTTTTTTATTGGATTCCTAAACAGTTTTCTTAAAATGCAAGATGTCTTCTACAAGGAGAGATAGTTTTCCTTTTTTGTTTCTTGTCTGGATGTCTTTTGCTTTTCCTTTTCCATCTAACTGCCCTGGTACAGTATTGATACTAGAACCGGTGAGTGGGAATACTTTCCTGGTCTTCTCTCAAGGAATTGAAGAATGAAGCAAGGACTAGAGGAGTTCAGGCTAGGCAGGAGTTTATTGCAGGCAAACACAAGCTCGCCACTTGGGAAGAGGACCCAGATGGATTGCCATTAAAGCATTCTGCACTTTCCACTTATCCTACCTAATAAAAGTAATATGCAAATTGTCTTTGCGATAAAGATGGTGGTGCCCACAACCAATAAGGAGGTAATATGCAAATTGACGTGATGAGGCGGAAGGCGGCTCTGGCTTGAGCCATGGCAGAAAGGCGCCTCCAGGCCCAAGTGAAGGTGGTGCCGGCAGCCCGGGGAAGGAAGGCCTATTCTTGCATGAATCTTTGTGCGTTGGGCCTCTAGTATCTGATAAAGGCCCTTTGTGTGGCTCTCTGATTGGTTTCTGGCCTTTTTGCAACATTTCATTTTGCACTTGCAAGAAAAAAATCCTTGTCACAAAACATTCAGTTTTCCTGATGTTTTTCTGGAAAACGTTTTGTGGTTTCAGCTCCAGCTGTCACGTCCATGCCTCCTCTTTCCACCCCTAATTCTTTCTTGCCTAATCCTGTTTCAAACTCCTCTATGAATAGAAGTGGCAAGAGCAGACATCATTGTCTTGTTCCTTTCTTATAGGGAAAGCATTCAGTCTTTCATCATCAATTATGAAAGCTGTGATTTTGTAGATAACTCATCAAGTTGAGGTGTCTCCTACCATGTTGCTGTCCCTAGATTTCCTTCTATGTCTACTTTCTGTGTTTTTATCATCAAAGGTGTTGGATTTTAAGATGCATTAAATGTCACTCACATTAGATGTTGACTTCACTTGCTGTACTGATCATGTGTGTGTGTTTTCCTTGGTTAGTGTAGCAAAAAAAGGTTTACCAATTTAATTGATTTTTTTCAAAGACCTAACTTGTGGTTTTGAACCTTTTCGCTATTTTTGTGTTATTTTGGTGAAACTTTATGACATAATATAGACCCAATAGGAAAAAAATATGCACAGGCAAATTCCAGAGATCAGGTGTCTGCTTCTGGCTTCTTCCTGCATAAGAATTACATGGGCATACTCTTTCTGCAGCTGTAAACTGCAGGGGCACATGGACTCAAGAAGAAAACTCTTCAGGATCCTAAAAAACATTCGTTTATGTAGGTTACAACAATAGTTACTACATTAGAAACGAAACTGAGGAAATTTTAAAGTACAATAAAACCTTACATGTTTATATAAATCTTTTCCAAAACTAATAGTGAAAAGAGTAGCACTGTCTTGCATTTTTGCAAATCTCTTTAATGCCACATGTAATTTTGGTTAAAATAGTTGAAAGGTGTTTATTGAGTGATAGAAAATCCTCTCAGGTAGGTGATTGTTACATTATGGTCCTAAAGATTCACTGTCATGCTATCTTATCAGCATTCACCTTTTTTTTTTTTCTACATGACCATGTAATTGGACAAAGTGTGTTGTGGCTAGGGTGACTTAGAGCATGGGATCAGTTAGTTTCACAATTGAGTGATTGCCATCCTTTCTCACCCAGCAAATCTTGCATAGCTCCCAAGTTTGCTAGGGAAGGAAGACAATAGATCCGGGAGAGGGGAGGGTGAGAGGCTCAACCATTAATCTAATTTCCCCAAGGTTGTCACCATCCTCAACATAACTGCTGGCCAATGGGAGATCTTAACCCAAGGACACTTACAAACTTTCAGCAGAGGCTGACTTTGGGAGTGAATGTCCTTGGGAGTTGTGTCCTTGGGCAAAGCCCTGAATACCTCATCCTATTAGTCATGGATTTCCTGTGGTTCCTGATTAAGGGAAAGCAGAACACTCTTGTATGTATTAACTAGGCGATAATTATGGCTCTGCATTTAACTGATTGCTGGATCTGTCATCCCTTAATTGATCCTGCTGACAAGAAAGTATATTCTGTCCTACAGGTCTCTTCTGGTACTTGAGGTCCCCTTGCATCATTAATCTCAACGTTCAGTTTTATGAAGTCTGAATATTAACCCATCCCAATAAAATGCCTGTATTGTGGTTCTTGCTACCCCCTCAACAGAACCTGGACAACTAGAATGTGACGGGGTAACTAACAGGGAGTAACAGGTTTCTCTTCAGTGGCATTTCAGCCTGTTTTATGGGAATTGATCACTTTTATGGAAAGAATTTTTCTATGTCAGGAGGCACAAAATTAGCTCACTCATTTTAATAGGTGATACTTAACATTCCTAATACAGTTTGTATCCTAACAGAGTACTGCATCTTATATAGCTTATACTTGGCTGCTAAACACAAATCTGTTACTTGGAGTTGTCAGATTTTTAGAGGTTTGAGACCACCAATCCTCTAATGCAGCGGTTCTCAACCTGTGGGTTGCGACCCCTTTGGGGTTGAACGACCCCTTCACAGGGGTCACTTAAGACCATCGGGAAAACACATATAATTACATATTGTTTTTGTGATTAATCACTATACTTTAATTATGTTCAATTTGTAACAATGAAAATACATTCTGCATATCAGATATTTATATTACGACTCATAACAGCAGCAAAATTACAGTTATGAAGTAGCAACGAAAATAATTTTATGGTTGGGGGTCACCACAACATGAGGAACTGTATTAAAGGGTTGAGGCATTAGAAAGGTTGAGAACCGCTGCTCTAATGGATCGAGTTTTTTGAGTTGGGTACCTAAAGTGAGTTATTAGGCAGAACTCCAAGGAAGGTTAACTGACTCCTTCACGTGTACTCTCTTATCTTTAATTCCCACTTCAGGAAATAACACATCTAGAAAAGGTGGGAAACTTACAATTGACCCTTGAACAACATGGGTTTAAACTGAAGATCCATTTATACATGGATTTACTTTTCAACAAATAAAGTAGTATAACTTTGTTGTAAGAATACAGTATATCATACATATGACATACAAAGTATGTTATTATTAAGGCTTTCAGTCAACAGTACACTAGTTAAGGTTTTGGAGTCAAAAGTTATACTTGGATTTTCAGTTTTAGGGGGTGGAGGTGGGATGGGGCAGGAGGGAGTCAGTGCCTCTAACCCCTGTGTTGTTCAAGGGTTATCTAAAGTGAAAACTTTGGTACAGAATGGTAGTTGAATTGCTTTGCTAGCCAGTGATGATGGGATATAGTAATTTCGAATATCCCATGCTATACCTGGATTATAGGTATAATCAGGAAAAAGAGAGCAATTTACTTCCCACTCCTGTTTTTTATGTGGCTCTCACTGGTGAACCAGCATGGTATCTGGGACATACTTAGGTAGCAGGGAGTCTGGTTGTGGGCTGACCTCCAAAAAAGGCCTGGTCTTCCTGCTCAGAGTCGCAGTCTAGTCACTCAGCCTGGTGTTGCCTAAGAGAAAATACGAAATTAGAGTATTTGATTGAGTGGCCTGAGATTCTGAAGAGAGCATTTAGCTGGATAGATGAAAGATTGGAGAATAGAGGTGTAGGCGAACCGCTTCACCACGGTGCTCTGATGACTTTGGCCTTCCCATGTGCCACACAGTTCATCTCAGTCTGACCCACACTTTGGCAGGGCACCCTGCAAGTCCTCCCAGAACAAATGTTGATACGCAGCCTTATGAGGAGAAATAGCCACAGTGTTGTTTCTTGTGTGCCTGCCTACTTTCAGTTGAGCACAGGATTTTACCACCCTTGCCCTGGGGGGTGTAGCTGCAAGGCTATACAATGACTACAGGTGGCTCCTCCAAAGCCTGTGTTCTCATGGACCTCAGTATGACCTTCTAGGACTGGGAACACCACTACTGGTTTTGTTGTTTCAGTAAGTAAGAAATTGCATGTGAATCCCTTTGGTCTTTCTCCTTTCTATGTGGCAATATGGAGAATCACCAGCTTTACAGCTGTGATAGTAGGACTTCTAGCCCTGCTGAGCATGGTGCTACTGCTTAGGGAAGACTGCTTAACTTCATTTGTTGTGACAATTAAATGTGATAATGTATTTAGAGCATTCAGGAAAGTTCTTGGCATAAAGTAAGTTCTCAAATGTTAGCTATTAGTATTAATGAAGTTGTTTTATAAATAATAGTGTTGTATTATACATATTGTAAAATTTAGAATACTCTAGTCTTCAAAGCCTATTTCAAGGACTGGTAACCTAACTTCTCTGATGATTGAGGATACAGAAACTCAGAGCTACAACAGGTTCAATAAATCATAATACTTTTGGAATTCCTGAAAAGTGGCTCTTACACTTAGAATGTTGGTGTTAGTGAATTGTTTTTAATAGAGGTTTTTTTTTTATTTTAAATATATTTTATTGATTTTTCACAGAGAGGAAGGGAGAGAGCTAGAGAGCTAGAAACATCGATGAGAGAGAAGCATCGATCAGCTGCCTCCTGCACATCTCCCATTGGGGATGTGCCCGCAACCCAGGTACATGCCCTTGACCGGAATCGAACCTGGGACCCTTCAGTCCGCAGGCCGACGCACTATCCACTGAGCCAAACCGGTTTCCGCTTAAATTTATTTAATGATTTTTAAAATCATTTGATGAAAGTGCAGATTACTTTAAAAGTTGTTTTTATTTATGCCTTTAAAGATGTTAAGCATTTAAAACTTGATTTGTTATATTTGTGGTTTTTAACAAAGTGAAAAGACTGTCACTGGTGTGGGATGGAGAGGTGAGGAATGTGGGGCTCAGTGAGGCTATTTGCCCCCCCCCCCCCCTTTGGGTACCAGGACCAACCATCACCAGCTGCCCACGTACCAAAAAATTATGCTTCTGAAATCTCTTGATGTTGATTCCACACATAGAGTAATTAGGCTGCTCTATGTGTGTCACTCACGACAGAAGACCTTTTTGTTGTGCTTTTTAGAATACTGGGAACCCTAGAGTCTGTGTATACCCACACACTTACATGTGTGAATGAACCAATGTAGTCGAAACAGTTGATACTGGGAATAATAGAAAAGGAAATAGGATTTTAAGTGTAGATATTTGATAGGAGGAAGGTTAGCTCCACCATTGTAAGTGCATATTACAAGGATGCATTTTTTTTTTTTTTTTGGCTAAGCCAGTTCTGAGGTCCATCCTTTTCGATCAGCACAACTGTCTGGTGGCCCGATTTATTGCCGAATGGCCGGCCACCTCTTCCCGCCCTTACCCTGGTATTAGCCACAATCCAATCCCCTCTCCGGCCTTCCTTCCTTTACTGGCTTGTCCCCCCGAGATGGTGGGGTCCCTGCCTAGAGTTTGGGCAGCCAAGCATCTCACAAAGAACTCAGGGTGAGGGCCAGAGCAAGTGATCCCTTGCCCTCTGTGCCGGGGGCTCCTGGTTGGGGCTGGTGGTGGGAGTAGGGAGAGGGGGCAGGGATGCAAGCACCATGATGCTAACAATAAGCATTTATTGGGCAACTGTGGAGAGCTGAGCATGGAGCTGAGTGCTAGCCATGCATGAGGCCACAATCCTCAGTCCCTGGAGGAGGAAAGCTAGCCAGCTCCATTTTACAGAAGGAAACAATGCACAGGCAGGCAGGCCAACCCCCAGAAGGCCCACAGGGAGGGAGTACATCGACGCAGGTGCGTCTGGGCGCAGGTGCCCGAGGCTTCCCCTCTCCTGTATCCACCCCCAGGGCCTGTGCACCTGCCCCGGGCCTCCACGAACCTGAAGGGGGTTCATTAGGTTTCCGATTGCTTCGGGCTATGAGTCTAAGGGAGCAACCTGGCTCGTTATAACGGGACATCAGAAATGGCTTGGGACCCGCTCTAATGGGGTCCCTGCTTCGTCCGGGTGGTCTGCGCCCGCTCCCTGAGCAAGGGGCTCCTTGGTGGGGCTGGAGTACGACGGGGATCCCGCTGTGCACCAGGAGGTAGCAGTGCGCTCCGGGAGGGGCGAATTCCTGATCTCCCATTACGCCAGGAAAGGGAAACCGAGGCCCGGAGAGTGAAGTAGACTTGACTAAGGTCATTCTGGGGAACCGCCCCTTCCCGAACCCCCCCCCCCCCCCCCCCCCCCCCCCGCCACACACACACGCCCTATCCCACCCCAGGAATCTCTGCCCTGCCGCACCCTTCCCCACTCCATCCTTCCAAGGCTGTCGGGCTCGCCCCCTCCTCACCACACACCTTGGCCAGGCACCGACACCTCCTTCCCAGCATTCTTCAAGGATGCATTTTTTATACCTGATGGTAGAGGCAACTTGCTGATAGGAGTTAGAAGCAGGATTAGGCAGACAGGGTAATGGGTAGAAGAAGAAGGAAGTGTGGACACGACAGTTGGAGCTAGCTGAAACCACAAAATGTTTTGTGGAAATATAGGATGTCATGAGACAAAGATGTTTTACTTGCAAGAGCAAAATAAAACGTTACAAAACACAGGAAGGAAGAGAGAAGGAGGAGGAGCAGCGCAAGATAGATTTTGAAATTGTTCTAGGCTGGGAACCAATCAGCGGCATAGACAAAGACCAGCTTTTAGCAGATAGAAGGGGGAAGAGCAGAATGCTTTAATGGCAACCTAAATTTGGGTCCCTTCACTGAGTGAGGGGTCGGGGAATGCCCTGTGTTGGCTTGCAATAAAATTTTGCCTTGCTTGAACACCTCTGGTCCATGGCTTCATTTTTCAATTCTGTGAGATGTGGCCCCAGGAAGAATTCCTACTTGCGGGTTCTGCTGTTATCATTGACTGATGTTCTGAGTAAGGGAAGCATCTGTGTAGTTTGGAATGTATGGTACTAGGGAGGAGAGGAAAGGTCTTAGTAAAATTATTTTATTTTTTAAATATATATTTTTATTGATTTTAGAGAGGGAGGGAGAGGGAGATAGAAACATCAATGATGAGAGAGAATCGTTGATTGGCTGCCTCCTGCACATTTCCTACTGGGGATTGAGCCCACAACTAGGCATGTTCCCTTGACTGGAATTGAACCTGGGACCTTGTGTCCACAGGCCAACACTACTCATTCAGCCAAACCAATTAGAGCCAATGTTAAGTTTGATCTTTATGTTTATGAAGTAAAATTGGTCTGCTGGCTTAAGTGATTTCTTTTTTGTTTTCTCCAGAAAACGGGCTGCTCCTTTGTAGAGGATATTCATATGTTCAGTCATAGCTGGAGTTTTTCAGGTGAGTGCCACTGTTTAACAGGTAAGGGTTTGATCAGGAATGCAGGCAAGGGGGAGATTTTCATGCCAAGTGATTTCTTTTTCCAAGAGAAATTAAAACAATAGACTGGAAATCTGTCTCTGGTAAAGTCCATTTTTTGCATTTCCATGTAAAAGGTATAAGACCAAGTACATTGTATTTATTCAAAAGTAGAGACTGTAATAAAAAACTCAGAAAACAGAACCACTTCCCTCTAATTTCAGGGATGCTTTTGCAGGCCTTCAGTGTCTTTTGTGTCCCCAAGGAGAGACGAGGGCTAAAATATGCCAAATTACTCAGGTCGTTTCTCTTCATACCCATATGTTCTATATTAGTCTGCTAGGGCTACTCTAACAAAATAACCATAGCCTGGATGGCTCACAGTTCTAGAACCTTGATGCATAAAATCAGGTGTTTGGTTTCACCTGAGGTCTCTCTCCTTGGCTTGCAGATAGCCACCTTCTCTTTTTGACCTCATGTCATCTTTCCTTTATGTGCATACACCTAGTGTTTTCTCTTATAAGGACACTGGTCCTGTTGGGTTAGGGACTTAACCCTAATGGTCTCATTTAACACTAATTACCATCCTAAAGGCCCTATCTCCAAATGCAGTCACAATGGGGTTTAGGCCTTCAGTCATGAATCTTGTAGGACACACAATTCAATTCATTACAGACTACCCCCAAGTTCAGAGATGGGAGAATTTATTAGGTATCAATAACTTTTAGAAGTGTTGCTTTTAATTTTGAATTACACTTCTACCTGAGTAATTTGGCATATTTTAGCCCTTCTCTCTCCTTTGAGGACACAAAAGACACTGAAGGCCTGCAAAAGCATCCCTGAAATTAGAGGGAAGGTGTTGTTTTCTGAGTTTTTTATTGCAGTCTCTACTTTTGAATACAATGTACTTAGTCTTATACCTTTCACATGGAAATGCAAAAACTAGACTTTACCAGAGATAGATTTCCAGTTATCTTATTAAGGACCTTTACTAGGAGAAAACATGTAAGGAATACATAGATTTTTCTCCTTATATCTTTTGCATACCTTGAATTTCATTTTTCTTGAATTTAGTGAAAAAACTACAACCCATTCTATCTGATCTTGTCTGAATTCACATCTATACAAATAAAAATTTGCTTTGTTATTCTTGTTTTTTGAGCTCTGGATGGGTGGGCCAGGCCTAACTCTTTGGGGCTCCTGTACTGTGAGAGGGCACAGGCCAGCAGGGGCGGGAGGGGGCAGACAGACAGACAGACAGACACACACACACACACACACACACACACACACACACACACACCCCTCCAGTGCATGAATTTTGTGTACCGGGCCTCTAGTTTATAGATAAATTGTGAGATAATTACTCTCCTTATTTGTCTTCAAATATTTGAATATGGCTTGTTCTTACACTTACATCTTTGTTATTTTTGTCAGATCTGCAAAATATGTTTAGTGTGCCCTGGGTATTGTAGTAATTAGTTTGTACACCATGATATGAAAACGGTTAAGTTCATTGGTCTAGAACAGTGGTTCTCAACCTTCCTAATGCCGCATCCCTTTAATACAGTTCCTCATGTTGTGGTGACCCCCAATTTCATTGTTACAAATTGAACATAATTAAAGCATAGTGATTAATCACAAAAACAATATGTAATTATATATGTGTTTTCCGAAGGTCTTAGGCGAGCCCTGTGAAAAGGTGGTTCGACACCCAAAGGGGTTACGACCCACAGGTTGAGAACCGCTGGTCTAGAAGGTATATACAATTGGATTTTCAATATAACTTCTATGAGTATAGTCAGGTTTATTGTTCTCAGCTTTTGCTTCCAGGCTTTCTGGTCCAATAATGGGATGATAGTGACATCTTTGTCTTACTGTCTAAAATTTTGAGGCTGCCATTTATCAAAATGTAATAAATTTTTATTGTTGGTTTGATATAATTGTTCTTTCAATGAATGGATATTGAATATTATCAAGTTCTTACCATCTATTAAAGTGATCATGATTTTTAAAAATTGTAATGTAATTACTTTGTAGGTTAATATTCAAATGGCAAATTTTGTGTGCCTAAAACCCGATTTAATCATGATGTGTTATTCTTTCATATGTTACTCCATATAGTTTAGCTAACATTTTGCTTAGGATTTTTACATTTGTCTTTTTGATGGAGATTGGCTTGTTAATTTTCCTTTTCAGCTTTTGGTATGCCAGAGTTATTAAATGAGCTGTAAATTATCCCCTCATTTTTCCTTTAGAAGAGGTTATATTGGATTAATGATTCTATAAATGATTGTTAGAATGTTCCAGTAAAGACATATGGGCCTAACATTTTCTTTTTGTGAAAAGATGTTAAAAGAGATGGTATTATGTTAGTCCTGCTGAGGTGTGTTTTTAAAGGAATGTCATCTTTTCACCTAATTATGAATGTATTGGAATATAGTTACTTATAGTAAACTAGAGGCCCGGTGCACAAAAATTTTGAATTCCCACGGAGGGGGAGGGGGGTGTCCCCCTCAGCCCAACCTGTGCCCTCTCCCAGTCTGGGACCTCTCAGGAAATGACCACCTGCTTGCTTAGGCCTTTTCCCCGGGGGGTGGGGTGGGGGGGATTTGGCCGAAGCTGGCAATCAGACATCCCTCTGGCAGCCCGGGAGCCCTCGGGGGATGTCCACTTGCCAGGGGGGAGCAGACCTAAGCTGCAGTCCGACATCCTTAGCATCCTTGCTGAGGAGACAGAAGAGGTTCCCACCACCACTGCTGTACTGTCAGCCATCAGCCTGGCTTGTGGCTGAGCAGAGCTCCCCCATGTGGGAGCGCGCTGACCACCAGAGGGCAGCTCCTTCATTGAGCGTCTGCCCCCTAGTGTTCAGTGTGTGTCATAGTGACCAGTCATTCCCAGTCTTTCTGCTGTTAGGGTCAGTTTGCATATTCCCCTTTTACTATATAGGATAGAGACCTGGTGAACAGGTGGGGGCCGTCTGGTTTGCCCTGAAGGGTGTCGCGGATCAGGGTGGGGTCCTGCTTGGGTGCCTGGCCAGCCTGGGTGAGGGGCTGATGACTATTTTCAGGCTGGCCACACCCCTTTTAGGGTGGGGATCCCCACTGGGGTGCCTGGCCAGTCTGGGTGAGGGGCTGAGGGCCGTTTTTACGCTGGCTGGCGACTGAACCTCTCATCCTCTCCTTTTTTATCTTTTTTTAAATTTTTATTCTGGGATTTATTTACCTTCTATAATTGAAACTTTGTTGCTGTCACTGCTCTGAGGCCACGGCCTGCTGAAAGCAGGTATCTGGGGTTTGTTTAGCTTCTATAATGGAAACTTAGTTGCTTTCAGAGCTCAGAGCCAGGTCGCGGCTGGCGGGGAAGCTTGGCTTCCTCCTGCTCAATTCAGCTGTGTGGTTGCCAGCCGCCATCTTTGTTGGCAGTTAATTTGCATATCACCCTGATTAGCTAATGGGAAGCGTAGCGAAGGTATGGTTAATTACCATGTTTGTCTATTATTAGATAGGATATTTATAATTTTAATGTATGGTTTAGTGATAGCCTTATTCTCTAATATTGTGTTGTCTTTTTTTCATGGTCAATGTTGTCAGAACTGAAGCTTTTAATGATTTTGGGTTGTTTTTTTTTAAGAATCTGCTTGAGTTTGTTGAATCTCTGGATTTTTGTTCGTTTTTTTGTTTATTTTACTGTATTTCATTTCTATGGTTCTATTTATTATTCTCAGTTCTTTTGATGTGCCAGTTATTTCCCACTTTCTTTGTTCTAGTCTGTTTAATTCTATAAATGCTATAAATTATCTTCTGTTCTTTTTAAAAAACAGTCTTTATTTTTGGAAGTATTACTTAGCGTTCCCCATTAACTTCTTCCAGCCCTTTCCCCTCACCCCTCTCCATTGGCATGATAGGAGACTATTATGGACTAAATTGTGTTCCCACACTCCCAGCCCTAACATCCAATGCGATTGTATTTGACTTGGGCCTTTTAGGGATGTAATTAAATTTAAATGAGGTCATAAGAGTAGGTCCTTAATCCAAAAGGACTGGTATCATTGTAAGTAGAATAAGAGATGCCAGATTCATTCTCTCCCTTCAAGTGTATCAAGCTTTCTTTATTTCTCAATTATTTTGCAATTTATAGTTACCTTTGCTCCATAATTCCTTGGTCATTTCCAGTGAATTTAATCTGAATCATTTTTAATCCTTTGAAATTTGAGATTTATTTGTTGCATAACCATATGATCAATATTGATAAAATTTATGTGCACCTCGAAAAAATGTATATTCTGAAGTTGTTGGATATACTATTAATAAGGTTGTTTAGTTTTATTTTACCTGTCTTTCCTATTATGTAGTTTGGTTATGATGGAGCCATTTCAATATGAGGTACACCTGTATTTGGTCGATAGAGGACTGGTTAAATGGTGGTGCAACCATAAGGTAGAATCTTATCCAGACAATGAGGTAGATATGTTAGTGAAATGATAAGATATCCTAGGTGTACAGTAATGAAAATCAGGCAAATTGTGGAAAGTTTGGTAGGATTCCGTTTGTTTAAAAAATGAGTCTTCATTTATATATTAGTTTTTATTTTTTTAATATGTTTTTATTGATTTTTCTAGAGAGGGGAAGGGAGAAAAAGGGGGAAGAGGGAGAAACATCAAGGGGTTGCCTTCCATCTGCACCCTTCATTAAACAAGTTGTGAACATTCCACAAGCATCAAACCTGAAACCTGAGTATGTGTGCCATGACAATCAACTCAGGCATACCAGCAAGGGCTGTGTATTAGTGGTTTTTTAGTGTATCAAAATTTTCTGAAAGACGAGGTGTTACAGCTGATAATTCCCTTATGGTGCATAGAAAGTAGTGATAGATAGTAACATTCTTTGTCTTTTTAAAATAGTGAATATGAATACTTAGAATAAAGGGATACTTAATAAAAATAAAATCAGAAAGTAATCACCACTTAAATGTAGGATGAATTCCTGTTAAATATCATGTCAATAATATTTCTATTTCCCATGTTTATTGTTGCATCCTCCTTTTCTATTTCTCTTTCGGAAATTAAAATGAGGATTGGTGTAATCTGAATTTTCAGGAATTACGATAGATATAGTCAACATTGGTGTTCAGGTAAACTAATTTTAAAAGATGGTCTGTCCAGTCAAATAGCTTATTAATAAACGGCTTTTATTTTTTACAGATTCCTGACATTCAAAAAACGTGATTTTTAATACACTTCTACTACTTTAATCAATCAACAATGGATTGGAATGCTAAACTGAATAGTGTCACCTTACAACCAATGTATCCTAAAAAACAGTCATCTCTTTTGGAGCCGAGTATAATAAACACACCACCTCAAGTTCCTTTAAACCCTCCTGCAAGTAACCATCCTGCATGTATGTTTCGGAGTAACTCAAATCCAGTTTCACAGTCACCTCTCAACATCAGAAATACAACTTCCCAACAAATCTCTGCTTCTGATAAACATGGTAGGACAATTTTTGCCTCACAAGCTTCATTGGAAAGAAAAACTTATGCAAATGTAAAAGGACCCAATCAACTAAATAACAGTTTGCAAATGTCTCCAGGAGTTGCACAAAATGTGTGGGCAAACTCACCAGTGAGAAATTCTATGTTTTCTCACACGGGGGCAGCTGTTTCTCAACAAACTGGTTTTAGAACTAATCCACCAAATGTAAATGCACTACAGAATCAATTTGTAACATCAGAAATCTATCCTATGCAAGGACAGACGGTCCCTTCTAATTCTGTAAGAGTTCCTGTAACTTATCAAGGACACCAGAGACTTACCTCATCTTTATCAGAGCGACAGGCTGACTGGGCACAACAGTATACATCCAATGGACTGACTTATGCAGATTACAGACCACGCCCAGAGCAATACAGTTATCCACCACAAAGCTTTTTGCAAAGTCCTACTCTTCAGAAACAAAATACTATGCAACTTACATCAGTACAAGTTAAAAATAGTAATCATTCAAATTCTGCACTGACATTACAGTCAAAGCAGACTGCATCTTTACCGTCCTATCAAATTGCAGTTATTCAGAATGAAAAAAGACTTCTTCCTCCTTATGACTGTAGATATGCAAGCCAAACTTTGCAAAATACTCAGCATGTTATTAATCACTCTTCAGAAGTTCCTCAGAGTCAAGAAGTTCATACTTCTGAAATGAGGAAAGACTTTTGCAGGGGCTTTCAACAGCAAAACCTCAATGAAAATGTCAGTATAACTGGAAATTTTTGTAATATGAAAGTAAATACTAATGTCAATCAGCCTGTTAGTGAGCCTACTAGATCTGTGGATGATGTTCAGATTCTTCCTCAAAATAATCAAGAAGAAAGAGTAGATTTTTCTAATCTGACTTCAAGTCAAGTACTGGACACAAATATTGTAAAAGAGAAGTTAGTGAAGGATATTAAACAATTAGTAGAAATGAGAAAGAAATTTTCTGAACTGGCAAGGAAAATTAAAATTAATAAAAATGTTTTAATGTTAGCAGGTTGTACTAAGGCTAATAGTGAAACACCTCAAAATTCTGAACTGTCTCTGAAACAAAGTGGCAATACCCAGTTTGGACCACATGTAACCGCAGCCACTCCAGAGACTGCAGTGGATAAATCACCAAAAGCAGTGGAAATAGCAGAAGAAACAAATAGAATGCACAGTACATTGAATTCTAATAATCCAGAGACCAATTGCAGGAATTCTAACCAGGTTAATTCGATTTTACTAAATTCTGTGTGTTTGGGAAAGGGGCCAGTGCCAGACCAGTTACATAATTTAAAAGATACCGCGTCTTTCAAGATGCCAACTATGGAGAATACTCAGTTTTCATCAGGAAATACAGTCAATGTTAAAGAAAATGTGCAAACCAATTCTGAAACAAGTTTAGTTTCTCAGTCTACGGCCTCTGAGTCATACGCTTCAAAATATCTAAATGAAAATAGGCTACTTATCAGTCTCCTTGCACATTCAGATGAAATTGAGAAAAGGTTAATGAAAGATGGTTGTGAAACTACTAAGGATTCTAATCCACACAGTTTTAAAATGAATGCTAATACCCAAATCACTAATAACCAACTGAACTTGAAAACCATGGAAACTCCAAGCTCTTGTAATATAAACGTGAATGTATCAGAGAATTCTTTTTGCCTGGACCATAAATTCCCTAAAACTGGAGTACCTCTGAATGCTGACAGTCATTTGGAATTGCTAGCAACATGTCTTAATCTGTGGAAAAAAAACCCTTCTGAACCTACAGAGAAAAAACAGTGTAATGAGTTAACAACACAGAGAACAGCAGTTGGAATCTCGAAAGTTGGGGAAATCTGTGATAAAACTCCAGTTTCACTTGTGGGATATTCTCAGAATAAGATGGAAAACTGCTCACAAGTAACAACTCTGCCAATGGCAGTGCAAAGTTATGAATCTCCAGGTGCAACTACTATTAAGGGAACAGAACTTCAGATTGCTGTGGTGTCACCCTTAATTTCAGATATCAAAACATTGCCTGTCAATGGAATAACACCTGATCCTTTACCCGAAACAGTCTATCCGGTTATTAAAGAAGGCAGTGTTTGTAGTTTACAGAATAAATTGGCAGAAAACACAAGAGTGACTGCTGTATTGAAAGTGAACGAACCAGTTACAACAAATAAGGTTTTGCCACTAATTCAGAAGGAAAAGCGAAATACGTCAAGTAATGGTGATTCAGAAGATGCACCTAATAACAATCAAGGAAATCCAGTAGAATCTGAACTAAATATTCACTGTCCTGTGAGTGATCAGCAAGCTTCATCTAACTCTAAAGACAATGATACTGTGAGTAGTGAGTTGTTGCAGATTGACAATATATGTTCTCTGGTTGAAGGTGATACATCTTATAATTATCAAATAGCAAAGATATTCAGCTCACCTCCTATTGAACAGATTGAGTCACAGAAATCATTACCAAATCTCCAAGTGATTAGTACTAAAAAACAAAAAGAACAATTAGACAATATCACTGAAAAGATAGAACTTGGTTTACAAAAAGATAATTTTTTACAGTACACAGATGTTTTATATAAAATACCTGATCAATCAAAGTCACCACAACCTCTAGAGTTATCTTTGAAGAATGTTGATTCAAGTAGTGAAAATCCAGAGGAAAACAATTTGAAGCATTATAGTAAAAAAGTAAGCACAGCTAAAGATATGTGTTCATCAGCTGCTCTTAATCAGGACAGTAACCCCCAGGAAATTGATGTGTCCTGCAATCACACTGCCCAGGACCCTGCAGTAAATGAGGTTCTTGATAACACATCCATTTTCTTCCCACACAATCAGCTTTCAGAACTCTCAAAAGAATTTCCCTATGGTATTGAACCTGTGACTACACATGAAGATTCTCCAGCAAAACAAATAACGGACAAAAACTCTAAAGATGAGTCTTGTGATAAAACCAGCTGTGACTCCAAAGATGCAACTGACGACATAAAAATTACAATATTAAACTCAGAGCAAATGAAAGAATTATTTCCCGAACAGAATGATCAATCTTGTGAGTTAGACAAATTTACAAACTCTGAGAAAGAATGCCCTGTCCCAAAAAAAGGAATCCACTGTGTCTCACCAGTACATACAGATGGAGAAAGTTCCAATTTTGTTACGGATTCAGAGAAAGACGATGTCCGTTGCTGTGCATTGGGTTGGCTCTCTAATGTTTATGAAGGAGTTCCCCAGTGCCAGTGTAAGTCCATCAATAACTTGAATTCAAAGGTCGAAAATGGAAAAGATCAGTATTCTCTGGAGACCAACAGTTGCAAGGAAGTAGAGAGTACTTCTGATAAAGATTATTCCATAGTATGTAATAGTTCTCCAAATAACAATCCAAAGATTGCGCTGACTTTTCCGATTGGGAAAAACCCTTTTTCTGAAACAGAACAAGGCAAGACTATGAAAGTTCTATCAGAACCAAAATGCAGCTCACTAAGGACAGAACAAGAATTAGCCGCCACATCTTTTTCTAAAGGGGATAAAAAACTAGATTCCTTAAAATGTCACAAGAAGAAAAGAAAACTGAAATTTCATGAGATGACTTCTCATTCTAGTGCTAAAAGAAAGTTTTCTCAAGAGAGCCTGCAGAGAAAGATCATAGCACAAAATTCAAGTCCACCTAAAGCAAAGCCAGGTTTCTCGACAAATAAAAATAAAGATTTGCATATTAAAAATGGTTCTTTTGTACAGAAATTATTTCCAGAGAAGATAAAATTGGAAACAGGTGATCGTCAGCAAAAAGTTTCAGCAAAAAGGAAGTTAGGTGAAGGGAGCATACTTAATTCAGAGGTAAAGAAGATGAAGTATTTTAAACAAGAGCAAAATAAAAATGGAGATGGTACTTTGAAAACATGTACTCTTGTGTCAAACCCCGATGGAAGAGCCAAAGTTAAAGAAAAGACAGTATCTAATGTTAAATCATTAGTCTCTACGTCGAAGGATAATTTGCCTAAAGTTGTTATAACGCTAGAGCAGTATTTGCAAAGGCAGAAGCATAAAGAAGCAATGGGTGTCAAAGCATCAAAATTAAACTGTGAGAAAAGTATACCGTGTGATTCTCAATCCATGAGGTCCAGTAATCTTTCTATGCAAGTGGGGAGTTCTGGGAAATCAGATGAGAGACACAGTAGCAGTGTGCAGACTTCTGAAGAACCATTAAGTATTTGTTCAAGCCATGATAAAAACACAAAAATTCACCATTCTCATGTTTCAAAATCACACCTTTTGGGGAATGCTAAAGAAACAGTTGGTGGAAAGCAACCTGATAAAATGTTCATTGATAAAACCAAATTAGATAAAAATTTAAACAACATAAACAATGGAGGTGAACGCAACCACTTGTCTCCCGAAGCAAAGGAGCAAAGGAAACAATATCTGAACAGAGTTGCATTTAAATGTATTGAGCAAGAGAGCATTTGTCTCACAAAACTTGAGAGTTTGCCGAAAAATATTAATAAAGAGAAGAAAGTGGAAAATAAACTTTTACCTCAGAAAAATACCACAGAAAAACAAAGCATGCTGGAGTTTAAATTATGTCCAGATGGACTGATTAATAAGAAGATAAACTCCACTGAAGAACAGAAGGATCTGCAACCTTGTCCTAGGAAGGAGCAAGCCCCTGTGCAAGGTCCAGTATGATAGTCCTCTGAATTAGAAATTTCGATTTAAACATTAGGTGATATGTAATCATTATTAGTGATAGCTTTTGCCATCTTTGAAATAGTTGTAACATTCATTTTATTCATAAGAGGGAGGCATATGAAGCAAGAATGTCATCAAACGCAGGGTGGCAAATAGGTGTTTTGTCTGTTGGTTAACAATTATAGAATTTTCAACGTAGAGGAAGAAAGGAGAAAATAGATGACTAATTATTTGTGGTAGAATGGAAACAGGAGTTGTGGATATTATGTAAAAAGTATTGTGCTGAAAAATTCAGATTGAAAAACTGAAGGATCTGAATGGAAATGTTTCTCCTGCTTTTCAGACAAGTATCTGTTAAGTTTTAGCATAAAGTTATAGCTGAAATAGGCACATTTTCTTAGAGGGTCAGAGAGATGTATTATTTTAAAAGTATGGGCAATTTCACTTCCTGCTTTTTACCAGGTGCATAGAATTTGAGGGATGGAAGTAATGCTAATATTGAAAGTAGGTGGAGGCAGTGTGAATTACGTTTGTCATGTGCCCTTTAATAACTTGAAATGTGATGGCTTTTCAACCGCAGTGAAAGTAATTGCATAGTGCAGGTGAACTTTTGAAGTAAATTTTTTCCCAAATTTGAGAAATTAGGCACTTTAAATATGAGAAAGAATTTTCCTGGTGCCACCCTCTCCCTTTTATTTTAAAATTTCTTACCTGAGGATATTTTCCATTGATTTCTGCAGAGATTTGAAGGGTGGGGTAAAGATGGAGAGAGAAAAGTCTATGTGAGAGAGACATATTGATTGGTTACCTCTCACACATGTCCTGACAGTGGTTGGGGTTTTGAGCCTACAACCGAAGTATGTGCCCTTGACTGGAGTCTAACCAGAACCCTTCAGTTTATGGCCAATGCTCTATCCCTGGAGCCAAACCAGGTAGAGCTTTTGAGCCGTTTTAGAATGATTTGACTATAATAATACCTTTTAGGCTTAATCTAAATTTTCTTCATTGTAGTACTAAAATTGGTGGAAACAATATCTGGATATCTCAAAATG
This sequence comes from Myotis daubentonii, assembly GCF_963259705.1. Taxonomy (NCBI): domain Eukaryota; kingdom Metazoa; phylum Chordata; class Mammalia; order Chiroptera; family Vespertilionidae; genus Myotis; species Myotis daubentonii. The sequence goes on from NC_081841.1 coordinate 39,825,288, forward strand.
AATATTTAAATAGTTACAGGAATAAAAAGTTCCAAAGAAGACTGGATTAAAGGTGCACCTGAGGAGAAAAGGATTCCAGAAGCCAACCAAGAAATAGGTAAAATTACAAACTATTTAATATTTTTATTTCTCTGTTAGTCTGTCATATATAAGCTGGATTACATTTATAGTTCTATTGTGAAGTTTTATTTTTATTCATATTCATTTAAAAATGATTCAGGAGTCTGTAACTCAGAGCCGATGTTGGTTCGGTTCCGGCGCCTCCAGTCCAACCCCCGTGGGTCTCTTCTGTATGCAACGGATGGCATTGTCCTAGACAAAGCTGCTGGTACAAAGCGGGGACCTGATGAGCTCTCCTCTGCCTGCATAACAACAGGACCTAACTCAGCTTCCGCAGCAAATGGAAATGACAGGAAGAAGTTTAAAGATGACAGCACCACGTTGAAAGGTGACAGCAAGAAGTTGAATGGTGACAATAAGTTGAAAATTGACAGCAAGAAGTTGAATGGTGACAATAAGTTGAAAATTGACAGCAAGAAGTTGAATGGTGACAATAGGTTGAAAATTGACAGCAAGAAGTTGAAATGTGATAGCAAGAAGTTGAAAGGTGACAGCAGTAAGTTGAATGGTGACAATAAGTTGAAAGGTGACAGGGAGAAATTGAAGTTGAAAGGTGTTAGGGAGAAGTTGAAGTTGAAAGGTGACAGCAGGAAGTCGCATGGTGATAAGTTGAAAATTGACAGTGCGAAGTTGAAAGGTGATGGCAGTAAGTTGAACAGTGACAGCAAGAAAACGAAAGGCAACAGTAAGAAGTCCACAGGTGACAACAGAAGTTCAGGTGTTCCCTCCAGAGTGATCTGCATCGGGGAGCTCCCTGGGGATGTCACTGAGGATGAGGTCATTTTTCTGGGACTGCCGTTTGGGAAGGTCACCAACTTCCTGATGATGAAATGGAGAAACCAGGCATTCATTGAGATGAACACAGAGGAGGCTGCCATCACCATGGTGAACTACTATACCTCCATGAAACTCATGCTTCGAGGCCAGCCCATCTACATCCAGTTCTCCCACCAGAAGGAACTCAATACCAGCAGCTCACACAACCAGGCACAGGTCCCGTCAGCCTTGCAGGCTCTGAACTCAGTAAAGTCCAAGAACGTGGCTCTGGCTGCCTCGGCTGGTGCTGTGGGTGTAGGCACTATAGAAGCAGGTCCTGTTGTTGCTATGAATGTGGCCACTGTGGATGTTGGCACTGTGGATGCTGTGGATGTGGGGGCGGGCCCTGTGAGCTCAGTAGCTGTGAGCGCAGGCTGTGTGGGCACGGGTGCTGTATGCTCAGGCACTGATGATGCAGGCCCTGCGGACGCAGCTGCTGCGGATGCAGGTACGTTGATGACTGGCCAGAGCCCAGTGCTCAGGATTATCTTAGAGAACCTTTCCCACCCATTCTCCCTGGACATGCTTCACCAGATCTTTTCCAATTTTGGCAGAGTTTTGAAAATCACCACTTTCGCCCAGAACAACATGTTCGAGGCACTGCTGCAGTTTGCTGAACCATTGAGCGCCGAGCTCGCAAAGGTGTTTCTGGACAGTTGGAACGTCTTCGGTTGCACAGTTCACGTCAGCTTTTCCACCTCTTCCATCCTCAAGGTGAAGTACAACAGCAGCAAGAGCCGAGTCTACACCTATCCTGACCTATCCTGGCATGACAGCCAGTCCTTACAGGACCAGGCCATGGCCTTGGCCTTCAGTGCTGCTCCGATAATGTCAGCCCCTGTGAAATCAGGAGCTGGTTTTCCTTCCACCCTTGATATTCCTCAAGCTGCAGCCCTCTGTGATCCCAATGAGCTCCAGGCCCTGCCCCCTGTGGCCATCCCCTTGGTGTCAGGGGTAGCAACAGCAGAAGCAGGCCAGATTGCCATCGCAGACCCTGCACTTATGGCCAACCATTCGGTGTTGGGGGCATCAACAAAAGAAGCAGGTCAGATTGCCATCCCAGGCCCAGCAGGGGCTGGAAATTGTGTCCTGCTCGTCAAGAACCTCAACCCTCAGAGAATCACAATCCAAAACCTCTTCATTATTTTCGGTGTGTATGGCGATGTCCAGCGGGCGAAGATTTTCTTTAAAAATAAGACGCGAGCTCTGGTGCAGATGGCTGATGGGATCCAGGCCCAGCTGGCCATGAGCCACCTTAATGGGCAGAAGCTGCACAGAAAGCGTATGATCATCACGGTCACCCCGTATAAAAATGTGCATCTGCTTCATGAGGGCCAGGCAGACCTGGGCCTCACCAAAGACTACAGCAACTCACCCTTGCACCGCTTCAGGAATGCATGCTCCAAGAAGTTCCAGAATGTTTTCCCACCCTCAGAGAACCTGTTCCTCTCCCAGATACCACCCTTCACATCCGCACACAACCTCAAGGCCCTCTTCTCCAGCAATGGCAGACTTGTCAAAAAATTGAAGTTCTTCAAGAAGTACGGGAGCACGGCGCTGATCACAATGGGTTCAGTGGAAGAGGCAATCCAGGCGCTCATTGACCTGCACTATTATGACCTGGGAGAAAACCACCACTTGTGGGTGACCTTTGCCAAAATACCTGTTGACAACTTTCATCTTTCTAGAAAACAGCCACTTTCAAAGCAGCTGAAGTGACCTTAAAATACCAGAGTTGTTTTTTTAAAAGACAAATCAGTTTACCTGTTTTTTAATATAATTCACCTTGCTCATCTTGTGGAGATGGGGTGCCAGCCTCAGGTTTTCAGTGACACGTGGAAAGCATACCTGCTCCTCCCTGGTGCCCCCTTGCCTGTTGCTTTTGCAGCCTATCCCTTGGGCATTCCCAAACCTCCGATTGGCCTTTTTGTGCCTTAACATATACTGTGCTGGCCGGACTTTCTTGGTGGTGGTAATGCTCAGGGGTTTGGGGACTGCCTCCCTCAGGGATCATGTACCTGACATGGCAAGAAGCTGCCAGCTACAGGATGTGCCCACATTTCAATCTTCCTTTTTATCAAGTATGCCATTCTCCCCACCCCTGTCTTAAGATATCCCTCCTGTGATGAGACACCTGAAGGTGTGTGTCCCTCGTGCTTCTTTAGCTTATAGCTTTGTTTCATCATTAATCTCTTAATTGTGCTTTGATGCAGTTGCAGACATTTGCTCCTAGCAATATTTCCAGTTGACAAAATATTCTAGTCTTCATTTATATGTAAAAGAAATAAGGAATAACTTTCTGTATAACAAGATGATAAAAATGGTATGTGTGTAAATCTAAATTTTCTTATTCCTTGGAGTTGAGTTGCAGGGCAGAATCTAGTGTCCAGGGTAGACAAGGTAGACACAGTGGGGGCTACTGAGCAGCCTGGGTTCTTTCTAGAAATCCCCAGACTTGAGTCTTCTGGATGTATATGCCTTTCACCTAACCTGTCCTCTGGGAGGTCCAGGGTTCTTCGGACTTGCATGGTTTCTTTTTTCATGCAATTTTTGGACCAAATTTTTCTGGGATTTTTTTTGCCTGCCTCTTGAGCTGTTTCCTTTCCCTTGTGCAGTTCTGCATTCACAGGTCCTAGGGTCTTCCCTCTGCACAGACCAGACTTCATGCTGGCTGGACTGGCCCATCCTTTTAGTGCCTGGAACCCTGAACTTTCATGTATGGGTGGGGACAAGGGTATAAATACAAGTTTTTATACAAATTGTAAGACATGAGGTGCAGCATGTATTTTTTTATAGTGCTACAAATAATGTATTTTTATACCAGCTGTTTACAGGGTCAGTATTGTTAATATGGGGGTTATATGGCACATTCTACTGCCTGCCTGACAATTTGTAATGTGGAAAGAACTGAATTAAAGTGACTTTCTAACAACTTTGCCTTTTCCTTAGGCTTTCTGTTCATGTTGAAGGGAGTTTGGCCAGTATGTACTGGACTTTGAATAAACTCTGTATCCTGAAAAAATAAAAACAGAAGATTCAGTGTTTGTGTTTATCAGTAGTAGAAAGATACGGGGAGAGAAGCAGTGATCTATTTCCTAAGTGTGGAATTGAGTTATTTTCATAATGAGACTGATGCTGATTTTTATATCTGGGGAGGTATTTGGGCTGAGGACCAACCATAAATACCAGAGCTTTTAACATTCAGTTTAATTGGTGGAATGAATCTAGTTAATTTTTAGGGTTTTGCATTGAGGAGTAGAAGCTTGGGTTATGGAGTTTTATTTTGGTTTTGATTTATTGAATGTCAAGGCAATAGTTTAGTCGCTTAAAAACAAAAACAATTTCACCAGAAGCAACAAGAAGGGAAAGCACATTTTCAGAAATGAATGACAAGTTGAAAAAAAGGCTGAAAGCACAAATACTTATAGAAATTGAGTCATACACATTGAATGTGCAATTAGGAAAAAGTTGACTGAAAGGAGAAGTGAACTCTTTATTAATCAGAATTGGAAAACAACCAGAAAAGAGGACCCGAGATTAAAATTTTTTTGAAATTGGAACACCAAAAGTAGAAAATAACAGTGATAGAAGTGAGCATGTAAATGAAAGCAAGAAAGGTCCATAGAAAGAGGAGACATGGGTATTACTCCAAAGAGAAGGTGAGAGCCATACTTGATACCTGAATATGAAAATATTCAGAAGATGGATGCACGGGTTGTCCAACAATCTTCAGGCAAGAGATAAGTAACGGATAAAAACAATCACCAACAGGATGAGCAATAAACAGTGAAACACCAATACCTAGAATCATGATAGGAAAAAAAAACATAAACCAGGGAAGAAGCACAATGAGACTTGCAGTTGTACAAGTGAATGGTTGGAAGACATGCTCTCTTAATTTCTCCATCATATGTGGAGAGAGGGGCAGTGATCTATTTAAACGATGAGGGGAGTCCCAGTTACACAAGTTTTAGACCTCTGTTCATTCTGATGAGACTCCGTGATGCTACGATTCCCAAAGAACTATAAACCTTTTTAAAGGATTATATACCTAATTTTGGTATCAACTTTCCTTGTTTGTTTGAAGCAACCTATAAAACTTTCAGTCCTGGGTATTGTAGAAAAGAAAGTAACTTATTTGAATGGAAAGCAGGAGAGAGACACCCCTAAGGCAGCAGCAATTCTGTCCCCATGAGAAGAATGAGGGTGGAGAAGAATTACGAAGAGGATAGATTATTTGACCCACCCAGGCTTGCAGAATGTAAAACCTACCTCGTGGAAAGTTATGTCTGGAGCTGGGATGAAAAGTATTGGAATTTTGACCTGGGGAACCATTAGTGAAATAAAGAGGCACATCAAGAAGTGCACATGAAAAGCTGGGCCCAGGATTTAAAGGAATAGTGAGGCTAATACAGCACTGAAACTGTTGAAGTAAAAGTACAGGCATGTTATGGAATTGGCTGGTGTTTGTGCTGTTCAAATAGCAATGAAGAAGATCACACAGTTGTGTTCAAATGTCAAATTAGATTTTTGTTGAGCAAGGGAAGAAGCGGAATTGCCTTACCTTAGGAGTGACAATGAGAGTAGAAAAACAACCCAAAGGACAGGCAAGAAAGAAGTTCTGTGTGTAATCTGTTTAATTGAGAAAAGCCATAGTTCATCAAACTTTAACTCCTTGTCCCAATTTTTTATACCAGAGAAGATTGTTTCTCTGTTTTGCTCACTAACATTAAGAGAATAATAAAGTAAATAAATGAAATTTCTGTTTCCGTAGATGACAATGTCTTGGCTAATTCAAGAAACACCAACAGAACCTTCAGTGCAGATGGACTTGAGACACTAAAAAACCCAGTAAAGGATTCAAAAGCAATGTTTCAAGCCTTCAGGCAGAAGTATCTGGAGAAGAGAAGCAAAAGCCTTGGTAGCAGTCCTTTAAAAGAATTCTGAGACTTTAATTCTTATGATTCTGTAACTGGCATGAATTTTTATTATTTTCTGTTCAGAATATTTTGTTGGGAATATACATAATTTCTGTGATAAAATGCCTCAGTCAGAGTTAGTTACGATTTAGGTTATGTATGTCATTGAGAACCTTATTTGTAGGTAACAGACAAAACTAAATGCTATTTTCAGGGAAATCATATGGCATGGAATTACAAAAGTATTGAGCCAAGTGTACCATTATTTTAAAAGGAGTTCTTATAAAAATCTTATTTTTAAATGCTAATTTACCTTTTGTGAGGCAAAATATTCTTCAGTTAAGGACTTGGTGATTTTAGGCAAGACTTTAAATATATTTTTGTCTTTAAAACTAACTGGCAGAACTTAGTTTTCAAAAGTGCTCTCTGTGAATGTCAAAGTATATCCTAAGTATTTTATATGTAATTGTTAACTTTTTTTGTCAGAAGTCTTGTTTTACACTTAGTAAACTGACAGATTTTTGGATAATACTGAAACATTACTTTTTATACTTGAAATAAACTTTTTAAAAAACATTTGAAATCAAAATGGATTGATTTGTGTTTGATTTTTCTACCTTCAGGAGAGGACACACTTTAGGAAGGTGTTTAATTTATTAAAGTAACAGTTCTTACTGATGTAAGTTTTATATTTTCTTTATTAAGACTTTTATTGACTTCAGAGTGGAAGGGAGGGGGAGAGAGTGATGGAAACATCAATGATGAGAGAAAGTCACTGATCGGCTGACTACTGCACGCCCCCAACTGGGGACCAAGCCCACAGCCTGGCCATGTGTCCTTGACTGGAATTGAACCTGCTACCCTTCAGTCCACAAGCTGACTCCATCCACTAAGCCAAACCAGCTAGGGCAGTGGTCTGCAAACTATTAGTCAACAGAGCCAATATCAACAGTACAACAATTGAAATTTCTTTTGAGAGCCAAATTTCTTAAACTATATAGGTAGGTACATTGTTATTAACTTAATTCAGGTACTTGTAAGGCTTAGTAAGAGCCACACTCAAGGGGCCACGGAGCTGCATGTGGCTCGCGAGCTGTAGTTTGCCTACCATGGGGCTAGGGCAGTTATAATACTGAAGATCCATCCATGTTTCAAAGTGCAGTATTTATATTATGATTGAGTAGTCTGTCATGTATATATCAGGTATACGGGTAATGCGGATTTTGTAATTAAACACAATTTCAAGAGAACCTTCAAAAGTGCTTTAATGTCCATCTCTAGCTACATATTTTCCCCATCTTTCAGGTAATTTGTGGATAAAACCAAAAGTTTTTAATAGACTTCTTTTTGTAGCAACCCATTCAGAGACCCAATTTTCCACTTCGTATGTTGTGAAGTGCTGCTCTGAAAGTGCATGTGCCATTGATCAGAACAAGTGGTAATGTGAAGGAACAAGATCTGGTGATTACCGTGGGTGGGTTAATACTTCCCAGGCAAAATCTGTTAACATGTCTTTAACTGGTTTTGAAGTGTGTGATGGTGCGTTATCATGAAGCAAAATTACTTTGCCGTGTCTTCTGGCATATTCTGGTCATTTCACAATCAAAGCATGGTTTAATTTGATTATTTGTTGTTGATAGTGATCAGTATTAACAGTTTCATCTGGTTTTAGAAGCTCATAATACACCACACCTTCCTGATCCCACCAAACGCAGAGCATTCTCTTCTTTCCAAAGGGATTTGGCCTTGAAGTTGATGTTGATGGTTGACCTAGGTTTTGTGCGTTTGGGATTCTCAAAATAAATGCACTTTTCATTGCCAGTTGCAATTCGATGCAAAAAAGACTTTCGTGCTGTTGAAGCAACATTTTACTGATGACTTCGGTTTTCCATTTGTCTTTCGTTCAGTTGATGTGGCATTCATTTTCCATCCTTTAATGTCTTTCCCATTGCTTGCAAATGATCTGATATCTTTGGCTGAGCAACGTTTAATCTTGCAAGTTGTTTTTGAGTTTGTCACGCACCTTCATCCTATAATGCTTGTAATTGTTGGTCTTCAAACTTTTTTGGTTGATCTGGATGTTTTTGTCTTTCACATCAAAATCATCACTTTTCAAGCGTTTAAACCAGCGTTCATAAGTATCTTGAGATGGAGCATGTTCACCATAAGCTTCTCCAAGTATATGATAACTTTTAGCAGCACTTTTCAAAATGAAGTAATGAATTAAAGCTTACCATAGATGCTGTTTTTGGGGGGCACTTAATTTGACATTTTTAAGTATAAAAATATCTATGATAACACATTCAGAAAATTTGACGTGAAGTTTTGAAGCTTGCTGTCAATACAACAAAATAGCATTCATATCAAATGGCATATATGTCAAGACTAGTGGCCTGGTGCATGAAATTCATGCAGGGGAGTGTCCCTCAGCTCAGCCTGTACCCTCTCCAATCTGGGACCACTTGGGGGATGTCCGACTGCTGGTTAAAATGGCATCTCTCTCGCAATCTGTGACCTCTGGCTCCTTATCGCTCACCTGCCTGCCTGAAAACCCCCAACTTCCCCCCCCTTCTGGTCTAATGACCCTTAACTGGTCCCCCCTGCTGGCCTGCTTGCTTCCATCTCCCCCCTTCTGCTGGACTGATCACCCCTAATTGCCCATCCTGCTGGCCTGATCATCCCCAATTGCCCCCCCCCCCCATCTCTGCCATCTTATTCACATCCAACTTCCCCCCTGCCCCCACCGGCCTGTAACCCCCAACTGTTCCACCCTCCCCCGCCAGCCTGCTTGCCCCAGCTGCCCCCCCACACCGCTCCACAACCCCTTCCCCCCCCCCTCCACTGGCCTCATCACCCCTAACCTGCCTCTGCTTCAGCCTTGCCACCATGGCTTTGTCCAGAAGGTCTCCCAGTCTAATTAGCATATTACCCTTTTATTAGTATAGGTATGTGTAATTCCATCTATTGAAAAAGGTCTGCATTATTAACTGATCCAGCTGGTGTCTGTGTGTGATGTCACTGTTCCCCAGTCCATCCATGAATACATGATTTATTCATGTCTTAACTATTGTAAATAATGCTACAGTGAGCATAGGGGTTTATATGTGTTTATGAATTAGTGTTTTTATAATTTTTAGGTAAATACCCAGAGGAAGAATTGCTGGATCATATAGTAGTTCTATTTTTAGATATTAGAAGAACTTCTGTGCTGTTTTCCATATTTACATTCCCACTAACAGTGTACAAGGATTCATTTTCCTCTACATCCTTTTTATCACTTATTTCCTGTCTTTTTGATAATCATTCTAACAGATTTGAGGTGTTATCTCATTACCCTAATAATAAGTTGCGGTGAACATCTTTCCACATGTCTGTTAGCTATCTGTATGTCTTTTAAAAAAATGCTTTAACATTGTTTTTGGTTGTGGAGTTGTATAAGTTATATATTTTGGATTTTAGTCCCTTCTTGGAAATATCCATTACAGATACCTTCTCCAAGTTATTAGGTTGCCTTTGTTGTTGTTTTCTCTTCCTGTGCAGAAACTTTTGTCTAGTCAATTTTTGTTTTGTTTTGTTTTACTTGCCTTAGCATATAAGTTCACAAAAGCACTTCCTAGACCAGAGCCCATAAGCTCAGTGTCTATGTTGTCTTGTATGTATTTTACTGTTTCAGGTCTTAAATTCAAGTCTTTAATTCACTTTGAGTTATTTTTTGTGCATAGTTTAGGGTAGTAGTTTAGTTTTATTGGTTTTCATATAGCTGTTCAGGTTCCCAACAAATTATTCACAAGACTTTGTATTCTCCATGTTACATTCTTGGTTTCTTCATTGAAAATTAGTTTTCCATGTATATTTGTTTATTTCTGGGGCCTTAATTCTCTTCCATTGTTTCTCTGTGTGTGTGTGTGTGTGTGTGTGTGTGCGCGCGCGCGCGCGCGCGTGTGTGTTTTCTGCCCATTCCATACCATTTTGATTACTAGAGCTTTCTAATATAGTATTATTATTGGTTAATCCTCACCTGAGGATATTTTTCAATTGATTTCTTAAAGAATATATTTTTATTAATTTCAGAGAGGAAGGGAGTGGGATAGAGAGAAACATCGATGAGAAACAATTATTGATTGGCTTCCTCCTGCACACCCTCTACTGGGGATCAAGCCCACAACCCTGGGCATGTGCCCTTGACCTGAATTGAACCTGTGACCCTTTGGTCCACAGGCCATTGCTTTATCCACTAAGCCAAACTAGCTAGGGCTCAATTGATTTTTTTTAAAAAAAATACGTTTTTGTTGATTTTTACAGAGAGAGGAAGGGAGAGAGGGAGAGAGAGATAGAAACATTGATGAGAGAGTAACATCATTGATTGGCTGCCTTCTTCGTGCATCCCCAGTGGGGATTGAGCCAGCGACCTGAGCAAGTTGGCCTGTCAGGATTGATCCCGTGACCGCCTGCTTCTAGGGTTGATGTTCAGCTGCGGAGCCTCGCCAGCTAGGCTTCAATTGATCTTAGAGAGAGTAGAAGAATAGGTGAGAGATAAACATTGATGTGAAAGAAACACGTAGATTGTTTGCCTCCTGCACACACCATGACGGCCGGGGATCAAGCTTACAACCCAGTATGTGTCCTTGATAGGAATCAAATCCAGTAACCTTCAGTCATTCAGCTGATACTCTATCCACTTAGCCAAACCAGCTAGGGCATGTAGTAGTATATAGTTTTTGATTGAAGTTTGGGTGTGGGATACCTAGGCCTTTTTTCTCTCAGGATTGCACAGGTTATTCAGGGAATTTTGTGGTTCCATACAAATTGGAGGATTTTTTTTGTTCTACTTCTGTGAAAACTGCCATTGGTATATTGGTAGATATTTTATTGAATTTGTAGGTTGCTATAGTTAATACAGGTATTTTAACAATACTTATTCTTGTAATCCATGAGCATAGAATACCTTTTGTGTGTGTGTGTGTGTGTGTGTGTGTGTGTGTGTGTGTTCCAACTTCTTTCACAATACCTTACAGTTTTTGGTGTATAGGTGTTTTTTTGTTTTTAAATATATTTTATTGATTTTTTGAGAGGAATAGAGTTAGAAACATTGATGAGAGAGACGTCTTACCAGCTGCCTCCTGCACATTCCCTACTGGGTATGTGCCTGCAACCAAGGTACATGCCCTTAACCGGAATTCAACCTGGGACCCTTCACTCCACAGGCTGATGCTCTTTCCACTGAGCCAAACCCGTTAGGGCCAGTGTATAGGTTCTTTACTTCCTTTTTAAAAATTGAATTTATTAGGGCTACATTGGTTAATAAAATTATGTAGGTTCCATGTGTAAAATTCTATAATACATCATCTTTAAGTTGTTTTGCGTGTTTACCATCCTATGTGTAATCACCTTCCTTCACCATTTTTCCTGTATACATTTTTCCTATATACAGTGAGTCCTTGACTTAAGAGTTTAATTTGTTCTGTGATGGAGCTCGTAACTCAAATTATTAGTATGTCAAATCATTAAAGTGAACGAATGAGACATGTGATGCTGGGCTGATGTTGTGGCGTTCACTGTGACGTTCGTTGCGCCAACTAGGCAGTGGGGTATCTGAAGCTGGCTTGTAACCTGAATTTTAGCTCGCAACTCAAAGCAAAAAATCGGCCAAGAGACGGCTTATATCTCGAAAAACTCATTAGTTGGGACACTTGTAAGTCAAGGCCCCACTGTATACCCTATTCTACCTGTTCCCACCCCCATTTCCCTCAGGTAATCACCGTATTGTTTTTTGTGTCTATTATGTTTTAAAAAAAATACTTTTATTGATTTCAAAAACAAAGGGACAGAGAGATAGAAACATCAAGGATAAGAGAAACATTGACCAGCTGCTTCCTGCATGCCCCCTCCTGGGCACCAAGAGCAGAACCCAGGCATGTGCCCAACACCAGCCTGGTGGTTTTTTGTTGTCTTTTTGCTTGGTTCCTTCACCTATTTTACCTATCCCTCCAAAACTACCCCCTTGCTTCCATGACAACTGTCAGTCTGTTCTCTATATCTCTGAGTCTGTTTCTATTTTGTTTGTATACATTGTTATATTCTAGATATAAGTGAAATCATATGGTATTTGTATTTTTCTGATGCTTATTTCATTTGGGATAACTTCTAGGTCCATCCATGCTGTTACAAAAGGCCAGATTTCCTTCTTTTTTACAGCAGAGTAATATTGTATTGTGCAAATGTGACACAACTTTTTTTTTTTTTACATTTATATTGATTTTTTAGAGAGAGGCGAGGGAGAGAGAAAGAGAAACATTGATGTGAAAAGAAGAACATGGATCCTCTGCCTTCTCTACACCTCCTACCAGGAATTGAACCATTTTGGCACAATGTATGTCACCCAACCCACTGATCCACACATCAAGGCACCACAGCTTTTTCATCCACTCATCTACTGTTGGGCACTTGGGCTACTTCCCAGTGTTGGCAATTGTAATTAGTGCTGCAGTGAAATTTTTGAGAAAGTTCATGCTGTTTTCCACCGTTGCTGCACCATATACATTCCCACCAACAGGTGCAAGGATTCCCTTTTCTCTACATCCTCGCCAACACTGGTGATTTGTGGATTCATTGATGATAGCCATTCTGACAGGTGAGGTGATATCTCCTTGTGGTTTTAGTTTGCATTTCTCTGATTATTTTTTTAAAATATATTTTTATTGATGTTTTACAGAGAGGAAGGGAGAGGGATAGAGAGTTAGAAACATTGATGATAGAGAAACACCGATTAGCTATCTTTTGCACACCCCCTACTGGGGATGTGCCCGCAACCAAGGTACATGCCCTTGACTGGAATCGAACCCGGGACCCTTCAGTCCCCAGGCCGACGCTCTATCCACTGAGCCAAACTGATCAGGGCAGCATTTCTCTGATTATTAGTAACATTGAGCATCTTTTCATACATAAATTGGCCATCTGTATGTGCTCTTTGGAGAAGTATCTATTCAGCTTTTTTGCCTACTTTTTAATTGGATTGTTTTTGTTAAGTTGTATGAGATTTTTATAAATTTTGGATATTGCCCTGGCCAGGTAACTCTTGGTTAGAGCATCATCTGAATATTCCAACATTACTGGTTTGATCTTCAGTCAAAGCACATCAAATCCATGTTTCTCCCTTACTCTTTCTCTAAAATCAATACATTAAAAAAATTTTTTTTGGCTATTAACCTGTTATCAGCTGTATCATTGGCAAATATTTCTCTCATTCAGTGGTTGTTACTTTATTTTGTGATGGTTTCCTGTCCTGTGCCCCTTTAGTCTTTTGTTAAGCTTACTCCTAGGTATTTTATTGTGTTGGTTGCAATTGGAAATGATCTTTTCATTTATCTTTAGGTTATTTTGTTCTTAGTATAATAGAAATGCAACAGAATTTTGTATATTCATCCTGTATCTTTAAACATTACTGTATTTGTTTATTTTAGGTATTTGATGGAGTCTTTAGGATTATTTTATATATAAAATCAGGTCATCTGCAAATTGCAGCAATTTTACTTTTTCCTTTGCAATTCGGATGCCAATTTATTTATGCCTAATTGTTCTGGCTAGGACTTCCGTACTCTGTTGAATGCTAGCATCTAGAGTGCACATCCTGTTCTTAGAAGCAAAGTTTTCAATTTCTTACTGTTTAATATGATGTTAGTTGAAAGCTTGTCATATATGGCCTTTATGTAAAGGTACCTTTATACCCAGTTTATTGAGAGTTTTTCCCCCCTGTAAATCTTGTATTTTGTCAATGCTTTTTGTTCATCTATTGAGATGATTTTATACTTTTTATCTTTTTTAATGCATTGTATAGTATTGATTTTTGGATATTGAACCATCCTTACATTCCTTGATTTATTTTGGTGTATGATCATTTTATTGTAATGTTGTATTTGATTTGGTACTATTTTGTTGAGGATTTTTTTTTAAATATATTTTATTGAATTTTTACAGAGAAGAAAGGAGAGGGCTAGAGAGAAACATCGATGAGAGAGATCGATCAGCTGCCTCCTACACGCCCCCCAGTAGGGATGTGCCCGCAATCAAGGTACATGCCCTTGACCGGAATCGAACCTGGGACCTTTCAGTCTGCAGGCCGACGCTCTATCCACTGATCCAAACCAGTTTCGGCTTGTTGAGGATTTTTACATCTATATTTATTAGAGATACTGGCCTATAGTTTTTTTTGTGATGTACTTTCTTGGTTGATATCAAGGTAATGTTGGCCCTGTAAAATGAGCTGGAAACTATTCCATCTTCATTTTTCTTGAAGTATATGAAAAGGCTAGGTATTATATCTTTGATTGTTAGCTAGAATTTACCAGTGAAGCCGTTTGGCCCTGGACTTTTGTTTTTTGGTTTGTTTTTTAATATATCTTAGTGAACTTTTATAGAGAGGAAGGGATAGAGATAGAGAGTTAGAAACATCGACGAGAGAGAAACATCGATCAGCTGCCTCCTGCACATCTCCTACTGGGGATGTGCCCGCAACCCAGGTACATGCCCCTGACCGGAATCGAACCTGGGACCTTTCAGTCCGAAGGCTGATGCTCTATCCACTGAGCCAAACCGGTTTCGGCGACTTTTGTGTTTTTTTTGTGTGTTTTTTCTATTGCTTAAAGTATTACAAAGGGTATTACATATGTGTCCATTTTATCCCCCTGCCCTAGACAGTCCCCTAGCCTCCCCTATCCCCCAGTGTCTTATGTCCATTGGTTATGCTTATATGCATGCATACAAGTCCTTTAGTTGATCTCTTACCCCCCTACCTCCTGCCCTCCAACCCTCCCCGGCCTTCCCGCTGCAGTTTGACAATCTGTTTGAGGCAGCTCTGCCTCTGTATCTATTATTGTTCAAAAGTTTATAATGGTCTCTATTATCCATGAATGAGTGAGATCATGTGGTATTTTTCCTTCATTGACTGGCTTATTTCACTTAGAAGAGTGATATAGCTGCAATGAAAAACTCCATTGAAAGTATCAACAGTAGACTAGGAGAAGCGGAGGACCGAATTAGTGAATTAGAAGACAAGGAAGCAAAACACACCCAAAATGTACTGCAATTGGAGAAAAAAATTAAAAGACAGGAGGAGAGCCTAAGGGAGCTCTGGGACAACATGAAACGAAACAACATACGAATAATAGGAGTACCAGAACAACAGAAGGATGAACAAGGATTAGAAAACCTATTAGAAGAAATAATATCAGAAATCTTCCCTGAGGTGGAAAAGAAAAAAGTCACACAAGCCCAGAGAGACTTTTTTTTTGGGGGGAGATTTTTTATCATTGCTTCTATTTCCCAACTAGTGATTGGTTAACTTGGATTTTCCATTTCTGTATTCTTCCTAGATTTATCCATGTCTTCTAGGTTGTCCAGTTTAGGTGGCATATAGCCTTTCATAGTATTCTTATATCCTCCTCTCTGTTTTTGTGGTGCTCATTGTAACTTTCATTTCTTTTTTTTTTTTTAATTAAATCTTTATTGTTCAGATTATTACATTTGTTCCTCTTTTTTTCCCCCCCATAACTCCCCTCCTCCCAGTTCCCGCCCCACCCTCCGCCCTCACTCCCCACCCACTGTCCTCATCCATAGGTGCACAATTTTTGTCCAGTCTCTTCCCACATCTCCCACACCCCTTTCCCCCCCAAGAATAGTCAGTCCATTCCCTTTCTATGTCCCTGATTCTATTATAATCACCAGTTCATTCTGTTCATCAGATTATTTATTCACTTGATTCTTAGATTCACTTGTTGATAGATGCATATTTGTTGTTCATAATTTGTATCTTTACCTTTTTCTTCCTCTTCCTCTTCTTAAAGGATACCTTTCAGCATTTCATATAATCCTGGTTTGGTGGTGATGAACTCCTTTAGCTTTTCCTTATCTGTGAAGCTCTTTATCTGACCTTCAATTCTGAATGATAGCTTTGCTGGATAAAGTAATCTTGGTTGTAGGTTCTTGGTATTCATCACTTTGAATATTTCTTGCCACTCCCTTCTGGCCTGCAAAGTTTCTGTTGAGAAATCAGCTGACAGTCGTATGGGTATTCCCTTGTAGGTAACCGAGTTTCTTTCTCTTGCTGTTTTTAAGATTCTCTCTTTATCTTTTGCTCTTGGCATTTTAATTATGATGTGTCTTGGTGTGGTCCTCTTTGGATTCCTTTTGTTTGGGGTTTTCCGCGCTTCTTGGACCTGTAAGTCCATTTCTTTCACCAGGTGGGGGAAGTTTTCTGTCATTATTTCTTCAAATAGGTTTTCAATATCTTGCTCTCTCTCATCTTCTGGCACCCCTATAATTCTGATGTTGGTACGCTTGAAGCTGTCCCAGAGGCTCCTTACACTATCCTCGCATTTTTGGATTCTTTTTTCATTTTGCTTTTCCGGTTGGATGTTTTTTGCTTCCTCGCAGTTCAAATCATTGACTTGATTCTTGCGCTCCTCTGGTCTGCTGTCGGGCGTCTGTATAATATTCGTTATTTCAGTCCGTGTATGCTTAATTTCTAGTTGATTCCCCAATATAAGATCGAGGGCCTTATTAGTTTTCGTGTAGATCTCATTAAGTTTATCGGCAGCTTCTAAACAGTTCTTGAGAGACCTTAAAAGTGTGGTTCTGAACTCTATATCTTCCATTGACAATTTTGTCCTGTTTCTTTGTCTCCGCATTTTGTTATGCTTCCTTGGTGCACCCCCTAGTGGTCTTTGTTCGCAGTCTTATAGTTAAATCTTGATTGTTGTAGCTAATTCCAGGGAGGGTTTGACCTCCAGGCCAAGTGGCTATGAGAATCAGCTGTGTCAGCAGTGAGAGAACTTCTGTCCTCTAGGGAGGTGCTAATCTAGCCTTTGCCTGAGGCTATCCGGCAAATGCGTCTGTGCAGGGCTTGGGCGGGGCGGGTCGCACAGGATCAACAGGGTGGGCCGGAGAGAGCAGTTATGGCGGCTCTCAGTCCTGTCCCCAGGGGCTCTGCCTCTCTGAGTCCCAGCACCCGCTGCAAAGCTGGGAGAGAAAGCTGCACTCGCTCTGACCGAAGCCAGACAGTCCCGCTTCTCCCGTTTGAGTCTGGGTCCCTGAAGACTGGCCTGTATCTGGAGCTCAGAGTCTGCAACTCCCTCCCGATTGAAAACGCCAATCATTGAAAACGCCAACCGCGCCCTCCGCCGCCAGCCCGCTCCGCGCACTCCGCACCTCAGAATTTGACTTCAGCCCTGCGCCTCCTCTGAGTGTCCGTGTGCGTTTCTCTTTCCTCGTAGTTGTAGGACTTCCACTCAGCCAGCGTTCCTGTGGTTCTGCGTGATGTCCGTTCTGTCTTTTAGTTTCACTTTTGAAGTAGTTGTTCAAAGCAGCAAACTCCGGCGTTAACCTATGCCGCCATCTTGGTTCTCCCCTGTTTCTGTAACTTTCATTTCTTATTCATTTGAGTTTCCTCTTTTTTCCTTAGTGTGTCTGGGTAAAAGTTTGTAAAATATGGGTTTGTGTGTGTGTGTGTGTGTGTGTGTGTGTGTGTGTGTGTTTTAAGGATTCATCTCTTCATTTCAGTAATTTTTTAAATCCTCACCCAAGGATACCAGTATTTTTCCATTGATTTTTTTTTTTTTTAAAGAGAGGTTGAAAGGGAGGGAGGGTCTGAGGGGGAGAGAGAGAGAGACATCAATGTGAGAGAGACACATCTCTTGGTTGCCTGGGCCAGGGATTGAGCTTGTAACTGAAGTACATGACCTTGACCAGGAATTGAACCCAAGACCCTTCAGTCTATGGGCTGACAATAACCACTGAGCCAAACTGGGCTAGGGCTCATTAATTTTTTTCTATCGTCTTTTCTGTTTATTTCTACTAATTTTTATTGTTCACTTCCTTCTGACTTTTGGCTTTTTTTTTTTTTTTTTTCTGTTTCTTTACGGTGTAATGTTAGGTTGCTCATTTGAGATTTTTCTCAATTTATTCATACAGTTCTGTATTACTATGTAGGCCATAGTATTATATTTCTGCACCTTAAACTATTTGGTATGTTGTATTTTTGTGTCTCTTTTTAAATTTTCTAAAATATATTTTTTATTGAATTCAGAGAGGAAGGAAGACGGAGAGAGAGAAACATCAATGATGAGGGTCATTGATTGACTGCCTCTTGCCTGCCTCCCCTACTGGGGATCAAGCCCTCACCCAGGCATGAGCCCCTGACTGGAATTGAACCTGAGACCCTTCAGTCTGCTGGCCAATGACCGGCAAGGACTTGTCTCTTTTTTTTAAATTCTCATCTGAGGATATGTTTATTGATTTTTAGAGAGAGTAAGGGAGTGAGAGAAACATTGATGTGAGAGAGAAACACAGATTGGCTGCCTCTCGTTTGGATTGTATCCACAACCTACAACTGAGGCGTGGTCCCAACTGCAAATCCAACCCACTACCTTTCCTTGTATGGAACAGCGCTCCACACCGGCCAAGGTGTTTTTTTCTTTGGCTTTTGTTTCTTCAGTAACATGTTGTTTAGTCTCTACATATTTGGGGTTCTTCTGCTTTCTTTTTGGAGTCCATTTTTAGTTTTCATACAGTTGTGGGTGGATCATATGTGTGGTATGATTTCAAACACTTAAAATTTATTGAGACTTGTTTTGTGTCCCAACAAATGGTCTTTCCTTGAGACTGTTTATATGTGCACATGAAAATAATGGGTCTTCTGTCCTCTTGGGATGGAAAGTTCTCTAAAGATCAAATAAATCCACATGGTCTAATGTGTCTTTTAAAGTTGATACTTTCCCGTTGACTTTCTGTCTGGATGATCGATCTCTCCTGTAAGTTGGGTATTAATTTCCTCTACTATTATGTAATTGTTATTATTGTAACAATTTGTCTCTTGTCTCTTATTTTTTGTTGTTGTTGTTAATCCTCAACTGAGGATATTTTTCCATTGATTTTTAGAGAGTGGGAGAGAGAAGGAAAGACAGAGAAACATCAGTGGAGAGGAAACATCCATTGGCTGCCTTCTGCAGGAGCCTTGACCAGGGCCTGGGCCAGGGAGGAGCCTGCAACTGAACCCCCAGGGCCCTTTGGTGTGCAGGCCTACGCTCTATACACTGATCCAATCCAGCTAGGGCTCTTTTACCTTTTTTTAAAAATCTTGTAATCTGTTCTGTGTGATACAAGTTTCACTACACCACTTTTCTCTGGATGCTAATTGCTTAAGGCATCATTTTCTACCCTTTCACTTTGAGCCTGTCTTTGTCTTTTGAGCTGAAATGGGTCTCCTGAAGGGAACATATAGTTGAATGTTGTTTGCATGCTCGGCTCACCAAGAAGTCATGGAAAAGGGTGCCTGAGGGATGGTTTCAAGTGTTTAGCCCGAGATAAGCTGCTGTTGCTCATTGCTCTCTGGTTGCAGGTCTCATGGGCCTCCTTAGAGTTTAGAAGATGTAGACATTTTGGAGATGAAGACTGGGAAAGGAAAGGTGTGCGTGTGCTTCCAGGATGGAGAGCACACTGTGGTTATGGTTTGACCGTTTTAATATAATGTATCTTAGAGAAAATGTTTTTCTATTGAGTTACTAACTTGGTGTTCTGGTAGGTTGTATTTGAATGTACAGCTTCCACAGGTTTGGGAAGTTCTGATCAATTGTTAGCTCCCTCTCTACTGGTGTACCCATTATCTTTATATTGTTTTCTTTTTGGTTCAGATTGTTCTGATAGAGTTTTCTTTCTTCCTCCCCTCCCACCTCCTTTCTTCTTTTACTTCTTGAGAGTAAGGGAGAGAAACACCAATTTATTTTGTTTATTTTTAAAATATATTTTATTGATTTTTTTACAGAGAGGAAGGGAGAGAGAGAGAGAAACATCAATGAGAGAGAAACATCGATCAGCTGCCTCCTGTACACCTCCTATTGGGGATGTGCCTGCAACCAAGGTACATTCCCTTGACTGGAATCAAACCTGGGACCTTTCAATCTGCAGGCCGACGCTCTATCCACTGAGCCAAACCAGTTAGGGCGAAACACCAACTTATTTTTCCACTTATCTATGCATTCACTTGTTGCCTCTTGTATATACCTTGGCCAGGAATCAAACCCACATCTTTGGCGTATAGGTACGATGCTCTAACTAACTGAGCTACTAGGTCAGGGTTCTTGTAGAGTTCTCTAATTTTTTTTTTTTTTAACTCTTGGTTCTCTCTCTACCGGAAATATTTGTAGGTTTCTGTCATAGGGCTTGCTCATTCTTGGTTGCATCTGTTCTACTTATTTCCAGTGCAGTTAATACATTCTTCATCTCATTTGCTGAGTTTTTGAGCTCCATGAGTTCTGTTTGACCGTGTTTTATAGTTTCAACATCTTTGGTAAAGTACTCCTTTTGTTCAGTAATTTTATTCTTGAGTTCATTAAATTGCCTGAGTTTTCTTGAATCTTGTTGATTTTATAAATAATTATCATCTTGTGTTCTCTGTTATTTACATTAGTCTTGCATGACTGAGTTTGGTTTATGGAGATTTTTCATTTTCTTTCTTTGTTACAATTTTATTTCCTAAGTACTTTCTGGGTTGTTTCTCTTCCTGTACATTTGAGGTCATGGATTTTTGCTGTTATTTAGATAACGTTTTGCTCTTAACTCATAAGGTTGATGAGTTGAAGTCTCTTGTTTTCCAGTAGCTGGTGCTATGGTGCAAGTTTTTGTTTTATTTTACCGGCGTTGCTTGTAGGGTAGCTGTGGGGCTGTGTTGCTTTGATTATGGAAATGATCATGTACCCACTGGGTTGGTGTCGCCTCTATGTTTATGGCTGTCTCAGTCTCTAGGCAACATCACAGGGGTGGGGACACGTAACTGGGTGGTGGTGGGTAACCGGATTTGCAAGCTCCCAGTGCCGCTTACTTGTTACTAATGGCAGCCGAGCCAACTGTACTATTTGACACATCTCTGCTGCCTCTACTGTGTTCTACTAAGATTAGGGAGAGGCCTGTTTGCCAGTCTACATCACTGCCTCCTTGTTAGTAATTGCCACTGGCACCACCTCTCAGCTATTGCTACCAGGTTCTGTGGCAATAGGGGTGGGGAAAGAAGCTGGCTTCTTAGCATGGATTCTGGTTTCACCCTGTAGGCTGTATGTGTCTGCTGAAGTTCATCTCCTCTGCTGCTCTCTCGTTCAGTGGGATGGCACAGGTGCCCAACTGCATATTTTGCCACTGTCCCCGTCCCTGTTCTTCCCCTCTACGCCGCCCCTAATCATTCTAATATGCTCTTCTTTAGATGTATCAGTGTGTGCATCTCTCAGTTGTGTGTTAAGCAGAGGGACTTATTTTGAATTATAGATGTCTGATTTTGTATTGTTATTATTTTTTTAATGTTTTTATTGATCTTATAGAGAAAGGGAGAGGGAGAGAGAACCATCTGTTGGCTGTCTCCGGTAAGCCTCCTACTGGGGACCAACTCTGAAAATGGGCTATGTCCCCTGACTGGGAATTGAATCAGCGATCTCCCCATACATGGGATGATGCTTAGCCAAGTGAGCCATACCAGCCATTGCTGATTTGTGGTAGTTTTAGGGAGAGAGATACAAAGGGGACCTTATTTTTCCATAGTGATACTGATGTCATTCAGGTGTTTTTAAAAGGAAAAATGGCCCTAGTGAGTTAGGTTCAGTGGATAGAGTGTCGGCCTGCAGATTGAAGGATCCAAGGTTCAATTCCGGTCAGGGACATGTGCCTGGGTTGCAGGCTTGATCTTCAGTGGGGAGTGTGCAGGAGGCAGCTGATCAATGATTCTCTGTTATCACTGATGTTTCTATCTCTCTCTCCCTCTCCCTTCTTCTCTGTAATCAATTAAAAAAAATTTTTTTTTTTTTAAAAAGGAAAAATGTTAGCACTGGCTAGTGTGGCTCAGTTGCTTGGAGTGTCCTGTGCACCAAACATTGGTGGGTTCAATTTCCAGTTGGGGCACATAACCCAGGTTGTGAGTTTGATCTCCAATTGCGGTGCTTGAGGGCGGTAACAGTTTAGTGTGTCAATCTCACATCCCTGTTTGTCTCTCACATTGATGTTTCTTTCTCTCTCTCTCTCCCTCGCTCCTTCCCCCTCCCTTTCCCTCTCTCATCCTTTCATTAAAATCAATTTCAAAAAGCCCAGCCAGTGATGTTCAGTGGTTGAACATTGTCCCAGGAGATTGTAGTTTTCGATTTCCAGTAAGGGTACATGCCTGGGCTGTGGGCTTGATACCTAGCTTGGGGCATGCAGGAGGCAGCTGATCAAAGATGTTTCTCATCAGTTTTTCTCTGTATCCCTCTCCTTTCCTCTTTCTCTAAAAATCAATAAAAACATTTTTTTAATAGTGTAGGGGGAAATGTTAGGCTGCCACAAGTAAATATTTTTTAAATTTCATTTAGAAATCAAAAATTGTACTTGGCTCAGGAAATTGCAAAAATGTATGGAATGTGAAATAAAATATTTCTATATTTTAGTTTATGATGGTTAGAAAAGTGTTGGTCATTTTCATAATGCTATATATAGTTTATTCCTTTCAATGCTTCATCCTGGGGAGGGAGGGGGAGTGGAAGGGGTAAATGGGAGAAAAATGGGGGCATCTGTAATACTTTAAACAATAAAGATAATTTTAAAAAGTAAAAATAAATCTACATTTCTGAGAATAAGGAAAAATTGGGACTTGTTTAATGTGTATAGCTTCAGTTTTCCTAGTGTGCATATTCTTTTTTTTTTTTTGCATATGTTATTTCTTTTTTTTAAAATTCTTTATTAAGGTATTACAAATGTGTCCTCATCCCCCCCCCCCATTAAACCCCCATCCTCCTCCCCGCCCCCCCCCCCCCATGCTCTCATCCCCCTGTTGTCCATGTCCATTGATTTGGCTTATATGCATGCATACAAGTCCTTTGGTTGATCTCTTCCCCTTGCTCCCTCTCTCCCCTATTTTCCCTCTGGGGATTAATAGTCTGATCGCTGTTTCTCTGTCTTTGGATCTGTCCCTGTTCATCAGTCTATATTGTTCTCTATATTCCACAAATGAGTGAAATCATGAGGTATTTATCTTTCTCTGACTGGCTTATTTCACTTAGCATAATGCTCTCCAGTTCCATCCATGCTGTTGCAATAGGCAAGAATTCCTTTTTTACTGCAGCGTAGTATTCCATTGTGTAGATGTACCACAGTTTTTTAATCTACTCATCTGTTGATGGGCACATAGGCTGTTTCCAAATCTTAGCTATGGTGAATTGTGCTGCTATGAACATAGGAGTGCATATATCCTTTCTGATTTGTGTTTCTGGCTTCTTGGGATATATTCCTAGAAGTGGGATTACTAGGTCAAATGGGAGTTCCATTTTTAGTTTTCTGAGGAAGCTCCATACTGTTCTCCACAGTGGCTGCACCAGTCTGCATTCCCAGCAGCAGTGCAGAAGGGTTCCTTTTTCTCCACATCCTCTCCAACACTTGTTGTTTGTTGATTTGTTGATGATAGCCATTCTGACATGTGTGAGATGATACTGCATTGTTGTTTGATTTGCATCTCTCATATGATTAGTGACTTTGAGCATGTTTTCATGTCTTTCGGCCTTCTATATGTCCTCTTTTGAAAAGTTTCTATCTAGGTCCGTTGCCCATTTTTTGATTGGATTGTTTATCTTTCTATTGTTAAGTTTCATGAGTTCCCTGTAAATGTTGGAGATTAAACCCTTATCAGTGATATCATTGGCAAATATGTTCTCCCATGTAGAGGGTCTTCTTATTGTTTTGTTGATGGTTTCCTTTGCTGTGCAAAAGCTTTTTATTTTGATGTAGTCCCATTTGTTTATTTTCTCTTTAGTTTCCATTGCCCTAGGAGCATTATCAGAGAAGAAATTTCTTCGGCATATGTTTGCGATTTCGCTGCCTGTGGATTCCTCTAGTATTTTTATGGTTTCCTGTCTTACGTTTAAGTCTTTTATCCATTTTGAGTTTATTTTTGTGTATCGTGTGAGTTGGTGGTCTAGTTTCATCCTTTTGCATGTATCTGTCCAATTTTCCCAACACCATTTATTGAAGAGACTATCTTTTTTTTTTTAATTAAATCTTTATTGTTCAGATTATTACATTTGTTCCTTTTTTTCCCCCCCCCATAACTCCCCTCCTCCCAGTTCCCGCCCCACCCTCCGCCCTCACTCCCCACCCACTGTCCTCATCCATAGGTGCACAATTTTTGTCCAGTCTCTTCCCACATCTCCCACACCCCTTTCCCCCCCAAGAATAGTCAGTCCATTCCCTTTCTATGTCCCTGATTCTATTATAATCACCAGTTCATTCTGTTCATCAGATTATTTATTCACTTGATTCTTAGATTCACTTGTTGATAGATGCATATTTGTTGTTCATAATTTGTATCTTTACCTTTTTCTTCCTCTTCCTCTTCTTAAAGGATACCTTTCAGCATTTCATATAATCCTGGTTTGGTGGTGATGAACTCCTTTAGCTTTTCCTTATCTGTGAAGCTCTTTATCTGACCTTCAATTCTGAATGATAGCTTTGCTGGATAAAGTAATCTTGGTTGTAGGTTCTTGGTATTCATCACTTTGAATATTTCTTGCCACTCCCTTCTGGCCTGCAAAGTTTCTGTTGAGAAATCAGCTGACAGTCGTATGGGTATTCCCTTGTAGGTAACTGAGTTTCTTTCTCTTGCTGTTTTTAAGATTCTCTCTTTATCTTTTGCTCTTGGCATTTTAATGATGATGTGTCTTGGTGTGGTCCTCTTTGGATTCCTTTTGTTTGGGATTCTCCGAGCTTCTTGGACCTGTAAGTCCATTTCTTTCACCAGGTGGGGGAAGTTTTCTGTCATTATTTCTTCAAATAGGTTTTCAATATCTTGCTCTCTCTCATCTTCTGGCACCCCTATAATTCTGATGTTGGTACGCTTGAAGCTGTCCCAGAGGCTCCTTACACTATCCTCGCATTTTTGGATTCTTTTTTCATTTTGCTTTTCCGGTTGGATGTTTTTTGCTTCCTCGCATTTCAAATCATTGCCTTGATTCTTGCGCTCCTCTGGTCTGCTGTCAGGCGTCTGTATAATATTCGTTATTTCAGTCTGTGTGTGCTTAATTTCTAGTTGATTCCCCAATATAAGATCGAGGGTCTTATTAGTTTTCGTGTAGATCTCATTAAGTTTATCGGCAGCTTCTAAACAGTTCTTGAGAGACCTTAAAAGTGTGGTTCTGAACTCTATTTCTTCCATTGACAATTTTGTCCTGTTTCTTTGTCTCCGCATTTTGTTATGCTTCCTTGGTGCACCCCCTAGTGGTCTTTGTTCGCAGTCTTATAGTTAAATCTTGATTGTTGTAGCTAATTCCAGGGAGGGTTTGACCTCCAGGCCAAGTGGCTATGAGAATCAGCTGTGTCAGCAGTGAGAGAACTTCTGTCCTCTAGGGAGGTGCTAATCTAGCCTTTGCCTGAGGCTATCCGGCAAATGCGTCTGTGCAGGGCTTGGGCGGGGCGGGTCGCACAGGATCAACAGGGTGGGCCGGAGAGAGCAGTTATGGTGGCTCTCAGTCCTGTCCCCAGGGGCTCTGCCTCTCTGAGTCCCAGCACCCGCTGCAAAGCTGGGAGAGAAAGCTGCACTCGCTCTGACCGAAGCCAGACAGTCCCGCTTCTCCCGTTTGAGTCTGGGTCCCTAAAGACTCTCCCGGATCTGGTGCTCAGAGTCTGCTACTCCCTCCCGATTGAAAACAACAACCGCGCCCTCTGCCGCCAGCCCGCTCCGCGCACTCCGCACCTCAGAATTTGACTTCAGCACGGCGCCTCCTCTGAGTGTCCGTGTGCGTTTCTCTTTCTTCCTAGTTGTAGGACTTCCACTCAGCCAGCGTTCCTGTGGTTCTGGGTGATGTCCCTTCCGTTTTTTGGTTTCACTTTTGAAGTAGTTGTTCAAAGCAGCAAACTCCGGCGTTAACCTATGCCGCCATCTTGGTTCTCAAGACCATACCTTGAAGAGACTATCTTGACTCCATTGTATGCTCTTGCCTCCTTTGTTGAATATTAATTGGGCATAGTGATTTGGGTTGATTTCTGGGTTCTCTATTCTATTCCATTGATCTATATGTCTGTTCTTGTGCCAGTACCAAGCTGTTTTAAGTACAGTGGCTTTGTAATACAGTTTCATATTTGGTATTGAGATCCCACCTACTTTGTTCTTCTTTCTCAGGATTGCTGCAGCTATTCGAGGTTGTTTTTTGTTTGTTTGTTTTTTAAATTAAATCTTTATTGTTCAGATTATTACAGTTGTTCCTCTTTTTTCCCCCTTTAGTTCCCCTCCACCTGATTCCCACCCCACCCTCTGCCCTCACCCTCCCCCCCACTGTCCTCATCCATAGGTGCACGATTTTTGTACAGTCTCTTCCCGCATCCCCCACACCCCTTCCCCCCCCCCCAAGAATAGTCAGTCCATTCCCTTTCTATGTTCCTGATTCTATTATAATCACCAGTTCATTCTGTTCATTAGATTATTTATTCACTTGATTTTTAGATTCACTTTCTGATAGATGTGTATTTGTTGTTCATAATTTGTATCTTTACCTTTTTCTTCTTCCTCTTCTTAAAGGACACCTTTTAGCATTTCATATAATACTGGTTTGGTTGTGATGAACTCCTTTAGCTTTTCCTTATCTGTGAAGCTCTTTATCAGACCTTCAATTCTGAATGATAGCTTTGCTGGATAAAGTAATCTTGGTTGTAGGTTCTTGGCATTCATCACTTTGAATATTTCTTGCCACTCCCTTCTGGCCTGCAAAGTTTCTGTTGAGAAATCAGCTGACAGTCGTATGGGTATTCCCTTGTAGGTAACTGACTGTCTTTCTCTTGCTGCATTTAAGATTCTCTCTTTGTCTTTTGCTTTGGGCATTTTAATTATGATGTGTCTTGGTGTCGTCCTCTTTGGATTCCTTTTGTTTCAGGTTCTCTATGCTTCCTGGACTCGTAACTCTATTTCTTTCACCAGGTGGGGGAAGTTTTCTGTCATTATTTCTTCAAATAGGTTTTCATAATTTTGCTCTCTCTCTTCTTCTGGCACCCCTATAATTCTGATGTTGGTATGCATGAAGCTGTCCCAGAGGCTCCTTACGCTATCTTCATATTTTTGGATTCTTTTTTCATTTTGCTTTTCTGGTTGGGTGTTTTTTGCTTCTTTGCATTTCAAATCATTGACTTGATTCTTGCGATCCTCTAGTCTGGTGTTGGATCTCTTCATAATATCCTTTATTTCAGTCAGTGTATGCTTAATTTCTAGTTGGTCCTTTTTCATAACCTCGAGCGTCTCACGAGATTTCTTGAGGGTCTCACTACATTTATCAGTGGTCCCACCAGAATTTTTGAGGGTCTTTCTAAATTTATCGGCAGTTTCTAGAAAGTTCTTGAAAAACCTTAAAAGTGTGGTTTTGAACTCTATATTCAGTAGTTTGCTTTCCTACATTTCTGTCATTTGTGTCCTGTTTCTTTGTCTCCGCATTTTTTATGCTTCCCTGTGTTGATAGAGTGGCTTTCTATGCTAGGTGTCCTATAGGGCCCAGTGGCTCAGCCTCTCCAATTACCTGAGGTGGACATTCTTGGTGCACCTCCTTGTGGGCTTTGTGCACAGTCTTGTTGTAGTTAAGCCTTGATTGTTGTAGGTATCACTGGGAGGAATTGACCTCCAGGCCAATTGGCTGTGAGAATCAGCTGTGGTTATGGTGGGAGAACTTCTGTGCTGGAGATACCCCACCGGGGCAAGACTTGCTTCAGTGGGGCTATGGTGCTCACTGAGTCTGCCCCCTGAGTGTGTCCTTTATGGATCCGAGGAGCTTCAATCTGGATGGTCCCACTCTGACCTCTGGGAACACTGTCTCCTGTCTCTCTAAGGAGGTGCTGATGTAGCCTCTGCCTGAGGGTACCCAGTAGGAGCTCAGCTGTGAAGCACGAGTTGCCTTGGGGCCTTGGGCCAGCTGCAGTTTGTTAGGTAATTTTCAGATTGCAAAGGGCCAGGCCTTTCATATGCAAAAGCTGGTGCACACAGCTTGTGCGGGGCTGGGGTCCCAGAGGATCAATAGGGCGGAGCAAGCAGCTATGGCTGCCCTCAGAGGCCCTGCTTCTCAGTGTCCCAGTAATCGCTGCAAGCACCTCCGAGAGAAAGCCGCCCTCAAGTTCCGACCGATGCCAGACAGTCCAGTTTCTCACGTATGAGTCTGGGTCCCCAGAGACTCACCCGGAACTGGAGCTCAGCGCTTGAGACTCCCTACTGATTGAAAAAGTCAACCATGTCCTCAGCTGCCAGCCCTCTCTGCGTGCGCCTCCATACCTCTGTACTTTACTTCCGCATCGCACCTCCTCTGAGTCTCGGTATGCTTTTCTCTTTCCTTCTAGTTGTAGAATTTCTACTCAGCCAGCCTTCCTGTGGTTTTGGATGATGTCCGTTCTGTCTTTTAGTTGTATTCTTGAAGTGGTTGTGCTAAGCAGCAATCTCCAGTGTTTACCTATGCCACTATCTAGGATTTCTCCCCCTAGATCAGTCTCGTTTTTTATTCCAGATGAATTTTTGGAACGTTCGTTCTAGATCTATGAAATATGCCATTGGTAATTTAATGGGGATTGCACTGAATCTATAGATTGCTTTGGGTAGTGTGGACATTTTGATGATGTTGATTCTACCAATCCATGAACACAGTATGTTCTTCCATCTGTTTATGTCTTCCTCTATCTCTTTTTTCAGTGTCCTGTAGTTTTTCACATATAAGTCTTTTACCTCCTTAGTTAAGTTTATTCCTAGCTATCTTAATTATTTTTGGTGCGATGGTAAATGGGATTGCTTTTTTAGTCTCACTTTCTGTAGGTTCACTATTGGTGTAAAGAAATGCCATAGGTTTCTTGTTATTAATTTTGTATCCTGCTACATTGCTGAATTCATTTATTTAGCCTAATAATTTTTGATGGAGTCTTTAGGGTTCTCTATGTACAGTATCATGTCATCTGCAAATAAGGACAGTTTTACGTCTTCTTTTCCAATTTGGATGCCTTTTATTTCTTCTTCTTGTCTGATCGCAACGGCTAGTACTTCCTGTACTATGATGAACAGGAGTGGTGAGAGGGGGCATCCCTGTCTTGTTCCTGGTCTTAGGGGGAATGGTTTTAGTTTTTGCCCATTGATTATGATGTTGGCTGTGGGTTTGTCATATATGGCTTTTATTATGTTGAGGTATGATCCTTCTATTCCTATCTTGATGAGAGTTTTTATCAAGAAAGGGCGTTGGATTTTGTCAAATGCCTTTTCTGCATCATTTGATATGACTATGTGGTTTTTATCTCTCAATTTGTTTTTGTGATGTATCACGTTTATTGATTTGCGGATATTGTACCATCCTTGCATCTCTGGGATAAATCCAACTTGGTCATGGTGTGTGATCTTTCTGATGTACTGCTGGATCCGATTTGCTAGGATTTTCTTCAGGATTTTGGCATCTATGTTCATGAGGGATACTGGCCTGTAATTCTCTTTCATTGTGTTGTCTTTATCTGGTTTCAGTATCAGGGTGATGCTGGCTTCATAGAACGAGCTTGGAAGTGCTCCTTCCTCTTGAATTTTTTCGAATAGTCTGAGGAGGGTAAGTTTTAGTTCTTCCTTGAATGTTTGGTAAAACTCCCCTGTGAAGCCGTCTGGCCCTGGGCTTTTGTTTGCTGGGAGCTTTTTGATGACTGCTTCAATTTCTTCCATAGTTATTTGCCTATTGAGTTTTTTAGATTCTTCCTGATTAAGTTTTGGAAGGTTGTATTTTTCTAGGAATATGTCCATTTCCTCCAGGTTGTCTAGTTTGTTGGAGTAGAGTTGTTCATAGTATTTTCTAACAATCCTTTGTATTTCTGTGGGGTCTGTTATTATTTCTCCTCTTTCATTTCTGATTTTGTTTATTTGGGTCCTCTCTCTTTGTTTCTTGGTGAGCCTGGCTAGAGGTTCATCAATCTTGTTTATCCTTTCGAAGAACCAGCTCTTGGTTTTGTTGATCTTTTGTATTGCTTTTTTGGTCTCTATGTCGTTTGTCTCCGCTCTGATCTTTATTATTTCCTTCCTTCTGCTTACACTGGGCTTTTCTTGTTGCTCTCTGTCTAACTCTTTGAATTGTAGGGTTAGGTAATTTATTCTCATTGTTTCTTGTTTCTTGCAGTAGGCTTATAGAGCTATGAACTTCCCTCTCAAGACTGCTTTCGCTGTGTCCCATAGGTTTTGGATTGTGTTTTCATTGTCGTTTGTTGCCATGATGTTTTCTATTTCTTCTTTGATCTCTTTGGTAACCCAGTCATTGTTTAATAGCGTGCTATTTAGTCTCCATGTGTTTGATTGTTTTGGATTGTTTTTATTGTAGTTGATTTCCAGTTTTATGCCATTGTGATCTGAGAAGATGATTGATATGATTTCGATTTTCTTGAATTTGAAGAGACTTTGTCTGTGACCCAATATATGGTCTATCTTTGAAAATGACCCATGTGCACTTGAGAAGAATGTATATTCTGTGGCTTTGGGGTGAAATGTTCTGAAGAGGCAATTAATTCCATCTGATCTAGTGAGTCATTTAGGATTGATGTTTCTTGCTGATTTTTTGTTTAGAGGATTTGTCCAATGGTGATAATGGGGTGTTAAAGTCCCCTACTATGATTGTATTGCTTAGTGTGAATATTCTTAACACTGAGCTGTACACTTATAAATCCTTACGATGCCAACTTTTATGTCACAATTTAAAATATACTGTATTTGGAGACTCTGAGCTTAATAGCATCTTGTTATGAATAGATATATGCTAAAATTTGTCACTATTTGGAAGATCTGCGTAACTCTACCAATATTTTATGATAACCAATGCAATGTGATAAGCGATCCATTAAAAAAAGCCAATTAGACCAATGGATTTGAATGGAACAATGCTAAAATTTCATGTGGCTTCAGCTTCCATATTATAACTGACCTTTAGTAAACATCTTGTCAGTTTCTGGTGCAGTATTAAAGAAGAAGAGGTATGATTATCTGAAAAGTCTATCAAGAGCACTTGCTTAGTCCACATGAAAAGTTACATGTGGCCCTGACCAGTTTGGCTCAGCGGATAGAGTGTCGGCCTGCGGACTCAAGGGTCCCAGGTTCGATTCTGGTCAAGGGCATGTACCCTGGTTGCGGGCACATCCCCAGTGGGGAGTGTGCAGGAGGCAGCCAGTCGATGTTTCTCTCTCATCGATGTTTCTAACTCTCTATCTCTCTCCCTTCCTCTCTGTAAAAAAATCAATAAAATATATTTTAAAAAAAAAGTTACATGTGCATGATGTGAGATGGGATTTTGACATTTCAAGCAAGTCAGCATAGGTCAGCGACAAACCAAATGCACAAGTGGATATGAGAATTCAGCTGTCCTCTAAAGTCAGTAAAGAGATGAAAATATTAATGTAAAACTTCTCAATTTTTGTTTTGATAAATAATATTTTTTTAAAAATGTTATTTATATAACAATGTAATGGATTCATTGTTTTAAAGAAAAATGCTTTAAAATCTGTTTCCCTCTCTCATAAAATAAATATCTCTGGAAATTCTTCAATTGATAAGATTGTTTTTTAAAAAATCTCTTAGAGTGGTTACAGTGGTGTTTCAGGAATAAACATAATTAAATGAGTATGATTAGTCTTCCATGATTGCCAGAAAGTCAACATTAACTTTCAAATACTTAAATCTTATAAACCGTTTAGAGTTGCCTTTAAGTACTTAATGTTGATTTGGCTACTATCATTATTCTTTGATTGTTTAATAGTTAATATTTTAAAATATCCTATATATTAAAAGAGAAACATGCAAATTAACTGTCACTCTGCCACTCCACTACACCCACCAGCCAATCAGAGTGACTATGCAAATTAACCCAACAAAGATGGAGGTTAATTTGCATATGCAGGCACAGAGCAAAGACTGAAGATGACTGAAGATGGCGGCAGTCACAGAGCTGGAGCAAGCAGGAGGCTTGTGTTGCTCCCAGTGATGGAGGAAGCCAAGTTTCCCGCTGGCCCTGGACTTCGCTCAAGGAGTGGCTGGGTGCCTGGGTCGCCGGGGGAGAAGCCAAGCCTCGCTTCTGAGGCCGCAGCGGAGAAGTCAAGCCTCGCTGCTGCAGCCAGACCAAAGGCCTGGGTCCCGGGTGCCGGAGGGAAACCAGTGCCAGCAGCCAGGGGAAGGAAGGTCTATTGCGTGAATCCTCGTGCAACGGGCCACTAGTATATATATATATTTGGCCCTAGGTTTCCTTAGTGGATAGAGCGTTGGCCTGTGGACTGAAGGTCCCAGGTTCAATTCCAGTCAAGGGCACATACCCACTGAACGCTGATCAGTGATTCTCTCTCATCATTGATGTTTCTGTCTATGTCTCCCTCTCCCTTTCTCTCTGAAATAAATATATATATATATATATTTTTTTTTTACAGTTTTTAGCCCAGCCTATGTGGCTTAGTTTTTGAGTGTCCACCTATGAACCAGGAGGTCGTGGTTGGATTCCATATTAACAATACTTGGCAATAATTTTAACTGAGGATGTAAAAGACCTATACTCAGAAAATTTTAAAACACTCAAGAAAGAAATTGCAGAAGAAACAATTAATGGAAGTATGTACCATGTTCATTGATAGAATTAACATCATTAAAATGTATATAATAAGCAAAGTATTCTATAGATTCAATGAAATTACTATCAAGATATCAATGGCATATTTCACAGAGCTAAAATATTCCAAAAATTTTTATGGCACCACAAAAGACCACAAATAGCCACAGGAATCTTGAAAAAGAAGAACAAAGTTGGAGGAATCATACTACCTGATATCAGACTATACTGCAAAGCCATAGTACTCAAAACTGCATAATACTGGCTTGAAAACGGAGTTATTTAGAAGAAGGTAACAAATGGGGTGAAGAGTTTATTCAATAAATGGTGCTGGGAAAATTGAACAGATATGTGCAAAAAAGAAATAGACTAATACCATACACAAGAATAAACTTAAAATGAATTAAAGACTTTCTTAGCAATGTTTTTCTGGTATATCTCCTCAGGCAAAGGAAACAAAAGAAATAAATGTGACTACATCAAACCAAAAAGTTTTTCACAGCAAAGAAAACCGTCTCCAAAAAGACAACACATTGAATGTGAAAACATTTACCAAAGATACATATGATAAAATCCAAAATTTGGTTAAAATCCAAAATTTATTTTTAAAAGTTACATAACTTCAAAAAAATCCAATTAAAAAATTATCCAAGGTTCTTAATAACTTCTCCAAAGAAGATATGCAGATAGCCAATAGACATAATGAAAATATGCTCAACTTTACTAATTATCAGAGAAATTCAACTTAAAACCACAATGAGATATCAACTCATCTGTTAATGTGGCTATCATCAATAAACAAGTGTTGGTGAGGATGTGTAGAAAAGGAAACCCTCATGCACTGTTGGTGGGAATGCAGATTGGTGCACCCACCTTGGAAAACAGTATGGAGTTAACAATGAAACTGCATTATGACTTCTGGGACTATTTCCAAAGAAACCCAAAACACTAGTGATATGCTGACATTGTGTGTGTGATCCCCAATCAGAGTACATAAAAGAAACAGTCAATGAGTACATTAATAAATGGACCAACAAATTGATGTCTGTCTCTCTTCTCTAAAATCAATTTTTTTTAAGAGTATATGCACCCTTATGTTCAGTACAGTGCTATTTACGGTAGCCAAGATTTGGAAACAACCCAAATGCCCATTACTAGATGGGTGGGTAAAAATGCTGTGGTACATTTACACAAAGTTAAAATGAAGGAAATCTTACCTTTGGGACAGCATGGATGAACCTAGAGAATAGTACTATGCTAAGTGAAATAAGCCAGTCAGAGAAAGACAAATATCATATGATTTCACTTATATGTGGAATCTAATGAAAAAAAGTAAATAGAAACACTCAGAACAGACTGACAGCTGTCAGAGGGGAAAGGTGCTGGGAGGCTGGGTAAAAAGGTGAAGGGATTAAGCAAAAAAAAAAAGGGCAAACAAAAAAAAAACACACCTCATAGGCACAGACAACAGTATGGTGATTACCAAAGGGAAAGAGAAATGGGCCAAGCAGAAGAGGTTAAAGTGGGAACAGATGGTGACAGGCAACTTGACTTTGGGTGGTAAACACACAGTATAGTATACAGATGAGTTACACACTTGAAACAATTTATTAATGTCACCCCAATAAATTCAATTAAAATAACAAAACAAAATATGGCTCCTACCTTGTGATATAAATTCCTGAGTTCCAAACTCCTTGTTTATTTTTAAGAAATAAAAATACCAGAAAAAATAGATCCCACATTTAAGGCTACATGGGCTGAGGATAATATCAAGTTGTTATACATGGGGAGAATTATCTTAACTCAGTTTCTTTTAGGTGCCTTAAAGAATCTCATGGGAAGCTAAAGTTCGTGGATATTTTTTTTTTGCTTAGATTCAATTGAATCCTTTATTAATTAGCCTTATTCATCTCTCATTAGTAATTGTACACAATAAACCAGGCAGTTATATTGCCCTTGCTATATAACTGAGAACACTCAAAAACAGAAAAGTAACTCAAACAGCTTTTAAACAACAAAGGTACCCCTAAGAATTAATATAATTATTATACTATTTGTAGTTTGACTCCAAGCATTAAAATGTGCAGATACAGCCCAGTTTTTACCAAGGATCATTTCCATGACATGATAAATGTCAGTACTTGTCCTTTCTCCATGATTAGAAATTGGCTAAAATATGCCTCCTAAGGCATTCCAGCATAGTACTCACACAATGTCCCTTATCTCCCCCTCCCCCCTGTATTTGGCTTTACACTTATAATTTCTAATGGCCTTGTCATTTATTTTCTAACTTTTCCTCTCTGGGTCAGCATGACTCCCTTACTGCCTCCCTTTTCTTCATTTGTAATACCCCAAACCAGCTTCAAGAAGCCTTCAGCAAGATTGTTCATCGGCAGATACTTGGCACCTGTTTTCTTTTTGGTATTTATGGAACCAAGTTCAGGGATTTGGATAAACAGGAATTTGTTTACAAGTATCCTGAAATAACCAAACTTGCACAGGTATGTCACAGGTTGGAGGAGTTTGTTTTGTTTTGGTTTTTGGGGGGGTTTTTTTTGGCATGTGAGCATAACCAAAAAGCATTTATTAGGTGTCACTTGTACGCACAATTTCCAAGAATGCAAAGCTCGGTATAGGAAACCCGAGTGGGCCGTGGGCGCTGATCCAGTCACTCCGATTGTAAAGGGCGAGAGGTGACAGGCAAGAGGCATGCCAAGGCGAGGTGAGGCCTGCAGGGAAACGGCCGGGAGGGAATCGATCCAGAAGCCGCCTGACCAGGCCGGCTGTGGGGCAGCCGGGACGCGGCGCCAGAGCGAGGACGGAGGAGCCCCAGGCCCCCATTGGTCTGGTGGACACCCGATCGCCCCAGCACTGAACAACTATTTTTACTGCATAATGCAAACATGGTGGACAAGGAAACCCTTCCCTGTGTTTGGCGGCTGAACCACGTGGCGCCTTTCCACGCAGGTGACGCTGGGGTGAGCGCGGGACTTGCTGGAATTTGTTGGGGGGGAGGGAAATGGCGCATAGGGGACCTAAGAACCGCTCCAAACCGAGACACTACGGTTCGTCCAGCAACGCGGGGCGGGCGGCCCACTGCTCCCACTCGTCCTCCAAGAGGCCAGCGAGAGGGGCTCTGAGGCCCCGGTCGTTGCGCCGGAGGGCGTTGGAGGAGTTTTATGCAGAAAGATTTGGAGAGGTTGTGGTTAAAATAATTGAGGATCATAATCCTGTCGACAACTGCAAATCAGATCCTAACAAGATGGTCATCATGCCCATGGTGAACTTCATGAATAAATCAAACTTGGACCTTTTTGACTACTCATGCTTTTTTTTATGGAAATGGGCAAATGTCACTAACAAGGTACGAGATTATCTTTTTTTTTATTTTTCCTTTTTTTAAATTTTTTAAATTAAATCTTTATTGTTCAGATTATTACAGTTGTTCCTCTTTCCCCCCCCCCCATAATTCCCCTCCACCCAGTCCCACCCCACCCTCCTCCCTCACTCCCCACCGACTGTCCTCATCCATAGGTGCACGATTTTTGTCCAGTCTCTTCCTGCATCCACCTCACCCCTTTCCCCCCCAAGAATAGTCACTCCACTCCCTTTCTATGCCCCTGATTCTATTATAATCACCAGTTCATTCTGTTCATCAGATTATTTATTCACTTGATTCTTAGATTCACTTGTTGATAGATGCATATTTGTTGTTCATAATTTGTATCTTTACCTTTTTCTTCCTCTTCCTCTTCTTAAAGGATACCTTTCAGCATTTCATATAATCCTGGTTTAGTGGTGATGAACTCCTTTAGCTTTTCCTTATCTGTGAAGCTCTTTATCTGACCTTCAATTCTGAATGATAGCTTTGCTGGATAAAGTAATCTCGGTTGTAGGTTCTTGGTATTCATCACTTTGAATATTTCTTGCCACTCCCTTCTGGCCTGCAAAGTTTCTGTTGAGAAATCAGCTGACAGTCGTATGGGTATTACCTTGTAGGTAACTGAGTTTCTTTCTCTTGCTGCTTTTAAGATTCTCTCTTTGTCTTTTGCTCTTGGCATTTTAATTATGATGTGTCTTGGTGTGGTCCTCTCTGGATTCCTTTTGTTTGGGGTTCTCTATGCTTCCTGGACTCGTAAGTCCAGGGAAAAACTGTAAAAGTGTGAACTCTATATCCAGTAGTTTGCTTTCCTCCATTTCTGTCATTTGTGTCCTGTTTCTTTGTCTCTGCATTTTTTATGCTTCCCTGTGTTGATAAAGTGGTTTTCTGTGCTAAGTGTCCTCTAGGGCCCAGTGGTTCAGCCTCCCCAATTACCTGAGGAGGACACTCTTGGTGCACCCCCTTGTGGTCTTTGTGCACAGTCTTGTAGTTAAGCCTTGATTGTTGTAGGTATCACTGAGAGGAATTGACCTCCTCGCCAATTGGCTGTGAGAATCAGCTGTGTCTACGGAGGGAGAACTTCTGTGCTGGAGACACCCCTCCGGGACAAGACTTGCTTCAATGGGGCTTTGGTGCTCACTGAGTCTGCCCCCTGAGTGTGTCCTTTATGGTTCCACGGAGCTGCAAACTGGATGGTCCCACTCTGACCTCTGGGTACACTGGCTCCTGGCTCTCTAGGGAGGTGCTAATCTAGCCTCTGCCTTAAGCTATCCAACAAAAGCCTCTCTGCAGGGCTTGGGCAGGGAGGGTCCCACAGGATCAACAGGGCAGGGCTATCAGTTATAGCTGCTTTCAGAGGCCCCGCTTCTCAGTGTCTTTGCAATCGCTGCTAGCCCCTCCGAGAGAAAGCTGCCCCCGAGTTCCAACCGATGCCAGATAGTCCCGCTTCTCCCGTATGAGTCTGGGTCCCCAAAGACTCGCCCGAACTGGAGCTCAGAGCCTGAGACTCCCTCCCGATTGAAAATAATAACCACGCTCTAAGCTGCCAGCCCGCTCTGCATGCGCCTCTGTTCCTTAGTATTTTACTTCCGCACCGCGCCTCCTCTGAGTCTCGGTATGCTTTTCTCTTTCCTTCTAGTTGTAGAATTTCCACTCAGCCAGCCTTCCTGTGGTTCTGGATGATGTCCGTTCCGTCTTTTAGTTGTATTTTTTTTAAATTAAATCTTTATTGTTCAGAATATTACATTTGTTCCTCTTTTTGCCCCCCATAACTCCCCTCCTCCCAGTTCCCACCCCACCCTCTGCCCTCACTCCCCACCCACTGTCCTCATCCATAGGTGCATGATTTTTGTCCAGTCTCTTCCCGCATCTCCCACACCCCTTCCTCCCCACCCCCAAGAATAGTCAGTCCATTCCCTTTCTATACCCCTGATTCTATTATAATCATTCTGTATATCAGAATGATCATTCTGTTCATTCTGTTCATCAGATTATTTGTTCACTTGATTTTTAGATTCACTTTCTGATAGATGCATATTTGTTGTTCATAATTTGTATCTTTACCTCTTTCTTCTTCTTCCTCTTCTTAAAGGATACCTTTCAGCATTTCATATAATACTGGTTTGGTGGTTATGAACTCCTTTAGCTTTTTCTTATCTGTGAAGCTCTTTCTCTGACCTTCAATTCTGAATGATAGCTTTGCTGGATAAAGTAATCTCGGTTGTAGGTTCTTGGTATTCATCACTTTGAATATTTCTTGCCACTCCCTTCTGACCTGCAAAGTTCTGTTGAGAAATCAGCTTACAGTCGTATGGGTATTCCCTTGTAGGTAACTGAGTTTCTTTTTCTTGCTGCATTTAAGATTCTCTCTTTGTCTTTTGCTCTTGGCATTTTAATTATGATGTGTCTTGGTGTGGCCCTCTTTGGTTTCCTTTTGTTTGGGGTTCTCTGCGCTTCCTGGACCTGTAAGTCTATTTCTTTCACCAGGTGGGGGAAGTTTTCTGTCATTATTTCTTCAAATAGGTTTTCAATATCTTGCTCTCTCTCTTCTTCCGGCACCCCTATAATTCTGATTTTGGTACGCTTGAAGCTGTCCCAGAGACTCCTTACACTATCTTTGTATTTTCGGATTCTTTTTTCATTTTGCTTTTCTGGTTGGGTGTTTTTTGCTTCTTCACATTTCAAATCTTTGACTTGATTCTTGCGCTCCTCTGGTCTGCTGTTGGGAGTCTGTATATTCTTTATTTCAGTCAGTGAATACTTAATTTCTAGTTGGCTCTTTATCACAACATCGAGGGTCTCATTAGATTTCTTGTAGATCTCATTAAGTTTATCGGCAGTTTCTAGAAAATTATTGAAAGACCTTAAAAGTTTGGTTTGAGCTGTAACCGGTTTGGCTCAGTGGATAGAGCGTCAACCTACGGACTGAAAGGTCCCAGGTTCGATTCCGGTCAAGGGCATGTACCTTGGTTGCGGGCACATCCCTGGTAGGAGGTGTGCAGGAGGCAGCTGATCGATGTTTCTCTCTCATCAATGTTTCTAACTCTCTATCTCTCTCCCTTCCTCTCTGTAAAATCAATAAAATATATTTAAAAAAAAAGTTTGGTTTGAGCTCTATAGCCTCCAATTCTGACATTTGTGTCCTGTTTCTTTGTCTCCGCATTTTTTATGCTTTCTTGTTGCACCCCCTAGTGGTCTTTGTGCGCAGTCTTGTTGTAGTTAAGCCTTGATTGTTGTAGATAATACTGGGGGGGATTTGACCTCCAGGCCAACTGGCTGTGAGAATCAGCTGTGTCTGCAGTGGGAGAACTTCTGTCCACTAGGGCGGCGCTAATCTAGCCTTTGCCTGAGGCTATCTAACAAAAGCCTCTGTGCAGGGCTTGGGCGGGGCAAGTCCCAGGGCATCTACAGGGCAGGCGGATCGAGCAGTTATGGCTGCTCTCAGTCTTGTCCCCAGGGGCTCTGCCTCTCAGAGTCCCAGTAACCGGGGCAAACCTTGGAGAGAAAGATGCCTTCATGTTCCAACCGAAGCCAGACAGTCCCGCTTCTTCTGTTTGAGTCCGGATCCCTAGAGACTCGCCCGGATCTGGAGGTCAGAGCCTGATACTCCTTCCCGAATGAAAGAGACAACCGCGCCCTCTGCCACCAGCCCGCTCCGCATACACTCTGCACCTTAGTATTTTACTTCCGCACCACGCCTCCTCTGAGTCTCGGTATGCTTTCCTCTTTCCTCTTAGTTGTAGAACTTCCACTCAGCCAGCCTTCCTGTGGTTCTGGATGATGTCCGTTCCGTCTTTTAGTTGTATTTTTGAAGTGGTTGTTCGAGGCAGCAAACTCTGGTGTTTACCTATGCCGCCATCTTGGTTTCTCCTCCTCTACGAGATTATCTTAACAACAATTGAAGTTGTTACAGCAGACATTTCAATGTTTTCCTAAACACAGGAATTGACATGTGTAACATATCTGGATCCAGCAGATCCCAAAATGTTTCAGATGGTACCCAAAATGTTCCTTAATAAGATCTGTGGGCAAAACAGTTGCTCCAGTTTTCCTATCTGATATATCCAGTGGTCCAAAACTCTTCAGGGGTCATAAAGTGTGACTCTGCTTCTAAGATTTTGCTGACTTTTTTATACTTCTGTAAGAGTACTTATGTTATATAGCAATTAACCTCATTTCCCAGATAAATTGGAAGCTCTTTGAGTGCCTAGGCCAGTGATGGCGAACCTATGACACGCATGTCAGAGGTGACATGTGAACTCATTTTTTTGGTTGATTTTTTTGTTGTTAAATGGCATTTAAATATATAAAATAAATATCAAAAATATACATCTTTGTTTTACTACGGTTGCAAATATCAAAAAATTTCTATATGTGACATGGCACCAGAGTTAAGTTAGGGTTTTTCAAAATGCTGACACACCAAGCTCAAAAGGTTCGCCATCACTGGCCTAGGCCCTACCTTAGTTATATTTGTGTCCAGAGTACCTGTTGTCTAGCATAGTCCTGTGTAATAGAAATGATATGTGAGCAAATACGTGATTTTAGTTTTCTAGTAATTACATTACGAAGAGTAAAAAGAAACTAATGAAATTAATTTCAATAATACATTTTACCTAATCCAATAT
Source organism: Myotis daubentonii (assembly GCF_963259705.1). NCBI lineage: Eukaryota > Metazoa > Chordata > Mammalia > Chiroptera > Vespertilionidae > Myotis > Myotis daubentonii. Next base: position 39,865,765 of record NC_081841.1, read on the forward strand.
ATTTAAAATATATTGTGAATATATTTATAAAAATTATTAGTGAGATATTTTACTCCCCCCACTTTTTTTTGATACAAAGATTCGGAATTCTGGTGTATATTTTACATGTTCTGTACGGGACATCCTAATTCAGATGAACATTTCAGATTCCCAATAGCCATATGTGGCTCCTGGCTACTGAATTACACAGCAGAGGATAATTTTTTTAAAAAGGTACTCTCAAGTATCTGTCAGTACTTATTTTTTGAGAATTTTGTCTAGTGTCCTGCCAATAAATATATTGCCTGACACTTGGTATATATTATCTCATTTAATACACATACAACCTGAAGATGTAACTATATATATTATAACTTAAACCATATATTTTCTTCACCATTGTTTATCCAATTCCTGGCTGTTTTTTTAATACATATTTTTATTGATTTTAGAGAGGAAGGGAGAGAGAGAGAGAGAGAGAGAGAGAGAGAGAGAGAGAGAAACATTAATAATGAGAGAGAATCATTGATTGGCTGCCTTCTATACACTCCACACTGGGGATTGAGTTCCCAACTCAGGCATGTACCCTGACCTGGAATCGAACCATGACCAACCTGGTTCATAGATTGACATTCAACTACTGAGCCATGCTGGCTGGGCCTGGCTGACTTTCTTAATAAATATTTATCTTACATTTAAATTTATGACTATTGAGTGAACATTTGGTTTTAAAAAGGTTAAATTGTTTGTCTAAAGTGAGTGACCGAGCTTTTTTTTTATCCGAAAAGAGAAACCAAGATGGCGGCGTAGGTTAACGCAGGAGATCGCTGCCTCGAACAACCACTTCAGAGATATAACTAAAGGACAGAACGGACATCATCCAAAACCACAGGAAGGCTGGCTGAGTGGAAACTCTACAACTAGGAGGAAAGAGAATATCATACCCAGACTCAGAGGAGGCGCAGTGCTGAAGTGAAATACTCAGGTGCGGAGTGCGCGCGCGGAGCGGGCTGGTGGCGGAGGGCGCGGTTGTTGTTTTCAATCAGGAGGGAGTTTCAGACTCTGAGCTCCAGATCCGGGCGAGTCTCTGGGGACCCAGACTCAAACGGGAGAAGCGGGACTGTCTGGCTTCGGTCGGAACTCGAAGGCAGCTTTCTCTCCGAGGTTTGCAGCCATTGCTGGGACTCTGAGAGGCAGAGCCCCTGGGGAAGGAACTGAGAGCAGCCATAACTGCTCGCTCCGGCCCTCCCTGTAGATCCCTGGGGACCCGCCCCGCCCAAGCCCTGCGCAGAACCATTTGCCGGATAGCCTCAGGCAAAGGCTAGATTAGCACCGCCTTAGAGATCCAGCACAAAAGCCCTCCCACTGCAGACCCAGCGGACTCTCATAGCCAGTTAGCCTGGAGGTCAAATCACCCCCGGTACTGCCGACATCAATCAACGCTTAAAGGCAACAAGACTGCACACAAAGACCACTAGGGGGTGTACCAAGAAAGCATAAAAAATGCGGAGACAAAGAAACAGGACAAAACTGTCAATGGAGGATATTGAGTTCAGAACCACACTTTTAAGGTCTCTTGAGAACTGTCTAGAAGCTGCTGATAAACTTAGTAAGGCCCTTGAAAAGACTGGTGAGACCGCCGATAAATGTTGTGAGATCCTCAAGAAATCTAATGAGACCCTCGATGTTATATTGGGGAACCAACTAGAAATTAAGCATACACGGACTGAAATAACGAATATTATACAGACTCCCGACAGCAGACCAGAGGAGCGCAAGAATCAAGTCAATGATTTGAAATGCGAGGAAGCAAAAAACACCCAATGGGAAAAGCAAAATGAAAAAAGAATCCGAAAATGCGAGAATAGTGTAAGGAGCCTCTGGGACAGCTTCAAGCGTACCAACATCAGAATTATAGGGGTGCCAGAAGATGAGAGAGACCAAGATATTGAAAACCTATTTGAAGAAATAATGACAGAAAACTTCCCCCACCTGGTGAAAGAAATGGACTTACAGGTCCAAGAAGCACGGAGAACCCCAAACAAAAGGAATCCAAAGAGGACCACACCAAGACACATCATAATTAAAATGCCAAGAGCAAAAGACAAAGAGAGAATCTTAAAAGCAGCAAGAGAAAGAAACCCAGTTACCTACAAGGGAATACCCATACGACTGTCAGCTGATTTCTCAACAGAAACTTTGCAGGCCAGAAGGGAATGGCAAGAAATATTCAAAGTGATGAATACCAAGAACCTACAACCACGATTACTTTATCCAGCAAAGCTATCATTCAGAATTGAAGGTCAGATAAAGAGCTTCACAGATAAGGAAAAGCTAAAGGAGTTCATCACCACCAAACCAGGATTATATGAAATGCTGAAAGGTATCCTTTAAGAAGAGGAAGAGGAAGAAAAAGGTAAAGATACAAATTATGAACAACAAATATGCATCTATCAACAAGTGAATCTAAGAATCAAGTGAATAAATAATCTGATGAACAGAATGAACTGGTGATTATAATAGAATCAGGAACATAGAAAGGGAATGGACTGACTATTCTTGGGGGGGAAAGGGGTGTGGTAGATTCGGGAAGAGACTGGACAAAAATCGTGCACCTATGGATGAGGACAGTGGGTGGGGAGTGAGGGCGGAGGGTGGGGCGGGAACTGAGAGGAGGGGAGTTATGGGGGGGGGGAAGAGGAACAAATGTAATAATCTGAACAATAAAGATTAAAAAAAAATTAAAAAAAAAAAAAAATAAAGTGAGTGACCGAGCCAGGATTCAGACCCAGCTCTGTGACTCAACTCCTGGGCTCCTCACTTTCCTGATATGCCTCCTGTATGTATGGATGAAAGAACCATTATGTTATTCCTACATGGCACATTAATGAGCATATAAAGTCCTACAAAAATATAAGATTCATCATGTATCACTATGTGGAGCAGTTGTTGAATATCTGTCAGGAAATGCTTAAAAGTGGAGTTATTTAAAAAATTAATATCAGAGGCACTTGTGGTATGATATGTCCAATAAAAAATAATTCTTCATGTCCTGCCATTAGAAACAAATGAGAATAACTTTTAAATAGCCTTTGATTTCCTTATACTGCAACACTCCACAGCCTTTTTATGAGCAAATTCTTGAATATGATTAAATGTGAAGCAGACACATCCTTAGCTGGTATACTCAGGGGGTGGAGTGTTAGTCTGAGGACTGAAGGTGACACATAAAATCCTAAAGGGAAGCTGGGAAAGGGTGGGATGCCAGAAACTAGTGAGGTCAAGTGAAGGGGTTACAGGAATAGCCCCTGAGGGAGAAAGTGTACATGTTGAGACTCCTGTGAGTTCAATCCCAGTGGATTACTTTGATCCCAGAGAAATCACAGTTGAGCAATCCTCCTATATAATAAAAGCCTAATATGCAAATCTTCCCCTTGACCAGGAGTTCTACCATGGGGTGGGGCCGGCTGGCCAACCTCCCACACCCCCTCCCCATCCTGTGCACGAGTTTGTGCACTAGGCCTCTGGTTATAATGATTGTAGTTGACATTTATTGAGCATTTACACTTTGCTGGGCATTGGTTAAGGCAGTGCCTGGTTTAAACCCCAGATATGTTGGATACAGTAGTTCTACTCTATTTGGTAATGTGAAAGCAAACACCACAGGCCCCACAGGCCCACTCCCGCTAAAAGCCCAAGATACCGAACCTAGATTTTATACCTGATTTAACTGCAATTTCAGTCTCTCCCAGAAATGTAATCTCAATCAACCAGACTAGATTTTTCCAGTCAGGCACCAGGTAGGTCACATGGACCCTCTCCATCTCTCTCATCTCCCCGCCCCCCAAAGATACAATCTGCATAGGAAAACCCTTTCTGTTCTTCCTCCTCCCCCTCCAGAGAAGATGAGCTGGGTAAAAATAATCCTTTCTTTGGCTAATAACGCCTCTGACATAGCCTCTCCCTATAAAAAAAACTTTCATTTTGTACAAGCCATTTTAGTTGCTAGATGGGATGCTGCCTGATTCATGAATCTTTTTATTTTTGAGATGTCTTTATTGATTTCAGAGAGGAGGGGAGAGGGAGAGAAACACCAATGATGAGAGAGAATCATCAATTGGCTGCCTCCTGCATGCCCCACACTGGGGATTGAGCCCACAACCTGGGCATATGTCCTGACCAGGAATCTAACTGTGACCTCCTGGTTCATAAGCCCATGCTCGACCACTGAGCCACGCCGGCCAGGCTTATTTGTGAATCTTTTAATAAAGCCAATTAAATCTTTAAATGTACTCTGTTGAGTTTTGGTTCTTTATCAGCAATGAGCCTTGGTAAGTCAATTTGGGCGTGGGGATTGGAAACTGGCATGCCCAGTCCAGAGTCTGGAGGCAGAGGTAAGGGGCGGGGTCAGGGAGCTGAAGGGGTTCTGGACTAAGGAGTTCCTGGGGCTGCTGGCTGCCTCTCTGCTGGACTCTTGGAGGCCCCAAACGCGAGTCCCAGTTTGATGACCCTCTACGTCCCCCGACTGCCTCACCAGCACCCAAAGTCAGGCGACTTATGGGGACCCTCACTTAGTCCTTCCCTAGCCACCAAAGGAGGGACACACAGGAGAAAGATGTTGGAATTTTTGCATAATTTATTAGGTAACCAAAAGAAAAATGTACAGATGTCTATGAAGACCAATGTCTTACATGTCTGTTCAACTGAGAAGTGTTATTGTAAGAACATTTGTCCTAAAGGATCATTCCATGAAGGGTCTGGGTGGAGGCAGCCGGTCATCTTCCTGGCCACTGCACCTCAGATCTGCTGCTGCCAGCCTCCCCATGAAAGTGGTTGTACCTGAGAGCGATGCTGGGAGGAACAGTCCCACTGAAGTCTGGGTTCCAGTTGTCCTTCCTCCTGCAGGGTGACAGGCGGAGGGAGTCTGCAGGGCGAGCCACAGCTGGGCCTCTGGGCATCAGGCCCTCCACTCCTGGGGGCCTTTCTGGTTCCTGGGTCTTGGATGTGGGGTCCTCCACTGCTGGGGCCTCATTGATCGGCTGCCTCCTGCATGCCTCCTACTGGGGATCAAGCCCGCAACCCTGGGCATGGGGCCCTGATCAGAATCCAATCCTCCTGGTTCATAGGTTGACATTGAACCATTGGGCAACACTGGCCAAGCTGCAGAAGCTTTTTAATGTGATGTAGTTTCATTTGTTTTTGTTGTCTTTATTTTTGGTGTCACATCTAAAAACTCATCTTGAAGAATGACGTCAGGAACTTACCTCCTATGTTTTCTTCCAGGAGTTTTATGGTTTTGGGTTTTATATCCATGTCTTTAATCCATTTAGTGTCAATTCTTGTGTATGGTGTAAGATAGTGTGTCAGTTTTATTCTTTTGCATGTGGCTGTCAGGTTTTCCCAGCACCATTATGAATAGATTGTCCTTTCCCCATTGTATAATTTTGGCTCCTTCATCATAAATTAATTGATCATGTGGAAGAAAAACAGCAAAATAGAATTGGTATTCTCCAGAGAGCAATTTAAAATGGGTGGCATGCAGGAAGCTGAGTTAACACACTCCCTCCAAGTGAAACTGAACTTTTGAACTGGGCTAAAACCAACAATACATCATGATGCAATTTCTTTTTTAAATATATTGTTATTGTTTTCAGAGAGGGAAAGAGAGATAGAAACAACGTCAATGATGAGAGAGAATCATGGATTGGCTGCCTCCTGCACGCCTCCTCTGGGGATTGAGCTGGCAACCTGGGCATGTACCCTGACCAGGAATCAAATTGTGGCCTCCTGGTTCATAGGTCAATGTTCAACCAATGTCCACGCCAGCTGGGGATACAGTTTCTGGAACTGGCTCTGCGTCACTGAACTCCATTAATTTTTTTTTTTTTTTTTTTTTACTAGCAATAGGACATACCTAGCAGTTAATCATTTATACCATAATATAAGTTGGTTTGCCAGCACCGATCATAGCTCTTTCAAAGAAACTTGTGCAACTCCTCTGGAAACTCCCTTTTCTCTATCTTTATAAACTCTGATCCTTTCATTCTCCCTCAGAATCAAGTTGGGTTTCTACCTATATCTGTGTCTTCCAGATTTGCAATACCTAAAAAGGCTCCCAAGTAAAGCTTTTGTTTGGTTATAGGTTTTGGTCAAATTCATGGATTTATTTCTGGGCTCTCAATTCTGTTCCATTGATAGGTATGTTTTTTTGTTAGTACCATATTGTTTTGGTTATTGCGGCTTTGTAATATACTTTGACATCAGGGAGCATGATGCTTCTAGCTTTGTTCCATTTTTCTCGACTGTTTTGGCTATTTGGGGGTCTTTTGTGGTTCCATACAAATTTAGGATTGTTTGTTCTATTTCTGTGAAAAATACCATTGGGAAATTAACTTTTAATTTTAAAACCTGTCTGCTTATGTTTTTGGTGGGCAGGGGCTTTGTATCTTACCTTAAATGCTCATTTACAAGGGAAAGAGCTTATGATAATTTCTTGAATGAACAAGAATATAGGAGTTAAAACAAAATACAAATAGAGACCAGACTTGAAAATTCCCTGAACAGCAGAACCAGCTAAGCCATGTAAGTGAAATCTAAAGTAGCTCATTCTGCAGTGTAAGCAAAACCTAACTAGGGTTGTTTCTTATAAATGCCTCTGAAAGTCACTTAAAAACCTAAATTGCCCTAACCGGTTTGGCTCAGTGGATAGAGCGTCGGCCTGCGGACTGAAGGGTCCCAGGTTCGATTCCAGTCAAGGGCATGTACCTTGGTTGCGGGCACATCCCGGTAGGGGGTGTGCAAGAAGCAGCTGATCGATGTTTCTAACTCTCTATCCCTCTCCCTCCCTCTCTATAAAAAAAAAAAAAAAATCAATAGAAAAAACCTAAATTGTTATCCATCTGGTGTGGCTCAGAGGTTGAGTGTTGACCTATGAGCCAGGAGGTCACAGTTCAATTCCTGGTCAGGGCACATGCCCGGGTTGCAGGCTTGAGTCCCAGTGGGGGTGTGCAGAAGGCAGATTCTCTCTTATCACTGATGTTTCTAAATCTCTCTGTCCCTTTCCCTTCTTCTATGAAATCAATGAAAATATATTTAAAAAAATAAATAGTTTTCCAAAATTAGCATAAATGACCACTTTTTAAAAAAATATATATTTTATTGATTTTTTTACAGAGAGGAAGGGAGAGAGATAGAGAGTTAGAAACATCGATCAGCCGCCTCCTGCACATCTCCTACTGGGGATGTGCCCGCAACCCAGGTACATGCCCTTGACCGGAATCGAACCTGGGACCTTTCAGTCTGCAGGCCGACGCTCTATCCACTGAGCCAAACCGGTTTCGGCAAGATGACCACTTTTAACAAATCCCCTGTCATTTGGGGGGAAAACCAAATGCTATAAGTAACTATAAAGATTGACTAGCCTCGGTGTTTTTATTATATAAGCCATCCTATAACAACATAGCTCTGGGCTCCGTAACACTACTGGTTTGACAATTCTCTTTGTGAACTGTCCATCTACACACAATAAACTCTTACTAAAGACAATTATATTTATTTGGTTTTATTTTTTAGCAGTTTCTGGATTTTGACAGGGGCCACCTGCCACCTTTACAATGGATTGGCCATAGAATTGAAATCTGGACTCTGTCCAGTTGTGTTGTACAAAACATTCGTTGTGAGGAGAAATTTACAAAAGCTTTGATTTGGGTCCAAGGAAAGGAGTGTTGGAAATGATGTGTATTGCTCACTTAAATGAATTAATTTATATGACTAATAATATATTATGTTTAAGTTAGTCCTGTTTAAAAATAAACAGAGGGTCTGAATAGCAGACGTACAAATAGGCAACAGGCCCATGAAAAGGTGCCCAACATCACTAATCATCAGGGAAAAGCAAATCCAAACCACAATGAGATATCACCTCCCACTGGTTAAGATGGCAATCATCAAGAAAACAAGAGATAAGTGCTGCCGAGGATGTGGAGACAAGAGAACCCTGTGCACTGTTGTTAGGAATGTATATTGGTGCAGCCACCATGGAAAACAAAAATAGAGGTTCCTCAAAAAATTACAAATAAAACCATGACTTGATCCAGCAATCCTACTTCTGGGTATTTGTCTGAAGAAAACAAAAACACTAACTAGAAAAGATATCTTCACCCCATTTTCATTGCAGCATTGTTCACAATAGGCAAGATATGGAAACAACCTGTGTCCATCGACAGATGAATGTGTTAGGGGCAGAAAGAGAATAATGGGGACTAGCTATAATTATAAGAAATATTCATCATGCTCTGGTAACCAGGATTGTTCTGATTGGAGAAAGCACATTCTATCCTGGCTGAGAGCTGTACTCCCCGGGGCATAGGAGTTACCCTGGGAATGCAGTCAGTCCATTCTTCTTTTTTGAGAACTGCCCATCATCATGGAAAGATTAACAGCCTTGTTGCTGAAGGAATCTGTTACCAGAGGCACTCCATCATTGCGACCCACAGCCCACATTGCCTATAACCTGTAACCATTATGCCTTGCCTACTTCCCCATGGCTGTAATTCCTACTTGCCCATGTAATCTTTGTCCTATGCATTATAAGCAGGTGGCTTATGGTGGGGGGTAGAGCAGATCTTTGTGGATGACCTGCTGCTCTCCCATACTGCCAGCATTATTGGAATAAACATTCACATATGATTCAACCCTGTCTCTGCTTAATTGGCTCAAGTAGTGACAGGCAACTGGGACCCATTGGTTGTCTGGTTTCAAATGGATAAAAGAAGATGTAGCATATATGATACGGAATTTTTGGACTGGAACCCGGGTTCTTTGTCCACTGGAATCAAAGAATGAATCCACGGACAGAAAGTGGTATAGCAAAGGTGGAGATTTATTGAGAACAAGTACAGACTCCCACATGGGGAGAGGGAAGAGTCCCACAGAACGGACTCCCACGTAGGGAGGGGGGAAAGGGTCCCACTGGGTTCCTTTCCCTATGGCTTTATAAAGGCTGCAGATCCTGGTGCCTGACATCCCCTCTGATTGGTCAATATTTCCCTTCCAGTTGGTTACTATATTAACTCCTGAGCTCAAAGGTTGAACCTCACATGGGACATGTTAGGTTCTCCCTGCTCCTTCCCCACTGTTCCCCTATTCCCTCTGGGCTTTCTTCTTTTCCATCTGAATGAAGGGCTTCCCTATCCCCATTTTGTCAATATAGACCTTTCTTGGCTACTTCCAGTTTCCTTGTCTTATGGAAATATACCTGTTGCCACTCCCTTGTCTTATGGAGATGTAACTGCACCTGGCTTCCTTGTGTTATGGAAATGTACCTTCTCCCTGTGTTTTTTCCATGGACCCCAATTCTAAAAAAAATCCCTAAGCCTTCCTATATTTCCCTAAAATTCCTGCTTCATATACATGTAATGGAATATTATTCAGCCATAAGAGAGAAGGAATTCCTACCATTTGAAACAACATGAATGATACATAAGGGCATTTTGCTAAGTGAAATAAGCCAGACAGAGAAAGACAAATACTGTGCGGTCTCACATGTGAAATTTTTTTCTTTTCTTTCTTTTTTTACATGTGAAATCTTTAAAAAAAGAGTTTAACAAGTCAAACTCATAAAAATAGAACAGAAAAGTGGTTGCCAGGGAATGGGGAGTGGGGAAAATAGAGAAGTTACTAAAAGGGTACAAACTTTCAGCTACAAGATAATAAGGTCTGAGGTTGTAAAGTAAAACGTGGTGACTATAGTTGATAACTTTGTATTTTATAAATGAAATTTTCTAAGAGAGTGGAACTTAAATGTTCTCACCATAAAAAAGATAGAACCTTTTCCCAACTTCCACTAGGCCTTTCACCTTATAAAATTTTGTCTTGGAATCCAGGACAAGAAAATACCTCCTCCTTCTTTTTCCCTTATTCTGTAAGGCCAGAGAAACCCCCCCGCCTCTCCTCCTAAACCCTGACTGACCTTTCCAGTAAGCCCTGGTTTAATCACAGCAGAACTATTTTATCTCTTCCTGGGATCGGTTTGTGCAAGATAGACCACCCTGGCCCTGAAGGGAATGAGTCAACTACTAACACAGGTCTACCCCCTCAGGAAATGAGTCGACTGGTCAACTATTAACACAAGTCTGCCCCCTAAGGGAATGAGTCAACAGTCAACTGCTAACTTAGATTCCTGTTTTTCAGGACACCTGCGTGTGGTTTTTGCCTTTATAAACTCATGTTCTGCAGTTGCTCTGGGCTCCAGTCAGCCAGCACTTCTCTCGGAAGCTGCCTGCCTGCCTGAGAGCCCCTGCGCCGCGCTTGTAATAAAGAACCTCTTGCTTTTGCATCAAGTTTCGGTCTCTGCGTTTGACTTGGGGTCGTCGCCCCCTCCTTCGGACTCACCCGGGGTCTTGGGACCTTACATTTGGGGGCTCGTCCGGGATCGGGCGACCACCCCTCAAGCGCCAGGATCGGTCTTGGAGGTAAGCAGACTCCGGAGTTGTTCAGTGTTTGTTTTGTCCTCTGTTCGTTCTTAGTTTCAGTTTTTCGGAACGGCAGGTTGTCGGCTCCGTCAGGAGTCGACTCCTCTGGTTGAAGAGTCTTCGACCAGAAAAACTGCCACCCTGGGGGACGCCCCAGGGACGGACGGTGACCGAGAGGTCTTGGTCACTTCTGGCTGTCCGGCAACGGGCACTTGTGTGTCCGGCCGGACTAGCGTCAGGGAGGGATATCATCCCTCAGCGGCCATTCTGTATCTGTGTAAATTCTTGTGGGTCCGGTGTCTCGTTGCATCGCTTTTTGTTTTTTGTTTTTGTCTCCTACTTTTCCTTTCCCAGCCAGATAACATGGGGCAGGGAAACAGCACCCCTCTTTCCCTCACAGTGGCACATTGGAAGGACGTCCGGAGTCGGGGACTCAACCTCTCCGTCAGTGTCAAGAAGGGTCCTTGGCAGACTTTCTGTTCTTCTGACTGGCCGGCCCTAGGCGTGGGGTGGCCAGCGGATGGGACTTTTGACCTATCTACTATTTTTGCAGTAAAGAACAAGGTGTTCCAGTCAGGACCAGCGGGCCATCCGGACCAACAGCCATATATCGTCGTTTGGCAGGACCTGGTCCAAAACCCTCCCCCTTGGGTGAAACCCTGGCTGCCGTCCGGTACCTCCCGGGTTCTCGTGGCCCAGGCCCCTCCCGCAGATCAAACGAAACGTCCTTTGGTCGACCCTCAAGCCGACCTCCTCCTCTTGGACTCCCCACCCCCTTACCCCTCTCCTCTCCAGCCAGAGCAACCGGAGGGGCCCTCGGCGCGCCCCGCTCCTCCAACGGGAGGACCGGCCCAGGGAACCCGGAGCCAGAGGAGACATCCCATGTCCCCAGATTCGACAGATTCGACTGTGGCCTGCCCTCTCTGGCCATACGGGCCTCCACCCTCCCGCGGGGATGATGATGAGTCGGCCCCGCTCCAGCCGCTCCAATATTGGCCCTTCTCCTCAGCAGACCTCTATAACTGGAAAACTAACCACCCTCCCTTTTCAGAGGATCCCCAATGCCTAACGGGACTAGTTGAGTCCCTTATGTTCTCTCACCAGCCCACTTGGGACGACTGTCAGCAGCTTCTCCAGACTCTCTTTACTACAGAAGAAAGGGAACGGATTCTTTTGGAGGCCCGAAAGAATGCTCCCGGCCCTGACGGCCGGCCAACCCAGCTCCCCCATCTGGTGGATGCGGCTTTTCCTCTGGCTAGGCCGGACTGGGACTTCAACACGGCAGAAGGTAGGGAGCACCTGAAGGTCTACCGCCAGACTCTAGTGGCCGGCCTTGCCGGGGTCCAACCCCAGCGGGTCCAGGGGTCCCCAAAGGTGTGGACGGAGTCGGCGAAGAAGGAATGACACGGCGACAGCGTTCAGTTGATCAGCACCCTAGCCAGGATCTCTAGCCCGGATCTCCTGCCAAGTTCTGGTCTGGATCTCCAGAGAGGTTCTGCTTAGGATCTCCAGAGAGGTTCTGTCCAGGTTCTCCAGTCAGGTTCAATCACCAGGTTCTAGTCAGGCTCTCCTGCCAATCTCTGCAGTCAGGTTCAGTCCAGGATCCCCTGCCATGCTCTCTTGCCAGGCTCCGCCTCCAGGCTCCGAGGCCAGTCCCTATCCAAGATCCTCCGGCATGCTCTCACCAGCGAAGTTCTTCTGTCTCTAGAGAACGTTCTGTGTAGGTTCTGTGCCTAGGCTCTGTCTCTCTTGGTCCTGTCTTCCAAGCCCTGTGTCCTTAGTTCTGTGTTCTGAGTTCTGTCTCTCTGTCTGGTTACATCTGTATTTATACCAGTTGATTCAATCCTATCAATCTCTATTACAAAGGTTAGGGCGTTTCTTATCTCCATTCCAGGGAGTAAAGATTATGTAGCTTAAGCATGATTGTTTGTAGTGATTAACTACCCGCCTGGCACTTAGTTAAGGAGTTTCATCCCCTCCCTGACTTCAGGGAAAAATTCCTACCTGGGGAAACAACCTTTCTCGGAGAGGTGACCTTGGTTAAAACACAGCGCCAAGAAGGTGAGCAAACATATTAAGAACCGTATGCCATATATGCCAGGTCCCTTGAAACAGCAAGGATGGACCGGCTCCCGGCACGGCCTCAGAGGGGCAGCACGGCGCCCCACGAATCTGGCTAAGGTAAGAGAGGTCATCCAGGGGCCCACTGAACCGCCTTCTGTTTTTCTCGAGCGACTGATGGAGGCGTTCAGACGGTACACCCCATTTGACCCCACCTCGGAGGGACAAAAGGCTTCGGTAGCCATGGCCTCCATAGGGCAGTCAGCATTAGACATTAAGAAAAAGCTGCAGAGACTTGAGGGGCTACAGGATTTTACCCTCCAGGACCTAGTTAAGGAGGCACAGAAGGTATACCATAAAAGGGAGACCGAGGAGGAGAAGGAGTTGCGGAAAGAGAAGGAGAGAGAGGAAAAGGAAGATAAAAGGGAGAAAAGGGAAGAGAAAAGGCTAACCCGTATCTTGGCCGCAGCAATAGGAGGGAGTAAGCCGCAGGAGAAAGGAAAAGGAAGGCAGACAGGTAACTTGGGCAACAGGCCACCGTTAGGTAGAAACCAATGTGCTTACTGCAAGGAAGAAGGACATTGGAAGCGGGAGTGCCCGAAGAGACTAGCAAAAAAGGCGTTGGCACTCCAGGAAGATAGTGATTGAAGAAGTCGGGGCTCGGACCCCCTCCCCGAGCCTAGGGTAACTCTTAAGGTGGAGGGGAAGCCTGTCAATTTCTTAGTGGACACAGGAGCCCAGTATTCAGTACTTAAGAAACCGCTAGGGCCGGTCTCCCAGAAGACCTCCTGGGTAATAGGGGCAACGGGAAATGAACAATATTCCTGGACCACCACCCGGACTGGAGACTTAGGCACGGGGAGAGTAACTCAGTCCTTCCTAGTGATACCAGAATGCCCTGCCCCCCTTCTGGGGAGAGACTTGTTAACTAAAATGGGGGCCCAGATCACCTTCACCCCACGGGGGCCGACCCTAACCCAACGTGGGGAACCAATTACCCTCTTGACACTTCAACTCGAGGATGTGCACCTGCTGTTTGAGGATAAAGTCCAAAAGAATGAGGGGATAGCAGAGTGGCTGCAACAATACCCTGAGGCATGGGCTGAGACTGCGGGGATGGGCCTGGCTGCCGAACGACCCCCTGTAATAATAGAGCTCAAGTCCTCTGCAACCCCGATTGCAGTACGACAGTATCCCATGGCAAAAGAGGCCTGGAAGGGAATCAAGGTCCATATCCAGCGCCTCTTGCGCCTAGGAGTCCTGGTCAAGTGCCACTCCCCTTGGAACACCCCGCTCCTTCCAGTAAAGAAACCTGGAACTAATGACTACCGACCGGTACAGGACTTAAGAGAGGTCAACAAGAGGGTACAGGACATTCATCCCACGGTTCCCAATCCCTACAATCTCCTGAGTTCTATCCCTCCATCTCATGTGTGGTATTCAGTTCTAGATTTAAAGGATGCCTTCTTTTGCCTGCAGTTGCACCCTGCCAGCCAAAACATCTTCGCTTTCGAATGGAGAGACCCAGACTCGGGGATGACAAGGCAGCTAACCTGGACTCGACTTCCCCAGGGGTTCAAGAATTCCCCCACCATCTTCGATGAGGCCCTTCATCAGGACCTGGCTGCCTTCCGTGCTGACCATCCGCAAGTCACTCTTCTCCAGTACGTAGATGACCTCCTCCTCGCAGGAACTACTAAAGAGGACTGTGAAACAGGTACCAGAGCTTTGCTCTTAGAGCTCTCCTGCCTAGGATACCGGGTTTCGGCCAAGAAGGCCCAGATATGTCAGCAAAGAGTAACCTATTTAGGATATGCTCTAGAGGGGGGAAAGAGGTGGCTCACTGAGGCCCGAAAGAGCACGGTCACCCAGATACCCAGGCCACAGACCCCCCGACAGGTACGCGAGTTCCTGGGGACAGCTGGATTCTGCCGCCTCTGGATTCTGGGTTTTGCAACCCTGGCAGAGCCCCTCTACCCGCTGACAAAACAAGGGAACCCCTTCGAATGGGGGGAGGCTCATCAGAAGGCTTTTGACAACATTAAAAAGGCCCTCCTCTCTGCTCCGGCATTGGCCTTACCAGACGTGGCCAAACCTTTTACTCTGTTCATAGATGAAAGAAAGGGAGTAGCCAGAGGGGTCCTAACTCAGACCTTAGGCCCCTGGAAGAGGCCGGTAGCCTATCTATCCAAGAGACTGGACCCAGTGGCTAGAGGGTGGCCGGGCTGTCTAAGAGCAATCGCAGCCACTGCCCTGCTTGTAAAGGATGCAGACAAACTTACATTGGGGCAGAGACTGACTATAGTGGCCCCACATACCCTCGAGAGTATTATTCGGCAGCCACTGGACCGGTGGATGTCCAATGCCCGGATGACCCACTACCAGAGTCTCCTGTTAAATGAAGATCGAGTCCACTTTGGGGCTCCGGTAGTTCTTAACCCGGCAACCCTATTGCCAGAAGTAAATCCTGAGGGTAAAGAAGTTCTGCACTCATGCCGTGACATTCTAGCAGAAGAAACAGGGCCAAGGAAAGACCTTAAGGATTCTCCCCTGTCAGAGCCTCAGCTCACCTGGTTCACAGATGGCAGCAGTTACCTCTATGAAGGTAAGAGAGTAGCAGGTGCAGCTGTAGTCAGCCGGGACCGGACTATTTGGGCTAGTAGCCTGCCCGAAGGGACTTCGGCCCAGAAGGCTGAATTAATTGCCCTAACCCAGGCCCTCCGGCTTGCAGAGGGTAGTCGGGCCAATATTTACACCGACAGCCGTTATGCTTTTGCCACTGCTCATGTGCATGGAGCCATATACCGGCAGAGAGGTCTCCTCACCTCAGCGGGAAAGGAGATTAAAAATAAACAAGAGATCCTCGACCTCTTAGAGGCTGTCCATGCCCCCCAGGAAGTAGCTATCATCCATTGCCCAGGCCATCAGAAGGGGGCCTCAGAGATAGCTGTGGGAAACAGAAAGGCGGATGCCGAGGCGAGACAGGCCGCTCTCGGGCCCCGGCTACTTGCCCTCGCTGCTGGCCCCGCAATATCACAGTCAGAAGCCCTCCGCTACACCCCAGAGGAAGAAGAAGATCTGCTTAAAAGGCCAGAAAAATATCATAAGGACGAACTCAGGGTTTGGAGGACCACGGGGGAGAAGATGGTGGTGCCAAAGGAGGCGGCCACCGCCTACCTCCAACAACTGCACCGCCTCACCCACCTGGGGGCCAAACACCTCAGCTCCACCAGCCGGGCCACTGGACACTATGTCAAAGGACTCGACCGCCTCTCAGAGGAGGTAGTCAAACAATGCAAGGCATGCCAATTAGTAAACATACATCCATCCCAGGTCGGGAAGGGACAGAGACTCAGGGGAGACCGGCCAGGAAGTTACTGGGAGGTAGATTTCACAGAGGTGAAACCTGCCCGCTACGGTTACAAATATCTCTTAGTCTTCATAGATACCTTCTCAGGTTGGGTAGAAGCCTTTCCTACTAAGAGGGAGACTGCAACCGTGGTTCCCAAGAAGATCTTAGAAGACATCTTCCCTCGGTTCGGAATTCCAAAGGTAATCGGATCAGACAACGGTCCGGCCTTCGTTGCCCAGGTAAGTCAGGGAATGGCCAAGATACTAGGGGCGGATTGGAAATTACATTGTGCTTACAGGCCCCAGAGTTCAGGTCAGGTAGAGAGAATGAACAGAACGTTAAAAGAGGCTATGACTAAATTGTCCTTAGAGACTGGCGTGGCAGACTGGACGGTCCTCCTTCCCTTTGCCCTTTTCCGCGCGCGAAATACCCCAGGCCCTCTAGGGGTGACCCCATTCGAGATTCTGTTCGGGGCCCCTCCGCCCCTAGCCGCTGACCCATGGTCAATACCCTCGGATACTCACACCCCTCAATCCCTGCTTGCCAGGCTGAAGGCCCTCGAGACTGTCCAAAAGGAGGTGTGGACCCCCCTGGCTGCCCTCTACCAACCGGGGGAACTACAGGTCCCCCACCAGTTCCAGGTCGGAGACTTTGTCTACATCAGACGTCATCGAGCTGCCAACCTCGAGCCGAGGTGGAAGGGACCCCACCTGGTGTTGCTGACAACCCCGACAGCAGTCAAGGTAGACGGCGTAGCTGCTTGGATCCACGCCTCCCACGTCAAGCGAGCACCTCCTTCGGATGACAACTGCTATGGATGGACTGCGGAGAAAACAGACAACCCTCTCAAGCTGCGGATTCGCCGTTGCCCTCCTCCTCCTGCTGAGCCTGCCACCGATAAGTAGCAACCCCCATGCCCCGAAGAGGCTAACCTGGAGGGTAATGTCCCCCCACACTGGACAGACTGTTTGGTCAGCCACCAACGTTGCCCTGAAAGGGACATGGTGGCCGAACCTAATGCCAGACCTCTGTGCCATGGCAGCCGGGCACAGGCTATGGGATCTCCCTGATAAAACAGTAGAAGAAACTAAGCAGGCATAGAGACCCGAGATTACATAGGAAAAGGGAGAGACTTACAATTTGGAGTTCACTGTAGTTATCTACAGGCCCGCGAGCGCCTTTCGATGACCCAATTCTATGTGTGCCCCAAAGACAGGCAGGGGCATAGGAAAAATTGTGGAGCTGAGCGGGAGTATTTCTGTGCAGAATGGGGATGTGAGACAACTGGTACCGCATATTGGGTCGGGGTGCCTCCCACGTGGGATCTCATCCAGGTTCAGAGAAATGAAAGTCAGTCCTCCGGTCATAGGGGTTGGATTAACGCTCTAAATATCTCCTTTACGCCAACCGGGCGGTCACACGAACTGAACAAGTGGCGCTGGGGAATGACTTGGGGGCTCCGGCTGTACAAGGACCAACATGATGATGGCCTCCTTTTTAAAATAAGATTAGATGTACAGGACTACAGGCCACCAGTTGCAGTAGGACCAAATCCCGTTTTGTCCAGCCGGCAGCTCCCCGAGAAAGGAAGGCCCCTCACCACAACCCCAGCGCCAACAGGGACCAGTCCAGTCTCCAGGGAAAAACCGGCAGACCCCATAGACCTGGGGGCTGGCACGGGCCAGAGATTGCTGGGATTAGTAGAGGGGGCCTACAGTTCTCTGAACATGTCCAAATCCAACCTGACTGAGTCTTGCTGGCTTTGCCTAACTACAGGGCCACCTTACTATGAAGGAATAGCCTTCCGGGGCAATTACACCAACACCACCAGCCATGACCATTGCTCATGGGGACAACATGGGAAGCTAACCCTTACTGAGGTCTCAGGGCAGGGCACATGTATAGGACAAGTGCCAAAAGATCGCCAGCATCTCTGCAACGAGACCCTAGCAGCTCCCACCCCTACAAGCTATTACTTAGTGCCCCCAATAGGGGGATGGTGGGCCTGCAATACGGGGCTCACTCCATGCTTAGCAGCTCAGGTCTTCAACCGCTCCCAAGATTATTGCATCCTTGTCCAGTTAGTTCCTAGGATCATGTACTATCAAGCTAGCGCTTTTGAAGAAGAATTTGACTCTCACCCTCCCTCCCATCGGGGTAAACGGGAACTCGTCTCACTGACCTTAGCTGCTCTCCTGGGCCTAGGGGTTGCGGCAGGGGTAGGCACAGGGACAACAGCTCTCATCCGAGGCCCTACCTATACTGAAGAACTCAGGATTGCTATAGATGAGGACCTCAAACACATAGAGCACTCCATCACTAAGCTTGAGGAGTCACTAACCTCCCTATCTGAGGTAGTCTTACAAAATAGACGGGGACTTGACCTCCTGTTTTTAAAAGAGGGAGGACTATGTGCAGCTCTCAAAGAACAATGCTGCTTTTATGCTGACCACTCAGGGGTTATAAAGGATTCCATGTCAAAACTCAGGGAAAGGTTAGAGACTCGCAGAAAAGAGCGAGAAGCTAAACAAGGTTGGTTTGAAGGTTGGTTTAACAGCTCTCCTTGGTTCACTACCCTAATATCCTCATTAGTAGGACCTCTGATCATCCTCCTCCTCCTCCTGACATTCGGGCCATGTATATTAAACCGTCTAGTCGCCTTTATCCGGGACCGAATCAGTGCAGTCCAGGTAATGGTTCTCCAACAACAGTACCAACCTATATCCTCAGATGAAGGTCTCTAGTTCCATGATTGAAACTCCCCAAAAGAAAAGGGGGGAATGTAAGGCCAGAGAAACCCCCCCCTCTCCTCCTAAACCCTGACTGACCTTTCCAGTAAGCCCTGGTTTAATCACAGCAGAACTATTTTATCTCTTCCTGGGATCAGTTTGTGCAAGACAGACCACCCTGGCCCCGAAGGGAATGAGTCAACTACTAACACAGGTCTACCCCCTCAGGAAATGAGTCGACTGGTCAACTATTAACACAAGTCTGCCCCCTAAGGGAATGAGTCAACAGTCAACTGCTAACTTAGATTCCTGTTTTTCAGGACACCTGCGTGTGGTTTTTGCCTTTATAAACTCATGTTCTGCAATTGCTCGGGGCTCCAGTCAGCCAGCACTTCTCTCAGAAGCTGCCTGCCTGCCTGAGAGCCCCTGCACCGCGCTTGTAATAAAGAACCTCTTGCTTTTGCATCAAGTTTCGGTCTCTGCGTTTGACTTGGGGTCGTCGCCCCCTCCGTCGGACTCACCGGGGGTCTTGGGACCTTACAATTCTGCCTTCTCCTCCTTCTTCTATTTCAGTCTTATTGAGGTATAACTGACATAAAACTCCTAAGTTCCATCCACTTTTTATAACTATGGGTATTTTAATAAGCTGCAGACACACTCTCCATCAGGTGCTACAGAGATGGAAACACACTGCCCAGAACACCCCTGGGAGTCACCATCTTACAGCCCCACTGAGGCAGCTGCTGTATGATGACTGATGTCAAATTGGACTCAGCCTCTTTCTTCAAAAGGCTTTGACTCCAAGTAAATCGAGAAAGAATGAAGATACATACCAGCGGCACACACTGTCTGCTGTGTTCCAGACAATTCAGGGTGCAGAATGTTGAGTAAAAGTTAATGAAAACATATCCACACCTCAGTACTATTCACACACCTCTCTATCGGGGGGCCTAGAGATACCAGAGAGAACCCTTGTCTGAAAATATGAAGACTTAAGTTTCTTGCTCTGAATCGATCACTAAATTGCTGCATGAGCTCAAGTAAACCACTTAATGGCAATGGCAGTAACTTTTTCTCAGTTGTTAAGAAGACGGAGCTTGGGTTAAGATGTTCTCTAATCCCCTGAGATTATTATTCCTTCTCTTATCCCTTGAGATTATTTTTATGTGTCCATATCTATCCACTTACAGAAACAAGAGTGATGTGATTTTTGTTTTTTACCTGTTCACTTTATTCTATACAGGCCGACCAGAAGTGAGTGAAAGAGGCTGCTTGCCAGGAGGTGAATGAGAATAGAAATGAAATGAGTCTGGCTTTCAAATGCCAAACAGGTAGCCAAAAACTCCTGGATTGATTTGGAATACCAGTAATATCAATTGGTAGGTTAATTGAGGGGGTGAGACTAGATCTCAAAACTTGGCCTATTGTTATGTAAAACAGAAGGGATTAACTGACTCCTTTCCCCCTTCTCTTCAAGTAACTATTGTGGATTTCCAGAACAGTTCTCAAAGGAATACACCTTATATTATGACCTGGTGTTACAGAGAACCAGAATAAATCAAGCAATGCTCAGAGAGTTTGGAGTTATACTTTATTCACCGCGGTGGGCTTAGAGAAAAGAAAATGAATTCAAATTCTAAGCAGAGCTACAAGCAGAACTTCCCTTTTTATGAAAGAGCCAGCCCTATGTGTGCTTAGTGGTTATCTCGCTGGTGGCCTTGAAAACTACACAGTTCTACCCAATTAAAAAATGCACCTGGCATGGCATTGAGAGTATTGAGAGTATTGGGCCGACAAGGTCAGACAGTTAAGTTTATCTTCCTCATTATTCAAGCAAGCTAAAGCAGGCTAGAAAGGAAAGTTATTATATATTTTTTAGAATAAGAGGCCATCTAAAGAATAGCAGAGAATTCCAAACAGTAGTTTTACAAAATAGGGGTTAGCCTTCTCACTGGGACACATACATACATACATACATACATACATACATATGTACCTGACTCAATACTTACCCTTACAACATTATGTTATTTTCTATTCTATTGTGTTTTGGTTTCTTTGTTGTTTTTTAGAACTAAATACAGGATTTATTTGGGGGTAGGGTGGAGGGGGGTGGGGGAGGAGGCAGCCAGGGTCTAAAGACACCTGGGGTGTGAGCGAAGCATAGGCTGACGGTGGGCAGGGGTGGGTTTGTAGGTGGCCTGAATTAGACTTCTAACACTCAATCCCAACAGCAGAAACCTAAGGTACAACTCTGAAAATGCTAACTTTCACACAGAAAGTAAGTCAAGAGCTAGACCTAAAGAGGAGGGGTTAGCTCAGTGGTTTTCAACAGAGAAGCAGTATGACCCCTACAAGCAGGTCAGGGTGGGAAGGAAGGTCTGGGTTCTGGTGAGAAGTGGCCATCAGCAGGCAGGGCCAGGGATGCTGCATGCTCAGTGAATGACTGTCCTGCCTCAAATACCAGGGGCACCTGGTAATCTACCTGGGACCAAGCAAGGCTGGGAGGGGCTCCCTTCCCCTCTGCTACCTCTGGAGTTGGTGCTGATGGCTTGCCAAGAAGTTCAGCACAGCAGTTGGGACTTCAGGAGCTAGGGGAGCCTCAGGAGACCTGCACACAGCTGCTGCTCGGATCCTTTTCCGCTCAGGCGGATGGGCTGCAGCTAGTTTATGCTGAGGACGTCTCTCTGGATCTCGTGGCTTAACTGGGCCTGTGAATCACTCAGCTTCTTCAACCCAGAGAGGGCTGAGAGGACGATGGGGCGGGGCGCAGAGAGCCACAGGCCTCCACGTGGTAGTAAAACCTCTCTGGCTTGCTGCTGGGGTCGTGTGAAGTCTGGGACTCATCTTCCTCCAGCTCTGAGTACTCCCTCTTTGGCCACTCCTCGGGCTTGGGGTTCATTGTGTGCTTCAGGGCGCTGTCGGGACCGTATTCCAAAGCCACCCCTGCAGTCGGGTTCCACTGAGCATGTTCCTTGCCAAAGCGCTTGGTGGCATAGGCGCGGTCTGAGCTCCTGGTCCTTTCGCAGTTTGACGACGAGGATCCTGGTCCACGTAGTCATTGGGGTCGTTATCTCGGCTCCGGGATGTCACTGGAATGATGGGGGGCTACTGGAGATGAAGGTCTCCGAGATGTGACGTCATGAGTCTGGTCTTCTTGGCACCGCACATCCACAGTGAACTCCACCGAGCTCTCAGGCAGAACTCACGCGTGCAGCCCCGAAGTACTGCAGCTAGTCCACAATGTCATTGCGAGTGAGGGGGTTCATCCAAGCTGGCGAGGACTGAGGAATTTAAAGAATTGGCGTCCATCTGAGCCCAGTCAATGGCTATTGTGGGCACCTCGGTGATGAAGGCCTTTCGAGTAGAATTGGCCACCGCTAGGTCCGTAGTTTCCATGATGAACTTGACATTCTCGTTGGTGAGCTCCCTGATCCGCACGCTAGGCTGGCTGGCATGCGGCATCTCGCTCAGCCGCCCGGCCGGCAGCCGGCGTCAGCTGTTTTGGTCTTTTAATTCTTGGCTTCCATCAGCATTTTTTAAAGCTTTGTCTGGGGGGTGGAGGGCGTGTGGCTAGCAGCTGTCTCCTTCTTAGATCTGGGTTGCAGATGTGAGAACAGATGTTTGCTATTCGCTCCATAACGTCCTGGGCAGGAAGCCAGTGGGGGTTGTCCTGCTGAGGGTCTTTGAACTGATGGCCCATCTGCCCTGGACCTTGACAGGAGTGGGCGTAGAAGTGGGAATGCAGAGAGAAAGCTCATTAGACATGACCTTGTTCTGGGATTCGGAATGTGGCACTGAGTTACCCTGTTGGAGAGGTTATTCTTTTTAAAAAAACTTTTAATATATATATTAATATTTTTATTGATTTCAGAAAGGAAGGGAGAGGGAGAGAGAGATAGAACATCAGTGATGAGAGAGAATCCTCACGCCCTACTGGAGATCGAGCCCACAACCCAGGCCTCTGCCCTGATCTGGAACCTTGTGGTTCTTGGGTTGACGCTCAACCGCTGACCTGCCAGACTGGAAACTTTATTCTTTAAAGAAAATTTGTATCTTTGATTCAAGAGTTTCTAAAAACAAACAAACAAACAAGGTTAGAAATGCAGGTATCTCCTGTTGTACACAATAATCTGTTATTGAAAAAAATCCCAGTTGTTTTGCATGAAAATGATAAACTAGAGCCTGTTTCTCATTTTATTTCAGATAGGAAAAATTATACTTTGTCAGCCCCAAGCCCTCAACTAATTTTTTAAACGGGTAAGTAAAGTGTGGTAATACATTGTATATATATAATTTTTTTAAATCCAAACTATCTTGTTTGGTGTGAAATGCTTAATAGATTGTTTCTTTATCACCAAATAATTAATAGGGTCAATAAAAACAACAGCTTTCACGCAGTCGAAGGCCACTGAGCAAGATGGCTTTACTGTTCTCAGCTTGGCTAACCTTAGACAGGCTTCTCTCCGACTTTAGGCCACCCTGTGCTCCCTTCTTTTAGAGTATTTGCTTTAGGAAAGATAATTACACATTCTTTCTCTGCCCCTTCGAGATGTAACTATTCTTAAATGCCTCTTGTGAGTTTTACAACCCAGGGAGGTCTTGCTCAAGAACCTGAAAATCATCTCTTTGACATGTGTCTGAGCAAGGGAGCACCACCAAAAGGAGTCACTCGCACACGTGTGTGTCTTTCCACAATGCCAGGTGTATTAGGGGAAGCCTCCCCAGGAAGCCAGTAGAGCCACACGCACATTACATACAGAGAGGGGGAGCTTACGTGATGGAAGTGAGCAGAGCAAATGTTCAGTGCAATGCCCTGGCCACTGACAGGGGCCTCAGGTCTCCAGAGAGGCGGGCGTCCATCTGAAGCTAGGCGGCTGCAGTGGCAGCTCGTGTCTGCTGGAGTGGAAGTCCAGCAGGGTTCCGGATGTGAGCTGTGGTACAGCAAGCACCCGCGCTGGGTGGTCGGAGCTCTCAGCTATCATCGCCCAATGAGGGTGGAGGTCCCACTCATATCGGTGTCCAGGTGAAGTCCTTACCCGAGTGTCCACACTTGCGGTTTTGGGCATTCTGGCCCCCTTCCTAGGGCATTCCTGTGAAGCCCCAGCTTTTTTAAAAAAATATATATTGTTTATTGATTTCAGAGAGGGAGAGGGAGAGAGAGATAGAAACATCAATGATGAGAATCATTGATCAACTGCCTCCTGCACGTCCCACACTGGGGAGTGAGCCTGCAACCCGGGCATGTGCCCTGGCTGGGAATCACACCATGACCTCCTGGTTCATAGACCTTGACGTTCAACCACTGAGCCATGTCGGCTGGGCTCTTCTTATCTTCTTATAAGGATACCAGTCATATTGGAACAAGGGACCACAATACTTGAGTATGACCTTGAAACAGGAATTTTTGGTGGTGAAAAAGACAGGTTTAGGAAATTTTAGAAATTAAGGGGACCATGGAAGAAGCACAGGGCTGCAGAGCAGCAAAAGGAGAGTCTCCATAGAATAGGGAAGCTGAAAAGCTGCAACAGATATATCTCCATAGAAAGAGGGATCTGGGAGCAGCAAAAGGTCTATATTTACAAAATAAAGAGAAGGAAGCCCTTCATCCAGAAGAAGAAACCCCAAAGGGAATAGGAAAACAATAAGGAAGGAGGGGAGGAAAAACCTCACTTGTCCCATGTGAGGTTCGACCTTTGAGCTCAGAAGTTACTATAATAACCAGTTCAAGGAAATAGTGACCAATCAGAGGGGATATCAAGGCACCAAGATTTATAGCAGTGATGACGAGCCTTTTGAGCTCGGCGTGTCAGCATTTTGAAAAACCCTAACTTAACTCTGGTGCCGTGTCACATACAGAAATTTTTTGAAATTTGCAACCATAGTAAAACAAAGACTTATATTTTTGATATTTATTTTATATATTTAAATGCCATTTAACAAAGAAAAATCAACCAAAAAAATGAGTTCGCGTGTCATAGGTTCGCCATCACTGCTCTACAGCCTTTATAAACCATGGAAGCAGGGACTCAGTGGGACTCTTCGCCCTCCCCACGTGGGAGTCTGTTCTGTGGACTCTTCGCCCTCCCCACGTGGGAGTCTGTTCTGTGGACTCTTCCCCCTCCCCACGTGGGAGTCCGTAATTGTTCTTCAGTAAATGTCCGCCTTTACTATACCACCTTCCATCCGTGGATTCATTCATTCATTCCCAAGGACAAAGAACTAGTCTGCCCAGGGGAATGCTGCGTGTTCCAGTCCAAGAAATTCTGCTTCAACCTCATCTTAACTTACACGATGTCTCTTTTTTGGTGGTGGTGGTGGAGGGGGGGGCGGGGGAGTGGTGGAGCACAGTGCAACCCACAACTGACTCTGAAGAAATACCAATAGTATTTGAAATGAAAGACTTTTCCTGCATATCCTTTTGTTAAAAATATTGTATTATGTTGAAGATGTAAGTGGAAGCTTTTATAGACTGTTAGTGGTGGCTGCAAATATATTGAGAAAGACATGTTTTATGAAGTTTGGTATTGAACATGAAACGTTATTTCTTTCTGGACAAGGTTTGCCTGGCAAATAATTGTGCAGGTATGAAGGAATCCGTCTGCCGGGACGGCATGCTGAGGTTTGCTGAAGCTTCTTTGAGGGGGAATCAAGACATGTATCAAAGACAAAACTAGACGAGTAAAGCGATGAACTATATTGAGGCGATAAGGAGAGCACCCCGAGTGCCTCAGAAGGTTCACTGTGTCTTAGAGAGACAAGGCTAAATAGGCTATAGGTGGGGTGATTCATAGTTGCTTTGTTCTGTAATCAGAAGTCTCAGTCGGGTGGCTGAACAGGAAGTGTTTTTCTCTGTTGTTAGCGAGTTCAGGGGAACAAATAGATCTAACCTTCGATGATCCATTATAACAAAGAATGGCAAGTTGGGGGATCTGTGATCTTATCAGCAGATTTGTCACAAGTAAACAGAGGGCTCAACCCTGAGAATTATGGGTGTCATGAGAGAGTGGACAGTGAGTTCTTAATCTTACAGGGAAGGGTATTTCTTTGAGTAAGCCATTTCCTACAGCTCTAAGAATGGGGGATTTCTGGAAACGAAAGGTTGGGGGAGGTGTTCTCTATCATCGCTGCTCTCCAGAAGCGCAGGGCTCAGGTGCAGTTCAGCACCGTCAGTGGGCAAGTTGAGGAAGGATCTGTGTACAGCGGGTCGCATGCTGTCCTCCCCAACTAGTTACAGTTACTCTTTTTAGAAATGGTTTATTCATCTCTGAAACATGGATCCCACTGTTGTGGGACACCGCTGCCCCCAAGTGGTGGTACCTATATAGTGACTGCCAAACCTCAGACTGGAAAAGAAACTACATCCTTTTTCAGACGCTTGTAGACTGTGTGTACCCTTGGAGTGTGCAAGAAAAGCCGCTGGGGTGCAGGAAGAAAATACCATGATTCCCGCTTCATTTTATTTTTATTGAAAAATGCAAGCAAGAATTTAAACTTTACTGATATTTATCATACTGCCAGTTTGCACTGGGTTCTTTACGCTGAATCTGCCACGCGTTGCCTTCTCAGAGAAGAGTAGAAGCTTCACGCACTGGCAGAGTTCCTCTCTGGACCCCTTCAGAGTGAAGTAACATATTGCAGATTGTGGGTGGTTGGTTAAACACAAATAATATAACCTAGTTTCAACTAAACCTACCTTTACACAGTGGACAGGAGGCATTAGAGGACTCCTACAGAGAAACTGCTGGTTTAGAAAATAACCCTAATAGGGCATGAACCAGCAGACAGGAAGCCATGTGTCACTGACAAGTATTTTTACAGTAGAAGTTTTTTATCAGCTACTTGACAAGAAAAAATAAAAACAAAAATCTAACTTATTTTACCAGAGGTTGGTCAAAACATTCAAAATCGTCCACACTGTTTTGCCGTGACCTTCATGGCGGGGTTCAGGATCTGAAGGAGGGGCCGACACACAAATGAAAATGCTATACAAGAAATATGAATTTAGAAGGCATTGATGGCCAGATGGAGCCTCTTCCTTGAAGAGACACCCCAACTTCTGCCCTGGTCTGCTATTTATTTACTTGAATGCACATTTGCCCTTTAGCAATGCATCCAGGCATATCAAAGGTAAAGTTTGGTAAACAGTAAAAGGATGATCAGGTTAGGGCAAACCATGGCTCGCGAGCCACATGAGGCTCTTTGGCCCCTTGAGTGTGGCTCTTCCACAAAATACTGGCTCTTCCACAAAATACCAACTTCTGCGCATGGGCCACGAAGTTTCAATTGCACTGTATGTGCACGCCTGCACGGGGTATTTTGTGGAAGAGCCACACTCAAGGGGCCAAAGAGCCACATGTGGCTCTTGAGCCTCGGTTTGCCAACCATGGGGTTAGGGAATTGCCTTGAGCCACCACTATCTCAACAATTGGGTGCTTAGCTTCAGCTCTGCTAACGCCCAAGGTCCATTGGCCTTCCGAGTTCCTTGGTGCACTGACAATATTGGCAAGTGGTGTCTTTCCACACTGTTTGAAATATGGATTCCTTTTAACTATTGTCAATATGATCCTCACTCCAATTGCTGTGTAGGAAGAGGTTTCATGAGATACACATGTTTTGGTTATTGCAGTCACTTGTCCACTAAGATTTGAAATAAATTGAACTTAGATCCAGTTCTTTACATCACTATTTCATAGTTTTAACTCAGCCTTCTCAAAATTCATGAAATGCAGCACATACAATCCCTGGTCCTCTCCCTGTTATAGTGGGACAGACCTGTGACCAGCATCTATGTACAGGTATGAGATATGTTAAAGAATACTTTTCAAAAAGGTGAACTCATGACTTTCTGGCAAATATAAGATGAACATGTGTCAAAGATGTTACTTAACTCATTGATTAAGTAAATGAAGGAACCAGTGAAGATGTTATAACCAATTCAAGAAGCAAGGTTATTTATTGCATAAGATTTATAGGATGTACCACTGATTAATATCCAGTTAGCCACCTTTTTAAAAAAAAAATCGAACACTTCATGAATTTGCATGTCATCCTTTTGCAGGGCTGTGCTAATTTTCTCTGTATCCTTCCAATTTTAGTATATGTGCTACCGAAGTGAGCACTAGCAACACATCTTTGGATGAAAGTTATTTGCATCTCTGCCATATTCTGTCCACCGACAAGTTATCTGCATCTCTTCCAGTCAAAAATCTCTGAAACCCGACAACCAATGGGTCCGGGCTGCCTATCCGTACTTGAGCCAATTAAGCAGAGACAGTGTTGAGTCATGTATGAGTGTTTATTCCAATACTGCCAGCAGTATGGGAGAGCAGCAGGTCATCCACAAAAATCTGTTCTGCCCCCCACCATAAACCAGCTGCTTATATTGGATAGAAGGACAAAGATTACATGGGAAAGTAAGATTACAGGCCTGGGGAAGCAGGCAAGGTACAAGGGTTACAGGTTACAGGTAATGTGGGCTGGAGGGTTATAAAGGGTGGGCAAAGGGCAGGTGCCTCTGGGACTAGCTTGTTTCAGCAACAAGGTTGTTAATCTTTCTATAATGATAGGCAGTTCTTGGAAAAGGAGGATGGACTGCATTCCGATGTTGGCTCCCATGTCCCGGGGGTGGACAACTCTCAGCCAGGTTAGAATGTGCTTTCTTTAATCAGAACAGAACAATCACGGTTAACAGAGCAGGATTAATATTTCTTATAATAATAGCTAGTCCCCACTCTTCTGTTTCTGCCCCCAACATTACTAGAGGGAGAAATTTGAATTGACTTTGTTTTTTGTTTTTGTTTTTAATATATTTTATTGGTTTTTTACAGAGAGGAAGGGAGAAGGATAGAGAGTTAGAAACATCGATGAGAGAGAAACATCAATCAGTTGCCTCCTGCACATCTCCCACTGGGGATGTGCCCGCAACCAAGGTACATGCCCTTGACAGGAATCAAACCTGGGACCCTTCAGTCCGCAGGCCGACGCTCTATCCACTGAGCCAAACCGGTTCGGCAATTGACTTTGGTTTTAGGAATATTATTTCAATGGGCCTTTTGATTACGGAAAAGTAAAACCAAAGTCCCATTTTGGAATAGAAATGTCTCAGGCAATGGGTAGACAGGCTGTTTTGCTTGGCATTGTAAAATGTTGTTTTCTCATGTACCTCCTTTCAGTAAAAATGTTCTAAGAACCTTTTTACAATGCACCTCTTGATAACATTATTTTCAAAAAATCAATATAATGCTCAAAATGGAACATACTAAAGTGGTAAAAAATTATAAAAACATAGTTAATATGTAAATGTTTGGCATGATCAGATTAGAAGGTATAATGAATAGTGAGCTGCTTGGGCCTCTATGTAGGCTAATGAGTGTGATGGTCACCAGTGCATACGGAAACAGTTATGATAATATTGTCACCAGATGGGACTGGGGCCCGCTGGTTGCATGTGGGTTCTTGACTTCATGCAGGAAAGGTTTCACAATGTAAGTCCAGGTGATTTTGAGAGTACATTAATTAAAGCTGGGGACCGTGAAACAAAGGAAGGACTTAGGATAGAACAGCGGTTCTCAACCTGTGGGTCGAGACCCCTTTGGCGGTCAAACGACCTTTTCACAGAGGTCGCCTAAGACCATCCTGCATACCAGATATTTACATATGATTCATAACAGTAGCAAAATTACAGTTATGAAGTAGCAACGAAAATAATTTTATGGTTGAGGTCACAACATGAGGACCTGTATTTAAAGGGCCAGAAGGTTGAGAACCACTGGGATAGAAGAAGCAACAGGAGAGAGCCTAGGTCAGTGGTTCTCAATTTTCCCAATGCCGCAACCCTTTAATACAGTTCCTCATGTTGTGGTGACCCCCAATGTCATTGTTACAAATTGAACATAATTAAAGCATAGTGATTAATCACAAAAACAATATGTAATTATATATGTGTTTTCCGATGGTCTTAGGCGACCCCTGTGAAAGGGTTGTTT
Source organism: Myotis daubentonii (assembly GCF_963259705.1). Classification (NCBI taxonomy): domain Eukaryota; kingdom Metazoa; phylum Chordata; class Mammalia; order Chiroptera; family Vespertilionidae; genus Myotis; species Myotis daubentonii. The sequence goes on from NC_081841.1 coordinate 39,895,346, forward strand.
GACCCCCAACGGGGTCGCGACCCACAGGTTGAGAACCGCTGGCCTAGGTGGTGCTCTGCTTGGCTCTCTAGAAATGCCACAGGAAAGAAGTGAGCCAAGGTGGGCTGCTTTGGCTCACTGGGAAGTCAGAGAAAAGGGGGCCTTGGAGACGGGTTCAGGGGGTGAGCCCAGGACCAGCTGCCACTGCACATTGCTCCCCTGATTGCAAGTCTTGTGGGGACCCTTAGAGTTTAAGAGAAAGAAAGTAAAGAGTTCACAGGTGTAATCCAGATGTTCCCCCCCCCCCCCGCCCCTGTCTTTTGTCTTGAGGGTTTTATCTCTCTTCTGTAGGTGAGAATCTTAGGGGAGGGTTTCAGCAGAATATTCATCAGTTTACCAAGTGCATTTTTAATACACTGATGCATCAAAATGAGCACATAGGGGAGTGCGGGATCATTTTCTGGCCAGCTTCACTGCTTTACTTTTATCTTGGGTCCATCTGGCTCTAATTGGGTTTTTGTTATTTGTTTCTCTGACTTCATCCGTCCTTGGGTTTGGCTGGTACAAGTGGCTTTAATTGGGTCTCAGTCCTCTATTTTCCTGACCAGGGTGATTTAAGTGATTTATTCTCTGGCTGGGGGGAGAGGTATAAACCATTTGCTCTAGAGCAGCGGTTCTCAACCTGTGGGTCGCGACCCCCTTGGCAGTCGAACGACCCTCTCACAGGGGTCGCCTAAGACCATCCTGCATATCAGCTATTTACATTATGATTCATAACAGTAGCAAAATTGCAGTTATGAAGTAGCAACAAAAATAATTTTATGGTTGGGTCACAACATAAAGAGCCAGAAGGTTGAGAACCACTGCTCTAGAGTGTCCTTGGGTAGGGAAGATAAGGTCTTGGGATTCACTAGCTGGCTGTAAGTAGTTCAGATTGCTTGACTTCGTTTAATTATTTTGTCTCAGTTTCCCATTCCACTTGCTCAGGAATTTTCCTAGCTTCTTACAATTCTGTCTCAATATCACCAACTCAAATACCATAACCAACCATAACTGAAGTTGCCTTCAGAGAAAGGATTTTCCAAATGGTGAATAACTAAATAAGATCCTGAGCCAGGTAAAGCACAATTTTTCCCAGATTTGCACAGTGGATGCATTCTTGGAAAATTTAGTGTCTAGTAAAACTATGCAAAAATATTTTGCTTATATGTGAAACAAAATAAGGTTTAAGCTCAGATAATTTTAAACAGGTCTTTAAGCTCCATAAATGAGTGGAGGGACATAAAGTTCATGCTGGCTGAGGGACAATGTTGCATTGTGAGACTCTTCTACGCATCTAGTGTCCTGGATCCCCACCTACTAAATGACTGTAGTGCTCATACAAATCCCTTCACTTCAAAATCCTAGTCCTTGGGACAGTCAGAAAGACTTTCAAAAATTTCCCTCTAGAGGGCAGTATAATTTCTATGGAGAATCACGGAACTAAGAGGATCTGCCCTTGCCTGTGGGTTTAGGGTAGGGCAGCATTATTTTGTGGCCTGGGCGGCTGGCTTGGGGTTGGAGTGAGTGGTAGGGACAAAGGAATATTTTTTCTTGTTAGCCCTCAGGGAAGTCTGGAGAGCTGAGGCATTTACTTAAGAAATGACTGAGGTAACATTTGACACCTTTCTCATACATTTTAAGTTTTCTTTCATTAATTTTCCAGGCATAGAGAGCTAGAATAAAAATCCCATCCCTGAGACTTTGCTGAAATCTCTCCAATAAGCAGCAGCTCGTGTCAGCATGCCCCAAACGTATCAATAAAAGGCCCAGGACCTGGCACTAGCACCAGCCTGCTTTGCTTCACAGCTGGGCCTCACCTGGGCATTTCTTTCTTTCTTTCTTTCTTTTTTAAATATATTTTATTGATTTTTTACAGAGAGGAAGGGAGAGAGATAGAGAGTTAGAAACATCAATGAGAGAGAAACATCGATCAGCTGCCTCCTGCACATCCCCCACTGGGGACATGCCCGCAACCCAGGTACATGCCCCTGACCGGAATCAAACCTGGGACCCTTCAGTCCATAGGCCGACGCTCTATCCACTGAGCCAAACCGGTTTCGGCAATAAAAGGCCCAGGACCTGGCACTAGCACCAGCCTGCTTTGCTTCACAGCTGGGCCTCACCTGGGCATTTCTAAGCCCAATGCAAGGAGCAGCCATCTGCAGATCTCTCAGTAGCTTCTGCTGGTTGGCCCCAGGCAGTGGCTGACTTTGCACTTTCCAGGAGGCCCCAGAGCCAGTGCACCTGGTGGACAGTTTCAGACCACACTAGATTACAACTCTACACATCCACAAGTGACACTCCAGGGGCAGACTCAGTAAGAACCAAAGCCCCCCTGAAGCAAATCCTGCTCCATAGGGCTATCTCTGCACAGCAGCTCTTTCACTATAGTTACAGCTGGTCCTCACAGCCAATTGGCCTGGAGATCAATCCCTCCCAGTGAGCCAATCAAGGCTCAACTACAACAAGACTGTGACCATAGCCCACACAGGGGTGCATGTAGAGTGCCCAGCTTGGGTGACAGGGGAGGCGGAGCCTCTGGGCCCTACAGGACACCTACTACACAAGGCCACTCTACCAATTTCAGGAGATATAGCAGCTCTACCTAATACATAGAAACAAACACAGGGAAGCAGCCAAAATGCAGAGACAAAGAAACATGTCACAAATGAAAGAAATGGAAGCAAGCAAACTACTGGATTCAGAGTTCAAAACAATGGTTATAAGGTTACTCAAAGATCTTAATGAGAGCTTCAAGGGACTTAGTGAGACTTTCAAGGATCTTAATGAGAATTTCAAAGGCATGAAAAAGGACCAGTCAAAATATAAGCATACACTAACTGAAATAATGAATAATCTACAGGGATTCAATAATACAGTAGAGGATTCTGAGAATCAAATCAATTATTTGGAATCCGAGGAAGCAAAAAACACCCAACCAAAAGGGCAAAAAGAAAAGGAATAAAAAAAATATGAAGATAGTGTAAGGAGCCTCTGGGACAATTTCAAGCATACCTGCATTCTTATCATGGGGGTGCTGGAAGGAGATGAGAGAGAGCAAGATATTGAAAACCTATTTGAAGAAATAATGACAGAAAACTTCCCCTACTTGGTGAAAGAAATAGACATATAAATCCAGGAAGTGCAGAGAGTCCCAAACAAGAGGAGCCCAAAGAGGCCCACACCAAGGCACATCATAATTAAAATGCCAAGAGCAAAAGACAAAGTGAGAATCTTAAAAGCAGCAAGAGAAAGGCAGTTAGTTACCTACAAGGGAGTACCCATAGGACTGTCAGCTGATTTTTCAACTTTGCCGGCCAAAAGGGAGTGGCAAGAAATATTCAAAGTGATGCATAGTAAGGGCTTACAACCAAGATTACTCTACCCAGCAAAGCTCTCATTTAGAGTTGAAGGTCAGATAAAGAGCTTCACAGACAAGAACTAGCTAAAGGAGTTCATCACCACCAAACCAGTATTACATGAAATGTTGAAGGGTATTCTTTAAGAAAAGAAAGGGAAGAATAAGAATAAGAATAAGAATAAGAATAAGAATAAGAATAAGAATAAGAATAAGAATAAGAATAAGAATAAGAATAAGAAGAAGAAGAAGGAGAAGAAGAAGAAGAAGAAGAAGAAGAAGAAGAAGAAGAAGAAGAAGAAGAAGAAGAAAAGATTAAAAAATATGAACAAAAATGGCAATAAATGCATATCAATAATTGAATTTAAAAATCAAAATAAATGAACAAGAAATCAAATGAACAAAATAAATTGATGAATAAAATAGAATCAGAGGCATGGAAACCTGGAACAGACTGACAAATCTCAGTGGGGAGAAGGGAAAGGGGTGGGAAGAAATTAACCAAAGATCTTATATGCATTACCTATGGACACAGACAATAGGGTGGTGAAGGCCCGGGGCAGGAACCCGATGGAGAGATAATACTCTCAACCATAAAGATTAAAAAAATATATATTGGTAAAAAAAAATCCCCTCCCTATAAAAATGATGGAATAAATACAGGGATATCTGTGTGTGTGTGTGTGTGTGTGTGTGTGTGTGTGTAATAGTAATAGTAATAGTCCCCTTATCTGCGGTTTTGCTTTTTGTGGTTTCTGTTATCTGTGGTCAGCCACAGTCTGAAAATATTAAATAAAAAGCTCCAGAAATAAACAATTTGTAAGTTTTAAATTGCATGCCATTCTGAGTAGCATGATAAAACCGCAGGATGTCCTGCTTCATCCTACCTGGAATTTGAATCATCCTTTTGTCTATGCTGTAGTTGTTCCCCACCCATTAGTATCCATTTTGCTTATCAGATTGACTGGCAGCATCACAGTGCTTGTGTTCAAGTAACCCTTATTTTACTTAATGATGGCTCTGAAGAATAAGGGTAGTGACTGCTGGCAGTTTTGATATGCTAAAGAGAAGCCTTTAAGTGCTTGTTACAAACCATCAGAAGGTCAGTAGTAGCCCAAGGCTATGTTATAATGCCTACTGTCATTCACCTGCTTCATTTCATCACGTAGGCATTTTATCATCTCACATCATCACAAGAAGTGATGTCAGTACAATTAAGATATTTTGAGAAAGAGGGAGACCAAATTCACATAATTTTGATTACAGTATATTACTATAATTACTAGAGGCCTGGTGCATGAAATTCTGCATGGGTACGGTCCCCAGGCCTGGATGGCGATTAGGGCTGACCTGTGGGGTGACCGGTGGGGAGATCGGGGGGCCCCCATTGGCACCCGCCTTGGCCAGCCTGTTGCTGCCCACTTGCCAGCCCTGTCCACCACTGCTGGTCTCCTCCCTCTGTGGGGTGACTGGCAGGGCAATCAGGGGCCCCCACTGGCATCTGCCTTGGCTGGCCTGGAGCCGGCTCTTGCATTGAGCATCTGTCCTCTGGTGGTCAGTGCACATCATAGCGACCAGTCATTCCGCTATGTTCTGCCATAGCAGATTGTTCTGCCATTCGGGTCGATTTGTATATTAGGCTTTTATTATATAGGATTCTATTTTAGTATTAGTTACTTTTATTAATATCTTACTGTGCCCAATTTATAAAGTAAACTTTATCATGGGTATATATGTATAGGAGAAAACACAGTGTATATAGGGCTTGGTCTATCTGCAGTTTCAGGCATCCACTGGGGATCTTGGAACATAGGGGGGAAGCTATGGTATTGTATGTATACACACACACATTTATCATGTCATTATTTGCATTGTAGAAAAAGGAGAGGCAAGCTAAATGTCCATGAACTGCAGAATAGACTTTCAAAAGAGAAAAGAAAAAAAAAACAACCTATGGCACATCTATAAAACAGAATATCATTGGAGCCATTAAAAAAAACAGGTGGATCAGTTCACCAGCCTTGGAGAATGCCTTCCACAGCATCAAAACTATAAATTTGATGCTCAAAGAAATAGGATTGAGAGCTATAAATTAAAATATTATTTGTGCTTCTTCTGGTGTCTGAAAGTTGCCAGGTGTATTAGGGGTTTTACAGTAGAATGACCTCCTAAATCATGACTGCAAACCACAGAAAGCCATGTGTGATAGCCAGATTTCAATCAGATACCTATTTTCATTTGTTTTTACTTTTTTACAGTGGAAATAAATTTAATTTACTTCTATTTCATTTAACAACTTTTTTTTCCTGTTAAGAAAAAAACTACAACTTAAAAATAAAGCAAAAGTATAATTATGTGTTCTTTCATAGTCATACTGAAATAAACTCTACCAAGGACTATCTAATTTTCTGGGGCAATGGTTCTTAAACTTGTTGGCCTTAGGAACCCTCATACATTCCAAAAATTATTGAGAACCTCAAAAAGCTTTTTTTTTAGGTGGGTTATATAAATCATTTACTGTATTAGAAACTATGAAAGAACACTTACAAATATTTATTAATGCCTGGCCAGTGTGGCTCAGTGGTTGAGTATTGACCCATGTACCAAGAGGTGCTGGTCAGGGCACATGCCCAGGTTGTGTGCTCCATCCCCTGTAGGGGGCATGCAGGAGGCAGTTGATTGATGTTTCTCTTTCATTAATATTTTTATCTCTCTCTCCTCCCTTCCTTTCTTTAAAATCAATAAAAAAATATAAAAAGTATTTATTAGCTTTCCTATCTAATAATAGATAAACATGGTAATTGGCCGTACCTTCACTACGCCTCCCATGGGCTAATCAGCACGATATGCAAATTAACCGCCAACAAAGATGGTGGCTAATTTGCATACTGCAGGCAGGCTGGGACAGCGCCATGCCGCCTGCCCTGCCACCATCCGGGCCTGCTATCTGTGATCCTGGGCGGGGGGGGGGGGGGGGGGTTCCGTGTGTGACCGGACCCGGGGCAGCCGGGCGGAGCAGCAGTGATCCGCCGGCCCACCCGGGCGTCCCATGTGCAACTCGGGGCGGGGCCCCAACCCCCCGATTGGCCCTGCCCTGTGCACGCATGAGGGCAGCACCCCAACCCCCGGATAGGCCCTGCTTTGTGCACAACTGGGGGCAGCGCCCCAACAACCTGATCGACCCTGCCAAGTATGCGACCAGGGACGGTGCCCCAATCCCCTGATCGGCCCTGCCCTGTGCACGCACGAGGGCAGCACCCCAACCCCCGGATAGGCCCTGCTTTGTGCACAACTGGGGGCAGCGCCCCAATCCCCTGATCGGCCCTGCCCTGTGCGGGACCGGGGGCAGCACCCCAACCCCCACCCCAACTCCTCATTGGCCCTGCCCTGTGCGCGACCCAGGGAGGCAGGGCAGGCACTTAGGGATCGGGCCTGCCATCTGCCACCCGGGGAGCGGGCCTAAGCCAGCAGATGGTTATCTCCCGAGGGGTCCCAGACTGTGAGAGGGCACAAGAGCCTCTAGTTTTAAAATTTTTGTGCACTGGGCCTCCAGTTTTAAAATAAAAAGAATAAAATCATTGCATATTAGCATAAATATTTAAAAATAACTATATTTTAAAAAAATGAGTGAATAGAATCGCATTGTTTTACATTTTTGCAAATCTCTCTATGCAAGTCTCGCTTCATAGATTCTAATGTCTGCTTCTATGTTTAGTGGGCTGCAATATCACACGTAAGCCCTAGAAAACACTACTGTACATTCATGAGAGAATGAGAGTGAAAAGGCAAATAATGTCTTAGTATTCTAAAAATAATTTGACCTTGCAGACCTCTTAGATTCTAAGGTTGCAAATCCTTTTCTAAGAGGATTTTAGCCACCTTCTACCCCATAAGTCTCCAGACCACACTTTGAGAGACCCTGCTGTAGAGAAATGCACTCAGTTAGAACCCAGACTCTGTAAAGCTAAATGTTAAACAGGTGAAAATTTGCAAATGATTTTTTCCATTACCGATATAAATGATGTCTGTCCAGTGAAAAACATAAGCCAAAATGTTACAATTTTTGTTTTAAGCATATATATATATATGTGTGTGTATATATATAACTTTTTAATAATTTCAGAGAGGAAGGGAGAGATAGAAACATCATGATGAGAAAGAATCAATGGCTGACTGCCTCCTGCACAACCCCTACCAGGGATTGAGCTTGCAACCCGGGCATGTGCCCGGAACAGGAATCAAACCATGACCTCCTGATTCATAGGTTGATGCTCAAACACGGAGGAACACTGGCCGGGCAAGCCATTTTTGTATCTAATTTAGCAATCATATGCTGGCAATCTTTCCCCCTTTTCCCCAGGGATTATGTGCAGGCACACCTCTTTTCATTGTACCTTGTCTTCTTGCGTTTCATAGGTGCTGCATTTTTTTTCTTTTTTTTAAATATATTTTTATTGATGTCAGAGAGGAAGGGAGAGGGAGAGAGAGATAGAAACATCAATGGTGAGAGGGAATCATTGATTGGCTGCCTCCTGCCCGCCCCCTACTGGGGATTGAGCCTGCAACCAGGGCATGTGCCCTTGACCGGAATCGAACCCAGGACCTTTCAGTCCACAGGCCGACACTCTATCCACTGAGCCAAACCAGCTAGGGTGGACAATGTGTTTCTTGTGGAAGGAAGATTTGTGGACCAGCAAGACTGAGGAGAGATACTTCAGACGTGGAAAGAACAAGGTTTGCAGTTCCACGTGCTGCCTTCCTCCAGTAGACTGCTCTCTGTTCTGGAACTCAGCAGGATACAGGCTGTGAGTCCTTCAGGGGGCCTGCAGCGAGGAACTTGTTATTGTGATAATGTAACCAAAATGTGGGGTGTTTGAGTCCCAGTTCATTGTCTCAGGAAATCAAAGAACACAATTGCGGACAAAACACGATGAATGGAACCAAAGTTTATTGAGAAAAGCCAGTCCTGGAAGAGGTGCAGCTGGGATTCGGGCCAGCGTCCAGAGCCTCCGTTCCATGTTGTAGCTGGGTGTAGTTCAGAATCCAAGCTAGTTAAAGTCCATTAGTCCACGGGTGGAGTCCCACATGGCCATAAGCCACGTGGGCGCAGGGATGTGTTCCCCCGCCACAGGAACGGCAGGAACTCACTGCGTGTTGAGAGGAGAGAGAGGAGAGAGCGCAGGGGTGCTGCATTGTTTTTTGTTTTTTGTTTTTTTCAAACTGAAGGCAGGACCCTCCACCTGCAAAAAGATTACAATTCACTTTATTGTGATACTCGCTTTTTTTGCGGTGGCTTGGAACCGAACCCTCAGCATCTCTGAGGTGTGCCTGTATGTACCCAGTCTCTCAGATTCTCCTTTGAACCAGTTTTTCATCCAGCTGGTCCTCTTCATTAATGAGTTAAATAAACCTTTAACCAAACTTTTATATTCATATGAGAATTATATTTTTAAGTGTTTAAAAGTTATACTTTGATAGTTCTCAACTTTTTATCTTGAGAAATTCTAAAACTTTAGAAGAGTTGCACTAATACCTAGCTACTTACCTTGATCCAATCATTACATTTTTATCACATTTGCTTTAACTTCTCTCTCTTCCCCTCTCTTCCTCTTTCTTTCCATCCATTATTTTAAAATTAATTTGTCTTTTCCCTGTAGCCTTCTTAGAGTATTCTTAGAGCATTTCTGTGAGAAAATTTAGGTTGCAAAGCCATTTCCTAAATTTTTAAAATTGAGTTATAATTGACATAAACATTATATCTCTAAGTTTTAAAAAAGAATAAACATTTTAATTTAGATGGTTAGGTACAAGGGCATTCTTCAACACATCCAAATATAATGCTCTCACTCAGAAAATTTAGAAGGTACACAGTAAGCTATTCTATTACTTAATACATTGTCCACATTACAAATTTTCCAACCGTCCTAATAATGTCCTTATAGCTTTTCTTTTTCTTTTTTTTTCTTTTTGCTTCAAAATCCAATCAAAGATTACACATTCATTCTTTAGGACTTTGAACTCTCCACTGGCCAGGTGAGAGCTTACATTTTAAACATTTCTTCATTCAGAGTTTCTGCCTCTTTTCTGTATGTAGGAAAGAAACAGGTAGATAACAGCATGACATACTCGATTTAAATCTTTGTATTTCTGAAGTCTTCAGTTTCAGTGAATCCATTAGGATGCTTTTGGTGGCAAGTAGCAGAAAATAAAAAATAAAAATAACTTAAACAATGACATTTAACGTCTCACATAAAAGAAATCCAGAATTCGAGCAGCTGCTCAGGGATGTCATCAGGAAACCCAGTTCTTTCTATCTTTCCATTGTGCCATTCTCAGCCTGCTGGTTTGTCTCCGGAGGCTGGCTGCCCTCATAGTTCCAAATGGCTGCCCTAGTCACATATGAATGATAATGTTCAGAGGCAGGAAATATGTTATATCTCTGCTTTGCTCTCTTTTTAAGAGCTAAGGAAACCTTCCTGAAAGTCCCCAAGCCAACCTCATTGGCTAGACTTCATTCCATGCCTTTGCTCAAATCAGTATCTTGGCAAACCAAATGACACTTCCATGGTTGTCCAGGCCAGTTACAATTTATCTCCTAGTCTGGGGAGGGGCTCACACTCCTCTGTAGGATTTGTCTGCATGATGAACAAAATCTGGTTCCGGATAAAGGACCAACAGTGTCTGCTACACTCAGTTTTCTTCCTTATCAAAAGGAGGATGATAACATCTATGGAAGGCTGTATGAGTATAAAATAAAATAATATACTAGTAATCCCCTATGCTGGTGCCTGGCGTAAAATGTGTTGATTAAGATAAAATTTCTTCCCTACTTTCTGCTTAAGATATTCTACTGTTGTTCAGCCAAAAGATGGCAGCAGAGGGAGAAAATCTTCCATTTAATAGTGTGCTAGAAAATCCCCAACAGAGAATATTAGTTGACCACCGTATCTGTGTTAGAATTTATCAGAATCTTTAAGAACTCTGAATTTTAATATTGCTAGCAGAACAATCTTTAGTAGGCCATGGCTTGCATTTTAATATTATAATAACTATTCTTTAAATCACATAAGGTTTCCGCACTTATTAACCACTTTAGAAGAGGGTCTATTGTAATTACAATTCTTAGCTAGGAGAGCAATTGTATAGACTGAAATACACACCGCTGAAACTATTTGAGTCTCCAATAATTTTTATTTCAGGGGCAAATAGTTTAATAATTTCATCTATTAGTTAAGCACTGATTGATTAATATTTATATCTTCCAGTAGAATTTGCTATAATTCAGTTCAGTTCAGCAAACATTTGTTAAGCACCTGTTAGATGCCAACCTCTGTGCTTTGTGCGGCCTTGGAAGAGTCTGTTGTGTTGGGCAAAGACACAAATAGAAGTTCCAGCAAATAAGGCTAAGCTGAAGGTATGTCCATGGTACCATAGGAGCAATAAGAGGACTAGACCCAGACTGGGATGAGAGATCAGGGACATTTTTCTAGGGCCAATGAGGCCTGAGTTGCTTGAACTGCCTTTAGAATAGCAAGAGTTTGCCCAGCAAAGAACATTGGGAAGACATCTCAAGGTGAGAACAATCCCAAAGCGTACCACAAATCTCAGACTTACAGTGGGATGTTGGGGGAGGGAGAGCTGTGAGCAGGAGACCACCAGCCATCAGGTGTTACCTGAGAGTAAAGTCCATTATAGGAAAAGGAGATGAAACTGGAAACCATGAACTGGGGAGCCAGTTCATGGAAGGCCTTGCAGGCTAATAGAGGGGAATGGATTTTAATTAATAAACAGTAAGTGAGGGTTTAAAGGGTTTTAGGCAAAAAAAGGGACTGTGGTATAATGTCCACTTTAGGTAAATCAACCAGACAGATGTGGCAGAGAGGCTTCTGGAAGACAAGAGGAGAAGCAGACACATTAGTCATCAGGCTGTTTTCCAGGTAGTGGACTACCTGGGCTTGATCTAAGATGGAATGGTAGGTGGAAAGGAGTGTTTTAATGATTGTCAAGGTTAAATAGTTTTAGTTAAATAGGATGAATCAACAGACATGGAGAGGTTGAAGATATGAATGAATGGGGGCATTTAATGCAGAAAGATCATGAAGACCTTTCATGTAACCACATTGCATTATTATCCATGGCTATATATAGCTATGACTACTCATTGAAATTTATCGCCTAGTCTGGATTGTGGGTTTTATTAATTTTTTGTCCACCCAGGAAATGAACTCCTTCATATTATTGGTTTATTTGAACTAGGGTACCAAAAAAAATATCCACTTATTATATTTGCTTTTTGTCTCTTAAAAATGTTTGAACTTGACCAGCATGGCTCAGTGGTTGAGTGTTGACCTATGAATCAGGAGGTCACGGTTCGATTCCTGGTTAGGGTACATGCCTGGGGTTTTGGGTTCGATCCTCAGTAGGGGGCATACAGCAGGCAGCCTACCAGTGATTCTCTCGCATCATTAATGTTTCTATCTCTCTTTCCCTCTCCCTTCCTCTCTGAAATCAATAAAAATATATATATATATATATATTTTTTTTTTAAATTAAATCTTTATTGTTCAGATTATTACATTTGTTCCTCTTTTTATTTTCCCCCATAACTCCCCTCCTCCCAGTTCCCACCCCACCCTCCGCCCTCACTCCCCACCCACTGTCCTCATCCATAGGTGCACGATTTTTGTCCAGTCTCTTCCCACATCTCCCACACCCCTTTCCCCCCCAAGAATAGTCAGTCCATTCCCTTTCTTTGTCCCTGATTCTATTATAATCAACAGTTCATTCTGTTCATCAGATTATTTATTCACTTGATTCTTAGATTCACTTGTTGATAGATGCATATTTGTTGTTCATAATTTGTATCTTTACCTTTTTCTTCCTCTTCCTCTTCTTAAAGGATACCTTTCAGCATTTCATATAATCCTGGTTTAGTGGTGATGAACTCCTTTAGCTTTTCCTTATCTGTGAAGCTCTTTATCTGACCTTCAATTCTGAATGATAGCTTTGCTGGATAAAGTAATCTTGGTTGTAGGTTCTTGGTATTCATCACTTTGAATATTTCTTGCCACTCCCTTCTGGCCTGCAAAGTTTCTGTTGAGAAATCAGCTGACAGTCGTATGGGTATTCCCTTGTAGGTAACTGAGTTTCTTTCTCTTGCTGTTTTTAAGATTCTCTCTTTATCTTTTGCTCTTGGCATTTTAATTATGATGTGTCTTGGTGTGGTCCTCTTTGGATTCCTTTTGTTTGGGGTTCTCCGCGCTTCTTGGACCTGTAAGTCCATTTCTTTCACCAGGTGGGGGAAGTTTTCTGTCATGATTTCTTCAAATAGGTTTTCAATATCTTGCTCTCTCTCATCTTCTGGCACCCCTATAATTCTGATGTTGGTACGCTTGAAGCTGTCCCAGAGGCTCCTTACACTATCCTCGCATTTTTGGATTCTTTTTTCATTTTGCTTTTCCGGTTGGATGTTTTTTGCTTCCTCGCATTTCAAATCATTGACTTGATTCTTGCGCTCCTCTGGTCTGCTGTCGGGCGTCTGTATAATATTCATTATTTCAGTCCGTGTATGCTTAATTTCTAGTTGGTTCCCCAATATAAGATCGAGGGTCTTATTAGTTTTCGTGTAGATCTCATTAAGTTTATCGACAGCTTCTAAACAGTTCTTGAGAGACCTTAAAAGTGTGGTTCTGAACTCTATATCTTCCATTGACAATTTTGTCCTGTTTCTTTGTCTCCGCATTTTTTTATGCTTCCTTGGTGCACCCCCTAGTGGTCTTTGTTCGCAGTCTTATAGTTAAATCTTGATTGTTGTAGCTAATTCCAGGGAGGGTTTGACCTCCAGGCCAAGTGGCTATGAGAATCAGCTGTGTCAGCAGTGAGAGAACTTCTGTCCTCTAGAGAGGTGCTAATCTAGCCTTTGCCTGAGGCTATCCGGCAAATGCCTCTGTGCAGGGCTTGGGAGGGGCGGGTCGCACAGGATCAACAGGGTGGGCTGGAGAGAGCAGTTATGGCGGCTCTCAGTCCTGTCCCCAGGGGCTCTGCCTCTCTGAGTCCCAGCACCCCCTGCAAAGCTCGGAGAGAAAGCTGCACTCGCTCTGACCGAAGCCAGACAGTCCCGCTTCTCCCGTTTGAGTCTGGGTCCCTAAAGACTCGCCCGGATCTGGTGCTCAGAGTCTGCGACTCCCTCCCGATTGAAAACAACCACCGCGCCCTCCGCCGCCAGCCCGCTCCGTGCACTCCGCACCTCAGAATTTGACTTCACCACTGCGCCTCCTCTGAGTGCCCGTGTGCGTTTCTCTTTCCTCCTAGTTGTAGGACTTCCACTCAGCCAGCGTTCCTGTGGTTCTGGGTGATCAATAAAAATATATTTTTTAAAAAAATGTTTTGAAATTTGTTGGGTTCTGCTTTTTTCTATATCTTAAGATATCTTTCACTACCCCAACACTGTAAATATTTTTTTTCTATGATTCTATGGTTTTATTATCTTTGGGTCTATGATCCATTTGGAGTTAATTTTTGTGTATAGTGTAAGGTAAGAATTGAGGTTCATTTCCCCTCCTTTCCTGCCCCCCTCCCCACCTCCGTATGGATATGCTGCTGTTTCCACACCATTTGTTGAAAAGACTGTTCTTCTATCATGGAATTATCTTGGCATCATTTTTGAAAATCAATCAATCACATATACCTGGGTTTACCTCTGGACTCCCTGTTCTATTCCATTGATCTATATGTCCTCCTTATGCTAATATACAATTGTCCTGATTACTCTACCTTTATTGTAATTATTGAAATCAAGTAGTATAAGTCTTTGAAATTTTTTTTTTTCAAAATTGTTAGGTTATTTGAATTTCCATGTTAATTGTAGCTTGTCAATATCTACAAAAGAGACTTTTGGAATTTTAATTGGAATTACATTGAATCTATTGATCAACATAGGGAGTATTGACATTTTAACAATATTGATTGTTTCCATCTGTAAACATGGTGTAATTTCCATTTATTTAGCTCTTCTTTAGTTTTTCTCAGATGTGTTTTGTAGTTTTCAATGTACAAATCTCATACATATTATGTTTAAATTTTTTCTAAATATTTCATATTTTGAATGTTACTGTAAATAGTATTTTTATTTTTATTTTTTAAAATATATTTTATTGATTTTTTACAGAGAGGAAAGGAGAGAGATAGAGAGTTAGAAACATCGATAAGAGAGAAACATCGATCAGCTGCCTCCTGCACATCTCCTACTGGGGATGTGCCCGCAACCCAGGTACATGCCCTTGACCGGAATCAAACCTGGAACCTTTCAGTCAGCAGGCCGACACTCTATCCACTGAGCCAAACTGGTTTCAGCTGTAAATAGTATTTTTATTTTTATTTATTTATTTTTATTTATTTTTAAAAATATATATTTTATTGATTTTTTACAGAGAGGAAGGGAGAGGGATAGAGAGTCAGAAACATCAGTGAGAGAGGAACACTGATCAGCTGCCTCCTGCACACCCCCCACTGGGGATGTGCCCGCAACCAAGGTACATGCCCTTGACCGGAATCGAACCTGGGACCCTTGAATCCGCAGGCCGACGCTCCATCTGCTGAGCCAAACCAGTCAGGGCTGTAATTAGTATTTTTAATTTCAGTTTCCAGTTGTTTGTTGCTAACATATATAAATAATATTGAATTTTATTTAACAGCCTTGTATCCTGTAACTTTGCCAAATTCACCTATTAGCTTTACTTTTTGTAGACGAGGAATGCTATTTGAAGACTGCAATCTAGATTTTAGGAATGTATATTGTTACTGGGTTATTGTTTCAAGGGCTTTTCATTGGATTGCACCAGGAAGAAAACATGGGTATACCTTGATATTTTCTAACTTTTATTGATTGACTGGTTGATTTTAGAGAGAGAGGAAGGGAAAAGAAAAAGATTTTTAAAAAAATTTTTATGCACTTGGTTGATTCTTTTTAAAAAATATTTTTATTGATTTTAGAGAGGAGGGGAGAGGGATAGATGTTGGGAGCCATTAGAAATTACATATACATCTTCAGCTTACAACAATAGGTCGCTGGTCCCCTCAAGCCAGCTCCCGGGAACCAATTAAGCCTTGTGGTTTAGCCTGGAGTTAAAAGATAACCTACCCTCACCCTAAGTACACAGCTGCTAAATCTCCGCTGACAAGCACACATCTCCGCTGATAAGCACACAGCCATCTGGAGCCTGCTAAATCTCTAGTGATAGGTTACCACCCATAGACCCCTTTACCCACCCCCTGTCCCTAAAACAGTATATATCCTGCCGCTGTAAGAATAAAATTTGAGGCTTGATCAGAACACTGTCTTGCCTCCATTCTTTCGTGTCCCTTGTTTATCTCATTCTCCTAGGGTGTCTCTTCGTTCCCCCGTTGTTGTCCCGCGGGTCGGGACAGATAGAGAGATAAAAACATTGATGAGAGACATTGATCAGCTGCCTCCTGCACACCCCCTACTGGGGATTGAGCCCGCAACTCAGTCATGTGCCCTGACTGGGGATGAAACCAGGGACCTCTTGGTTCATGGATCAATGCTCAGCCACTGAGCCACACCAGCTGGGCCATTGGTTGATTCTTGTATGTGCCCTGACAGGGGATTGAACCCACAACCTTGGCTTATCAGGACGATGCTGTAACCAACTGAGCTACCAGGCCAGGGCCATATTTTCAATTCAAGTTTTAGATTATTGGGTTTTACTTAAAACATTTAATTTAATTTACATGTATCTCCCTTCTCATGTTGAAAATCCTGGTGCCTCACATCATTAGCATGATTAACTCTTGTTTATCCACATCAAATATAAATATACTTCTATCAAAATATATAAATATACAGATATACAAAAATATATATTTGTATCAAAATATTAATATCATTGCTAACAATAAGAATATTGAATGAAGTTCAAGATTTTTTTACACTTTTTTATCTTTAGATACATTCTCTGTCAAGATACTGTGCAATGCCTGGCTGGTGTGGCTCAGTGGTTTAGCATGGACCTATGAGATAGGAAGTCATGGTTGTGGGCTCAAACCCCAGTGGGGAGCTTGCAGGAGGCAGGTGACCGATGATTTTCTCTCATCATTGATGTTTCTATCTCACCCACTTCCTCTCTTTAAAAAAAAAGACTGTGCAATAGTTAGATTCATTTGTTTTCATTTATTTTCAATTTCTAGATATTGACTTTTAACTTAAATTAGTTTATGACTGTATAAACATTTTTATTATTTCAAAATTAAAACTAAATTACTACATTCAGACAAGTCTCATTTCCATCACTGTCCCTTCCATTCTATTCCCCAATGAGTACTATTTTAATCAATATTTCATCAACTTTCCATTGGTTTATTCTGAAAATATAAGCAAATATTTTTTGCTTACTTACACTTGTATATTTGTGATAGGCTACTAGAAATGGGACTATTGGACCAAAAGATAAATGTATTTGTAGCTTTCTTAGATGTTGACAAATTCCCCTTTACAAAGCCTGAACCATTTTGCATGTCCTTCAGAAATGTCCGAGAGAGCCTACTTTTCCCACAGCCTTGCTAATAGAATATAATGTCAAATTTTGAAGTTCTGCCAACAGATAGCCGGTAAACAGTATTTCAGAATGATTTTAACATATTTTATACCATATTTTCAAAGATTACTTTTTCTGGAATATTGCTAATGCTATGAATCTTGCCTTTTAACAAGTATTGCTGATCCTTGGAAAGAGAAATGGATTTTATTACATGAATTTGACATTAATTATATTCTGTGTTGAATTCTTGATCAAATATAATTACATCTGAATTACAAATTAATTAATGTAAATTCAGAGATTGGCTATCTATATCATGGATTAGCTAAACCCTTTTCCCCTTCCTTCTTGTGTCATATGATCTGTGGCTATTTTACCAATAATGAATGCTCTTCTCATTAGCTGACTAGGCAGTCAGAAAAAAATGTAATAAAAAAACAACTGAATCAGTCAGTTTCACTACTTGGCATGGCAAAAGTAGGTTTACAGTTGTTTGCATAGAAAATAATAGAATAATCCTATCTAATAATAGACAAACATGGTAATTGACTGTACCTTCGCTATGCTTCCCATTGGCTAGTCAGGGCGATATGCAAATTAACTGCCAACAAAGATGGTGGTTAACCGCCAAGAAAGATGGTGGTTAATTTGCATAAATAGGCAGCAGGTGCAATGCTGGGAGGTGAAAGGGGAAGGATGGAAGAAGCCACCTGCCACTGACAGTGATCGGAAACCCAGGTGGCAGGCAAGGGCCGTCTTTGCCCTGTCCCCGAGCCCGTGATCGGAGAACCGGGGCCGCCTTTGCCTGCCTCCTGGCTGGTGATCGGTGATTGGAGAAGCCGGGCGGGGCAGGGAAGAGGCGGCCTGCCAGCAGCTGTCTCTTCCCTGCAACCCTCGGCCAGTGTTCGGAGAAGTACCTGTATTTTTTTTTTTCAAAGTACCTGCATTTTCAATAATTTCTTGACATGGTAAAAGAATTTTACATTACTATCCAAGGGTGGTGGGGTGAGGAGAAGGAGCAGCAGAACAATCCAACAAACAAAAAGGGAAACAGAAATGCATGGTGGAAGGGATTTGAAGGGTGGGTAGGGGCATTGCCCAACTAAAATGCAATTGGTTTGTTACTGAGTACTATTCATGGGAAGACAGCATCCTGACTCCTCTATACAGCATATTGGGAGTAAAAATGATGCATCCAGGTGGAAATATGATTAGGGGTTAGAAGACAGACAGGGAAAGAAGAAGTCAGAAATAGACACTGAGAGAGTCACTGGCTGGCTGGCTGCAAATACTGACTCTCCAGTAGTGATAGAATAAAAAAGTGGGGGATATCTCTGGAAGATTCAAGAGATAGGGGGCAACTCTTCGATGGTTTTGACTTGCCCAGCAGATTTCCACATATACACGTGTACACGCCTATGTTTGCATGCACACACATATACACATAACTGACTGCCCTCCCTGGAAGCACAGAAGAAGAAGAAGCCACCCACCTTTGATCCAGGCTCCAGTGCCTGCGGCTGGCTGCAGCCCAGGAGACGGACAAGCCACCCGCCCGAGGTCTCAGGCTGCAGCCACCTGGAGAAGCTGCCAGCCCTGTGGTCCAGGACACCAGTGCCTGTGGCCAGGGAAATAGATTCCCTCTTCTCCTACTGCAGTCATTACTTCAATATTCCCCTTCTGAACTTCTCTCCTGTGCTGCAACCCAACTCCACTTTTCATCAGAAGGATATGGAACAGAGAGAGCAGTGTTAAAAGCTTACATTTTTAAGCCGGTAAAGTTGGTACTTAAACATATAAATGGAAAACTAGAGTCCTTAAGGTAACAAAGGCTACAAAGGACAGGGACAGCGCATGACCTATTATATCCAGCAATCCATATGGGAACTGAAAACTTTGCAATGATGACAATTAGTGAAGATATGAATCAACTAAAATAGTTGACAGGGACAATTCTTCCATCTTTGAAAATATCTACATCAAATCTGTTTAGATTTTCATCTGCCTATTATAGAACATTCTGACAAGACCACCACCACCACCAATGTGGTCAATGTTGTGCTGATAAATGTTTAATAACTGCACAAATTTTTATGCACTGGGCTACAAGTTAATAAATAAAAATACAAGAATTAGCTCTTTGTTTCACATACTCACAACTGTAAACCTACTTTTGCCCCACCCTGTATTGCTGGTCGTTCACCATTATGATTAGTTAAATGGTAAGTTTCTCCTCTACCACCTTGGAAAATTGAGTGTTGTCTGAAAGTTACGTGCCCCAATAACAGATGCTTTAACAGACTCTGGGGAATGGAATGAGAAAGTGGTGGTTTGCATGAGTGAGTTTGCGTTTCTGAACAGTTTTCCATGCTTCTGTTCATGTTTGTAATTGAGGTTATTGGGTCAGTAAGGCAAACAATCACTGGCAGGAAAGCGTTTTCAGACACATGGCAGAGAACTTGGACAAAGAGCAAAGCCCTGATCACAGCTGTTAGAATTGTGACCATCTGCATAACAGGTTTATTATTTTTTTAAAAAATATGTTTTTGTCTATTTCAGAGAGAGGAAAAGGGAGGGAGAGAGAGATAGAAACATCAATGATGAGAGAGAATAATTAATCGGCTGCCTCCTGCATGCCCCCTACCAGGGATTGAGCCTGCAATCTGGGCATGTGCCCTGACCCAGAATTGAACTTTGATCTCCTGGTTCATTGGTTGACACTTAGCTACTGAGCCACACCAGCTGGGCACAGTTTTATTAACTAGAGGCCCAGTGCACAAAATTCTTGCACTGGGGAAGGGAGGTGTCTCTCAGTCCGACCTGTGCCCTCTTGTAGTCAGGAGTCCTCGGGGGATGTCCAACTGATGGCTTAGGCCTGTTCCTCATGGGGAGCGGGCCTAAGCCATCAGTTGGACATCCTTAGAGCTGCTGTGGAGGTGGGAGAGGCTCCTGCCATCACTGCTGCACTTGCCAGCCACGAGCCCAGCTTCTGGCTGCGCGACGCTCCCTTTGTGGGAGTGCACTGACCACTGGGGGCAGCTCCAGCTCATAGCAACTGGTCGTTCTGCTGTTTGGTCGATTTACATATTATATAGGATAACATATATCACCAACTCTTTTGTTCTTGATGTATACTGATCATCAGTTAACCAGATAATGCCCACTGTTTGCCAGAGGAGTATCAAAGGTTGGGGACTGGTGGTATGTGTAGGGTGCTCCAGCATATTTCACTGTACTAGACTAAGGGTAGCTCTAGATGTAGCCCTTGCCCTGTGTTAAAGGGTGGGAACACTTTCTGAGAGGCAGGGGTACTGGTTTCCTGAAGCTGCCGTGTTCTGTGTGTTAGTGGTTATGTCTCTGTAGACGTCTCCTGGGGGAGCCTCCTGATTGAAACTTTCCCTTTATGCTGGCAGGTCCTTGAAGACAGGCATCATGTCTTGCACACCTTTAACCTCCACATGGGACTCACATTTCCTCTCAGATCAGAGGATGCTGAAGCCTTGGTAAGCTGTGGCCTTGGCCCGTGGTTATTTTTCTCTCCCACAATTGTTCACCAGAAACCAGTGAACTCCATGAGGGCAGGGGTGACATCTGTTTTGCACATAATGGAAGCTCCATTGTGGAAGGAACTGTCTTTTCCTCCTGAATGTCACAGCCTTGCTCTAGGCCTGCACAGCCTGCAAGTCAATGGAAAGTAAACCCGACTGGATTAGGAACCCTCCAACATCTCACATGGGGAGGATCAGGAGTTGATTTCCTAACAGAACCCAGAGTTAAGTTCAGAGGTATAGCTTTCCCTCTTTCCCTTCCTCACTCCACATTTGATGTGTCTAATTTGATCGAATGAGATTCTCCTCAAGTGCCCACTGGGATTTGAGTCCTACCATTAGCCAACCCATTTGGTGATGGACCAGATCCCCTGCACAGCTTTCTTTCTTTTTTTTCCTCGTGGACTTGGCCACAGCTCCCCAAATCCTCAGCTTTGTTCTGTGTCCTGGTTTCCTGAACCACAAGGATGCCATGATTTTGACAGCAAGTTTTGCTGGTATCCATTGATTCTTATACTGAAATCTCTGCCAATTAAAATAGTTTCCAACCTGGGTCAGACATGAATCAACATCCTCCCTCCTAAAACACACACACACACACACACACACACACACACACACACACACACACACACACACAACTTTGGACTTTTACAATTTAAGATACTGTCTATACTTTGGGGATTGATTCTATTGCCAGTATGCTGTCTTAGTCACAGATCATTCGTCCCTGGGCTTGCTCCATCTCTCCGCTAGTTCACTGTTGGATTCGTAGCGGATCTCAAGGCCAGGGTTGTGCATGGTTATGAGAAAGGTTCCTCTCCTTGGCACTGGACAGGGACTTTCAGGGGATAAGTAGCAAAAAGGAGCCTGATTGAATTGCTTCAATCTTCCCTGTTGTCCACTTCTTTGAAACAAAGGAGTACCTTGCTTCCCCTATCTAGGCCACACAACTAGCATGCTATATATTTTTTTAAAATAAAAGTGTTACTATGATTTTGTTCCCTTGATGAATAATTTATTTAAAGTGAATACATGAGCCAATTCTGGAAAATGAAATGGGAGTGGAGCTGAGCTGGGAGGGGTTCTGCTCCTGAAAAACAAGACGAGGCACCAAAAGGGAAACCTCTTGTCCCCTTCCCCTTGTTACTGGCTTGGATTGGGGGAATGCCTGGGGCAGCAGAAGCTGCCCTCCGGAACCTTGAGATGACAAGCCTGAGGACAAAAACCAACAGCTGAGCACAGCAGGGTGGCAAGAGGGCTGAGTCCCCATGGCATCATTTTGTAGCTGGGCTTGTTTTGTGAGAAACTTTACCTATTATTTGTTTAAGCCTGAAGTTGTTTTTGTTTTTTTACAGTGGAACATCAATTCTTGAACTTAATCCATTCCAGAAGGCTGTTCGAGAAGTGGTTTGTTTGAAAACCAAATCATTTTTCCCCATTAGAAAGAATGTAAATTGAATTAATTCATTCCAGACCCAAAAATGATTTCTTTTTTTAAACTGCCTTATACATAATACATGTCTAAAAAACTGTGTCCTTAGTTTTCTAGCATGAAGATGCAGGTGGCAGGTGGGAAGGGGCTGGAATTGACACTGAACAGGATGATCTGCCATAGACTTCCTTAAAGAAAGATCTTTCTTTATAGGAGAGCTATTTAATTGGTTACTGCTGCAAGGAAGAGAGCAACTGGATTGCAATTCAGCAGCAACTCCAGAAAAACTAGTAGTGATAGAATGTTTGAGAAGGAATTATAGGCATGAGGGCCAAGATGAATGAATGATGCCTCCCGTGAGCTGAGGAGAAGGAAATAGTGGCTCTTTGCCATAGATTAAGGAGTTATTTCTGAAATTTCTTTTAGGTAGCTCCATATATAAACTCTTTAAAATATCCACATATTTCTTTTTTAAATAGGATGATGATCTGTTCCAATAAATTAAATACTTAGATTTTTTGTTATCATTGTTAAGCCTCACCTGAGGATATTTTTCCATTGATTTTTTAGAGAGAATGGAAGAGAGAGGGAGAGATAGAGAGAGGGAAACATCAATGTGAGGGAGACACATCAATTGGTTGCCTCCTGCACGCTCCCAACCAGGGATTTAGCTTGCAATCGAGGTATGTGCCCTTGACTGGAATCGAACCTGGGATCCTTCAGTCCTAGGGCCAATGCTCTATCTATTGAGCCAAACCAGCTAAGGCTGTTTTTGTTTTTGTTTTAAATAAATTTTTTATTGATTTCAGAGAGGAAGGGAGAAAGACAGAGAGATAGAAACATCTACACTAATAAAAGAGAAAAATGGTAATTGGCGTACGACGATACCCTTTTCATTGGCTAATCAGGGCTATATGCAAATTAACTGCCAACTAAGATTGGCAGTTAACTGCCAACAAGATGGCGGTTAATTTGCATATGTAGGCACAATGCAGGGAGGCGAAAGGGAAAGCAGGAAGAAGCCCCCTGCCACTGACAGTGATTGGAAACCCAGGGGGGAGCTAAGAGCTGGGGGCAGGGCAAAGGCGGCCCCCCAGCCATGATCAGAGAATCAGGCGCCTTTTCCACCCTGGCCAGTGATAGCAGGAAGTAGGGGTGGAGCCAGCGATGGGAGCTGGGCACGGTCGAAGCTGGCAGTCCCAGGAGCTAGGGGTCCCTTGCCTGGGCCTAAAGCGAAGCCCACGATCGCGGGGCCGCTGCAGCTGTGGGACCCCGCTGCCCGGGCCGGACGCCTAGGCCAGAGGCCTCAGGCCTGGGCAAGGGGCCGATCCTGCGATTGGAGGGTGATGGGGGTCAACGCCTGAGGGCTCCCAGTATGTGAGAGGAGGCAGGCTGGGCTGAGGGACACTCTCCCCCGCCCCACACCCAGTGCACGAATTTCGTGCACCGGGCCCCTAGTCAATGATAAGAGAGAATCATTGATCAGCAACCTCCTGTATGTCCCCTACTGGGGATCGATCCTGAAACCTGGGCATGTGCTCTAACTAGACTGTGACCTCCTGGTTCATAGGTTGACACTCAACCAGTGAACCACATTGGCCAGGGAGATTTTTTGTTTTTACCTGTTTTAAATTTACTTCGGGAGGAACTTGGCCAAATAAAGCCTTCCTTCTGCTCCTACATCAGTATGTGAAAAGCCAACCTGTGGGACATCTCTTCTATGTTGCTGTGATCTTATATGAAATGTTGAATCAAAAGGCCTTCTAACTAGTTATGGGAGGTCTTGCTGAAGTGAAAGAGTGGAAGAATACCTTCTAGCTCCCATGCTCACCACCTTGGTAATGGGCACATTTTAACAACTTGCAAAAAAACATGTAAATTTATTCATTGATTATTCTGTGCTAAACTGTTAGTCGTGCCCTCCACTCCCCTCAAGGTCAATGTTCATTAATTTAGTACCACCATCTGGCTGACAGGTTGTCCTGGAGCCTGTCAAGAGCATTGACAAGTGACAAGGATATTGCTTTTCCTGAAGGATTCCAGGGGCTTTCACCCCACTCACAGGGCACTGACAGCAGAAAATGTCAGTCCACTGTCGCGGTGTCACCAAGTGGCAGCTGGAACATTCCCTGCTGCTGCCACAAACCAGATACCATTCAGTTAAGCTCTTTTTAGCATTCAGCACCTCCCCTGTTCATTCACTTTCAGAGCCTGTTTTTCCTTTGATGATGCTTCTCAGAGAGGATGGTGACAAATATACACATGAACTGTCTCTTCCTAACTTGCTGCTGTACAACAACATGTCTACTGTCTTAAATCCTCAAACGTATCAGCTTTTAGTTCATTTTCTTGATGTATTCATTATGGTAGCTATACTGAAGGTTATTAAAGCAGGTTTTTATTAATGAATATCTCAAAATATGAAGTGTGTCTTTGCAGGATTGCCTATCCTATCTAATAATAGAAAAACATAGTAATTGACCATACCTTCACTACACCTCCCATTGGCTAATCAGCGTGATATGCAAATTAACCACCAACAAAGATGGCGGCTAATTTGCATACTGCAGGCAGGGCAGGACAGCGCCATTCTGCCTGCCCTGCTGCCATCCGGGCCTGCTATCTGTGATGCTGGGCGGGGTAGGGGGTCCCATGTGTGACCGGACCCGGGGCGGCCGGGCAGGGCAGCAGCGATCTGCCAGCCCACCCGGGCATCCTGTGTGTGACCTGGGCGGGGCCCCAACCCCCCGGATTGGCCCTGCCCTGTGTGTGACCAGGGGTGCTTCCCCAATACCCTGATTGGCCCTGCCGAGTACGCTACCGGGGATGGTGCCCTAACCCCCGGATTGGCCCTGCCCTGTGTGCGACCAGGGGCGCTGCCCCAATACCCTGATTGGCCCTGCGGAGTATGCGACTGGGGATGGTGCCCCAACCCCCTGATCGGCCCTGCCCTGTGTGGGACTGGGGGTGGTGCCCCAACCCCCTGATTGGCCCTGCCCTGTACGCAGCCCGGGGAGGCGGGTCAGGCACCTAGGGATAGGCCTGCCATCTCCCCCCCGGGGAGCGGGCCTAACCCAGCAGGTGGTTATCTCCCGAGGGGTCCCAGACTGTGAGAGGGCACAAGTGGGGCTGAGGGACACCCCCCCGCCCCCGCCAGTGCACAAATTTTTGTGAACTGGGCCTCTAGTCTTTAATAAAATTTGCTATGAGGTTACATTAAAAACAAGCCATGTTTCTTTTTATTAACATCATCATACAGGTTGGGTGGGACATGGAGGTGGAGAGATTGAGTAAAAAAGAAAAAAACTCATGAATGCGGACAACAGTGTGGTGATTTGGAGGGGTGTGTAGAGGGAGATGGAGAAAGATATGGGGGAACAAATGGTGATGGATGGAGACTTGACTTGGGGTGGTGAACACACAATACAGTGTACAGATGATGTGTTGTGGAACTGTGCACCTGAAATCTGTATAATTTTGTTAACCAGCGTCACCCCAATACATTTAATAAAAAGGAAAAAAAACCACATTAAAAAGAAAAAACAACAGCCCAAAACCCCACCATCTTACAAAGGAGGAATTTCATATTTATTAAAAACAAGTGTCAATCTACACTAATAAAAGAGAAAAATGGTAATTGGCGTATGGCGATACCCTTTTCATTGGCTAATCAGGGCTATATGCAAATTAACTGCCAACTAAGATTGGCAGTTAACTGCCAACAAGATGGCGGCTAATTTGCATATGTAGGCACAATGCAGGGAGGTGAAAGGGAAAGCAGGAAGAAGCCCCCTGCCACTGACAGTGATCGGAAACCCAGGGGGGAGCTAAGAGGTGGGAGGCAGGGCAAAGGTGGCCATGGGGCCGCTTTTGCCCTGCCCCCCAGCCATGATCAGAGAACCAGGTGCCTTTTCCACCCTGGCCAGTGATAGCAGGAAGTAGTGGTGGAGCCAGCAATGGGAGCTGGGCACGGTCGAAGCTGGCAGTCCCAGGAGCTAGGGGTCCCTTGCCTGGGCCTAAAGCGGAGCCTGCGATCTCGGGGCCGCTGCAGCTGCGGGTCCCCGCTGCCTGGGCCGGACGCCTAGGCCAGAGGCGTTAGGCCTGGGCAGGGGTGGAGCCTGCAACCGCAGGGAGCTGGGGGTCCCCTGTCCAGGCCTGACACCTCTGCCGGAGGCCTCAGGCCTGGTCAAGGGGCCGATCCAGTGATTGGTGATTGGAGGGTGATGAGGGTCAACTCCTCTGGCTGAGGCATCAGGCCTGGGCAGGGGCCAGAGCCAGTGATCGGGGGGAGATGGGGGTCCCCTGTCCAAGCCTGACACCTCTGGCGGAGGCGTCAGGCCTGGGCAAGGGGCCGATCAGGCGATCGGAGGGTGATGGGGGTCTACGCCTCTGGCGGAGGCGTCAGGCTTGGGCAAGGGGCAGAGCGAGCAATCGGAGGGGTCTGGGGGTCCCCTGCCCAGGCCTGACGCCTGGGCCAGAGGCATCAGGCCTGGGCTGGGGGCAGAACCAGTGATGGGGGGAAATGAGGGTCCCCTGCCCAGGCCTGACGCCTCTGGCCCAGGCATCAGGCTGGGGAAGGGGCTGATCCTGCGATTGGAAGGTGATGGGGGTCAACGCCTGAGGGCTCCCAGTATGTGAGAGGGGGCAGGCTGGGCTGAGGGACACTCCCCCCCCCACACACACCCAGTGCACGAATTTCGTGCACCGGGCCCCTAGTATAAAATAAAAAGCACTTAGCAGAATACAGCTAATTAAGAAAAAAAACTTTTAAAGGAAAAGGAAACATCAGTAATAACAATTTTAGCACATTTCAGCAGAGATATCAGATTTTGTGTTTGTTAGAGTGAAGTGATATTATTTGTACATTAATCCTCCTAGGTTATTAGGCCTAAATACTAGGTAATCCTTTTAGCCATTTGTTGCAAAGAGGGTTGTGTTTTGTTGTTTGCTTATCTATGTGGTTTGTTTTATTAAGGAGTTCTGTTTGTAAAGTAGGTCAGAACATCGGATAGATAAAATGCGTAATTGGTGTCTTTTATACGAGTTTTACTAGAGGCCTGGTACACAAAATTCTGCATGGGTAGGGTCCCTAGGCCTGGCTGGTGATCAGGGCCAACTTGTGGGGCAGTTAGGGGGCCCCTGCTGGCACCCGCCTTGGCTGGCCTGGGCCCTGCGGGCTGGGGGCAGCTCCTGCATTGAGTGTCTGCCCCCTGGTGGTCAGTGCGCATCATAGTGACCGGTCATTCTGCCGGTCGTTCAGCTGTTTGGTCGATTTGCATATTAGGCTTCTATTATATAGGATTGGTGAGCCTGGGACTGAATCTTATCTCTAGAACCAGGCCTACTGCCTGACCCCTAATATATTGTCAGGCACTGAATGAGTTAACCTCAACCCCTGCATGCTGTGAAAATAATCACTTCCTTATTTTTTTTCCATAAGTTTGTATGCCAGCATAGGAGGTTTTATTTAAATGGCATAACATACAGTATATAATAATTAACAGTACATGATGAGAAAGAAGAAGTGAGGAAAAGAAGGAAGTAGGTAGATCATTGAGAAGAAACTACGAGAAATTAGGGTAATAAGAACAGCTGCTAGTCAGGAACTGGTTTAACCCAGAGCAGGGGCTGGCAACCTGTGGATCATTGGTCAAATCTGGCCCAATGCTTGTTTCTGTACCACCCATGAACCAACAGTGGTTTTTATATTTTTAAATGGTTGGGGGAAAAGTATTTTGTGACATGTGAAAATTATAATAAATTCAAATGTCAGCGTCCGTAAATAAAGTTTAATTGGAACACAACTGCCCCATTTGTTTGAGCATTGTCTGTGGGTGCTTCCAGACTGTCAGGCCAAACTGAGCAGTTGTGGCAGAGATCATATCACGTGGTATGATATTTGCTAGCTGGTCTTTTACAACAAAAGGTTGTCAACCCCTGGACTAGACTTCTGAGTTTAAGTTTTGATACTTCTTTCTTGTCCTTGCCTACAGCCCCCTATTCTGTGCACATCTTGGTGAGCCCCGATCTGATCTCAGAGGTGGCATCTGGTTAAAAGGGAGGGTCTTGGTTTATACCTAAGTCTGCAGTAGAAGAGGCCCAGAAAGAGCAGAGAACTTAATAGAAGGCAAACCTGGGTTTAGGTTCTGGCTCTGTTGTTTGTGTATCTTAACTTAACGAGCATTTGTGTTGCCGTTTATAACATAGGGGTAATACTTCCGAGATGTGTACTGTGTAGTCTAAAAAAGTTGAGTATGCATTCATGGATAATAAAGACCATTATAAACTTATGAACAAAAATAGATACAGAGGCAGAGCTGCCTCGAACAGACTGTCAAACTGCAGTGGGAAGGCCGGGGAGGGTAGGGGGGCAGAAGCGGGAGGTAAGAGATCAACTTGTATGCATGCATATAAGCATAACCAATGGACACAAGACACTGGGGGGTTGGAGAGACCAGGGGATTGTTAAGGGCGGGGTAAAAAAGGAGACATATGTAATACCCTTTGTAATACTTTAAGCAATAAAAAAAAAGTTGAGTATGTATAGTGCCTGATATATATACTATCTTTTTCTCTGTACTGCCTTTCCAATTCCCTAAGGAACAATGCTCTAAGCTTGTGGTTGTTCCCCTAAATTCATAGAGATGGTTTTGGGGACGAAGAACTTCTTCCATGGAGTAGTTACTTTCTTAGGGTCCTCTCTGATGGGGTGACTTCCTGGGCTTAAGTGGACTTCCTCTCTAGACTACATCAGGACACCTTCACCCTGGGGTCTGAGGAGGTCTGCTTTGCACAAGTAATACTGTGGCTAACCTAAAGGATCTGTGCTTACATGTGATTTTTCATAGTTTCATTGACGTTTATCAACTGTGCTTTCATTTCCATTTTGTGTTCTCTCTCTCTTTTATAAAAAGTACTAGAGGCCTGGTGCACAAAAATTTGTGCACTCAGGGGGAAAGGGGGGGTCCCTCAGCCTGGCCTGTGCCCTCTTGCAGTCTGGGACTCCTCGGGAGATAACGCCCTGCTGGCTTAGGCCTGCTCCCGGGTGGCAGAAGGCAGGCCCAATCCCTAGGTGCAGCCCCTGGTCGGGCTCAGAGCAGGGCCGATTGGGGAGTTGGGGCGCCGCCCCCTGTCATGCACAGAGCAGGGCGGATCGGGAAGTTGCGATGCCACCCTCAGTCACGCTCAGGGTAGGGCCAATTGGGGGGTTGGGGCAGCGCCCCCTGTCACACTCAAGGCAGGGTAGATGGGGAGGTTGTGGCGCCACCCCCTGTCAAGCACAGAGCAGGGCCCATCAGGGGGGTTGGGGCTCTGTACCCTGTCACGCATAGAGCAGGGTCGATCAGGGGGTTGGGGAGCTCCCCCCGTCATTCACAGAGTAGAGCCGATAGGGGAGTTGGGGCACCGCCCCCTGTCACACACAGAGCAGGGTGGATCAGGGGGTTGGGGCGCCGCCCTCTATCACCCACAGAGCAGGGCCGATAAGGAGGTTATGGCTCTACCCTGTCACACACAGAGCAGGGCCCGTGGGGGGGGGGGGGGTTGGGGCGCTGCACCCTGTCACACACAGAGCCGCAGGGCGATCAGGGGGTTGGGGAGCTCCCCCGTATCAGGCACAGAGCAGGGCTGATCAGGAGGTTGGGGCGCCTTCCCCTGTCACAAACAGAGCAGGGTGGATAGGGAGGTTGTGGCCCCGCGCCCTGTCACACACAGAGCCGCAGGGCGATCAGGGGGTTTGCGCGCTGCCCCCTGTCACGCTGATCCTGGTTCGGGGAGGCCTCGCAGCTCCACTGATCCCAGTGCTGGGAGGCATATTACCCTTTTACTATATAGGATAGAGGCCTGGTGCATGGGTGGGGCTGGCTGGTTTGCCCTGAAGGGTGTCCTGGATCAGGGTGGGGGTCCCCACTGGGGTGCCTGGTCAGCCTGGGTGAGAGGATGATGGCTGTTTGCAGCTGGTCACACACCCTTCAGGGTGGGGGTCCCCACTGGTGTGCCTGGCCAGTCTGAGTGAGGGGCTGAGGGCTGAAGCTCCCAACTGCTCCTTTTTTTCTTTTTTCTTTTTAAATTCTGGGCCAGCTTTAGCTCTGGCTCCAGCTCTGAGGCCTCTGCTGCTGAAAGCAGGTATCTGGTTTGTTTGGGTTCTATAATCGAAACAATGTATAACTCCAGCTCTGAGATCCCGGCTCACTGAAAGCAGGTTTCTGGGGCTTTGTTTAGCTTCTATATTTGTTACATGTTTCAAACTGCAGGCTCAGAGGCCGGCAAGGCAGGCAGGGAAGGTTGGAGTCCTCCGTCACTGAAGCAAGCAAGCCTCATGTTAGTTTCAAGCTGCCTGGCTGCCGGCCGCCATCTTGGCTGGCAGTTAATTTGCATATCGCCCTGATTAGCCAATGGGAAGGGTAGCGGTTGTACGCTAATTACCATGTTTCTCTTTTATTAGATAGGATATGTCCGGATT
Source organism: Myotis daubentonii (assembly GCF_963259705.1). Lineage (NCBI taxonomy): Eukaryota > Metazoa > Chordata > Mammalia > Chiroptera > Vespertilionidae > Myotis > Myotis daubentonii. The sequence continues at coordinate 39,925,725 of NC_081841.1, forward strand.
TACACTTGACATGATTCTCATTATCCTATAATATTTCTTCCCCTTTAGAGATTCCCAAAACAACTAGATCCTGGCCAATTTCTACATATTTTAATTTTTTTTTTTTTTTACCAAAATGCTCTTAAATTCTTTCATCATATGCTCTTAAACATATACTACAAGCTGTGCTTTCGAATGTTACTTATTTTTCTATACAAAATATAGATATTCATTAAAGTTCTCACACTTAAAATACTTACATGATTATTATTACATCTCAACTTTGCTTTTGGTCTGGATGGAAGCCCCAGTGATGACTCAGTTCATTCTATAAACCTGAAGTCTAATTTCCTAAAATAGACAATAGCTGAGCTATGTTTATGTCATAAATTAGTGAACCAATAGTATATAAAATTATAAATGTGGCTCCTGTTTTGTTTTATTTATTTATTTATTTATTTATTTATTTATTTATTTACTTACTTATTTATGAGAGAAAGAGAAAGGAGGAGGGGGAAGGGAGGGTGTGAGAGAGAGAGAGAGGAGAGAGAAATTGTTGTTCCCCTTAGTTATGCATTCACTGGTTGCTTCCTGTATGTGCCCTGATGGAGGATTGAACCCACAACATGGCATATTAGGATAAGGCTTTTATCCTGAGCTACCTGGTGAGGGCTCTGGTTCTTGTTGTGAGAAAGAAATTCATCCTATCTAATAAAAGAGAAACATGGTAATTAGCCATACATCCACTACCCTTCCCATTGGCTAATCAGGGCAATATGCAAATTAACTGCCAGCCAAGATGGCGGCCGGCAGCCAGGCTACTGACACGAACAGGAGGCTTGCTTGCTTCAGTGACGGAGGACTCCAACGTTCCCCGCCTGCTGCTGCTGGGCTCTGAGCTGCTAAGAAACATTGTTACAAATATAGAAGCTAAACAAAACCCCAGAAACCTGTTTTCAGCCGGGATCTCAGAGCTGGAGTTGCAACAAAGTTTCAAATACAGAAAGTAAACAAAGCCAGAAACCTGCTTTCAGCAGCCAGGTCTCACAGCTAAAGCCGGCTCTCAGCTCCAGTGACAGCCATAAATCCAAGAATAAAAAAAAAAAAAAAAAGGAAAAAAGGAGCGGTTGGGAGCTTCAGTCACCCGCCAGCCTGAAAACAGCCCTCAGCCCCTCACCCAGACTGGCCAGGCACCCCAGTGGGGACCCCCACCCTGAAGGGGTTGTGACCAGATGCAAACAGCCATCATCGCCTCATCCAGGCTGGCCAGGCACCCAAGCAGGACCCCCACCCTGATCCAGGACACCCTTCAGGGCAAACCAGCTGGCCCCCACCCGTGCACCAGGCCTCTATCCTATATAGTAAAAGGGTAATATGCCTCCCAGCACCGGGATCAGCGGAGCCGAGAGGCCTCCCAGCACCGGGATCATTGTGATGGGGCAGCGCGCAAACCCCCTGATCGCCCTGCGGCTCTGTGTGTGACAGGGGGCGGGGCCACAACCTCCCTATCCGCCCTGCTCTGTTCGTGACAGGGGAAGGCGCCCCAACCCCCTGATCGGCCCTGCTCTGTGCCTGATAGGGGGAGCTCCCCAACCCCCTGATCGGCCCTGCTCTGTGTGTGACAGGGTGGAGCCGCAACCTCCCCATCGGCCCTGCCCTGAGTGTGACAGAGGGGAGTGCCCCAACCCCCTGATTGGCCCTGCTCTGTGGGTGACAGGGTACGGAGCCCCAACCCCCCTGATGGGCCCTGCTCTGTGCATGACAGGGGCTGGCACCCCAACTCCCCAATCGGCCCTGCTCTGAGCCCAGCCAGGGGCTGCGGGGTAGGCACCTAGGGTTTGGGCCTGCCTTCTGCCACCCGGGAGTGGGCCTAAGCCAGTAGGTCGTTATCTCCCAAGGGGTCCCAGACTGTGAGAGGGCACAAGTGGGGCTGAGGGACCACCCCGCGCCCCCCCCCCCCGCCAGTGCACAAATTTTTGTGCACCAGGCCTCTAGTTTAAATATAATTGCCTTTGTATTTATCTGAAGCATGCACTGTATGCTTTTTATGCGTTTTTTTTCCTACTTGATCTCTCTAGAGGTAAATGTTAAGTTTTGTCTTATGGATGACTGATAAAACTTTTGGTCCTAAAGTGAAAAATATTTAAAAAAAAATTAATCTGGTGTGTTGTAACATGAGTTATGTCATCCATCCCTACCCCTGTTCCTGTGCACATCCTTCAACTAATTGTCCTTTCTCAGGGCCCTACATGTTCAGCTTCATTATAGGTTTCCATAGTCTGGAAAGCCTACTTCTCACGCCCTTGCTACTCCCATTGCTTCAATGGTTTATTTCGATTTTCAGTTTTACTAACTGCTTCAGGAGTGATGTTTGGAAACATGAACAAAAATCATCAATGATATTTTACTTGACTTATTTTGCATTGCTTAAAATGACTTGTAATTCTTAGATATACATTGGGGATAGAAGAGGAAGTGGTAGAAAGTGAGAGAGGAGTACATGGCTTTAGGAGAGAAGCTTATATGAACAGTTGAACATCATTTGCCAATTGTGAGGCCTTGGGCAAGGTACATAACCTCTCTGTGCCTTAATTTCCCCATCTGTAAAATAGTAATATTATTATTTTCATATTATGATTATTGTCAATTTCCTAGCATTCTTATAAGTTAATATATGTAAGATGTAATTTTAAAAGGTAATGTAAAAAAGCATTTCTAAAATGGAATAATTTTAGGAGAAATAGTGATTTTGTTTGACTTGTTTTACTAAAAATTATTTGTGCAAGTTGGTTATGTAGCCATGGCATCAACTGGGTTTCTGTGGTTACAAAAAAATAATTACTCTTCTACATCTTTGCAACAGAGAAGTGTCCTGGTCAGTGTGACTCGGCTGGAGCATTGTCTTATGAACCAAAGGGTTGCGAGTTCGATTCCAGGTCAGGGTACATACCCAGGTTGCAGGTTCAAACAGCCAATTGATGTTTCTCACATCAATGTATGTCTCTCTCTCTCTTTCCCTTCCTCTCTCTCTAAAAATCAATTTAAAAATGCTTTAAAAATGCTTAGAACAGGGCTTATCATAGATTAGCATTCAAGATAGTTTTTTTAAAAAATGTTGAAGAAAATGACAAATTAGGTTGGAATTAATCTTTACATCCGTTAACTAAATTGAACATCAAGAGTTTGTAAGGGAAAAAAAAAGAGTTTGTAAGGGGTTTTTCTGAATCACCCAAAGACTGTAGTTGAAATAAATTGTCAATGAGGTTGTATAGCTCTGTCTAGCATGTGGCCATGGACAGGGCATAGCATCTTTTGGTCTCTCAGTATCCTCATGAAAATAGGCTGGTATATCCAGAAACTTCAGTAGGAGAAATCAGAGGACAGAGTAGAGAACTATTATGACATGTGCTTGGTACTTATTAGAAAATTTCAAGCCCTGGCCAGGTGGCTCAGTCAGTTGGAGCATCATCCCTCTGTGGACTTGATTCCTGGTCAGGGCACATACCAAGGTTGCAGGTTCAATCCCCAGTTGTATGGGAGTCTCTCTCTCTCTCTTTCTCTCTCTCTCTCTCTCTCTCTCTCTCTCTCTCTCTCTCTCTCTCTCTCTTCCTCTTTCCCTTCTTCTCTCTCTAAAATAAATGGAACCATATCCTTGGGCAAGGAGTAAAAACACTTTCAAAAATAGCAGAAAAAAAGAAAATGTCAAAAAATCTAAGAAGTTTAGCTGGGCATGCAACACAGTGCCAAATCATCTAACTTTCCTCCACTGGCAACGAGAGAACACATTTCTAAAATGAAATGATTTTAGGAGGCATAGTGATTTGTTTGACTTGGTTTACTAAAAATTATTTATGCAAGTTGGTTATGTAGCCATGGCATCAGCTGGGTTTCTATGGTTACAAAAACAATTACTCTTCTATAATCTTTGCAACAGAGAAGTGTTTGATTATGTTCTTAAAGTTGTTTTGTAGTTCAAGGAATTTTATTTCAACCTAAAGAGCAAAACTGAATGTTTAACTCTTTTCCTGAACTGTTCCTAATTTAAAAGAATAAGAGGAGAAAGTTAGATTATGGAGATGTCAACTGCGTGCATTATGTTTTGCATTTAGAATTACACATTCAGGCAGGTCACTCTGCAGGGCCCACACACTGGCCCCAGCATCTGCTTATGTGTTCCAGGTCGCTCATTTTCCATTGCCTGTGACTATTACTTCCTCTATTACCCTGTCTTCTCCTCTCTCAGCAGACCGACAGAAAAAATAGAGTCCCTAACCTTTTATTTATTTTTTAAAATTTTCTCCTGATCTTATTTACATAGATAAAAGGGAAAAACACAAAGACCTCAATAAGAAAATTGCACAAGATGGAAAGAGAGAAGAAATATCAATGGTAAATAACTAATAGTAATGGTTTTGGTCAGAAGGTTCAGTCTCATTAGTTATCAACAAAATGTAGATTGAAATGACAGTAAGATGATCCTTCTTTTTTGCCTGTAAAATCAGCAAGACATTTTTTTAATGTATGTTTTTTTTTTTTCCCCAGCAAGGATTTTTAAAAGTAATAATACGCAGCATTGGTAAAAGTAATAACACTCATCTCCACAACAGGGTGAACTTACTCCTTCATGGGAAGACTGGAGGATCAACTTCAATTGATGTGAAAATTAGCGCCTTCAAAACATGCATGCTCTTTGACCCAGTAATTCCACTCAGAGTAAGTTCTATACAGGTAAAACAATAGGAGAATGAGTGCAAGTATTTTTTTAAATTAGTTTTAAAAAATCTTAAAAAATTAAAAAAGATGTTTTTATTGATTTTATAGAGAGAGACAGTGAGAAAGAGAAAGACATTGATCAGCTGCCTCCTGCACTCCCCCTACTGGGGATCAAGCCTGCAAACCAGACATGTACCCTGACTGGGAATCCAACCGGTGACCTCTTGGGTGCATGGGATGACACTCAACCAACTGAGCCACACTGGGCAACATTTATTTTAAATACTTGACTATGAGCTAAGCACAGATCTGATATCTTTGCATGTATTTTGTCATTTAATCCTCATCAGAACTCTATGAGGCAATACTATTACTCCCTGATTACAAAGGGGGAAACTGAGGTACAGAGAAGCTAAGTAACTTACTGGCTCAAGGGCACACAGGCAGGAAGTGGCTCCAACTTCAGAGCCAGGCCCTGAACCACTCTGCTCCACTGCCTAGTTCTGAAAAAGAGTTAAGGCAGCAGGCAGAGCAATATAAAACAAGATAATTTCAAGAATTCTGCAGAAGAAAAAAAAAGCAATGGTGGGACATAAAACAGGGCTAGGAATGATACAGGTGACACGGTGGGTCATTATCATCCCTGCTTCTCTGCCTGGTTGGATTCATGGTGGTTGCAAGTTTCAAGTATTCTCGCTCTCTTTCTTCCCTCCTCCATATCTCTCATTCACTTATCAGAGAATATTATGTTGCAATAGTCAGCATCTGGAAGGAAGCTTTCTTATTTGTTTCAGAGGCACTGAAATCACATCCAGAGAGCCTATTAGTCAAGGTTTTGTAAGGGCACGGTCATTTGCTTCTCTTTCCACACCATCAGCAACTGTCTTTTTAAAAATTTTTATCATGTACACAATGATGGGAGAGTTGAGTCCTGCTTTCTAAGTGAGAAAGCTTGTGTGTGTGTGTGTGTGTGTGTGTGTGTGTGTGTGTGTGTTGAACAACTCCTGGCCACTGAGAAAAAGTTGACCTATTGATCCCACAGCCTCCTGGTTACACAGAAATTGCTTTTTCCCCACTTCAATCTCTTCTTTCCTCTCGGTAGTTCTCCATCCTCGACTCTTCTTTATTCTCTTTCACTCTGACTTTGCCTTCACCTCCTTTTGTGACTCTTCATCATTGCTTTTCATATTGATTAAAGTGGCCGTTTTAAGAGCATATAATATTTAATTATGGAAGCCAACATAATGATCCAGTTCAGGGCTTTGGAGTTATGGTTCAATTTTTGGCTTCATCACTTAAGAGTTGCCTGACTTTGGGAAATCATTCCACTTTTTCTTTCACCATCTGTAAATTGGGGGTAATGGTTCCTACCTCAAAGAGTTGCTGTTAGGATGGGAGAGAATGCATGTGCCATACTCAGAAGATTGCTTGGCACGTGGTCTCAGTAACGATTAGCTCGTATTATTTGAAAATGTTTATTGTAGGGGATTGTTGATACTGTACTTAGGAAACTTCATGCAACTTTCCTTTATTGAAGAATCCAGAGAACTCCTGGGGCAAGAAATAATGGCACTTAGAGGCTTCCTGGGTGCAGGCACCATAGGGACTTTTTTCTTTTCTCCTTTTCTGATAGTGATCTTGTGATAAGCTGGGCACAGAAAGCTTGGACAAGGGCAAGCATCTTTTGCAAAGACTTTCCTCGGGTGGAAATTACCTTGTTGAGTGTGAGGTGAACCAGGCCAAGGGAGGGAGGAGGGAGATGGGAGAAAGCAGGAAGTGGGGAGAAAGCAGGCGCCTTGGGGCACGTCTGATAGGCGTGGGATGCACAGCGTTGGGCCGGGGAAGAACCCCGAGAGCCCAGGCTGGAAAGATGCGCGAGCCCGGAGCGCATCAGTTACTGCTTGCTTTTCTTTGGGGCAGACGCTGAGTCCAGGCAGTTTGCAGAGCCGGGGCGCCCACGCCACTGTCGGGGGCTTGGATGTCCGCCGGGTAAAAAGCCCTGGAGGCTCTCCCGCCCGAGGCGAACCGGCTGGGCGGGCGGGGCGCAGGCTCCCGCCCCGCGTCCAGCAGCCGCCGCGCCTCCGCCTGCGTCCCGCGCGCCCCCCGGTGCAGTGGGTGGCGGCTGCGGCCTCGCGCGCCCCTGCGGGACGCGCCTCGGGACGTCGGGTCCTTCCCTCCCCCCCCCCCCCCCCGCCCGCGACTCCGTCCGCCTCCCGCCTCCCGCTGGGCACTGGGGCCAGGCGCGCAGGGAGGGGGTGGGCCCGGACTGCATCATTCCGCACCGGCTGCGGCGCGGCCAGAGGGAGCAGGTGGAGTGAGCGGCGGGCAGAGACCGGAGCGCGGGGTCGCGGCGACTGCAGTGACGCTGCCCGGGAGACATGGCGGCCCAGCGCCTCTGAATAAGCAGAATCCCGAGCCCGTGGCCGCCGGGCCGCCGCCGGGGCCATGCCGCTCGGCCGCTGAGCGCACGCAGGGGCCGGCCGGCCAGGAGGACGCTCGCGGCAGCCGCGGCCGCCTCGCCCCTGTCCTCGCCGCTGCATTCTCCATGTTGCGCTGCACGGCAGTGTCTCGGGCGGTGTAGCTACTGCTGCTGCCAGAGGAGCACACAGGACCCTGCTCTGCTCGTTCATCCAGCCACACTTTTCTTTTCCATTTTTTTAGCCCCTTCCCTCCCCATTTCCTTCTCCCTTGCTCCGCCTGCCTGGCATCCATCTCCCCCGCCCTGTGACCCCCTCCCGACTCCGCGCACCGGGGCTATGGCCGCAGAAGAGGTGTTGCAGACGGTGGACCATTATAAGACTGAGATAGAGAGGCTGACCAAGGAGCTCACGGAGACGACCCACGAGAAGATCCAGGCTGCTGAGTACGGGCTGGTGGTCCTGGAGGAGAAGCTGACCCTCAAGCAGCAATATGACGAGCTGGAGGCTGAGTACGACAGCCTCAAGCAGGAGCTGGAGCAGCTGAAAGAGGTGAGTCGCCTGTCACCCCTTCCTTCCTCGCCCCCCCCCCCCATCCCCAACCTCATCCCCACTCATTTATAACGAAGTCGGAAAGGATGCTATTGAAAGGATTGTTTCTTCATCTTAGAGCCCTTTGTTGATAAGAGAAATTGAAAGGGTCCATTGTTTTCCCCACAAGAGAAAAATTGCCCAGGAAATGAATGCATAAGCTGGAATTTGGGGGGTAGTGGCTGCGGGGGTGGGAGATTCATGAGCCTTGGAGTCCCAGCACTCTGAGGTGACATTCCACTGGGTCGGAACGTATACACCCAACTTCACAAAACTGCTGCTACTGCAAACCCAGGTTTCAGCGACAATCCCATAATCCACAAAGGCGATGAGTAGGGTTTGTGTTCAGGACCCACAATTTCAGGAGGTAGAATCGAGGGTACCTCCGCCTTCTGCTGAAGGTAACCACTTCTTGATGAGAGAGGGAACTGTTAGGAGAAGTCCCTGCCAATCCCATGTGACAGTCTTCCTTCTCCTGGGCTTGACTTATTCCTGTCATCTGGCTGAGGGAGAAAAACAACTCTGCTGGACGGTCCCACTGCCCTGCTTTCCCCTGAGTGAGGCCGGCTGGGCCATGCACAGGTCTTATGAGGTCACCCTGACCAGGGACAGTTTAACTCCCGCACCAATGGTCTGAAGAATGGTATAGATCAGATACGTGGGTAGACCTGCGCTTCACAGGAGGCTCTTGTGTTTGAAATGACTGTATTTATAACGCGAGACTGTCACAAATGGACACTTGTCCTCTTTAGTCTTTTGGAATTTGGCTTCTTTTAGAGACTGGCTAATGGATTGGAAGAAAAGAACACATATGCTTTGATTTCCTATCAACAACACTCATAGGAATATACATAGTATTGAAGGAACTCAGCCTGTTTCATCCCATTTCTGAGACACTATGGGTAGCAAGTAGCTGGTAAATACATTTAAATGTACACATTGCTTGGCAAGTCTTTATTTTTAGGTGCACATTGAAATGTTAATTCTGATTTTGTATATAATATAAAAAATGCGTTTCTTACAACACACTCAGTTTTTTGGGGGGCGAGGCGGGGGCATCTTATTTTGTGTTGTTACAGTTTACAACATTTATGGCATAACTAATCAGCTTGCCTTCTATTTGAGTATATAATATGGTAAGCATTTATACTTTCAGGTACCTCTTATTTTTATTCTGATGCCTAAATGCCCCCCAAATTAATATATGGTAAAAATTCTACCTGGAAATCAGATTTTTGTGTACCAGGCTGTAAATTTCTTGTTCATGTTTCTCTGACCATGTACATGTCTGTTCTAAAAACAGCTGGACTTACTGGTATTTTCCAGTTTAGATTGGGTCTTGGGCTGATGTGTTTAAACCCAGTCAGACTAAACCTTATGAAGTCAGGAAACAGGATGATGATTGTAATTCTCAGAGATATTTTGATGTTGCCTACATCTATCATCATGGCTTTGCCAAGACAAGGAAGTGCAAACCAGGCAGTGTTAGGCCATCACGTCCTTGATAAAGGAGGAAGACTTATTTTAGTGAAATGGAGTAGAACGGTTACCTGACCTTCCCGCTCGATTTAAATAACCCTTCCAGGTTTTTTTTGTGTTTTTTTTTTCTGTGTCATTGTACTGACCATGTAGAGTAAACCTTAATGCAATTGTTTTTTGCCTTTACTAGACCATGAGCTCTTAGGCAAGGAATCTGACTTAATTTACTTTGCCTCCAAAGTCTTTAACACAAAGCCTCTCATAGTGAGTGTGCAATAAGAATTTTAAGAAAGAATAAATGTATACTGGAAGACGATATCTTTATCAAGCATTCACTAGTCAATAATGATTAGTGTCAGAGAAAGACCAAGAAAATTAGGAGGTATGGAAAGGGACTAGTGTTAAGAAACTACCTGTATTGCTTTCTCAGCAATAGTGGGGAAAATGACAAAACAGTGTCTTGTAAGAATAGTATAACACTGGTTTCTTAACAGAGAATAATGCAAACACCATTTTTTTTTTTATGTAAGAAATTTGAGGCATGTTTTATTCTTTATAACAGGAGGGTAATAGAATTTATCAGGAGGATTTTTACCAAATGATACTTGTTTACATATGTGTTTTGGGTTGCATTTAGCATAAATGTAATTCAATTTTAGGTTCCTAATGACTGGCTTATACAACTATATAAAATATATTTTAGGGTAGCCCAGCCAGTGTGGCCCAGTGGTTGAGTGTTGACAAATGAGCCAGGAGGTCACTGTTCAATTCCCAGTCAGGGCACATGCTGGGGTTGTGGGCTTGATCCCCAGTAGTGGGTGTGCAGAAGGCAGCCAATAAGTGATGCTCTCTCAACATGGATGTTTCTATCTCTCTCCCTCTCCCTTCCCCTCTGAAATCAATACAAATATATTAAAAATACATATTAGGGTAATAAAATAATTATACTTGATCATTTGATAGTGAGACCTGTTATTTTTATTCTTTTACTACAATATATACTTTGGTTGGGAGTATTATTTAGCTTTTTAAAAGATATATATGATTTTAAAGAGAGAGAAAGGGAGAGCGAGAGAGAGAAACATCAATGTGACAGAGAAATGGCGATTGGCTACCTGCCACATGCAACCAGGGATTGAGCCCGCAACCTGGGCATGTGCCCTGATTGGGAATTGAGTAAGCAACCCTTCGGTGCAGGGGATGATGCTCAACCAACTGAGCCACACTGGCCAGAGCAGGAGCATTTTTAAATGAGTTAAATCAGTCTCAAAAATATTTCCTGTTTAAAAGTATATTCAAAATAATTGTGCAAACTAAAATACTCCAATGATGATAGCACATAGAAGTCATTTTTGAAAAACATGCTTTCTGAGTGCCCTGATTTTTCAAGAGGAAGTTTTGTTCATTTTCATGTATATACAACAAATAATATATATCTAGAACACTAAGTATAAAATACATCTTTGGCTTCTTTATTTTTTAAAAAAAATATTTTTTTATTGATTTCAGAGAGAAAAAGAGAGAAGGAGAGAGAGATAGAAACATCAATGATGAGAGAGACTCATTGGTTGGTTAGCTCCTGCACACCCCCTACTGGGGATTGAGCTCTGACTGGGAATCCAACCTTGACCTACTGGTTCATCATAAGTTGACATTCAACCACTGAGCCACACCAGCCAGGCATCCTTGGCTTGTTTCTAGGCTCTTGCAACAAATATGATTCATTACAAAATAATTGGAATGAGAATGTCAATAGAAAAATACTGTACTAAGTCCAAGTTGGACATTAGTAGTTTGCATTGTAGCAATTTGGCTCAGTCTTTATAGGTCATTTTGTTTTTGAGTCAGCATCCAGCAGTGCTGCTGCCTTCCTTCCCAGGCCAGGTACTGCCCTGACAGTAATGCGAGTGAGCAGTGTTGCCTGGAGATGTACAAATTAAGATGATGAAGTTATTACTTTTTTTTTAGCCATGTCTTTTCTCTGTTCAGATTGCTTTTTGGCCTGGGCTGATAACACTCAGGCCTCTACCCTGTGCCTACACGACTGCTGTAATTGTGTTCCCAAAAGAACACACTTCAAAGAAAAGTACTAAGGATCTGAAATGGGATGACGTCTGACATCACCATGGTCTCCTTTTCATTACACTTGGGCAGCTGGACAAAGCAGCATGTTCACTAGAATACTTGACCGTGCTTTGAGTTCACAGATAATGCTTGCTTTTCAGTGACCTGAGGGGCACCCATGCCCAATTATGCCCTGGCTGGTCTTATGTCTGGGATGTGTGTAAATCAACACGGTCTGTCCCCAGGCCAAAACAGTATTTGAAGAAGTCATGATTCTAAGATAACTTGAAAAACAAAAATATAAATGTATTTAAAAAACCCCCATAGACTTCAAATTTAAGGATTTCTTTTAAACTTAAAAAATATAGTTGAAATTTTAAATGTAGTAAAGTTTAAAAAGATCCCCTAAGAGAGGAATGATTCAGCATTTCTGGTATCATTTTAGAAAACATATCCGCATGACAGGACAACTTCAGAAAAGTTTCGCAGCTAGGTTACAATAGACTATGGACTAAGAATCTTCAACTCATTTTCTTCGTCTGTTTCTCAACCCTGATACCAAGGATAGACACCACCCGCTGAAGAAGCATTGTCTGGGCACTGGACATGGTGTTTTTTTTTCAGGGCCGTAGTGAAATCATTCAATAAATACATATTTAACTTACTTTTAGAAATTGTCACATTAGGGACCCAATGAAAGCCACTTAATTACCTGCCTTCATCTTTAAAGAACTAATTTCCCCCCTGCTTAAGAAAGATTGTTAGCTTATTTTATGCCTGTAAGTTCTAATCATGAAATCATTTTGAGGGGGAGGGTATAAAAAAAACACCAGATTTTTTTCCAATCTATGAATAAACATAGAGAAAGTTAATACTTTATTTGACTTAAGCTATTATTTTTCCCTTATTGCTTTTAAAGAAGAAATATTTACATTTATTATTCAGTTTATTATCAAATTAATCAAACATCTAAAATATATCAGCATAAGCTCTGGGAAACTGAACACCTTCAAAAACAATCATAACCTCTTTCAATCACATTTCTTTATTTTTTTTTTTTGACCCAATTGCTTTACCTTGCATCATCCCCTCTTTTTATTTCAATTCAACATTTCAGCAGTGGCAAAGTTATTTCTCAGATATAATTTCACGAGATTTTATACTCTTCCATCACATCTTTTTTTAAATTTTTTTATATGTATTTTATTGAGTTTTTACAGAGAGGAAGGGAGAGAGATAGAGAGTTAGAAACATCGATGAGAGAGAAACATCGATCAGCTGCCTCCTGCACATCTCCTACTGGGGATGTGCCCGCAACCCATGCCCTTGACTGGAATCGAACCTGGGACCTTTCAGTCCGCAGGCCGACGCTCTATCCACTGAGCCAAACCGGTTTCGGCTCTTCCATCACATTTACCATGTTTGCACGAACATGAACAGCGGCCATGGCTGGAAGATTTTTTTTTCAGAATTTCATGCTTACAGATATTCTTCCCTGTTGTCCCTTTAAATGCACTTGTACTTTATGGGTATTGATATTGTGTTCCAGGTTGACAATATATTTACTTGTATGTTGAAAAATACAGTAAAGGACTTTCTCACACATAAGGTTATACCTATAAATATGGCTTTGAAGGAGAGGAGGACATGAAGAGATGCATAGTCTTACCATTAAATCATTCATTATGGTAAAGAAAGGCATGTGCAGTCAGGCGGCAGGAGATGAAAGAGGGAAAGCGGTAGTGGCTACATTTGGTCTTGGGACTGCGGAACCATTAAAAGGAAGTGTTTGGTGCCTTACATCTTATTTAATTGTCCAAGTAACTTGGGGGCTTCTTGCCCATTTTTACAGGTAAGAAACACGTTGCGTGCCTTACTTTTATTTCTTATACTACCCGTTTACGAGGCATTACTTGAATTATACTTGAAAGGTGAGGAAAATACGCTGGGCTTAGAGAGGCTAAGGATTCTTCTCAGGCTCCAGGAGGTGAAACCTAGTTTGGGAAGAGCCCACTTTCTTGTCACTGCAAAGAGTGAAACACCTCAGTCACAGTGCAGTTTATTTATTTTAAAAAATATCTTTATTGATTTCAGAGAGGAAGGGAGGTAGAAATATCAATGATGAGAGAGAAAATCATTGATCAGCTGCCTCCTGCACACGCCACACCGAGGATCGAGCCCACAGCCCGGGCACATGGGCATGTGCCCTGACCAGGAATCGAACTGTGACCTCCTGGTTCATAGGTCAGTGTTCAACCCTGAGCCATGCCGGCTGGGCAGTCCCAGTGCAGCTTAGAAGGTCATGGTGTTGGTCACAGAGGGTGGGTTGAAGCTGTGCCAGGGCAGAAGGGATAGTGAGGAGGGGATGAACCTGGGAGGTGTAGGGCAGAGCTCAGTGTTGGATGTGACTGGAAGTAGTGAGTTGAGAGTCTCAGGATGGATAGATAGTTCCATTCACGAAGGAAGGTCCCATGGCCCGGAGCATTTTTAGAGAATGGAGTTGATGGCCAAAGATACATGAGTCCTTTTAATTCATGTTTTCTTTGAGAGGAGGCATGGGTTGCAAGAGGAATTCAAATACTCAACTTTCAATAAAACAAATGAATAATCCGTGTACTTGGTTGCCCAAACCTAATTTCCAGAATATGGAATATATGAACACTTTAACTACATTTTCACTAACTAATTCAGATTGTATTCTGAATTAGGAGATGTGCAGACTAGTAGACAGTGGGCAGAGAAGCTGGGTTGGCACAGTGAGGACTTCCAGGGCAGCCTCAGTGGAAAACTAGCTCTCGCTGACCTCTCTGGAGGGAGGAGTGGGAGCAGCAGCACCTCCCTCACTGACTGGTACTTGAAATTCCATTAGTGCTTTTAAGTGTTTAAAAAAATTTTTTATAAGAGGTTAGTTGCACTTTAAAACTTACAGTTGTATAATTATGACAGTTTCTGGCTATCATCCCAGCTAGATAAAATCACATACAAATTAATAAATTCCCCTTCCTCTCCTCTCAAATCTGTCTGTATTGCTACTACTATGGTGGGTATTCTCTTATACTTGTTTTAAATATGTTTAAACATACGAATTCATATGCAGGGTTTTTTGTTTGTTTGTTTGTTCTTGTTTTTATAAAAGTGAAATTGTGCCATACATACTACTCTGCAACCTGGCATTTTCCATTTACGAGTATGCACTTTTAAAATGCAGTGTTTTGTAGGACAGGACTGTATTTTAAAAAAATGTATTTTTATTGATGTCAGAGAGGAAGGGAGAGGGAGAGGGAAAGAGAGATAGAAACCTCAGTGATGAAAGAGAATCATTGATTGGCTGCATCCTGCACACCCCACACTAGGGACCAAGCTCACAACCCGGGCAAGTGCCCTGACTGAGAATTGAACTGTGTGACCTCCTGGTTCATAGGTCAACCCTCAACCATGAGCCACACTGGCCGGGCAGGACTGTATTTTTAAGGCACTGATGTTTAAAATGTGAAGAAAATGGAATGGATTCGGGAAGAAAAGCAGAAAGCCTCAGGGGGTGTGGGTGGTAGTGGGGGTGCAGATGGGTGGTTCGTGTTCTCCCCTGAGAATAGCTTGGGTGGTAAGTGACAGAGAACACAAGTGTAGGTGTGTTTTAAAGAAATGGATGGAATTTGTTTGGTTACCCCATAGCAATCAATACCAAGGAAAAAGGAGGTTTTGTGGGCGAATTAGCAGAGAATCTGATTTATTGTCTTTTTGGCGAGAGGGAGGTATGTGTATCAGCATAATGGGTGGCTGGTGTCCACGGCCAGCAGGAGCCGGTCCCGCAATGTGGCCACTTCCTGTCCACACAGGGTCTTGGTGAGAAGCCAGGATGATTCAGGCAGTTGGGGCTCATTACGTCATCCCCTCTTTGCCTGATGATACTTGAGTTTTGAGATGGCTGGTTAGGACCTTCTACAGCAGTGGTCGGCAAACTGCGGCTCGCAAGCCACATGTGGCTCTTTGGCCCCTTGAGTGTGGCTCTTCCTAAGCCTTAGGAGTACCCTAATTAAGTTAATAACAATGTACCTACCTATATAGTTTAAGTTTAAATAATTTGGCTCTCAAAAGAAATTTTAATCATTGTACTGTTGATATTTGGCTCTGTTGACTAATGAGTTTGCTGACCACTGTTCTACAGCATCTCTGATTCAGCATGTGAATACAGGCCATGGGGAGAAGAGGGTACAAGACAGGAAAATGTTCCACAAAACTGTTCTTCCTTGTGGCAATTGATACCTTTTCTTCCTGGGATTTAATTACTTTGTCTATAAAATTAAGGGTTTGGAATAGATAATCTCTATGATTTTTATTAGCTCTAAACTTCTACGACACTGTGTTTTAAAGTAATGTAGTCTGCTTATTTACCTACTTGTGCTTTGCTTTTCAAATTTATTCTACTTTTTTCCAAAGTACAGGTTACTCTTGCTTAGTTGCAGTAATTTTCACCTAGCCTTCAGGGATAGGCATCAACTCTTCTCTGTATTTTCCCTCCTTTCCATTTCCACTCTGGTTATTCAGCTGCAGCCAGGAAAATCCACCTGTTTTCATACTTGTACTGTACCCTTCCACAGGTTTTAAAAGATATATATTTTTATTGATTTCAGAGATGAAGTGTGGGTTGTGGGGAGAGAGAGAGAGAGAGAGAGAGAGAGAAAGAAACATCAATGATGAGAGTCATTGATTGGCTGCCTCCTGCACGGCCCACACTGGGGATCGAGCCTGCAACCCAGGCGTGTGCCCTGACTGGGAATTGAACTGTGACCTCCTGGTTCATAGGTTGACGCTCAAACACTGAGCCACGTTGGCCGGGCCACAGTTTAAGAAAAGAAAAAATTTTATAGTTCTCTTTTCCTTTGAATACCTGGCCCAAACTCATTTTCCTTCTGGATTCACTTTACTTCTCTAATCAGGCCTATGCTATTATGAAACTGATACATTGAGTTACTTTTCATTGACATTTTTGTACATGGCTTCAGAGAGCAGAACAGGGCTCAGTGGGTTCCTGGGAGCTAGATTTTGGATCAAAATGAAGAACTAACAGGTATAGCTTCCTGAGAATGGAACCAGGCAGCTTTCATTAGGAAATTGTGAGTTCCTGGTCACAAAAAATTTTAAGGAGATTCTAGCCAACCACATGCTGGGAATACCATCCTGGTGGGTTTATGCTGGGATAGGGGTTTATATAGAACAATCTCTAATGTGTCCTTTCTAGTCTGAATATTTTTTGACCTTATACCAGGTATTCCAAGTAATTTCATATGTTTCTGGATGTTATTGGTTTTTAAAAAAAATATTTTTATTGATTTGAGAGAGAGAGAGAGAGAGAGAGAGAGAGAGAGAGAGGTTTAGAGACAGAGAGAGAGAGAAACATCAAGGATGAGCGAGAATCATTGATTGGCTGCCTCCTGCACACTCCACAGTGGGGATGGAGCCTGCAGCCTGGACATATGCCCTGACCAGGAATGGAACTGTGACCTCCTGGTAAATAGATCAACACTCAATTGCCGAGCCATGCCGGCTGGACTGTTTCTGGTTTGTTTTTTTAAAATATATTTTATTGATTTTTTACAGAGAGGAAGGGAGAGTGATAGAGAGTTAGAAACATCAATGAGAGAGAAACATCGATCAGCTGCCTCCTGCACACCCCCTACTGGGGATGTGCCCGCAACCAAGGCACATGCTCTTGACTGGAATTGAACCTGGGACCTTTCAGTCTGCAGTCCGATGCTGTATCCACTGAGCCAAACCAGTTAGGGGCATGTTTCTGTTTTTTATAGTCCCTTCCCCACCACCAACCATATCACAGTGTTTCTAACATGGTTACATTTTTGTTTAGCATTTCATAGTTCCAGTATTTAGGACTTTTGAACATGTAGAATGTTTTCAAAGTGTATTAGAGGTTTGTCATTATTTTGATTTATGTTTTGCTTGATTTTCAGAAGAAAACTGATGTATAATAGAGAAATTTGAGATGACCACATCTGTAAATTTTGGGAAGTTTCAGTGAAACTATACATTTTTAAGCCACATGGTTGCTTCATTGTCAGCTCTTGATATGCCAATTGGAGTTTTTATTTTTCCTTAAATTGCCCATTACTTCTTGTTCTGTTTCATTTATTCATTCAAACGTGTGTCTTTTGAGGCTACTGTGTTGGGTACTATGCCACTTGCTGGAGGTACAATGTTGAACAAGAGAGACAGGAGGGAGCTGCCTGCATGGAGTTCATGTGTGAGACGGGGAGATAGTCAGCAAGCACACACGCGCTCTTCAGATGTGAGAATTGCCGAGAGTGAAGAGATGGAGCCTAGCTGGAGAAAGCGTGATCAGAAAAGTCTCTCCCAGGAGGTGACATTTGAGCTCAGGCCTGAATGATGAGAAGGAGTCACTCCTGTGGAGATTGGGGGAAGTCACTTTTAGGAAGAAGGACAAGTGCAAAGATTTTAGAACTCTGTAGTAGTGAGGGAACTGCTGGGCCACCATGTCCTGTAAAAATAACCATTCGTATTTGAAGAATGACCATCTATAAAATAGTATGTTGACTCTGGAGTTTTTGAATGAAATTTTGTGTCTCCACACTGGAAGTGTTTGAGCGGAGCCTCCATACCCCCTTGAGGGCTTCTGTTAGAAGAGGTGGATCAGAAACAGTGACTTGAAATACAGACTACTTATCAGGATCACCTGGGTGATTTCTAAAAATACTGCTGCCTGGCTCAGCCAGTGTTGCTAAGTGGTTGAGCATCGACCCATGAACCAGAAGATCACAGTTTGATTCCCGGTCATGACACATGCCGGGTTGCGGGCTCGATCCCCAGTGTGGGACGTACAGGAGGCAGCTGATCAATGATTCTCTCTCATTGGTCTTCCTTCCTTCCTTCCTTCCTTCCTTCCTTCCTTCCTTCCTTCCTTCCTTCCTTCCTTCCTTCCTTCTTTCCTTTTCTTTTCCTTTAAATCTTTATTGTTGAGATTATTACAGATGTCCCTTTTTTCCCTCCCATTGCTTTCCTCTACCCAGTTTCCGCCCCACCCCAGGCCTTCGCCACCCTGTTGTCTGTGTCCATAGATAATGCATATATACACATAAGATTTTTAAAAATATTTTTTCTTTTTTTTGCATATAAGATCTTTGTTAATCTCTTCCCACCTCCCCCACCCTCCTTCTCTCTGAGAATCATCAGGCTGTTCCATTTCCATGCCTCTGATTCTATTTTATTCACCAGTTTATTCTGTTCATTAAATTTCTTATTCATTTATTTTGATTTTTAAATTCAATTGCTGATAATATCTATTTTTTGCCATTTTGTTGTTCATATTTTTGATCTTTTCATTTTTCTTTTTCTTCCTCTTAAAGAATACCCTTCAACATTTCATGTAATACTGGTTTGGTGTGATGAATTCCTTTAGCTTTTTCTTGTCTGTGAAGCTTTTTATCTGACCTTCAACTCTAAATGATAGTTTTGCTGGGTAGAGTAATCTTGGTTGTATGTCTTTGCTATTCATCACTTTGAATATTTCTTGCCACTTCCTTCTGGCCTGCATAGTTTCTTTGGAGAAATCAGCTGACAGTCATATGGGCATTCCCTTGTATGTATGTACTTAAGTGCCTTTCTCTTGCGGCTTTTAAGATTCTCTCTTTGTCTTTTGCCCTTGGAATTTTAATTATGATATGTCTTGGTGTGGTCCTCTTTGGGTTCCTCTTGTTTGGGACTCTCTGTGCTTCCTGGACTTGTAAGTCTATTCCTTTCACCAGCTAGGGGAAGTTTTCTGTCATTATTTCTTCAAATAGGTTTTCAATAGCTTGCTCTCTCTCTTCTTCTGGGACCCTCATAATGCGAATGTTGGTATGCTTGAAGTTGTCCCAGAGGCTCCTTACACCATCTTCATATTTTTTGATTCTTTTTTCTTTTTGCTCTTCTGATTGGGTGTTTTTTTGCTTCCTCATATTTCAAATTGTTGATTTGATTCTCAAAATCCTCTACTCTACTGTTGAATCCCTGTATATTATTCTTTATTTCAGTTTGTGTATGCTTAATTTCTGACTGGTCCTTTTCCATGTATTTGGCATTCTCATTAAAATCCTTGAAAGTCTCACTAAGTCTCTTGGAGGTTTCTAGAAGATTCTTGAGTAACCTTATAACTGTGGTTTTGAACTCTAGATCCAGTAGATTGCTTTCTTGTATTTCTTTCATTTGTGACATGTTTCTTTGTCTCTGCATTTTGACTGTTTTCCTGTTTGTTTCTATGTATTGGATAGAGCTGCTATGTCTCCTTGAGTTGGTAGAGTGGCCTTGTGTAATAGGTGTCCTATAGGGCCCAGTGGCTCAGCCTCCCCAGTTACCTGAGCTGGGAGCTCTAGGTGCACCCTTTTGTGGGCTGTGGGCACAGTCTTGTTGTAGTTGAGACTTGATTGCTGTTGGTGTCACTGGGAGGAATTGAACTCCAGGGTATTTGGCTGTGAGGACCAGCCGTGCCTACAGTGGGAGAGCTGCTATGCAGGAGACACCTCTATGGAGTAGGACTTGCTTTGGTGCTCACTGAGTCTGCCCCTTGAGTGTGTCACTTATGGATGTGTAGAGTTGTAATCTGGTATGGTCTGACACTGATTACTGGGTACACTGACTCTTGGGTTTCCAGGGAGGTACAAAGTCTGCCACTGCCTAGAGCCACCCAGCAGGAGCTACAGAGAGATCTTCAGATTTCTCCTCTTTGTATCGGGTTTGGAAGTGCCCAGACGAGGCCTAGCTGTGAAGCAAGGCAGGCTGGTGCCGGTTTGGGGTGGGGGTGGGGGGTGAGGTAGGGTGGGGGGTGGTGTCTTGGGCCTTTTTTTGATAGATTTGGGGCTCCCTGACCCTGCTGCGGCTTGTTTGAGATTTTCAAGGACAGGCCATTCATATGCAAAAGCTGCTGCAGGCAGCTTGGTTGAGGTGGTAAATTGGATAAGGCGCGGTCCTAGGAAATCACCAGGGTGGAGCAAACAGAAATGGCTTCCAGTCAGCCCTGGGAGGTCCCAGCATAGGACAATGATCCCTGTGAGCACCTCCGTCTGGGAGAAAGCTGCCCTCAAGTTCCTTCCCTGATGTCAGATAGATGTGTCCCCCAGGGCCTCACCCTGGTGTGGAGCTCAGAGGAAGCAGGACCTTGTAAGTTCCAATTCATGGTGCCAGACTTTTAAGAGGACCAGCTGGGTCTCCAGCAGCCTCTGTGTCACCGAGCCTCAATCCACACTGGTTTTACAGCCCATAGTTCTTATTGCCTCTAGGGACTTCTTTTCCCAGCTCTGGGACCCTGGGCTGGGCATGTAGTGTGTGGCTGGGACCCCTTGCTCCTCCCAGTGGCCTCTGCAGAGATGATCTCCCTCCCAATTAAAAAAGCGGCACACGTGGGTGCCGGAGCAGCCCATTCCGCACCTCTGCATCTCCTACCAGCCTCAGTGCGCTTTCTTCGTTATTTCTCTAGTTGTAGGACTTCGATTCAGACAGCTTTCTGGCGATTCTGAATGATGGTCGTTCTGTATTTTAGTTGTAATTTTGATGTGGTTGTGGGAGGTGGTGAGTACAGGCATTTACCTACGCTGCCATCTTGGTTTCTCCTCAATGTTTCTATCTTACCCTCTCCCTTCCTCTCTGAAATCCATAAAAATCTATTAAAAAAAAAAGACTGCTGCCTGGACCCTACTCTGGGATAGTTCCATCAGAGTCCTTGGAGGTGGAGCTGGGGCTTCAGGGTGTTAACCCCCCTCTCGTAGGTGCAGCAGGGCTGATAACCTCTCTCCTAGAAACGCCAGCTCCAGGAGCAGATAACTCTGTAGGGATAGAAGTGTTTGGTAAGAAGAGCTGAGAAGTTATGAGCTCATATGTAAACATTGCACAATCTTTTTACTACTCTATTTTCTGGAAATGAAGACTCTCTAATGGCTTTCAGAAAACTATCAAACATCATCAAAACCTGCATTAGACAGTTAAGAGGTATGTTAAATGAGACTTTAATATTCTGTCCTCAGGGTTGGTTGCTAAAATTTCTTTTTAAAGTTATTCGTCTCTGTTATTGCATCCATTTTGTTTTTCTGTTCTGTTTCCAGTTGTTTATGCCAATTTTATAAGTTTAGAAATGGAATATTAAAAAAGAATTGCTTTGATAGATTGATCTTAAACTTCTGGAGTTCTTTCTTTCTTTCTTTTTTTTTTAAATCCTCATCTGAGGATATTTTTTCTGTTGATTTTAGAGAGAGAGGAAGAGAGAGGGAAAGACAGAGAGAAACATTGATGTGAGAGAAACACATCGATTGGCTGCCTCCTGCACATGCCCTGACCAGGGCCTGGGCCAGGGAGGAGCCTGCAATCGAGGTACGTGCCCTTGACTGAAATTGAACCCAGGACCCTTTGGTCCACAGGCTGACGCTCTATCCACTGAGCCAAACTGGCTAGGACCTGGGTTAATTTCCATTGTTGTTTCGGTTATATATGCTTACCATTTTCAAACATTTTATGGAGAAAAAGCACTACTCTAAAATGTAATATGTATCGGGTGTTTTCATCTTTAAATTTAGAATCAAGAGTAAGAAACCTGTTTACATTTATGGGAAATACACAATAACAGTAGCAATTTCCTTAAGAATGTTTTGTTGCAGTTTGGCGTGGGTCTGTAATAGAAGGTTCAGAATGATGGGTCTTTGTTTTCCTCTTGCATACTGCAGACTAATGTGGAATCAAATGCCACTGCTGAAGAGCCCTTAGCCATCAATTTTTGGAACTGAAAGAGGTTTATATTATAATGTGGATGTGCCTTGTTGATAAGCCTCACTGGTTACCATTTTATAGATGGTTTTAGGAGATTTTTCCAAGTTGACCTTGGTGTGAGGTAACTAGAAGGAGACAAGATAAGTTTAATCTTGTACACGACTTTTTTTTGTTGAGCTGAAGATACTATCATCTTGCAGATTCTCTCTTTGGTACCCCCCCCCCCCCCCCGCCCTGCTAAATCACAATCTGGCTTGCTTTCCGCTAATGCTGGCATGTGCACAGAGCCGTTAGGCTCAAAACCACAAGAAAATATAATTAGGAAGGAAAAGCAACAGTTAGAGAAAAAAGTCAATAATATAATGTATTTGAAAACCAATTAGAAATACCTTTTGAATTTTGAAAACCAATTGTAAATACCTTTCGACTCTTTGATGTTGTTGTTTTTAAAAAATTAATAAGGTTTTTAATTAGTGTTAGCAATTCAGAATTAACTGTGGTTTAATGATCTACATACTAAGATTCCCTTTTTGTTATTTTTTTTTTTTTTTTTGGTATGTATATGTTTATTATTGTTATACTAGTGGCCCAGTGCATGAAATTCATTCACGGGGGAGGGGGATGTTCCTCAGCTTGGCCTGCACCCTCTCCAATCTGGGACCGCTGGCTCCTAACCACTCACCTGCCTGCCTGCCTGATCACCCCTAACCGCTCTGCCTGCCGGCCTGATGGCCCCCAACTGCCCCCCCCACTGGCCTGCTCGCCCCCAACTACCAGCCCCTGCCAGCCTGATTGCCCCCAATTGCCCCCCCCCCCGCCAGCCTGGTCACCCCCAACTGCCCCCTCCCCCTCCTGGCCTGATTGCCCCTAACCACCTCTGCCTCGGCCCCACCGCCATGGCTTTGTCAGGAAGGACATCTGAGGGTCTCCCAGAAGGTCTCCTGGTCTAATTAGCATATTATCTTTTTGTTAGTATAGATTTTCTTGTTGAATTGATACTTTTACCAGTATATACTGTCCTTCTTTGTCTTTTGTAACAGTATTTGGCTTAAAGTTTATTTTGTCTGATATTAGTATAGCTATCCCAGCTCTCTTTTCGTTACTATTTGAATGGACTATCTTTTACTATCTTTTCACTTTCAACTTGTTTTGTCTTTGGATCTTTTTTTTTTTTTAATTAAATCTTTATTGTTCAGATTATTACATTTGTTCCTTTTTTTTTTACCCCCATAACTCCCCTCCTCCCAGTTCCCGCCCCACCCTCCGCCCTCACTCCCCACCCACGATTTTTGTCCAGTCTCTTCCCACATCTCCCACACCCCTTTCCCCCCCAAGAATAGTCAGTCCATTCCCTTTCTATGTCCCTGATTCTATTATAATCAACAGTTCATTCTGTTCATCAGATTATTTATTCACTTGATTCTTAGATTCACTTGTTGATAGATGCATATTTGTTGTTCATAATTTGTATCTTTACCTTTTTCTTCTTCTTCCTCTTCTTAAAGGATACCTTTCAGCATTTCATATAATCCTGGTTTGGTGGTGATGAACTCCTTTAGCTTTTCCTTATCTGTGAAGCTCTTTATCTGACCTTCAATTCTGAATGATAGCTTTGCTGGATAAAGTAATCTTGGTTGTAGTTTCTTGGTATTCATCACTTTGAATATTTCTTGCC
Source organism: Myotis daubentonii (assembly GCF_963259705.1). Taxonomy (NCBI): domain Eukaryota; kingdom Metazoa; phylum Chordata; class Mammalia; order Chiroptera; family Vespertilionidae; genus Myotis; species Myotis daubentonii. Next base: position 39,949,404 of record NC_081841.1, read on the forward strand.
ACTCCCTTCTGGCCTGCAAAGTTTCTGTTGAGAAATCAGCTGACAGTCGTATGGGTATTCCCTTGTAGGTAACTGAGTTACTTTCTCTTGCTGTTTTTAAGATTCTCTCTTTATCTTTTGCTCTTGGCATTTTAATTATGATGTGTCTTGGTGTGGTCCTCTTTGGATTCCTTTTGTTTGGGGTTCTCCACGCTTCTTGGACCTGTAAGTCCATTTCTTTCACCAGGTGGGGGAAGTTTTCTGTCATTATTTCTTGAAATAGGTTTTCAATATCTTGCTCTCTCGCATCTTCTGGCACCCCTATAATTCTGATGTTGGTACGCTTGAAGCTGTCCCAGAGGCTCCTTACACTATCCTCGCATTTTTGGATTCTTTTTTCATTTTGCTTTTCCGGTTGGATGTTTTTTGCTTCCTCGAAATTCAAATCATTGACTTGATTCTTGCGCTCCTCTGGTCTGCTGTCGGGCGTCTGTTTAATATTCGTTATTTCAGACCGTGTGTGCTTAATTTCTAGTTGGTTCCCCAATATAAGATCGAGGGTCTTATTAGTTTTCGTGTAGATCTCATTAAGTCTATCGGCAGCTTCTAAACAGTTCTTGAGAGACCTTAAAAGTGTGGTTCTGAACTCTATTTCTTCCATTGACAATTTTGTCCTGTTTCTTTGTCTCCACATTTTGTTATGCTTCTTTGGTGCACCCCCTAGTGGTCTTTGTTCGCAGTCTTATAGATAAATCTTGATTGTTGTAGCTAATTCCAGGGAGGGTTTGACCTCCAGGCCAAGTGGCTATGAGAATCAGCTGTGTCAGCAGTGAGAGAACTTCTGTCCTCTAGGGAGGTGCTAATCTAGCCTTTGCCTGAGGCTATCCGGCAAAGGCCTCTGTGCAGGGCTTGGGCAGGGCGGGTCACACAGGATCAACAGGGTGGGCCGGAGAGAGCAGTTATGGCGGCTCTCAGTCCTGTCCCCAGGGGCTCTGCCTCTCTGAGTCCCAGCACCCGCTGCAAGGCTCGGAGAGAAAGCTGCACTCGCTCTGACCGAAGCCAGACAGTCCGCTTCTCCCGTTTGAGCCTGGGTCCCTAAAGACTCGCCTGTATCTGGAGCTCAGAGTCTGCGACTCCCTCCTGATTGAAAACAACAACCGCGCCCTCCGCCGCCAGCCCGCTCCGTGCACTCCGCACCTCAGAATTTGACTTCAGCACTGCGCCTCCTCTGAGTGTCGGTATGTGTTTCTCTTTCCTCCTAGTTGTAGGACTTCCACTCAGCCAGTGTTCCTGTGGTTCTGGGTGATGTCCGTTCCGTGTTTTAGTTTCACTTTTGAAGTAGTTGTTCAAAGCAGCAAACTCCGGCGTTAACCTATGCCGCCATCTTGGTTCTCCTTCCCTTTTTGTTATTTTTAAATTTTATTTTAATTCTCACCCAAGGATATGGTTTTATTAATTTTAGAGACAGAGAGAGAGAGAGAAAGAGGGAGAGGAAGAGAGAGGGAATGAATGAAAGAAATGTTAGAAACATGGGTTGGTTGCCTCCTGTAGGCACTCTAACTGGGGATTGAACCCGTGACCTTTCAGTGTACAGGACGATGCTGCAACCAACTGAGCCACATTGGCCAAGGCCTATAATGGTTGACAAAGAATCATCACAGATAATATTCTAAAAAAAAAAAAAAAAGCCCACAATAACAACAACAAAAAAACCCAGTTGTAAAATATACAAGGAGCAGGGTACTATTGGCTCTACATCCATGTCATTACTTTGTATTGTCAGACTTTAGAATTTTTGCCTCACTGGTAGATGGGAAAGGGTATCTTATTGTAACTTTAGTTTGCATTTTTGTGACTATGAATGCGGTTAAGCATCTTCTTAAATGTTTATTGGCATTGAAATGTATCTCTTCATTGAAATGGTTTCTTATTTCTCTTACCCATTTTTCTACTGGGATTGTTTATATATCTGTGTTTTGTACACTAAGCCTTCCCAGCTGTATATGTCAGAACTTTCTTTTTCTAGTTGTGGTTGTCTTTTCACTCTCTCTGGGGTGACCTTTGATGGAGAGAACTTCATAATTTTAATTTAGTTGATTTATCACTCTTAATGTTTATAAGGTTTTTAAGAATTCATATTTCAGAAATCTTTTCTCACTATGTCATAAAAATATTCACCTATATTACTTTTAGAATATCTTATAGTTTTCTATTTAAATCTTTAATTCTCCCTGGAATTGATTTTTGTGTTTGATGTGAGATAGATATCTAATTTAATTTTGTTTATAATTTTTCACCATAATTTTCTCCCCATAATATTGGATAGCCAGTTATCTAAACATAACCAGTTGTTGAACACTCTCTTTCCTCCACTAATCTTCAGTGACTACTTTATCATAAGTCTAGTTTTTATATAGGCATGGGTCTATTTCTGGATTGTTCTGTTTCATTGGTTTGTTGTCCCATTCCTATGTAAACACCATATTGTCTTATTGTTACAGCTGTTCAATAAGTATGGTCTTGCTGATGGGATATTTCTGCTTAGTGTTTTCTTCTGTAGAAGAATTTTTGTAAATTCTTCTGTAGAACATTTACAAAAAAGCCTTAAGTGACTAAAGGTAGATCATTGTTTATTTCCAGGTCTTCAATAAGCATGGTTGTCCTAGAGTTGTGTACGTCTTAAACAAAGAAGGCAAGCTCCAACAAAGGAACTCAGTTGTCTAATTAGATGTTAACTAGAAGCCTGAATGGGATCTCTGACCTAATTCTCCAGAAGTCACTTTGGAGAAATATATCGAGGGCTTTTCATAAAGTATTAAAAAACATAAGCTCCAATTCCTCAATTTCCCTTTTGTGGCTTTTGAGCAAGCATATGCATATTTCTAACTTAGGCACCTGAAATATCTTATTACCTCTAGCTCTCTAAAAATTCTTCCCTTGGTTATTATTTTTTTTTTAATCACAGTAATTGAAAAAATAAATTTCTACACTAATTCCCAAGTCTATTTTGGTATAAATAACATCATACTCCTTCAAAATTTAAAACTTGTCTGGAACAGACTCAGTGAAATATTACCTAAGTAGGTATTAATTTTTTTGAATCATTTTACCTGATACATTTCATTTGTAATATTTTGAAAATTGTAATTGTTTCTCTCCTTACAAAAAAATTCATTGTTATTTATTCATGATCAGAGAGGGTGTTTTTTTTTTTATGCAAGAAGCTTTATTGTTTCATTTGGTCCGATGCATGGGAGGGGGCTTCAGGGTGGTTAAAAGAGTGACTAGTAGTTTCGGGAAGAGGCTCAGATAAAAGCCAGACACCAAGGGAAGCGGAGGGGCCCCTCAAGGCCTCTGTGCTCCACAGGCTCCTAGTCGTGCTTGACGGTGAGCCTTTGGAAGAGATACTCGCCCAGCCCAGCCTGAGGGCCAGCCAGCCTTCGGAGGTGAGTCAGGTGTCTCCCATCTTCTTGATGAGTCTCACCACCTCACCCCGGAAGTTGTTCTGCAGGAGTCACAGGATGAGGGTCTGCGCGGGTAGAATCCAGAGCCTGCAGCTCCAAAAGGGCCTGGTGCAGGCTCCTCTCCAAGGCCAGGGAGGCTTCCATGGCCCTGAGTTTTGCCCACTCATCCTGGGAGGCCTCAGCACGTCCTGGAAGAGATGTGCTGGTTTTGCAACTTTAGGAGATGCTCAGTGCCCTCGCGCTTCTTCTCCACCAACTCGCGGAAGAAGCAGCCCACGCCCTCGAGAGCCACATTGTCGGGGTGGAAATAGAAGCCCAGAGAGAGGTAGGTGCGGGAGGCCCGCAGGTGCAGGCTGGCCAGGCGGGTGACCGCAGCCTCCACCTTGGTGGAATAATTCTGACGAATTTGGGAGCTCATGGTTGTTCGGCAATAAGGAGTTAAGGTAGGAAAAAAACCGGTGTGTTGGCTGGTCCGGAGGTGGTTCTGAGGTGGTGACTGGATAAGATGCAGAAGAGTGGCCAGAGGCTGGAAGAAGGGGCATCCCTGGGTCTGTTCTGTTCAAACACTGTTGGAGCAAGAGACAGATCCGGGATGGCCCAGGGCACCGCCCATGCTCAGATAGTTTTACACCCAAGTTTTTTTTCTTATGCTGATAGTTTGTATTTTCAAGTCAACATATTTGAACTTTTTTCTTTTATAGCATTGACAATATGAAGAAGAAAAGTTCAGCAATAAGGACTCACGTTTAAAATATTTAAAAGTAAGACCCTTCCAGCCCCTTTCCCCCCCTTATGTTTTTCTTATCTTCTTGTATCTCCTCAATCTTCATGATCTCTACACTAGAATAACAAGGATTTAATGGATCATTAAAGAATAAGCTCAAAGTAGGAGAAAATTCCTGAGAATGTTTATTAAACATCAGTGTGGAGGAAACCTTCCAAAGCAAGATATAAATCTTAGCATCGAAGGGCAGTACTGCCACATTTGTTACACAGAAATGTAAAATATAAGGTGATAGATAACACAAACAAAAGTCAAATACAAGCAACAGATTGGAAAAATAATGCTACATAGATGCCTCACAAAGATTATTGTTTCTTTTTTTTTTGAGCTTATAGATAAGCTAGTTATTATTATTACTAGGGGCCCAGTGCACGAATCTTCAGGGTGTATGTGTGTGTGTGTGTGGGGGGGTCCCTCAGCTCGACCAGCACCCTCTCCAATCTGGGAGCCCTCAGGGGAGCCCTCTCTAATTTGGGAGTCTCTGTCTGTCTTTGCAATCATATGAGCGAATTGTCTGAGACCCCCCAACCCAGTTTAGTTTATTGCTCACAGAATAATAGAGGCATTTTTTTTCTTTGCTCCATTGGTGGAGATTTCCTGGAAGTTTTAGGATATCTTCCCTTTAATTTTTCCTAGACTCTCTGATTTTACTTATGTCTCTCACCTTTGCTTTCCCTCTATCCCCCACTGCAACAGTAACTTGCTCCAGGTTCACTTTGCTCTAGTGTCTAGGACAGCCGTGGGCAAACTACGGCCCGCGGGCCACATCCGGCCCGTTCGGCTGTTCTATCCAGCCCGCGGAGCCGAAAGAGCAGAGGGTTCTCTTGCTCTCCCCTCCGCTCCTTCACCAGCAGCAGTGTTAACATGTATTAGTTCACACAAACACTCCATCCATGCCTTTGTTCCGGCCCTCCGGTCCAGTTTAAGAACCCATTGTGGCCCTTGAGTCAAAAAGTTTGCCCACCCCTGGTGTAGGAGAACTATGATTCCCAGCATTCCTGGCGCTCCCCGCACTCTGGGCTTCCACTTCCGGTCCTGGGGCTGCCGCCAAAACTACTATTCCCAGAATTCCTGGCGCTCCCCACACTCTGGGTTTTCCTTGACCGAGGGAGCCACATCCTCCCAAGCCTCCGGCTCTCCCACTCTGCTCTGTGTATGCAAAGTACCTGCCATCTTTGTCAGGTTAATTTGCATACTCACTCCTCATTGGCTGGTGGGCATGGGTGGTGGGTGTGGCTTGAGCATAGCAGAAGGATGGTTAATTTGCATGTTTCTCTTTTATTATATAGGGTTTTTAAAATTGTCTAAAGTTTTACATATGTCTCCTTTTTCCCCAATTGATTCCCCCCCCTCCCCCAGCCATTCCCACCCTGGGACAAAGATTATTATTTCTAATGTACAGCTCCTATAAGTCAACTGAAAACAATAATACAGTAGGGAAAAAAAGACAAAGACTGTAACTAGACCAACTGAAGAGTATGTGCAGATGATCAATAAACATTTTTTTAAATGCTCAATCTTAGTAGTCAGTGAATGCAGAGTAATAATATTGACTAGTTTTCACTTTAAAAAATAATTTACAAAAATTTTAAATATTGATCATACACAGTGTTTGTGGAAATGTGAGCATTCTCATGCATGGTCTGTGGGAGTGTGACTTACTATGAGCTTTGAGCATGTGATCTGTATTAAGATATAAAATGCACACCGTGCTTGGGCCCAACAATCTCACACAAACCATAGATAATTGTATACTGGTGCCCAAATGCCACCTGTCAAAGAAAAGCATTGCTTAGCATTTAATATCTAATCTAGACCTATCTAAGCATAGATCACATATATCTGGAACATAAAAAGAATTAGATTATACTCATTCTTCTTTAACATTTCTTACAGACTTCTATATACTTAAATAATGCTTTTGTACATTTAAATAAAATAATATTTAAAAATCTAACTGTGATCCTACACATCTCCACTTCTCCCTTCTCTCTGAGCCCATTTCTTAGACCTGGTTTAAACTTTTGATTTAGCACTCTCAAAATGTGACTAAAAACATATGTTTCATTATTTTTTTTAACTCTTTTTGGTTTTGGAAATATGTCTGTGAGCATTTTTTAAAAATTGATTTCAGAGAGGAAGGGAAAGGTAGAGAGAGATAGAAACATCAATGATGAGAGAGAGTCATCGATCAGCTGCCTTCTGCATGCCCCACACTTGGGATTGAGCATGCAACTCGGGCATGTGCCCTGACCTGGGATCAAACTGTGCTCCTGGTTCATAGGTTGACACTCAACCACCGAGCCATGCTGGCCTGGCTTGTGAGCATTTTGACAAAAGGTGATGCTCATCGTTCTGGCGGATTCAGGAGTTTGCTCCTCCCAAAGTAAAGGGACCACCATTATCCCGTGTGCTCATTGTTGCCCCCGAGGCAGTCCTCCCATTGCTCTACTGACCATATTGCCAGAGGAAAATGCATGTTTACGCACAGGTTTACAAATATACTGTCCTCATAAAAAAAAAAAGCGCCTCCTTCCACCCAGCCAGTGTGGCTCAGCTATTGAGCATCGACCCAGGAACCAAGAGGTCATTGGTTCAATTCTGGGACAGGGCACATGCCCGGGTTGTGGGCTTGATCCCTAGTATGGGGCATGCAGGAGGGAGCTGATCAATGATTCTCTCTCATTATTGATATTTCTGTCTCTCTCCCTCTCCCTCTCCCTTCCTCTCTGAAATCAATAAAAATATTAAATAAATATATGTCAGATCATTATCTTCTACTCCTAAAATGAGTACAATATTATATGTCTAAAAGATAGAAAAAACCCCACTCTCACATATTTCAAATAAACACTCCCTCCTCCCACAGAGGGTAATAGTACTCTCAACCAAGAAGCCCTGAAAGCTGGACCCAGTGAGGCGGGGGGGATGTTAGAGAGGAGGAAGGAGAGGTGGACAGTGACCCGGTCCTTGAGCCCAGATAAGAAGTCTGGATTTTATTTTAAGCATAACGGGCAGCCACTGAAGTGATGTGATCTGATAAATGTTTTAAAAAGATCACTCTGGCAGTTCCTTACAGACTGTGGGAGGAGTGAGCCAACTTAGGATGCTGTTGGCAGTAGTTCCAGAATTAGATGATGGTGCCTTGGACTGGGGAGAATCTAATAGAAGTGACAAATGATCTGATGCAGGATATACTGTAGTATGTTGAAGGATTTGCATTTAATTAATTGAATTTGAGAGTAAATGAAAGGGAGAAATCACGATGGCTCCTAGCTATGAAGAATATAAAGAAATCTTATGCTAAGGAGGTAAGAAAAAGGAGGAATAAAATATAATATTTCACAGTTAAATTTAGGAGATTAAATATTCCTATTTATTTGAATTTAATTCTATGGATCCCAAATTTGATGTTTTGTTTAGAGGGAATTAAAAAATGTGTCTGCCAAAAGCATTTAATATTTGGAAAGGATTCATGACTTTGACAGAAAAACAAGCATCATCCTATAGTTATGCTCTATGATGTAATTTACTGGACTTAAGTTGGCTACATTTCATGATACACATTGAGGTTATAGCCATATTTCTTAGTTTCCTATTACAAAGCTAAAATGTAAAGTCATTTTTTGTCTTATAAAATCAAACAAACTAATCATATATACTCTTAACATTCTGGGAAGCCAACCCCATCCAGTTACTAAAATGGATGTCAGTTAAAAAAAATTTTTTAATTGAATTCATTGGGGTGACATCCTATATAATAAGACAGGAATATGCTAATTAGCCATTATGCTCTGAGGCGTAATGACCAAGCATGTTATGACCAGATCACGGATCAGCAGGAGGGTGAGCCAGCGAGGTACAAGTGGGCTGCGAAGAGCTAGAGGAGGGGGAAGGGCAGCAAGCTATGAGAGGGGAGAGCGGGGAGGGGGGAGCTACAGGAGGGCGGGGCAGCAGGCGGAGGGTGGCAGTGACCTACTGGCACATGGATTCGTGTGCAGGGCTACTAGTTGGTTAATAAAATTATATAGCTTTCAAGTGTACAATTCTATAATACATCACTGTATATTGTATTCTGTGTTCACCACCTCAAGTCAAGTCTTCCGTCACCATTTATCCCCTTTTACCCTCTTCTACCTGCCCCTACCCCCTTCCCCTTTGGTAATCACCATGCTGTTGTCTGTGCCTATGATTTATTATTTTATTTTATTTTATCTTTGGCTTAATCCCTTCACCTTTTCACCCAGTCCCCAAACTCTTCTCTCCTCTGGCAACCATCAGTCTGTTCTCTGTATCTATGAGTCTGTTTCTATGTGTTAGTTTATTTTGTTCATTAGATTCCACAAATAATCAAAGCATAGGGTCTGTGTCTTTCTCTGATTGGCTTATTTCATTTAGCATAATACTTTCTAGATCCATCCATGCTGTCACAAAAGGTAAGATTTCCTTCTTTTTTTTAAGGCTGAGTAGTATTCCATTGTTTAAATGTACCACAGCTTTTTATCTACTCATCTCCTGATGGGCAGTTGAGCTGCTCTCAAATCTTGGCTATTGTAACAATGCTGGAATGAACATAGGGGTGCATATATTCTTTTGAAATACTGCTTTTGGTTTCTTTGGATATGTCCCCAGAAATGGAATTGCTGGGTTGTAAGGCAGTTCCATTTTTAATTTTTAAAAAAATACATTTTATTGATTTTTTACAGAGAGGAAGGGAGGGGGATAGAGAGTTAGAAACATCGATGAGAGAGAAACATTGGTCAGCTGCCCCCTGCACACTCCCTACTGGGTATGTGCCCGCAACCAAGGCACATGTCCTTGACTGGAATTGAACCTGGGACCCTTGAGTCGGCAGGCTGACGCTCTATCCACTGAGCCAAACCAGTTAGGGCCCATTTTTAATTTTTTGAGGTAACTCCATACTGCTTTTCACAGTGGCTGCATCAATCTGCATTCCCACCAACAGTGCATGAGGGTTTCCTTTTATCTACATTCTCGCCAATACTTGCTGTTTGTTGATTTATTGATGATAACCATTATGACAGGTGTGAGGTGATATATTATTGTGGTTGTAATTTGCATTTCTCTGATGATTAATGAGGTTGAGCATCTTTTCACATGTCCATTGGCCATCTATATGTCCTCTTTGGTCTATTTAGGTCCTTTGCTCATTTTTAAATTAGATTGTTTATTTTCTTTGGTGTTAAGTTATATAAGTTCTTTATAAATTTTGGATATTAACCCCTTATTGGTGAATTTGTTCACCCATTCAGTGGGTTGTCTTTTCATTTTGATGGTTTCCTTTGCTGTGTAAAAACTTTTTAGTTTGATGTAGCCCCATTTGTTTATTTTTTCTTTTGTTTCCCTTGCCTGAGGAAATAGGTCAGAAAAAAATATTGCCATGAGAAATGTCCAAGATTATACTGCTTATATTTTCTTCTAGGATTTTTATGGTTTCAAGTCTGACATTTAATTCTTTAACCCATTTTGAGTTTATTCTTGTGTATGGTATAATAAGGTGGTCTAGTTTTTCTTTTTTTAACAAAACTATCCAATTTTCCCAACACCATTTATTTTATTTTATTTTTTTAAAAAATATATTTTATTGATTTTTTACAGAGAGGAAGGGAGAGGGATAGAGAGTTGGAAACATCCATGAGAGAGACACATCAACCAGCCGCCTCCTGCACACTCCCCACTGGGGATATGCCCGCAACCAAGGTACATGCCCTTGACTGGAATCGAACCTGGGACCTTTCAGTCCGCAGGCCGACGCTCTATCCACTGAGCCAAACCGGTTACGGCCCAACACCATTTATTGAATAGACTATCTTTACCCCGTTGTATATTTTTGTCTCCTTTGCCAAATATTACTTGACTACAGAGGTGTGAGTTTATTTTTGAGCTCCCTATTTCTGAGCTCTCAAATTGAACATCCTTATAATCATTTTTTTTTTTTTTTACTCTATATCTGATAAATTGCTTGCCTCCATTTCATTTAGGTCTTTTTCTGGAGATTTCTCCAGTTCTTTCATTTGGAGCACATTTCTTTGTCTCCCCATTTTGGCTGTCTTTTTATGCTTGTTTCTATGTATTAGGAAGATCTGCTATTGCCGGGGTTCTTGTCCCAGCATCAAGAAGGGTTCAGGAATCTGGAAAAGGCTGTGTGTAGATGACATAGAAATCCAGAGACTAATAAAGAGTCCAGATATAATTTTGAAAGTCATTGGGGGTCAGAGAACCTTCAGCTAAAGGAACTGAAGACTCCCTCCTTGTCTAGGACCCTTGCTTTTATTAACACAATTTGTCCTAAGGCAACGTGGAGATAATACACTTCAAAGGGTAAGGTTTCAAAGGGTACAGAGCATTGTCAGTTTGGGGAATAGCCTACGGCTGTTCAGGTGTTTGGCCAGTAGAAGGCAATAACATGTAGATTAAGATGCCCTTTAACTGTCTGGCAGCCACAATCAGTTTCCTATTCAGATTTGGGGAAATGCCTTTAGCCATTCCCAACAGGTGACTACGTGTGTCTCAACCCTGTTGAGTCCCCAAGTTTCATCAACCTTTTGATGGAACTCTTGAAATTATGACATGCTGGAATTGGTTTACAGCATGTTATGACTCCCAGTCTTGGTAAAGTGGCCTTAAATAGTAGGTGTCCTGTGGAATCCATTGGCACAGTTCTCTTGATCACCTGATCTGGGTGCTCCAGGAATGTCCCTTATGTGGGCCCTCCTGTTTTTATTGAGCCTTGATTGCTATTGGCCCATTTGTGTGTGGGGTCGACCCTCATGCTAGCTGACTGTGAGGATTGACCCCAACCACAGTGTACGAGCTACTGTGCAGGTGCTGACCACACGAAACAGAATTCTCCTCAGCAGAGTGTGGTGCCTACTAAGATCTCCCTTTGGAAGCTAATTGGATCCTGCTCCAATGTTGTCTGAAGATGGCCATTGGGTATGCTGGCTCTGGGGCCTCTTGGAAGGGCCTCTGGTGTAGGCAATGTCAGATGCTGCCTGTGACTGGCCCTAACAACTTGTTTGGAGTTACAAAGCGATCCGCAGTTTGTGGCTGCTTCTATGTGCTCAGGAAGGACCACCCTGCACACTATAGCTGGCTTTTACCAGCAACGGGCCTAGGGGCAGGTCAGCTAAAGTCCCAAGGCACCCCGAGATGCCCTTCCGCCTGCCTCCAGGTGCTGGCTGCCTGTTAGGCTCAGTCACTGAAAGAGCCTCTGGCAGTACTTGAGTTGCATAAGGTAGAGTCTCAGTGAGTCACCAGGTAGGGGCAAGTGGTGTTCACCAGATACAGGATCAGACTTGGTGCCAGTGCTGGGTCTGAGGTCACCCAGCAAATGTCCTAGGGTACACAAGGTTAGCTGCCACTCACTGGGTGCTCACACACTTTTGTGGTGGGGCAGGACCTCAGGGAATTGTTCAGGTGAGGCCAGCAGTGTTTATGAGGCCCAGACAGACCTATTTGGTTGTGTGAAGGGAGGGCTCTGCAAGGGAAAAATGGCCCCCATTCTAGAGCCACACAACTCAGTCTGTCCCAGAGCCTGCCAGGAACTTAGTCTCAGCAGGGTGGGGTCACCTGGACTGGGGAGGAAGGGTCTAGTGCAGCGGTTCTCAACCTGTGGGTCGCGACCCCTTTGGGGGTTGAACGACCCTTTCACAGGGGTTGCCTAAGACCATCGGAAAACATATATATAGCTACATATTGTTTTTGTGATTAATCACTATGCTTTAATTATGTTCCATTTGTAACAATGAAAATACATCCTGCATATCGGATATTTACATTACGATTCATAACAGTAGCAAAATTACAGTTATGAAGTAGCAACGAAAATAATTTTATGGTTGGGGGTCACCACAACATGAGGAACTGTATTAAAGGGTCGTGGCATTAGGAAGGTTGAGAACTACTGGTCTAGTGGATCTCTTGTCAGGCTTGGGGGAAGGTGGAAGTAATGGCCCTTATCCCAGAGCCGCACAACTCAGTCTATCCCAGATTCTGCCCAGACGTTGGCAGGTTGGAGCCACCAGGAGTCAGGGGAGTGGGACTAACATATCTCCTGTGAGGGAGAGGAGCCAGTCTGGTTTGAGGGAAAGTGGGAAGAATGGCCCCCACACCAAAGCCACACAACTCAGCCTACTGACACCCCCTGAATCTGCCCAGACCGCTACACCCCAGCCCAGGCAGCTGACTCCTTAACTGGGCTCTGCAGGGTGGGGTGACAGGGAATCCAGAGTGTGGGCTGTTGCTTTCCCCCATACTGATGCCGTAAGGAGGGGAGTGCTGCACCCAAGAAAGATGGTGTCTGCAGCATGGGAGAGTGACTCAGCACAGGGATCCTGGTGGCTGTCTCCCCAGCTCTCTCTCCAGAGCCACAAACCCCAGACTCTCCTCAGGTGACTCTCATCCCTCCACCGTAGCCCAGGATGAGTGGCGACAAACAAGATTTTGTGTGTTGGCCCTTTAAGAGGGTGCCTGTGTCTCTAGCTGACTCCTGTGTCTCCCTGATGGACTGAATCCCCTCCAGTTCTCACAGCCAGATGTTATATGGGCACCTCTTCCTGGCTCTGGTGCTCTGGGCTGGGGAGCCTGGCATGGGGTTGAGACCCCATGCTTCTCAGGGGGAAACCCCACAGCTGAGATACCCCCAAATCTCAGCCACTGCCCCTGGGAGCGAGGCCATTCCTTTTTGCCTCTGTGCCCTTCCTACCATTCTCCCTGTGGCTTCTGTAAACCCTTGGTTATAAGACTTCTTTTCAGCCAGCCTTCAGTTGGTTATTCAGATTGATTATTCTGTATTTTAGTTATAAGTTCAGTTTGGTCTTGGGAGAAGGTGAGTGTAGTTTCCACCTACTCTGCTGCCATCTTGGATCCAATGTCAGTAATTTTTAAACCAGAGTTAAAATAATTACTTGTAGGAAGCAGTGTGTGTATTGTAGAGTAGAAAGATGGAGACTGGGCATAAATATATCCTTCCGCTCTAATTAAAGTAAAAAATGTGACTGGCACAAAGAACAGCTTTCTTTCCCCTCTACCGTGGACCTTTGTTGACTCGCTCACAGTGCCAGAGCCTGCTACAGTCCCCAAGGGTCGGGAGCCAAGTGAAGAAGACCCCAGAAGAAGGTGATGTGATCTTGGTCTGCATTAATAGATACACTGTCCAGAATGTGATGGTAAATTTCACCCATCCACTCCTGGAATATTGTTCTAGGTATAATGATCCAGAAACCAGTGGTGTCAGATACTAGGATACAGAGCTCAACTTACTATGAAGAAGGACCTTCCTTACAGAAGACTAAGAGCAGAGTGAGAAATAGGCAGCTTTCTGAGGAGAGACCCGCCTGTTGGCTAATGGAAATGTTTAAGTAGAAGCCAAAAAGCTACTTGGTAGGGATGTTGAGGAGTGAGTCAGGCACTTAATGAATTTGGACAGGATGTCTACACTGCTTCAGCACTGTGACTCTGTCATTAAGTGTACCTGACTTGTTCATACCTCAGAATTAAAATAAAGTCCTGATAACACCGGGTACACCAGTCCTGTGGTTTGCTTTGCAATGGCTGCTTAGTCATTAAACTCTACAGGTAGAGAAAAATCCCAGAGAGATTGGCCACCTCCCATCTGGAAGAGACATTGCAAACTGGTATCCCGTGAGCAGAATCCAGCCCAGCGATTTAGAAACATTTGATGTAGGGAGCTGCTTAAAAAAAAAAAGTAGTCATAAAAAAATCTGGGTTTCAGGTCATTCTCGAAAAATTGGAAGATTTCACAAAGTGCTCGGCCTGCGTTACTGTCTGACATCAGAGGGCTGGAGCTGAGTGAGTCTTTCTCTTTCAGAAGGGGCACAAGTCTCCAATTTGCCACAGCCCCCGCCATTCCATCTCATCTGCATCATCTTACTGTCCACTTCCCTCATTTACATCATCTGTCACTGCCTTGTTGACATTTGAGTGTCGACTTCTGGTCTAGATGCTGACACAGCCCTGTTAGGCTCAGTTGTGTTTGCTGCCTACCACAGAGTGGTTATTGTGCCACAGAGTTAATACATCTCACTTTGACACCCCCAATAGCCTTGAAGTACTAGTAGATGTTTTTATTATTACTTCCATTATATAGATGAAAATATTGAGTCAAATAGATTAGCACCTGTCTAGTTAGTGATGGAACTAAAATTTGGGACAGGCAGTGTGACTTCAAAACTTACATTTTAAAGTAATAACAACAATAATACTCCTGTACTGGTAGGAGTAATGACTTGGACTTTCATAGTGCTGGCTGTGTGTCAAGTGTTTTACATATATTAATCCATTCTACCTTAAAGGAGCTGTGCTTTCTTAGGTCAGAAGGTTATTATGAATATTAAACATGACTGTGTGTATACTTATATGTATGTATATACAACTGCTATGGAATTTATAAATTAACTCTAAATTCCTTAGGTGGCATTACTGTACATTCACACATGAGAATGAAGAATTTAGTGATTTTGATTAATTTATATTCCTTAAAGTGGACAGGATGGTAGAGTTTGCTGCATGCAGGAAAGCCACATGTATATTAATTTCACAAAACAGCACGACATTAATAGCTTGGTCCTTCTTTAGTAAGTTTGTAGTTCAGTTTCCATTTTCTTTAGAACTTTTTACAAAATAGAATTCACACAGTGCTATTATTTAGCAAATGTATTACAACTTCGTAATTGGAAGGGCTAACGACCTGTTTGGTGCCTAGGTGACTGTTGAACGGTATTCGTTTACTTTTGCTGCTGAATTAGGTTTCAGTACACCATGGACTCACTCTGTTTCTGTAAAATTGTTTGTGATCGATCATTTCTGACAATTTCTAAGGCAGTGGTTTTATGGCCTCTGCTGCACTTTTTCCTTTTGTGTCCATCCTGATGAAAAATCAAAACAGGATGGCAAGCTGCTTTAGACCTTTTTCTCTCCCTTATACTACTAGTATGTAGTCACAGCTCAGTAAATACTTGGGTTATTTTTAAAGTAGCATATGGTAGGTTTTTTTAAAATCTTGTAGTGAAAAACTTGTTGGCATGTATCCATTTTCAGATTTTTCTAGAAGGTCTCATACCAAATGAGAAGCAGCGGAGCCATCTGTCCCTGTCCGGAGAAGGGCTCTCAGCAGCCCTCTTGGGGTTGCCCTGTCTCTGTAGTGGCTCTCCTTGCTGCGCAGTAATTAAGTCAGCCGGTGGGAGTCCCTGTGAGGAAGGGGCCTCTCCCTGCTGGATAAGTACCGCTGCCTTGTGTCACATGCCATGTTATTGTGGAGCGGATAATTTTTCTTCCTGCATGGGTCTTGATTTAACAGCAGGATCTTCTGGGCTTCTTCCAAGAAGCAGCACGTTTCCCTGAAAATAAATGGTGGATGAATTCTTTCTTGAGATTATGAAAAACTATTTTAAATGAAAGCGTTTCTTTTTATCGTGTTCAAAACAATGCTAAATGTTTGTAATTATACTCCCAATGAGTTACTTGGTTCACTGGCTGCCTTCTTACTTTGGCAATATATATATTACATTGTTAATCCCACCCCAGGATATTTTTTCCATTGATTTTTAGAGAGAGTAGAAGGGAGGGAGGGAGGGAGGAAGGAAGGTAAGGTAAGGAGGGAGGAAGGAAAGGAGGGAGAGAGGGAGGAAGGAAGAGAGAGACACACACACAGACACAATGATTGATCTGTTGCCTCCTACACTTGCCCTGACTGGAATTGAACTCATGACCCTTTGGTGCACAGGCTGATGCTCTCTAACTATTGAGAAACACCGGCCAGGGTTGTAATGTTTTTAAAATGCTTGAAAGTCAAGAATAAAACATCTTTATAAACATCTCAATGTGGTCTACTGAAAGAAAAGGCATAAATGAGACTGTTAGAATTAGACTTGAATATCCTTTATTCATCTTTTTTATTTAATCTTAATTTCATAAAGCTTTGTGTTCCCTACTTCAACCAAAGCTCCAAAGCTCCCTCTGCTCATCCATTCTCTTATCCTCCCACCCATTCTACTTCTCTGTAACCCTTCTCCATGGTAAACAAACTTTCTTATAACCTAATCTCTTCCCAGAATATTCTTTCCATCTCCTGGACTCGGTTTACTTGTCTTCCCTGCAGCTCTTTGTAGAAGATACTGCTCATTTTCTCACACATCCTTCGAATTCAACAATTCAGAGACAGTGGTATATCCTCCCTGCCACCCCCCCCCCCACATTGCAACCATTATTATTCTCTAAAATAATACTTACAGAGAATGATATTTATTATTCCATCATTTCTTTATCATTGCCTCTGCTTTTGCTAGGCATTCTTGCCTTTTTCCTATTTTGACTGAAGAATTCACTGAAAAAGACTAGAACTCAAGGAAAAGAGCTAAGATGGAGTGATACAAGTATGTTATGGCATGATGCTTTCATATTTTTATGAAAACATGTAACTTCAGGACTGGCCCATGTGGTTAAGTGGATAGAGCATTGGCCTGTGCACCAGAGAGTTGATTCCTGGTCAAGGGCACATACCTGGGTTTCAAGTCCCATCCCTGCTCCCTATTGGGCAAGTGCAGGAGGCAACCAATCGACATGTCTGTCACATTGCTGTTTCTCTCTCACACTCTCAACCTCTCTCTCTTATGTCTCTTTCTCTCTCTCCTCCCTCTTCCCTCCCTCTCTCCCTCCTCCCCTCCATGCTCTATAGAAAATTAATGGAAAAAAATCCTCCCTCCTTGGATGAGGATTAAAAAAACACACAAAACGTATTACTTCATTCATAATCACTCAATTTGACTAAGTGGCTTAGTACAAAGCAGGTCCAAAAATGATAATATAAAATTTGGATATTTAATTTAAGGGCAGAAATAATATTCCATTGATGAGATGCACAGCTTCACCATGAAATGTCTAGTAAATCAAGTAAAAATGGTCTCAGTTTTCCAAGAAGCATTCCACGACTTTCATTTCTGGCTGGAGCTTTGAAATTCTGTTATTGCTCCAAGGATTTATTAATAGGAACAAACATATTAGAAGTGTAAATTATGAGAATTGCTGGAATTTACTTGTGCTCACAGGTGTTATTGAACTGTACACAGTGGAAATGGAAATCTGTTTTTCCCCCCCAAAATCCTTATTTGTTGGATAGGTAAAACATGGCATGCCATGCCATTTAGAATTTTTAAATTATTAATGAGGTTGAAAAAATTTTTTCATGTTATTGAACCACTTAAAATTCCTCTTCTGACAAATTGTTTTTGCTGTGTGTGGCCTTATCAAACTGCATGTCAACACCTTCGTTGAAAGAAGTGCCATGGTTTGAGAATATCTTTCTTTTCTAAGCAGTTTATTTATGTGATTAAACATTTATAAGAACTAGATCTACAAACAAAACCCAAATTGTTGGGGTTTAGTTTTTTTTTTTTGATGAATAAAAATTTACATATAGTTCCTCATTCCTATAGGATTGCATACTTAAGTGTGTGTAGCTTTGACATTTGAAGAAATAGAACTAAAAAAAAAGAAGATGTAACTATAACAGCATGGTGTATGCCAGAGGAAATGTGTTAACTTAAATTCAGTGATTGGGAACTTAGAACTTTTCAGTGTAATTGAAATCTTCCTAAGCATGTACATGTGTCCTTGACTCAGAAAGGAAAACACACGAGAGACATTTATACTAGTTTCCTTCTAATTCTGAAAACATCTCTCAAGTTCAGAGTCTTCTCTACCCTTTGAGGGGATAGAAGTTCAGAACCACGGTTCTCTGGTTTGCTTCTTTCCCTTTAGCCAAACGGTTACCTTCTCTGAGCCCTTGGCTCTCCTTCTGTGAACAGAAGGCGCTCCATCTGCCCTTTCGGAAGTGGGGATTCATAATTCCAACAAGACACGGTTTGATTTTATACTTCTGTCTTATACAATACCAACTTAAAATTAAGAAAATGGAATTATTCAAAAATCTGATTATCTCATGTATAGCTTATTCAGAATTCATGTTTCTGATTTTTTTTGGTCCTGATATCTGCTTTTGACCCATTTGATGTGTTTTGGTAAGCTAAAAATGTATGAAAAGATACCTCAGAACAAAATCCTTTATTTCTAATGCTCAGTGAGAAATTTGATGTAGAGGTCCCTTCATTAGACAGATTTTTGAATAGCACCTACCACAGTATGCTGTACATACTGGATTTCTT
The DNA here is from genome assembly GCF_963259705.1 of Myotis daubentonii. Taxonomy (NCBI): domain Eukaryota; kingdom Metazoa; phylum Chordata; class Mammalia; order Chiroptera; family Vespertilionidae; genus Myotis; species Myotis daubentonii. Next base: position 39,967,835 of record NC_081841.1, read on the forward strand.
GCCTTTTTTTATTCTCTATTCTTTGTAAGCTTCATGAGACAGTGATCCTTGTCTTGTTTTTGTCTCTCCCCAGGGCCTATCACCTGGTAGGTGATCAACACATGTTGGTTGAATGTAGGAGCTAAATCATAGTCTAGTTTTTTTTTAAATGTATAAATCTCATCAATATTTTCCATTTTGCTGAACAAAAGAGGAGATAGTAGATTCCTTTTAATAGGGAAGAAACATTATAATGAAAAGCACAGAAGTCTCCCCACCTACTTCTACGTGATGGTCAACTCTTCAAACTCCACTGGGCAGGACCTGTGCTGTTGCGGGCAGGAGGGCACAGCTGAGACTGTGGAGGCCACTGGAGTGTTAGTATGAATCATATGGACTTGCCATTTTTGTCAGTCAAAGATGATAGAATATTGCAACTCCACATGGGTCAGCCTAATATATTAAATGGAAAGGTGTGTGAGGGGTTACAATTGAATCTATTTTGAGAACCTATAGTATCTGAGAACAACTGATAGAAGAAAAGTCAAAGCAAAATGAATTCACTTAAAAATGAGGACCAGCACTTCATAGTAAATAGTCAGGAAGACAAGGGGATTGATTGGAATTCTTTATAGACATAAATAAACATGTGAAAATATGTTGATAAAAATAATAAATCAAAGTGATCATACCAATTTATATATCTACCAGTAGTGTATGAGAATTCTCTATCCTCACCATCATGGATATTGTCAGATTTTAAAGTTTTGCTCTTCTGTTGGGTGTATAATAGTGTTATCCTATCATAGTTAAAGTTTGCATATCCCTGATTACTAGTGAAATTAAACAACTTTTCATGTTCATTTGAATTTCCTATCTTATGAAATGCCTAAGTCTTTAGCCATTTAAAATATTAGGTTATTTGTCTTTTAAAAAATGGCATATATGAGTTCTTTATATATATTCTTAATTTTGGTCTATTATCAATTGTATGTGTTATAAATATCTTCTACGCAGTGGTTTGTCTCTTCTCTCTTTTTGTGATGTCCTTCAATAAAATTCCTGATTTTAATGTAACTAATGTAATTGAATGTATCAATTTTTTCCTTTGTTGCTCATGTATTCTGTGTCTTCTTTTAGTCTTTTCTTTTTTTTAATATTTACTTTTAATTTTTTAAAAAATCTTTAAATTCTTTATTAGTTAAGGAATTACAAATGTGTCCTCATTCCCCCCCCCCCATTAACCCCCCCCCCCCCCACTCATGCTCTCATCCCCCTGTTTTCCATGTCCATTGGTTTGGCTTATATGCATGCATACAAGTCCTTTGGTTGATCTCTTCCCCTTACCCCCACCCTCCCCTACTTTCCCTCTGGGGATTAATAGTCTGATTGCTGTTTCTCTGTCTTTGGATCTGTCCCTGTTCATCAGTCTATGTTGTTCTCTATATTCCACAAATGAGTGAGATCATGTGGTATTTATCTTTCTCTGACTGGCTTATTTCACTTAGCATAATGCTCTCCAGTCCCATCCAAGCTGTTGCAAAAGGCAGGAGTTCCTTCTTTTTTACTGCAGCGTAGTATTCCATTGTGTAGATGTACCACAGTTTTTAATCCACTCATCTGCTGATGGGCACTTAGGCTGTTTCTAGATCTTAGCTATGGTGAATTGTGCTGCTATGAACATAGGGGTGCATATATCCTTTCTGATTGGTGTTTCTGTCTTCTTGGGATATATTCCTAGAAGTGGGATTACTGGGTCAAATGGGAGTTCCATTTTTAGTTTTTTGAGGAAACTCCATACTGTTTCCACAGTGGCTGTACCAGTCTGCATTCCCACCAGCAGTGCACGAGATTCTTTTAGTCTTCCACAATTTTTTTTAAAAAATATATTTTATTGATTTTTTACAGAGAGGAAGGGAGAGAGATAGAGAGTTAGAAACATCGATGATGAGAGAAACATCGATCAGCTGCCTCTTGCACATCTCCTACTGGGGATGCGCCCGCAACCCAGGTACATGCCCTTGACCGGAATCGAACCTGGGACCTTTCAGTCCGCAGGCCGACGCTCTATCCACTGAGCCAAACCGGTTTCGGCCCACAATTTTTTTTAATCCTCACCTCAGCATATGTGTTTTTTTTAAAAATTGATTTTAGAAAAAGAAGAAGGGAGAGAGAAAGAGAGAAACATTGATGTGAAAGAGAAACATCCATCAGTTGTCTCCTGTATGTGCCCCAACTGGGGATTGAACCCAAGGCCTAGGAATGTGCCCTGACTGGGAATCAAAACCACAAACTTTTGGTGTCTGGGATGACACCCCAACCAACTGAGCCACTCAGCCAGGGCCATAGTTCTTTTATCTGTAAGTGTAAATAAATCTTTAAACCCATGGTAGTTGAATTGCATATATAGAGGTTGAGTTCATAAATTATTCCTTCTAAGGTGAGTATTAGCATATCACAATAGGACAATGCCTCTTTTTGCTAGCAAAATCTAATACAGTATTTTTCCTTTCCCATTCATGAAAATGACTTTGCTAAAGTAGAAATGAATGTATGCAAGTATACATCTATAGTAGATATGAATGCCAAAGGTTACGGTTTAAAGTAGCCAAACATACCTTCTTAGATACAAAAACATTTTGTCAAATAGCATCTGGCTTCATCTGGGCCAAACAAATAATCACCAGGAGATGTTAAACAGTAAAATTAACCTATTTATGGTAACAGCATTTAACAACCACTTTCAGCCCTGGCTGGCATGGTTCAGTGGTTAGAGTGCCAGCTTGTGCACTGGAGGGTTATGGGTTTGATTCCCCATCAAGGGCATGTACTATCTGTGTTGCAGGTCCTATCCCTGCCCAAGTTAAGGCACGTGTGGGAGGCAATCAGTCAATGTGTCTCTGTCACATCAATGTTTCTTTCTCTCTCTCTCTCTGTCTTTCTGTCTCTCTCTCTTTCCTCCCTCCCCCCTTTCCTTCCACCCTCTAAAAATCAATGGGAAAAAATATCCTCACTCCTAGGGTGAGGATAAATATAATAATAATGATTGCTTTCATTAATCAAGGCAGGTTAATTTATTATCTGCCTGCATAACAATGTCGAAAAATCTGTTATCTACTGAAACCTTTTAAATAGTGAAGGGGACCAAATTTTGCCACCTCAAAATAGGCCCTTTGGGATATTAATGTTAAGCTGGTTATTAAGAAACAAAAGAATCAGAAAGAACCTCTGACTCTCCCCTTTCCTGCCTAAGGAAATTCCGATGGAAATACTGTTTCAGGAAGGGAACCTTAGCATTTTGAATTAAGTATGGTAGACTGGACAGATCCATGCAAAAACGTGTTCTGGATTTCCACCTGTGTCTCACTGTTTCTGGGTTGCCTAGCAGGAATTTGTTTGCCATGTGTTCACCATTTCCTCTACCTGTGAATTGCCTACTTCCCCTTCAAAATCCCAGACCCCTGCCCCCTTCTCTTTTGTCCAAAGTGACATATAATTCTCAACTGCCCAATGCTTCTTTGGGTCTCATAGTCTATGGACTGCTGAGTGTACATCTGTAAAATACACTTTGGACATTTTCTCCTGTTAATCTGTCTCATATGAATTTGATGATTAGCCCAGCTAGAAGAACATAGGAGTGGGAGGCAAAAAAAAATTTTTTTTGCACCCCCCACAATAGCAAGTTAAGGTCTTGTTTCCTTCATAAAGACGGATTCAAATATTAATCCAAACTGCTCTGAATCACTTTCTCTCCCTCCCCTCCCCTACAGGAAAGGCCAAATAGTATTATCAGTCATCATAGAGCTCAGGGCTTTCTCTTGTATCCACATACTAGGCCACTGATTTCCTTTAACGGAGATGCCAATGGTATCAGTGTGGGTGGGACAAGTGCCATTTCCCTTATCTAGGAAAAGAGATGGATGTCTCTTGATGGTTGAGTAGTTTACATAGACATAGAGGGAGACCTAAGTTTTCTTGAAAGCAGTATTTTAAATCAGTACCACTGTGCATACATTTTCTCTGCATATTTTAGCACCTCGTGTTGGATTCCTACATGTTAGGTCTTTGCTGCTGCTAAGGGACTGAGTGAATAAGACAGGAATGAGGAAGCAAAGGAGCCTTAATGACAAGTGCATCCTTGCAGTGCCCACAGCCACACATCATTGAAATCATGAGAAAGGCCCTCTGGCATGGATATAACAAAAAGTGGTAGAGGAAAGGGGCCAAGTAGGAGGGATGAAAGATTTCATTTTTGCTATTAAACTCCTATGGTTATATTTCCAAATCCCATTCTTCTTTCTTTTGACTATAATTTATTGAGTGCCAATTAAATTACCAGGTACTGTGGTAAGCCCAGTACGGGAGATCCCAAACATCTTTAAGTAGCTGTTGGTCTTAAAAGAGGGAAGGAGGGCCTGGCCAGTGTGGCTCACTGGTTGAGCATCGATCCATGAACCAGGAGGTCATGGTTCATTCCCCATCAGGGCACATGCCCAGTTTGTGGACTCAGTCCCCAGTAGGGTGTGTGCAGGAGGCAGCCAATCAATTATTCTCTCCATCATTGATGTTTCTCTCTCTCCACCTTCCTCTCTCAGAAATCAATAAAAAAAGAAAGAGGGAAGAAGGATGGAGATACTAACATAATTTATTATTACAATACATGATAATTTATAGGATGCATTGGGAACAAGAGAGACAGTAAAAAGAACAGAGAAAGCAGTTTTTGAGCTGGCTCTTAGAGGACCAAGTTGATAGAGTTAGGGAGAGGGAGTTTTTTGTTTGTTTTAAGGCTGGAGTGAATATTATTTCTATAAATGCAGGTGTTAGGGAGAAAGGCTTACTGTAGAACAAAGTTCCAGAAGACAGCTGATTTCTATTTTCTGTGTGTGTATATATCATGACAGTTTGTTCATAGACACAAACACTCATCCTTGTTCACAAATTATTCATACAATATTTACCTTCACCCAGTCTGAGTCGTCAGCTTTGGGTGTAGAGAATAAGGAGCCAGCTTCTCTTACAGTGGGTGTTTGGGTGGAATGCTTTCAAAGAAATTCCTTTCTCTTGGTTCATTTTCCCCCCCCAGTTCAAGGATCTTGATTAGAGCTCTCAGCTTGTCTTATACCTTCCTGATCAATTGACACCCAGGAAATTTGATATTAAGGACATTATTTAATCTTTGAAAGGGGGTTTTAAGATAATAAATGCCCCTGAAGGTCAGTTTAGTTTTGCTGATGTGAAAATTACTATCGTAATCAGGGTCTTTAGGAAATAGAGAAATTTCTGGTCAAATGATGAACCGAAGACTCAGCAGTTATGCCAGGGACGTTTTATTCATCCCACTAGGCACTTTGTAGTGGTATTAGACCGGTATTGCATACTGATTGGCATTCTGTAAATCCACTTTGATCTTGATAGACAAATCAAAGTAGAAATCAATTGTGTTTTTAGTCAACTAAGTACCCAGCAAGTATTTACTAAGTAACTACTATATGTAAAGCACTATCCTAGGTGCTAGCCATACAAAGATGAGAGTAAAACAGGTACATGTCCTGCCCTCATACTCGTAATTAGAATTGAGTGGGAAAATTGGAATTAACCAATTTTCCATACTTATAATTACAAATGACATAACATACAAATATAAAATTTATCTCATAGCCCATTCATTCTTTCCTTTTACTCTTCCTAATTATACCATCTGCACAAGTTAACAGTCATTTGTCAGGCTTATTTAGCAACCCGTTCTGCAGTTTTCTTTTACGCATTTTTGTTAACAACTACTGTTAGTCACTCTTACATATTGGCCAGTAGCACCTCAGATCCCTGATGGCTTCCAGGTTTTCATCTTGGGAAAGCAGGTGGATGGAGAGGCCATGAACTGAAATAGAGAACATAAGAGGGAAGGTTTGAGATTAAGAAAAAAAAAATAATGGTTTGAACCCACGCGTTTAAGGGAACTACAAGACATTGGAGTGGCGGTACTGAGCAGGCTGGTGCAGATACACTTCTGAATCTCAGGATGGACTCGTGAAAAAGCAAGAAAATGAACGGTGAGGAACCATGAACATGTGTCTTGCCCTGGTTATGCAGTATATGGTTTCGAATTATTGCACATAAGTCGTTCGTGAATTCAGGGGGGTGGAATGAGATGAAGCGAGAGGAAGATGGAAAAGAGCTGTGGGTGGAGTCCTGGAAGCACAGCCCTTCAGGGCAGAGCAGGAGGAAGTGGAAAGTGAGAGAGGAGGTGGGAGCTGGGAGGAGGTGGGAGGAGGACCAGAATGGGGCTCAGGGAAGCTAGCACTTGGAGAACAAGAGACCAAGGAAGAGCAGCACTGGCCAGCAGCTGGATTGGTTGCTTCCTGGGAACAAGAGGGGGCGGGGGGGGGGGGGGTGTCTGAATTCTGAAATCCTCAGCGCTCCTCTCACTAAAGGGGCAGGTGGGCGGTGGGGTTTTATTGCCCTGGGCCACCTTTGGGTATTTGATTATCAGGCGGCTAAACTTCTTACTTTTTGATAGTTAAGATTTATCAAGAACAATTTCTTTGTTATTTAAGGATAAATGATTTGTGACCAAAGCCATTCAATTCATTTTCACCTCACTGCTCATTCAATTTCTTCTTTTTTTTACAATGTGTACTTCAAGGTTACTCCCTTTATATTGTCTCTATGGTGACAGTTTTTAAAAAAGCTTTTTCAAGATTTCTAGAAATATGAATAACTACACAATAATTTAGTGAACGTGGGCAGTAAGTGCATGGGTGTGACGGCAAAGTGCCTGCTGTGATTTGGAAAGAAGGAATAAAATAAACAAGGGGCCAGAGCAGAGAAGGAAAAATCTCAGAGACAGAATGGCTCCAGGTCAGCAAGCTTTGACAACAATCTTAAGAAGAAACATTAATATCTATATCAAAACTGCTGCAATCAGAGGTAGGGATGTTTAAAAAGGGAAGCAGAGAACAAAGAGAACCTGAGAAGCAGAAGCTGGCTGTGGGCACTGAGCAGGGGGGGCACCCTGCCTGGCTCTTTAGTGGTCAGTTCCCAGACAGGCTGTGCGGTGGCGGCAGACGTACTGGGTTTCCAGGGCCTGATGCAGTTACATTCGAATCCGGCAGAGCTCATGGTCATCTGTTTCCGTGCTCCCCCACCTGGCGCCTGGTGAGCTGGGTGCTGGAGAGCTTGCCTCTGAGTGGAGAATGTGATTCTCCTTCTGATGTCCTTCTCTGACCTCCTGGCAGTTATATAATTTCTATTATAAATAAATGTGTAGCCCAGCCGGCGTGGCTCAGTGTTGAGCGTCGACCTATGAACCCGGAGGCCGTGCTTTGATTCCCAGTCAGGGCACATGCCTGGGTTGCGGGCTCGATCACGGTGTGGGGCATGCAGGAGGCAGCTGATCAATGAATGCTTCTCTCTCATCATTGATGTTTCTATTTATTTCTCTCCTTCCTCTCTGAAATAAACAAAAATGTATTAAAAAAATAAATGTCTGTTCTGGCTTCATGCAGCAGTCTCCTTCCTGTGGTCTCCATTCATGTGTGAGGGCATCTGGGGGCCTGAATGAGCCTGGAATGGGATGAACTTTCCTGGTCCATGGCTCATACCTGAACCATGTCAAGTTCACCAGGTTATGCTCCCTGTTAAGGTCTCCAAGTAGGCAGGCAGGTGGCGCTTTCCTGGTGAACTCCTCCGTGTCACCATAAGGCCTTCTACTGGGAACTTTTACAGGTTACTGTTACTTTTCTAACAATGATAAAATTTAATGTAGTTAGATTTAGTTCTGTAACTGTAAAGATGCAAAACATATCATCTAATGTGCAGTGAATGACTGGTCATTTGTAAGCATGTCATGACTGTCCCATATTCGTATGCTTGTGCTCAACTCCATGGGCCAGGCCACTTCTCTGTAGCCTGATTGTCTGCATAAGGAGCCATGATGCTCCTACGCATGTGTTAAATGCAGATCATGGATAATATCGGAGTCATCGATAAAGCTTGGTCATCGATAAAGATTTTCTCTCTGGTGATGAATGATAGTATTTATACAGCTATATATTCATGTGTGTTATATATATCTTAATGCATGTAACTTTTTAGTAAGTTATATAGGTCACACAATTTAATAACAATTTACCTATTATATGTTTCTATATGTTTTATAGGATAAATGATTTTTTTCTGAAATCAAGAAATATATATCATTTCATGTTGCTAAATTCATATGCTTTGTCAAAGAAGCATTGTCAGTAAATACTCTGAAATGTAGAACAATAAAATTAGGACTTTAAATGTTTTAAGTGAACCAAGAAAAAACAAACAAACTAGTGTCCGAGTTTAATAGATGCAAAATGAGAGTAGATGCAAAGGCAAAACATTGACCCGGTCAGACTTGGAATAATTCTGGTCATGTGATCCTAAGAAGAACAAGTGACCAGTTTGGGTTCCCTGGTAGTCTAGTAGATCATTTTTGACTATCTGATGGTATATCTAGGAAATAAGATAAAAAGCACATATTTTCTTTCTTCTTGACCTTGAGAATTTAGCCGGTTTTGCTCTGTACAAACGGGAAGATCCTAGGAGAGGCATGAGGATGAGGATAGTATTAGAAGAACTGGGCTTGGGGGCTGAGCAGAGAGAATGATGATCTGAAAATACACCCAGGTGAGATGCTTCTATTTAGCTGTATGAATTCTTTGCTTGTTAACATCTCAACTCAAGTCCTGGCTTTTCCATGCTGTAGACAGGTCCTTTCCAGTGCTGTTGTGTTGTACAGCTTTGGTGAGTAGTGGTGGGAATGGCACACCTGGCGTTCTGCAGTGCAGGTCTGCACAGCCTGACTCGGGGGCGTTGGGTTGGTCCACGACAGTGCTAAGTGTATGTGTGATACTCTGATACCCACTAGAGTAGGGTAGAGCTACTCCAGTATCTTAAGGAATAGATAAGAACATGCAGACTGTTGTTTAGAGATAATAATCTAAGAAAAAAACTCTTTCCATAGGTAAAGAGGCAGACAAGACTCATGGTAAATTCACTGACTCTCCTATCTGAGCATTTCCATGTCACTTTCATGATGGCCCTGCCTTGTAATCTTAATATAAACTGTATCAAGATTCTCAGCAATTCTGGTAAGTCTGTACTTCAGCAAATACTCCAAAAAATATAGAATCCATTGGTTTATGTGTAGGCATTGAAACAGATGGTGGTGGCATTGTTGGAAAGATGGTAGCAGACACGGTTTGCTTAAAGATATAAGATTTCCTTGATGTTTTAAAAAGAATACTGAGATTTACATGACTGGAAATTTCTGTGCAGAGCAGGAGACAGTGTAGCACATTCCAAAACAGAGGAAACAAGTCTAGCTCCTCCAGAGCCCATGCTACGGAAGTGCAGCTGCCACTCTTGGGACCTGCACAGTGTCCACCAGTGGGCATCTTCTTCTTAGGTGGTCTTTGTACCCTGACAGCCCTTCTGACTGTTCTGGAGCTGCTGGCTGTATGCCTTCCTGCTCACCAGCTGCAGCTCACTAATTACTTGTTGATTTTGGAGAGGAAGGGAGAGGGCGAGAGATAGAAACATCAATGATGAGAGCGAATCATTGACTGCCTCCTGCATGCCCCACACTGGGGATCGATCCTGGGCATGTACCCTGACCTGGAATTGAACCATGACCTCCTGGTTCATAGGTTGACGCTCAACCACTGAGCCATGCAGGCTGGGCACATTTGTCACTCTTACTAATTTGGAGACATGCCGGGAGCCGGTCCATCCTTGCTGTTTCAAGGGACCTGGCATATATGGCATACTTTTCTTAATATGTTTGCTCACCTTCTTGGCGCTGTGTTTTAACCAAAGTCACCTCTCCGAGAAAGGTTGAATCCCCAGGTAGGGATTTTCCCCTGAAGTTAGGGAGGGAATAAAACCCCTCAACTAAGTGCCAGGCGGGTAATTAATCCCTTTAACTACGAACAATCATGCTTAAACTACATAATCTTTTCTCCCTGGAATGGAGATAAGCAACGCCCTAACCTTTGTAATAGAGATTGATAGGATTGAATCAACTGGTATAAATACAGTTGTAACAAGACAGAAAGACTCAGAACTCAGGAGACAGAATTCAGAAGACAGAACCTACACGGAGCCTAGAGACAGAAGAACTTCGCTGGCGAGAGCATGCCAGAGGATCCTGGACCGGGACTGGCCTCGGAGCCTAGAGACAGAGCCTAGTGGGAGAACATGGCAAGGGATCCTGGACTGAACCTGACTACAGAGATTGGCAGGAGAACCTGACTGGAACCTGGACACTGAACCTGACTGGAGAGCCTGGACAGAACCTGGCTGGAGAACCTAGCGAGGGAACATGGCTACAGAACCTCGCTGGAGATCCGAAGCAGAACCTCTCTGGAGATCCGGGCTGGAGATCCTGGCTAGGCTGCTGATCAACTGAACGCTGTCTCCGTGACATTCCTTCTTCGCCGACTCCGTCCACACCTTTGGGGACCCCTGGACCCGCTGGGGCTGGACCCCGGCAGAGACATGTACATGCCAACTCAAGCATAAGTTGCACAGTATTCATTGCAAGACTGGATGAATTGAAGGTCATGTTCTCAGGCATCCTTAGGCTTATAGCTATACATTATGATTCTTTCCTGTGGGGTGATGACTAACCAAACTCGATCAGACCTCCCTCGGGAGCTTGTGAGAGACAAGGAGAAAGGAACGTGAGCAGCAGAGGCAGCAGAAGGAAGAGGAGCAGATGCCGAGAGCAACTGCGTCAAAGCACTCTGAGTCAGAGGGTGACGAGTACCTAAGTCAGTGGTTCTCAACCTGTGGGTCGCGACCCCTTTGGGGGTCGAACGGCCCTTTCACAGAGGTTGCCTAAGACCATTGGAAAACACATATATAATTACATATTGTTTTTGTGATCAATCACTATGCTTTAATTATGTTCAATTTGTAACAATGAAATTGGGGGTCTGTATTAAAGGGTCGCGGCATTAGGAAGGTTGAGAACCACTGACCTAAGTAGACTGAGGTTGGTGGGCTTCCCTGCCTCTGCCTGCACATCTGTGTCTTCCTTTCCTGACTCCGGTTTGCCTGTTCCTCCTTCCCTATGGCTACGGTGGAAGACGGACACTCCACAATTTCTGAGATTACGTCTTCAGTTTAAGCAGCCAGCTGAGACTAGTGTTTTTACATCCAAGTGCAGCTGACAGGCAGAGAGAAATTGATTGACCCGCCTGGGATCAGGTGTTCACAGCTGGTCTGTTCTGCTATAACCAGGGAGACAGATTTGTGTGTATAAACATGGCTGCTGGGGCCCAGCCCTGAGGAAACAGAGATATGAGCTACATGAGAGTAAGTTCTGTTTGAGGAGTTACTTTTGGAGGCATATGTTACAACCTTTTATTTATTTTTTCTTTTGAAGAAATCAAACCTTCTTCCTATAGTAATAATATAGCCAAAGAAATGGAAAGCCACATCTGGTTAGATTTGATTGCTCACCTGACACCTGGATCTGAGGGCTGTGCAGGTTACATTCCTGAAGCTTCAGTAGTAAAACTGCTCTTACTACGTGAGTCAGCAAGGCCCACCTAACAGAAGAAGTGAAAAAGCCCATAAATCAGTCCAGGTTGACCAGATTCCCAGTGCTTGAAGTCAGAGGGCAGACTCAAGACTCACCTAACTCTGCAATTTGTTGATGGACTTGTCCAAGTTCATTGTGGACCTTATTTTAAACAAAGTCAATATTTATTTTTCCCATGTTGAATATTCTGGACCTCACATTTTAAAATTACTTCCTCCTTCTTTGGGCTTCAGTGACTCTCTGTTTTCTTTAGTCTCCTCCTAAATCTTTTCCTCCAAAGTTCCCCAAATGTGCTTTATCTCCCCACTCTGTGAATAGGGGCTCAGGCTCAGTCCTTAAGCTCTCTGCTCTTCTTTTTCGCTCATTTTTCTAAGTTGTTCAAGTGTGTTCGTGCTGAGAAGGTGTTTCTAGCTCTGATCTCTCACATAACCACTTCTTCTTTTCTAAAACATAGTTTTATTGATTTCAGAGAGGATGGGAGAGGGAGATAGAAACATCAATGATGAGAGAGAATACAACCCAGGCATGTGCCCTAACTGGGAATCAAACCATGACCTTTTGGCTCATGGGTCGATGCTCAACCACTGAGCCACACTGGCTAGGGCTTAAAAACCTCTTAAAACCTTCCTTTTTCAGCAGCCTCCACACACACCTGTTAAGTCAAGGTCAAGCTCCTTAGTCTGGCATTCAGCACTCACTGTCCCTTTGTGCGACTCCTGAACTCTGAGCAGCTGGTGTTTCCTTTACTAGTATCTGCCACATTCACATTCTGTGACTTTACGGTCTCATTAAAGTAGGTCTTCCTTAACTCCCTAACCTTCTTCCCCAAGCTTCTCCAGTGGATCTAGCTCATGTTATTCTTTCTTGACCCCAATCCCCCTGGTCTTATCATCATCTGTATGGCTGATAACCTAGTACTTGATTATGTACTATCTTGGATATACGAACTCTTTTCTGTCAAAGAAGATTTTCAGTTTCCTAAGAGTAGGAAAGCTTTTGGTTATCTGTACACAGTCTAGCATAGCCAGGTACTTTAAATTAGCTTAACCATTCACTAAATAATGCCTGTTCTGATGGATTGTGGATAAACCTCCTCCTGCTTTATCCTGTATACCATTAAAATGATCCCATTTTAGGTTCTCCGCTAATTCAAGCAGTTTACCCCATATCATTTCTGCAATTAGGCAGAAAGATGAGCATCTGTCAAATTAACCTTTTTGCTGTCCTTACTTGAAATGCAATTTTAAAAAATGAGCTGTGGTTTTCTTACAATTCAGTATCTTGAGAGACACTTATTATTATTTTCAATCAACATTTTTTAATGTTTCTTTAATCCGCAGTGCAGACAGGGCCCTAAAAGCAAGTGTGGACTTTGCCCACAGCTGTACCCATCAGCCACTTACAGTCTGAATGCATTATTTCAAAGGCGCACAGCAATCATTTACACTCTTGATTACCCAGGGGCATTTCAAACTGTTACTGAAACGCATCCATCCCTGGAGTAACCATCTGTGAATGGTAGCACCATAAGGTAGAATGATGAGCGGCTAAATCTAATTGATATGCAAAAAAGCAGAATTTCAGCTGTCCAGCTATGGAGATTAAAATTCAACCTTTAGTTGGCTGAGCATTTCAGCTGAATTTCTTATTGTAGTATCTAGTTCAAGAACTCATTGTTTTAGGATTTGCAGAGAGAAAAACAGCCCTTTTCCCCACTAAGAACATCTGAAAGTATATTCTTTAATACATGTTTACTGCAAAAAAATAAAAAATAAGTAAAACTCTACAGAGAAAGGAAAGTCCTTGTAAAATGCCAGGGGGGTGCCACTGTTGTTATAGAATACCCTAAGAGCAATCCATTTCTCTGTTTATACATTTGCTTGCATTCCAAGATCCCTGAGAGATAAAAAGAATATGCTTTATTCTACCATTTCAACTGCATTAAAATAAAAGAAACTATTGGGAGCAATATTTTTTAAGATATTAAGGCATATTTGCTTATATTAAATGGGTATTATAACAATGCCTTAACATCTTCGAAAATGTCCTCCACCTTTATTATGACATGTAACCCTGAGAGAGTACTTAACTTCGCTGTCTGGCTAGATGTACAAAGCCCTCACAGCGATGCCAGCCCAATTGGAATTATCTAGGACTCCCACAGACCAGCGTATACTTCAGAAAAGATGCTCCATGGTGATTTATGTGTCTGTGTGGACAAATAATCCCTTTAAAATGGCGTGAGGTCTTGAAATAGCCCTGCTGTTGCAGCCCATTGAGAGATAACTATTCTCCTGAGGTTTGCCCCAGTGGGTGGCAGTAAAATAGCAGCTCCTGTCAGTCTGTGACAGGAGAGGATTATCAGACAGTTGTAAGGGGACAACAGCACATGCAGGCCTTTCTGCAATCAAATTGCACTTAAAAATGATGGCTCCTCCAAGGGTATTTGTTTGCATTGTTAAGGTGCACTGTGGTCCAGGCAGCAGGCAAGCAGCATTCTTTCAATGGTGGGACAGCATATCTCTCTGTGTGTGAAGTGCCTGCTTTTGTTCCTGTGTTTGCCAGGGAGGACACCGTGCCATCTTCTCTGCTGGGTCCCAGCTCCGGGACGAATTGATAAAGGGATATAGTCGAGGGCAGTTTCAGCTGGGGCTCAGGTTCCCAGCTATCATATTGCTGAAATCGAAAGACATGCTTAAAGTAATTGAAGGGAAGCACAGCAGGGTTCTGTTGGCTCCAGATGACAGCATTTTGAGTTATTTGGCACCGGAGACCTAGATCATTTGCCCTAAAATTTCAATATGTTTTTGGTGTTCTGGGCTCCAAATACTTACTGTTCTCTTCTCAAGAGCTGTGAATTCCCTGTCAAGTTGCAAGTTTACATTTTAAAATAGTTCAGTGATGACATTCCTAATCTTGTCTTGATATTACCACAAGCAGGGAACCTATGTATTTCAGAACACGGGTGTTTAGATCAACCAGAGAGCTTCGTGTGACACAGTCTTAGAAGCAGTCAAAGCTGCTTTTATACTCTTAGTAAATTATTTGAAAATTACTTGTATTTGAATTCTCCTCTCCAAACAGGGAAAAATCTGCAAAATTGTTATATATATGTGTGTGTGTGTGTGTATGTATATGTATCTATATATATAAAAAGCCAGTGAATGGAATTCCATAACAACTAGAACGACCCGTCTCTATGGCTCCCACTGCAGCCTCCGAACCAGCCCGATCAAAGGGGGGGGCCAGCTGGCCGACCTCCTGTGGCCCCTCCCCCCAGCTGGCCCTGCCCCCAACTCCCCCACCCCAATAGGGGGCATGGCCAGCCGGTCAACCTCCTGCAGCCCCTTCCCCCACCCAGCCCACCCCAGATTGGCCCCCCCACCCCAATCAGGGGCAGGGCCGGCCGGCCAACCACCCATGGCTCCTTCCCCAGGCTGCTGGCCCCCAATAAGCCCCAGCGGGGTGGGCTGGCCAGCCAACCTCCAGCCATCTCCTCCTCCCGACAGGCCTGGGCCTATCCACTGATTGGGGCCAGGCTGGCTAGACCCCACCCGTGCACGAAATTCATGCAAGAGTAGGCCTTCGCAGCCCCAGCAGCTGTCTTGATCCCTCCCTCGCAGCCGCGGCAGTTGCCTCGATCTTGCGGCTGCAGCCCTGGCTTCATCTGGAAGGACGTCCGGTCTAATTAGCATAGTATGCTTTTATTATTATAGATGTATATATCTGTATGCACATTTACACACATATCATACATTACATACACAACTCGTATGTTGTGAGACATTTTGTTTAGTCTTATGTAGTGTGTGATGCTGTGTTTTATGTGTGTGAGATGCTGTGTTTACTAATGTGTGTGTGCTTATATCTTTATATCTTAAGATTACTACCCATTTAACAGTATTGACACTATAACACTGACCTAGACTAAATCTCAGGAAACCCTCAAATTTTAACTCTCCAAACAATTTCTTTAACATGATGGTAATATTTTATGCTGAGTAATTGCTATTGACTATTATGATAACTGTAATGTTGACATTTATAAATCAACTAATACTTTTGTAGTCAAGCAGATTCTCCGACTCGCAGACTATTTTCACAGTCAGCACTGATCTATTGTACCATGTTGCCTTCCAAGAAAGAGAGTAGTGGACTCTAGTTTAGACTTTTAAATTATTTATTCCTTAAACAGTTTATGCTGCGTGGTGTAATTCAGTTTTGAAGAGCATGGTTTCCAGAGTAAATTCTGGATCTGTTACTTGCTAAGCTGTATAAACTTAATATCCCTATGCCCCAGTCTATTCATTTGTAGATAATGGTATCTACCTCTTAGGATTTTATGTATTTGTCTATCCATCTGTACATTTTTATGTATGCGTTAACACATCATATTTTTCTGTCCTCTTTTTCTCTAGAGGACACCTATATGTATATACACATACAGAATGAGCTAGTATATATCAGAGGTTTTTAACTGGAAGTAATTTTACCTTCCCCTCTTTCTCTGGGGACTTGATGTCTGGAGACATTTTTGGTTGTTCACAATTAGGAGTTCCTACCTGCATATATTGTGTAGAGGCCCAGATGCTGCTAAATGTCCTACAGTGCAGAAGACAGCCCCCCAAAACAAAGAATGATCTGACCCAAATGGCAATAGTGTCAAGGTTGATTATCTCTGGATTAGTGTAAATCAACTGTCATCAATCTGAATACATTTGTGTAGGGGGGAGGGAGAGAGAGAGAGAGAGAGAGAGAGAGAGAGAGAGAGAGAGAGAGAGGAAGACGAGTGAGCATATACCTATACTAAATGAGTTAGTAAATATAAAACACTTTGAACTGTTGCGTGGAATATAATTACTGGTAGGTATACATTATAATAATTTTTTTCTGAACTACAGTTCTGGTTTGCACAGGCTTAAGATATAGTAATGTTGGATGTCAATTAGCACATGTTTTGAAAATATTAGAGATCGACTCAGCAGATGAAATGTTTTAGAAATCACTCTGTTATAATTATTTTGAGTCTAGAGTCTTATTTGCAGAGACAAGTACTTGATCCCGGCCTGTGTGCGTCAATTTGAATTTCATTTTTTATGCTTACGCCTTTTTACAGTGCCCTTTGTGTAGGGATGCAAACATTAGTGAAGGACCCAGCCCGCTCCTATGGATGCTAGGAGTTTACTTTCTCTAGAGAGCATGAAGTGTTGGTAGGACAGACATTTTGCTGATGTGCAAATGTGGCTGCTTGGTTATTATTTTTGAATAGTTTGTATTAACAGATTTTCAGACCTACCCCTAAACATGTTGGAGACCTAGGACAAGAGGACAAATGGAAACCTGTACGTTCTGTGTCTAAATTTTAAGAGTGATAAATCAAGGGTGCGCCCCATCTTTTCTGCTTTAAAAATATTCCCATAAATGTGCTTAAAATAAAAATAACCACTCTTATTGAGGCTATCTGGGTAAAAAGAGCTGTCTGACTTAAAAATTAGCTTTAATTCTTATAATCTGGTATGAAAATCTGAATCATCTTAAAATACAGTGCTGCCACTTAAAACACATTGCATTTGTGTTTCCTATTCATTCACTCATTCATGTAACAAATTAGGGTTTGTTATGTACAAGATACTGAGATAGGTAGATATCCTATTAATGGTGAAACCTACATATTTTAAAATGTATCTTTATTGTTGAAAATAGTACAGATGTCCCCCTTCCTCCCCATTGACCCCTTCCTCCGCACCCCCCTTCTGTTCTCTTCCCAGGCCTTCACTGCACTATTGTCTGTGGGTTATGCGTATATTCATATAAAATCTTTAATGTCTTGGGGGGGACTTCCCTCTGAGATTTGTCAGTCTGTTGCATGCTTCCATGTCTCTGGATCTATTTTGGGTGAAACATATTTTTTGTATTAAGTTTTAGATATCACACACATATATACATTTTGTATTAATTTTTCTTTTCCCCCTTATATAATTAAAAGTTAAAACTTTTAAGGTAGATGTGTTTTTAAAATATTTTTTTTATTGGTTTCAGAGAGAGGAAGGGAGAGGGAGAGAGAGTTAGAAACATCAGTGATGAGAGAGAATCATCAATAGGCTGCCGCCTGCACACCCCCTACTGGGGATCAAGCCCCTAACTCAGGCATATGCCCTGATGGGGAATTGAATCTTGATACATGGGTTGACACTCAACCAACTGAGTCACACCAGCCGGGCAAGGTAGATAGATATTTTAACTGTACCTAAGCTCCATCTACATTTCTTGATTTTTAATAAGACTGTGATAAAGCCTTATAAATAGCTAATATATTTAAAAACAACACAAAACATTTTTATAGGATGGGTTAACTCTATGACTCCATAAGCAGTATCTTTATTATCTGTCTGAAACCCTTAACGATAAAATAATACCCAATACTGTCCATAATCTGTTCAGATCCAGAAAGAAAAATGTTTTGAATGTCATTATGTCTTCAGACTCACCCAAATCCAGTCTTTTACCTGACCTCCTGAGCCCCCCACGTGCATGGCAAAAGATCTGAGCCTGAAGACACCCGCTGCCAAATCATCACCCATCGGAATGCTCAGTGGTAACCCTTCCAGGTTGGAAGATGGCGTGCTGTGTAACAAATGAAAGGGAGCTGACACTGGAAAGAGCATTAGTGAAATCAATATTATTCAACCAGAGACACAGGCTCCATTAACGCTCTGTCAATATGACCAATTATTTTCCTCAGCACTGACATCCTGATTGTATTTTTTTTCTTTGTCTTTGGGAGAGAATAGTTTTGCTTACCGTAACCGTTAAATTGTAGCCATTTGCCAGAGGAAGGCCTTCTTGGAAGTTTGGCATTGTCATCGTTGCTGGCTTCAATTGGTCTTGATTTGATATCTACGTGTCATCGTTGCTGGCTTCAGTTGGTCTTGATTTGATATCTACGTGTCATCGTTGCTGGCTTCAGTTGGTCTTGATTTGATATCTACGTGTCATCGTTGCTGGCTTCAATTGGTCTTGATTTGATATCTACACTGATTGTAACTTTGCTTAGTTTAATGGTTAAGATCAGTAAACCGAACTAAACATTCAGTAAGTTGATAAGAATTCTAGAAATTCCTGATGGCATTCACTGCCCAGGGAATAAGATGAAAGGAAAGCAGGTATGACTTTAAGAGTAGTCAGAGTTTGTAAATAAATATTTATTTGTATAATTATTTTGTTTATTTCTGTTCCCTCAACTAGGCTGTAAGTTCCCTCAGGGCAGGGGTGTATATATTTTGCTTTTCCATTGAATTCTCGTCACCCAGTACAGTATAGTGTCTGGTAAATAGAAGGCTTTGGGTAAATATTTTTTTTTATTAAGGTATTACATATGTGTCCTTATCCCACCATAACCGCCCTCCACCCCCGACCTCCCCAACTCATGCTCTCACCCCCCTGTTGTCTGTGTCCATTAGTTAGGCTTGGGTAAATATTTTTTAATGCATATGTAACTGCATGAATTTTTTGTTCAGTTTTCTGACATTGCGAAGCTGCCAGCCTCTATACCAGGGGTGGGCAAACTTTTTGACTCGAGGGCCACAATGGGTTCTTAAACTGGACCGGAGGGCCGGAACAAAAGCATGGATGGAGTGTTTGTGTGAACTAATATAAATTCAAAGTAAACATCATTACATAAAAGGGTACGGTCTTTTTTTTTTTTTTTAGTTTTATTCATTTCAAACGGGCCGGATCCGGCCCGCGGGCCGTAGTTTGCCCACGGCTGCTCTATACTCTAGAATCTGACAGGCTCAAGAAACTGCACATACCATTGCTGGTTCCAGAACCAAGCCATGCCTGCTATACTGCGCACCAGCAAATGGATGCCCCTTCGGCCCATGAAGCAAGGGAATGGACACTGCAATCTCTGGTAGCACTGTCTCAGAGAAGGAAAATATCTTCATGATCAATCAGGCTTGAGAGCAGAAACAGCTGTAACCTCAGCCTCATTTCTATTGTCTAAATCCCCACATGAGTGTGTCTGTGGTGGACCCTAAATCACATTCAAAAACCTAGCTGCAAAAGAGTCTGGAAAATACACTCTTACATGAAAATCTATTACCCACTGAGCCAAACCGGTTAAGGCCATGAAAATCTATTATGATGGAAAATTTGTGTTTTTCTTTTTTTTCATCATAGAAATCTCTACTACCTATTAGTAAACAAATTTGATGAATAATGGTTAGAATTACAATGCGTAACATTTACTGTTCAGTTACCATTTTGAAGCAAGATTATACCCATTTACAGATTTGGAAAATGAGGCTCAAAGAGGGCAAAGAGAATTTGTCTTCAGATAGCAGGAAGTCTCTGGAGCCCATATGCTCAACCACTACCCTACACATGTCTATTATCTTTTGGCACTGAAAAATTTTCAACTACATAACATTCTTCCAAACATTGCTAATGGAATATAAATTGTGGAGAAGGTGGAATAGACACAGTAGGTTGGTGCTTAAGATCCATTCCAACTTCTTTCTAATGAGCCTCCTTTCTAACAGAGGCTGGAATATTAAAAGTTGCATTTTCACGGCACACAAACTAATTACTAAAATTCTGTGGCACACCAAAAAATATTTTTTTTCCGGTGTGACTAAAATCATAAGTATAATTTTGATTCTTTCACACCTGACAGCTATTGTTATACTGACTGTTGTTATTGTTTAATTTGACAATCTAAGGCAGTGGTTCTCAACCTTGGCTGCACATTAGAATCACCTGGGAATCTTTTTAAAATCCTGATTTCTGGGCCTCATCCTCCAGAAATTCTGTTTCTTTGTTACTAATGTTGTGGCCCCACCCCATAACAAAGAAACAGAATTTCTGGAGGATGAGGCCCGGAAATCAGGATTTTAAGAAGATTCCCAGGTGATTCTAATGTGCAGCCAAGGTTGAGAACCACTGGTCTAAGGGAAAAAAGGTATCCCTGACTAAGTAGGTATTGCATGATTTAAAAATGCTTGTGGCACACCGGTTGACAATCACTGTTTTAGACAATCATCTGTGAACAGAATTCACTAAGGGTCATACCAGGCCAAGGCAGTTAAGAGCCAGTGTGTTTCCTTTATCTCTTTCTTCCCCTGCTGAAATGAACTTGGAGGCGGTATATTCAGATGGCGTGGCTGGAAGAGGTCTGCCCAATCTACTTTTGACTTTACCTGAGTGAGAAATAAACATTTGTTGAGTTAAACCGTTGAGATTTACAGATCTGTCCATTGTAGCAGCTTCTGTTTATTATTCTGATAATTTATGTAATTTATCTTGTTTACCAATGGTTGTGATTTATTGTCATACTCCCCCCCCCCCCCCCAGTTCTAACAGCCAGGCTATTTATGCACCAATTCTCATTAGTGCGCTTAACACTCAGTTCTTTCCACCACGTAAACTGAAGATAAATCAGAGTATATGGTTCAAAAGTGAAAGACAAAAGAAAGCTTGCTATCATAAAATCTATTTTTGTCTCTTTTCTCTTTTTTTATTGACATCAAATCAGTCAATATTTTAGACTGCAACATTTTCACTGAGTGGAGGAAAATAAATGGATTGGGAAAGTCCCTGTTGCTAAATGAAACTTTATGGTATTTGTTTTAGAGGCAATTAAGGTAATTAGAAAGAGCCAAATATAACCTGTCTCTGTCTGCTCCTTAGTTTTGAGGGTCAAAGGGGGAAGTTGCAGCGTGCATTCAGAAATCCCTTTCAGTAGCGCATTTGATGGTTAAAGAAAAAGATTGTTCTTCAAGGGCCTCAAAGGACAAAAGTGAATCCATTAGCACTCTAACTGTTGCAGGGGGAAAATATCAAGAGGCAAAATGGATTTTAGAAGGTCACAGAAGCTAATTGTCAGTATTTATGCTCTTCATCAAAATTATTTTTAATGAGCTCCCTGATAGCTGTGCATCCTGACAGTGAAGGTGAAATGGCAAGTCTGGGGTCTTAGGGCTGTAATCAGCTCACACTGCCTGGCTTTTGCTGAACCAGCAGGAGATCTCCCGTTGAGAAAGATCCACATGGGACCATGATAAGTCGGACAAAGCATCCTTGAGAGCTTGCATTTCACATTAGAGGTCAGAGGAACTGCAATAAAGATGAATTGGGCTCATGAGTATAAAATAGAATATTATGAGAGGAAAGACTAGAATTACTGGAAGACATTTGGAAAAGACCCCAGGATTGACTGCTCAGATGTGTAGAACAGTATTTGAGGAGAGGTTCTGTCAAAATTTATTTGTCCAGAGGATTTGGCCGGTAGCCTCAAGCTCATTTATCACTTGACTGATTTGCAGAGTTGCAAGGATTGAACTATTCAAAAACAAAACACAATAAAGCAATGCAGAATTGTGGAGAAGTGCATGGGGACCTGGTCAGGAATCCTGAAGGGGCTCTTTATAAAGGGAAATTTGTAGATCGTCTTTATTGAATTGTTTCTATGAAAAAGGTCTGTCTCAGTTAACAGACTGTTAATCAGACTTTGAATTTCCAAAGACTATTACAGAATTTATTAAACTGTGATAGTTCTCAATTGGAGGCTATCTTGCCCTCCAACCCTAATTTCTGGTTGTCACATCTAGGGGAATGCTACTGGCATCTAGTGGGTAGAGGCCAGGGATGTTTTTAAACACCCAAACATTTTACATTGCACAGGGTAGTATGTACACACACACACACACACACACACACACACACACACACACCATTCAACTAACAATGTCATGCCTGCCAAGTTGAGAAACCTTGAGTTAAAGTAAACCAGATAACTTACATTTAAATGAACAGAGGGATAAAATTGGGAAATGAAAGCTAAGCACATCTGTTAAGCCTGTACCCAGCACAGTGCCTAAGGTGGGATTAATGATGGCGTACTTACCTCAGAGAGATCACAGGATCAGCAACCCCTGCAGTCCTAGGTTGGAACCATTGGCTGAGGGCACATTTCTAGACCCTCTAAGCTGCAGTTACTAAAAACATGGGAATAATAATAATAGTACTTGCCTTGAAATTTTCTTTTACAATTAAATGAGAAAACATAAGTGCTTGTCACAGTGTCCGACAATCTTTAAATGCCCAATAAGTGGTAGCTAGTATAGACATAGAGATAAAATTGAAAAGATATACACTATAATGTTTGCATTGGTTATCCCTGTGTCATGGGTTTTAAGTTTCTATTTCTTAGATTGTATTTAAATTTTTTTCTACCATAACATACATTTTTTATTATAAGAAAATAATAAACTCGTTATAAATCAACTGAAAAGGAAACTTAGGCTCCATACCATACAGTCTAAATATTCTGTTCTTTTTCCAGAGTCAAGTCTAGGTTATCTGGATTATAAAACAATCAGATATTTTCAGCTACTACCTAATTCACGAGTGTGTGGAAAACTGTGTTCCTGGAATGAAATGAAAATGAGAAATAAAATGGTTGCCAATATTCTGAGATAGCAAAGGCAATGATGTGTTTATGATAGATGGGAGAATGGGTTATAAGATTTTGTTTTGCTGAAATTATTCACATATATTCAAGTTTTGCTTAGACTTTAATATTATTTCTCCTTCTGTAGGCACATAGCAAAAACAAGGAAGTAGCTAAGAGTCATTCTTATTTGATGTGGATTTTCCTAATGTCGAGTCCAATGTGATGAAGGGAAACTCAGGAAGAGGCATGTAGTGGTTAAGAGCACAGACTCTGCAGCCTGGTCTCCTTGCATCAAATCCCCAGTCCTTCCACTAATTAGCTTCTTGATCCTGGGAAAATAACTTAGCTTTGTTGTGACTTAGTTTACAAACCTTTAAAAAGGTGTGTGTGTGTGTGTGTGTGTGTGTGTGTATGTGTGTATGTGTGTATTCCCTTTAAATATATATATTCTCTTTAGACAATGCCTGGCTCATAATAGGGACTATGTAAGTGCTTACTATTATTTTGGAAAATTGGACATATTTTTAATGTTTTTAACCTATTGAAAAGAAGACAAAACACTAATGTTGATAAAACAAGGTAATAGACGTTCATCAACATGTAAACAGGATAAACCAGACTGCTGCCTCTATGTTAATTAATTCTGCATTAATTAGTGTAGTAACATTGGAATGTGTTCTATGGCTCATTCATGCTGTTGGTTACATGAAGAATCATATTATTTAGAAGTAGCTATGAATGCATGACCGAAGCTTTTCCAGGTTGTAGTTCTTGATCAAACACTTTCCTCACCTCTTTCACTCTTTCTCAGAGAGGGCCTCCACTTTGTGTTTGAATCATGAGATAAAGTCTGAGAAAGCACACTTTGTGGAGTTCTGGGTGGGAGCGTGGAGGATTCAAAGTTCCCTTTCTCCTGGTGCAGCCTCTTGTTCCTTGTTTTCTCTTTACATGGTAAGACATGGTCTCTGTGGGCCTTCCGCTCAGTTCAGGACCGAGGAGCAAGGCCAGGTGAGGGGCCATGGGCAAGGAATGGAAGCCAACTGCTCTGGGGTGGTTTTATTCTGGGCCTTGAGACTGAGATGAGGACAACAGTTACCTGGCATTTGGCTGATAGAAGTGAAAAAGTCCTAACAGTGGTTGATCACTGGTAATGTTGATGCTGAGAAATGTTTAGGCTCAATCTGCCTAATTTGAAAGGGAGCCAAGTTTGGAAGGGAGCCAAGCACTTGGTAAGGTCCTGCGTGCATCCAAAATGGGTTCCTAAGAAGAATTCTGACTGTGTGCCTAGCTGTTGTGAGGAGATGGAACAGACTTGTACCTGGATGTGAAGTGTGGACTGGAGCCTGTACTAGTATTTCCATCATAGAAGTGGCTCAGTGATGAATCCTGATACATTTAAGGATCTGGGCTTCGTCAGCACTCTAGGCTCTAATGAAGAATTGTATCAGGGACTGTCAATTTTCTCATGAAAAAATTTTTAATTTTTTTATTTTTGTGGTGAAAAAATATTTTTAAGAAAAATAATATATAAAATAATATTTACAGTAATACTTAGCAGGAACACAATACATTGAATTCTTGAATGTATTCAAAGTATTTGAAATTTTAGTCTCTGTATTTTTGGCTTTTGAATTCCAAACAGAGCAGCTTCTAGAAAAAAAAATTAAAAAGCAGGAGGAGAGCCTAAGAGAACTCTGGGACAATGCTAAACGAAACAACATCCGAATAATAGGGGTGCCAGAAGGAGAGGAAACTGAGCAAGGAATAGAAAACCTGTTTGAAAAAATAGTAACAGAAAATTTCCCTGATATAGGGAGGAAAAAACTCACACAAATCCAAGAAGCTCACAGAGTCCCAAACAAAATGAACCCGAAAAGACCGACACCAAGGCACATAATAATTAAATTGGCAAACACCAACGACAAAGCAAGAATCTTAAAAGCAGCCAGAGAGAGACAGAAAGTTACCTACAAAGGATCCCCCATCAGACTAGCGACCGATTTCTCAACAGAAACACATCAGGCAAGAAGGGAATGGAATGAAATATACAAAGTCATGCAAAGGAAGGGTCTGAATCCAAGAATACTATACCCAGCGAGGCTATCAATCAAAATTGAGGGTCAAATCAGGAGCTTCACAGACAAAAACGGTCTACGGGAGTTTATTACAACCAAGCCAGCAATGCAAGAAATGCTAAAGGGTCTGCTGTAAATAGAAAAAACAGGCAACAAAGAAGGAACACAGCGGTAAAGAACAAAAATGGCGACTAACAAGTTTCTATCAATAATAACTTTAAATGTAAATGGATTAAATTCCCCAGTCAAAAGGCATAGGGTAAATGAGTGGATAAGAAAACATGACCCATATATCTGCTGTCTACAGGAAACCCACCTCAGAAAAAAAGACGCACACAGAGTGATGGTGAAGGGATGGAAAAAGGTTTTTCAGGCCAATGGAAGTGAAAAAAAAGCCGGGGTAGCAATACTTATATCTGACAAATTAGATCTCAAAGTGAAGGACATAAAAAGAGATCAAGAAGGCCACTTCATAATACTAAAGGGAGCAGTCCATCAAGAAGAAATAACTCTGGTAAATATATATGCACCCAATATAGGAGCACCCAAATACATAAGAAATCTTCTGGAGGAGATCAAGGGAGAGATTGACAGCAATACAATCATAGTAGGGGACCTTAACACCCCATTATCTCCACTGGACAAATCCTCTAAACAGAAACTCAGCAAAGAAACATCAATCCTAAATGACTCACTAGATCAGATGGAATTAATTGACATCTTCAGAACATTTCACCCCAAAGCCACAGAATATACATTCTCCTCAGGTGCACATTTGTCATCTTCAAAGATAGGCCATATATTGGGTCACAGACAAAGTCTCTTAAATTCAAGAAAATTGAAATCATATCAAGCATCTTCTCAGACCACAAAGGCATAAAACTGGAAATCAACTACAACAAAAACAATCCAAAAAAATCAAACACATGGAGACTAAATAGCATGCTATTAAACAATGAATGGGTTACCAATGAGATCAAAGAAGAAATAAAAAACATCATGGCAACAAATGACAATGAAAACACAACAATCCAAAACCTATGGGACACAGCAAAAGCAGTCTTGAGAGGGAAGTTCATAGCTCTACAAGCCTACTGCAAGAAACAAGAAACAATGAGAATAAATGACCTAACTCTACAACTTGAAGAGTTAGAAAGAGAGCAACAAAAAAGGCCCACTGTAAGCAGAAGGAAGGAAATAACAAAGATCAGAGCGGAGATAAACGACATAGAGACCAAAAAAACAATACAAAAGATCAACAAAACCAAGAGTTGGTTCTTTGAAAGGATAAACAAGATTGATACACCTCTAGCCAGGCTCACCAAGAAACAAAGAGAGAGGTCCCAAATAAACAAAATCAGAAATGAAAGAGGAGAAATAACAACAGACCCCATAGAAATACAAAGGGTTGTTAGAAAATACTATGAACAACTCTACTCAAACACACTAGACAACCTGGAGGAAATGGACATATTCCTAGATAAATACAACCTTCCAAAACTTAACCAGGAAGAATCTAAAAATCTCAATAGGCCAATAACTATGGAGGAAATCGAAGCAGTAATCAAAAAGCTTCCAGCAAACAAAAGCCCGGGGCCAGATGGCTTCACAGGGGAGTTTTACCAAACATTCAAGGAAGACCTAAAACCTATCCTCCTCAGACTATGTCAAAAGATCCAAGAGGAAGGAACACTTCCCAGCTCATTCTATGAAGCCAACATCACCCTAATCCCAAAACCAGATAAAGACAATACAATGAAAGAGAATTATAGACCAATATCCCTCATGAACATAGATGCCAAAATCCTCAACAAAATCCTAGCAAATCGGATTCAGCAGTACATCAAAAAGATCATACACCATGACCAAGTAGGATTTATCCCAGGGATGCAAGGATGGTACAATATCCGCAAATCAATAAACGTGATACATCACATAAACAAATTGAAAGAAAAAAACCACATAGTCATATCAATTGATGCGGAAAAAGCATTTGACAAAATCCAACACCCCTTCTTGATAAAAACTCTCAGCAAGATAGGAATTGAGGGATCATACCTCAACATAATAAAAGCCATATATGACAAACCCACAGCCAACATCATAATCAATGGGCAAAAACTAAAACCATTCCCCCTAAAAACAGGAACAAGACAGGGATGCCCCCTCTCACCACTCCTGTTCAACATAGTACTGGAAGTACTAGCCATTGCGATCAGACACGAAGAAGAAATAAAAGGCATCCAGATTGGAAACAAAGAAGTAAAACTGTCCTTATTTGCAGATGACATGATACTGTACATACAGAACCCTAAAGACTCCATCAAAAAATTATTAGACTTAATAAATGAATTCGGCAATGTAGCAGGATACAAAATTAATGCTAAGAAATCCATGGCATTTCTTTACACCAATAGTGAACTTACAGAAAGTGAAACTACAGAAGCAATCCCATTTACCATTGCACCAAAAAAATTAAAATACCTAGGAATAAACTTAACTAAGGAGGTAAAAGACTTATATGCTGAAAACTACAGGACACTGAAAAAAGAGATAGAGGAAGACATAAACAGATGGAAGAATATACCGTGTTCATGGATTGGTAGAATCAACATCATCAGAATGTCCATACTACCCAAAGCAATTTATAGATTCAATGCAATCCCCATTAAATTACCAACGGCATATTTCACAAATCTAGAACGAA
The DNA here is from genome assembly GCF_963259705.1 of Myotis daubentonii. Taxonomy (NCBI): domain Eukaryota; kingdom Metazoa; phylum Chordata; class Mammalia; order Chiroptera; family Vespertilionidae; genus Myotis; species Myotis daubentonii. Next base: position 39,995,635 of record NC_081841.1, read on the forward strand.
CGTTCCAAAAATTCATCTGGAATAAAAAAAAGACCCCGAATAGCTGCAGCAATCCTGAGAAAGAACAAAGTAGGTGGGATCTCAATACCAGATATCAAACTGTATTACAAAGCCACTGTTCTTAAAACAGCTTGGTACTGGCACAAGAACAGACATATAGATCAATGGAATAGAATAGAGACCCCAGAAATCGACCCAAACCACTATGCCCAATTAATATTCGACAAAGGAGGCAAGAGCATACAATGGAGTCAAGACAGTCTATTCAATAAATGGTGTTGGGAAAATTGGACAGATACATGCGAAAGGATGAAACTAGATCACCAACTCACACCATACACAAAAATAAACTCAAAATGGATAAAAGACTTAAACGTAAGACGGGAAACCATAAAAATACTAGAGGAATCCACAGGCAGCGAAATCGCAAACATATGCCGAAGAAATTTCTTCTCTGATAATGCTCCTAGGGCAATGGAAACTAAGGAGAAAATAAACAAATGGGACTACATCAAAATAAAAAGCTTTTGCACAGCAAAGGAAACCATCAACAAAACAACAAGAAGACCCACTACATGGGAGAACATATTTGCCAATGATACCACCGATAAGGGTTTAATTTCCAACATTTACAGGGATCTCATGAAACTTAACAAAAGGAAGATAAACAATCCAATAAAAAAATGGGCAATGGACCTAGATAGACACTTTTCGAAAGAGGACATACAGAAGGCCGAAAGACATATGAAAACCTGCTCAAAGTCACTAATTATACGAGAGATGCAAATCAAAACGACAATGCGTTATCATCTCACACCTGTCAGAATGGCTATCATCAACAAATCAACAAACAACAAGTGTTGGAGAGGATGTGGAGAAAAAGGAACCCTTCTGCACTGCTGGTGGGAATGCAGACTGGTGCAGCCACTGTGGAGAACAGTATGGAGCTACCTCAGAAGACTAAAAATGGAACTCCCATTTGACCCAGTGATCCCACTACTAGGAATATATCCCAAGAAACCAGAAACGCCAATCAGAAAGGATATATGTGCCAGGGTCCAGCCCCAGCAGGTCCAGGGATCCCCAAAGGTGTGGACGGAGTCGGCGAAGAAGGAATGTCACGGAGACAGCGTTCAGTTGATCAGCAGCCTAGCCAGGATCTCCAGCCAAGTTCTGGTCTCGATCTCCAGAGAGGTTCTGCTTAGGCTCTCCAGAGAGGTTCTGTCCAGGTACTCCAGTCAGGTTCAGTCACCAGGTTCTAGTCAGGTTCTCTTGCCAATTTCTGTAGTCACGTTCAGATGCTGGGGCCCATCTTCTGTCTCTAGAGAACGTTCTGTGTAGGTTCTGTGCCTAGGCTCTGTCTCTCTTGGTCCTGTCTTCCAAGCCCTGTGTTCTAAGTTCTGTGTCTTTCTGTCTTCTGAATTCTGTCTCTTGCTGTCTTGTTCTGAGTTCTGAGTTCTGTGTGTTTCTGTCTTGTTACAACTGTATTTATACCAGTTGATTCAGTCCTATCAATCTCTATTACAAAGGTTAGGGCGTTTCTTATCTCCATTCCAGGGAGAAAAGATTATGTAGTTTAAGCATGATTGTTCATAGTTAAAGGGATTAATTACCCCCCTGGCACTTAGTTGAGGGGTTTTATTCCCTCCCTAACTTCAGGGGAAAATCCCTACCTGGGGATTCAACCTTTCTAGGAGAGGTGACCTTGGTTAAAACACAGCGCCAAGAAGGTGAGCAAACATATAAAGAACATTATGCCATATATGCCAGGTCCCTTGAAACAGCAAGGATGGACCGGCTCCCGGCATATATGCACCCCTATGTTCATAGCAGCACAATTCACCATAGCTAAGATTTGGAAACAGCCTAGGTGCCCATCAGCAGATGAGTGGATTAGAAAACTGTGGTACATATACACAATGGAATACTATGCTGCAGTAAAAAAAAAAAAGGAACTCTTGCCTTTTGCAACAGCATGGATGGAACTGGAGAGCATTATGCTAAGTGAAATAAGCCAGTCAGAGAAAGATAAATACCACATGATCTCACTCATTTGTGGATTATAGAGAACAACATAGACTGATGAAAAGGGACAGACCCAAAGACTGAGAAACAGCGATCAGGCTATCAATCCCCGGAAGGAAAGTAGGGGAGGGCGGGGGTAAGGGGAAGAGATCAACCAAAGGACTTGTATACATGTATGTAAGCCAAACCAATGGACATGGACAACAGGGGGATGGGAGCATGAGTTTGTGTGTAGGGGGGAGGTTGGGGGTTAATGGGGGGGATGAGTACACATTTGTAATACCTTAACTAATTAAAAAAAAAGAAATAAAAAAGAAAAAGAAAAATAATATATAAAATAATATTTACAGTAATACTTAGCAGGAACACAATACATTGAATTGTTGAACGTATTCAAAGTATTTGAAATTTTAGTCTCTGTATTTTTGGCTTTTGAATTCTGCCATAAGAGCCTTTGAGGCTCCTGAGAAGGAGAGCATGTAAGGAAGGAAAGGTGTAGCTGTGTCTTGGTCCTTTATACACTAGACTTCTCTAGAAGGTTCTCTTTGAAGAAAAGGTTTCTCTGCTACCCACAGTTTGAAAACTTCTCTGTCTACAAATGACGTCTTACCCTTGGATCACCTAGGTCACTGGACAGCTATCAATTGAAGTCTACCCATGTTGCTTTAGCTCCTTCCCAGAGAAACACCTTCATCAAATTGTGTTTCAAAGTTATGCTTTTAAGTTATATTTAAGGTTCATATAAGAACTGGGTTTTTTCCCCTATGAAATTGTAGAATAAGGATTCAAACCCATATTCCCCACAAAAAACCCCACATGAATTGTATCTCTGAGTTTAATCCTAAGAAAAACCTTATTTATATAGAGAATGAGTACATTTTCTCTTCTCTGACAATGCAAATTCCGTAATTATTTCCAGCTTTTCCTCAGACATCCTGAAATTCTGACCTATATTTTATGTACAATCACAGAAATGATATTGACTTTTAAAAAGGGTTGGAATATTTGTTTCCTCTTTGTTCTTTACCCATTTCCCCTATTTTTATTACTTTCTTTCCATTTTATTATATATATATATATATCTTTGCAAGCTGCCTCAAATGCTTTTTGGAATGAGGCAGGATATAAATTCAATAAATAAAATATGTCCACTTATAAACGAAAGCTTCTTGGGGCAGAGCCTAAACATTACTTATAGAAAAAGATCTGGTTCCCCACCTTCTGCAAGAATATTGTTTGCTCATGCCCTATATTGTGCTGTACTCTTTGAAGGTTACAGAATTTTAGTTAGCATATCAGCATATGAGAAGGCTCAGGCATCTACATGCTGTGTTTCTAGCAGGTGAAGCCTTAGTTTCAAAGTGTCACTTTACAGAATATAGTTATTACGCTCTTGGAGTGGTATATTTTGTGTGCCCAAAATTTGGCAAAGTGTCTTACTGGTTTGGACAGAGATAATTAGAGCATTGAATTTTAGAATTTGAAGTGACAAGATTATCTAAGAGGGAAGGAAGGGAAAAGTGGATGGGAGGGAAGGATAGAGGGAGGAGAGAGAGAGAGAGAGAGAGAGAGAGAGAGAGAGAGAGAGAGAGAGAGAGAGAGAGAGAGAGAGAAAGAGAGAGAAACTACTGCTAGAGTCATGCTCACCTAGTTTTAAGTTCTTCAAGTTTTGCCTCTTCTCTTACAAATGTGGTAGCTCAGAGATAGATCAAACACCCTAAGACAACAATCTTTTCCTCCAAATCTAGTTCTCATCAACTCTTTAGAAATTATTAGCCACTTACTTTACTTTGGTTTTCCTCTCTGAAAAATTACTTAAACTTATATATAGTTACCAGATATATTCATTAAACACTTCTCTAAGAAACATGTATGTATTGGAGTCTAATAAATATTGATTGGATAAATGAATGTGAACTCTTAGGAATCACTTATTCCACAAATGATCTGTTACCAAGATCTCTAGAAGCTATTTTTGTATTAAAACAAAACAAAATGAAAATCTAGTCTGCTTCTTCCTACAGAGTTTTAAAACAGCTTTTGCATAACGATCTTGAACATATTTTAAACTTGTTTATGGTAGAAATAAAAAGGCATCATCACATTTTTCTTTGGGGTAGTTCATTCCCCCTCTCCCCCTCGTGACTTCGTAGGCGTTCTTTGTCTATTATGAATATAATATACTTTGTCTGTCTTGAAAATAGTTTTTCCTTTTGTACTGTTTCTCTGTTGAGTTTATTTATGTAACTTTTGCCCTACAAAAATGTAAGATGCCTACATAGTCAAATATATTTATTTTCTCCTTTTTTACCACATCCCTAGGTTTTAGAGATACTCATAAATTTCTTCTAAAATTTGAAAATTATATTTTCCAATTAAAGCTTAAATCCACTAGAATTATCCTGTATTTATTTTCTTCCAGTCAGATAACCAATTGTGTCAGCATAATTAGACTATACAGCTCTATGAAATGAATTGCCATATCTGTCTATAGTCATATCTTTTCCCAGATTTCTTGTTCTGTTCCACAAATCTTTCTTCCTATAATTAGGACAGTATACCCAACACTGAAAGCATTGTTAAATTTCTGTTAACAGAAATTTAAAAATAGTAGAGACTCCCTTCATTATTCTTTTTTAAAAATATATTTTTTTATTGATTGCAGAGAAAAAGGGAGAGAGAGAGATAGAAACATCAATGATGAGAGAGAATCATTGATTGGCTGCCTATTGGGGATCAAGCCCGCAACCCGGGCCTCAAACCGTGACCACCTGGTTCATATGTCAAGGCTCAACCACTGAGCCATGACAGTTGGGCTCCCTTCATTATTCTTGTTTTTCACAATTTTCTTGGTTATGTCCAGATTTTTCTTTTTTAATATATGTAATTATAAATCATTTAGTTCCATATAAACATGTAGCTTTTTTCCCCTACCCTTTATCCCAATAAAATAAAGATTCTTACAGTTTTTTTTTAAAAAGGACAGAATGTAGCTCTGGCCAATGTGGCTTGGTTTTTTGGAACTTCCTCCTGTACACCAAAAGGTGGTGGGTTTGATTCCCAGCAGGGAACATACCGAGGTTTCGGGTTTGATCCTCAGTCAGGGCACTATAGGAGGCAACTGATTGATATTTCTCTCATGTCAATGTTTGTCTCTATCTCTCCCCACCTCCCTTTCTAAATAAATAAATAAATAAATAAATAAATAAATAAATAAATAAATAAGGAATCTATTCTAACGAAATAAAATCACCAGGACTCAAATGTATGTATACAAAGATAACATATTATTTGCATAATGGCAAGAACTAGAAAAATCTGAAGTCTATCAATAGAGAAATGTTTGGATAAAATCCACATCATGCATTCATACTATGGAATTTATACAGGTAATAAAAACAATGAGTTAGATCTTCATCTATTGATCTGGAGGACTTTCTGGAATATTTTCAGTGAAATAAATTATTGAGAAATATGCATAGTATAATGCAAATTTTATAAGACAAGCAAAAATGTGTCTACTTGTTTACAATCTTATAGGCAAGGGAAAACATTCAGAAGATTTCTAATGGGATATTAACTGTGGTTTCCTGGCTGGAGTATTGGGAATGGCTAAGGAGAAGTGGAAGGAGTTGAGTTAAAAAGAAAAAAAGGAAACAAGAATCAAAATACATTATTTTGAAAGGAAATGATTTTTAGAAGAGTATAAATATTTTTGTAAAATACTATTGTGAAAACTTATAATGACAGTTTGGAAACAGAATAAATGGTTAATTTAGTGAAATTACTAGTATTTGCAGCTGTTAAAAATAATCATATACATGTGTTTAGAATGTGCATTAAATTAAAAGAAAAGAAAAGTCAGATTGCAGAAGACTGCATCTGATGACCCTTGCTACTTCGTTCTAATACAGCGGTTCTCAACCTGTGGGTCGCGACCCCTTTGGCGGTCGAACGACCCTTTCACAGGGGTCGCCTAAGACCATCCTGCATATCAGATATTTACATTACGATTCATGATAGGAGCAACATTACAGTTATGAAGTAGCAACAAAAATAATTTTATGGTTGGGTCACAACATGAGGAACTGTATTTAAAGGGCCAGAAGGTTGAGAACCACTGTAATATGATTATGTAATGATTTTTTTTTTTAACTTTAGAGGGGGAAAAGCAGGAGTTATTTCTGGAAGTATGTGTTACTAATGCACTTACAGTCTGTATTGCCTGAATTATACTCTTCCTGATAGAGCATAATATCATGAGATTTAGTCATGTCTTTAATTATATAGTAGGCTGATTGAGGTTAGGGTTCACTTCTTAAAATACTGTTTTGCCCTCAGAATTCAGAATAATTCTGATCCATGATATCAAGAGATCACCGTTGAACACAACCCATATGAGAGAATGACTCAGCATTAAACAGGTCAGAGCACGAGCCTTTCAGAAGAGCAGGCCGTGGTCAAGGTATTCTCCACTTGGCTGCAGTGCTGGGGCCTACCTGGTGCCACGACACAGGCTTGACCACAGTTCTTGCTGGGATGTAAGCTGTAGTTTCTAGGAAAAGGACAGTAAGGTGAGATAGGGTAGGACTTTGGTGAAAGGGGACTGACTGATCAATCCACTAAGTCAGCAAATTAGTTCCTGATTTACAGAACAAAAGTTAGGATTGGATTGGATCGGATTTGGTTAACTTTGGTTTTATGCAAACTGGAGCCTCTACTCCAGGACATCCTGCCTGGTGGGTGGACCATGGAAGTGAGAATCTCATGACTTAGCAACATTAAAAGTCAGGCAGGAGGTTGCTTGTTGGTTCTGAGCAGTCTCTAAATGTGTACAGAAGCCTGGCGATTGTCTGGGTGGCTCTCATGCTAATGTAGGGAGTTACTGTGTTTCTGCTGCTGTCTGTGCTGGCCCACTGCAGGCTGGCACTGGGGTCACTCAGTTCAGTGCCTTCCAGCTGTGGTGAAGGAGGCTTTTATATTACATTTTCATTTAAGGGGTTCACACTTCATATTAGGGAAATAGCTGTTTCTTAGTCAATAGAGTACTTCACTTTTAACAGAGAGCAGCCACTTTTCCACATGTGATAGGGATAGGTTTTGGAGCATGTAAAATATTAACCAAAAATAACATGATACATCTCACAGTTTTTGGTTGTTTTTTTTCTTCAATATGATAGACTAACAGTGGTAAAGGTTCACTGCTATTTTTTTCTTTTTCATCTATAAAAATTTTTTATTTTTTAATTTTTTTTATTGTTGATAGTATTATAGATATCTCTCATTTTTCCACCCTTTACCCTTCTCCTCCCAGCCCCTACCCACCCCCACAGGTCTTCACTACCCTATTGCCCATGGCCATGGACTGTGCATATAAGTATACTAGGGGCCCGGTGCACGAAATTCGTGCACTGGGTGTGTGTGTGGGGGGGAGTGTCCCTCAGCCTAGCCTGCCCCCTCTCACATACTGGGAAGCCCTCAGGCGTTGACCCCCATCATCCTCCAATCGCAGGACCGGCCCCTTGCCCAGGCCTGACGCCTCTGGCCTAGGCGTCCGGCCCGGGCAGCGGGGACCTGCAGTGGCAGCGGGGGGTGCCGTGATCGCGCGGGCTCCGCCCCTGCCCCTGCAGGAAGCCTCCAGCTGAGGCATCCGGCCTGGGCAGCGGGGACCCACAGCTGCAGCGGCCCCGCGATCGTGGGCTTCGCTTTAGGCCCAGGCAAGGGACCCCTAGCTCCTGGGACTGCCAGCTTCGACCGTGCCCAGCTCCCATCGCTGGCTCCACCCCTACTTCCTGCTATCACTGGCCAGGGCGGAAAAGGCACCTGATTCTCCGATCATGGCTGGGGGGCAGGGCAAAGGCAGCCCCAGGGCCGCCTTTGCCCTGCCCCCCAGCTCTTAGCTCCCCCCTGGGTTTCCGATCACTGTCAGTGGCAGGGGGCTTCTTCCTGCTTTCCCTTTTGCCTCCCTGCATTGTGCCTACATATGCAAATTAACGGCCATCTTGTTGGCAGTTAACTGCCAATCTTAGTTGGCAGTTAATTTGCATATAGCCCTGATTAGCCAATGAAAAGGGTATCGTCGTATGCCAATTACCATTTTTCTCTTTTATTAGTATGGATAAGTTCTTTGGTTTATCTCTTCTTGCCCCCCAGCCCCACATTGAGGTATGTTGGTCTGTTCCATGCCTCCATGCTTCGGGTTTTATTTTGTTGGCCAGTTCATTTTGTTCATTAGATTCGACAAATAAGCGAGATCATGTGATATTTTTCTTTCCCAGATTGGCTTATTTCACTTAGCATAATATTTTCCAGGTCCATCCATGTTGTCCCAAAGGGTAAGAGATCCCTCTTTTTTATAGCTGCATAATATTCCATAGTGTAAATGTCCCATTATTTCACAGTTCTTTAAAAAGCCCATTGAAATGGAAATAAAATTTCAAGGGGACATTCTTTAAGAGGGGTTATTCCCCATAGTGAAGGGACCCTGCTGTGCATTTCTCTGTGTAAAGTGATCTGTTTGTGCCTCTGTAGGAAGCAGTAGGCCACACCTTAAGTGACGAAGCAATTCTGTGGAGAAACCCATTTACACCAGATTCCGGATGCCGTTCCCACCAGATACTATTCCAAGAATGTACTCATATTTTAAATAAATGATACAATCAATTTCTAGATGAAGTATGCCTTACAAAGTAGATACTTTGTATTATCGGTATATTTATTAATCCATATTAGCTAAGGTGGAACCTGACAGAGAAATATTGATCCTTTCTCAAAAATAGAAAAAGCACATTTTGAGGTCAATAGTTTCTCTTCTTCTTTGTGCTAGCCAGTGCTTAAAATCTAATGACAGGACCGTGCAGGGGAGAGAAAAGTTTTCCTCCACCCTCCAGGGTCTCTGGCTGGGTCTGAAAAGTAAGCTGACAAAGGCAGGTTAGCAGGACAAAAGCATACAGACTTATTTAATACAAGTTTTATGTGATATGGGAGCCTTCGTTAGGAAATGAAGACTTGAAGAAACTGTTAAACCTGAGCATTTTATGCTAATTTTGGTGAAGAGTGGACAGTTGTAGAGAAGTATGATAGGTTGAGGAGTAACACTGAGCAAGACCTGTTCTCTCAGATTCTTCTCCGCATCCCTTTGTCTTTGGAGATAAGGATGCTCCTTTCCTCCATGCAGGAAGGACACAGGGCTTGTCTCACCTGAGGGCGTTATGATGTGTTTCAAGAGCGGAGGTGGCGGAGGGGGAATGGTCAGAGGGACCCTCCCTTTTGCCATTTTCTCAGACTCCTTCAGCTTAAAATATCCCTCATGCCAAGGCACCCTATTCTGGGTAGTGTATCCTGAGCCCCATCAATAGGTTGAGTAGTACATGAATCTAAATTTCTACTTTCTTGGTTCACAATGTGCTAATTTTACTCAAACTCTGGAAATAAGCAAGATAGTGTCATAGCTATAATGCTGGTTTTGTAAAATTTAGTGCAGATTGTGTATTAGACTGCGGTAACTTAGGTCTGTTTTCCCCCTTCCTCACGGTGGATGTCTTCTGGAAGAGTCTCAGCTGCACTTGGCCTTGGTCTAAAGGGGGACTCAGAGCCTTAAAACAGGCACCAGAACACATTCTACTTAGCATTCTGAGTTGGGCCTTTTTTTGATGTTTCCTGTGGTCAGATTTTTTTATTTCTTTACTTTATCAGATTTCTAAATATACACTCCCCTGGGTCTCTTCCTTCTCTCTGGGGAGGATTTCCTAGGCAAGGCTAACCTCATCCTGCTGGAAACACATGGCTCCCTTGAGGAAACTAAAATAATAATTCACCACCCTGGACTCAGCAGGTTACATTTTCCTCTTACCATTGGCTCCCCTAGCCTGGCTTGCTAATTCAGAATGTTATGGCGTCTTCCAAAAGTCATCCTTTGTAAATATTTTATTAATAATAAAAGCTCACATTTATTGGATACATATTTGGTAACATATAGTATTTCTATTTCATTTCATTCTTACAATGTTATTAATTAAGGAGCATTAGCTTTCTCAGGTCTGCCACATCCATGGCTCCTCATCTGTGTGTATCCCAGTTTTTATTTTTATCCCAGTTTTTAATAGTTTGTTGCTGTTGTTACCTATTATGTTCTCATGTATGTATGTATCTACCTATCCATCTATATACATATATATTTTTTAATGCATTCTGTAGCTTTAGAGGAGTTTTAGGAGGGAGTAAAAATAAATGTTTTCAATCTGTGTTTACTCAGAAGATGGAATGTTACTTTTTACAGTGGAATCAGAAATGAATTTAGGAATATTTTTAGCATTTTGAGAGATACATTAAAAAAATTAAACAGTTGTTTAATTTGTCATATTGAATGTCATGCTGTAAAGTAATTCTGGCTATAAAGTGAAAGCAATTATTTTTAGATTTGATATTTTTTTCTAATTAACACTGGAAATCATTTAAAGTGACTATCGGGAGCCCTTCGTTTTATGCATGAAAATGCAATAAGACAGCTGGTTATCTTATGTACTGTATGAAAGAGTATATTTTAGCACATTTCCAGATTCAGCTAAGCTAATGATCCTATCGGAAAATATAATTTCTCACTCACTGGCTTTTGGAACATAATTAGATTTTCTTAGCAACTTTTGCTTTTAATTGGAATTTACTTTTTATGACGCTAACAGAGTAAAACACTGACCTATGTAATTTTAGTGTAATTATGTTTTTCTCTTTATGTCTGTATGTACCTCATCAATTCAGCAAGAGCAAAACTAGAAGTCCCTGCACAGCAGATTGCTGGGAGGAAGTAATTTGCTGATCTGTTCACACTGTAAGACCCTGGTGTCTGGCAGAACTGTGATGGTAATTGTTCTAAGATGCATTCTGTTTACAAAGGCTAGTGTTGCAGCTGTTTTTAATTAGCTGTTGCAAATGAAAAACTGCCAGTGTATGCTTGTTAGACCTACTTAAATTTATTACATTCCAAATAAAAGAGAATATAAAGCATATCAATGTAAAACAGGAAACTGCTCATTATCAATCAAGTTCAGGAAGGTGGTGGTGAATACCTGAATGTCTCCTTTGGATGTTTAAAAAGTATGTTTTTATTGCTTTTAGAGAGAGGAAGGAAGGAAGTGGGAGAGAGAAACACCGATGAGAGGGAGAAACATGGATCGGCTGTGTCCAGCATGCCTCCTACTGGGGATCGAGCTCAAAACCTGATCTGGAATCAAATCAGAGACCTCTTAGGACGACACTCAACCAACTGAGCCACACTGGCTAGGGCTCTCCTTTTAATTTTCATGGGAAGGAGGAAGACCAGATTTCTTACAGTGCAGATGATTGCATTCTGTGTTGTATTGTAGTTTTCTAATTTTTTTCTTGTATGTGAATTTCAGTCCTGAGCAGATGATTCGTTTGCAAGAAAAGGGTGCTTTGCAGTCCCCACTGGAATTGAAGGAGAGTTGGAAGTGTTGTCATAATTTATCATGAAGTTTGGTGAATATCATTCACAGAGCTTTATTTGTTCACTGGGTTAAAAATTGTGCTACTTTTCATATTTCTGTGTTTCTATAGGGTTTTAGGACAGTTTGCTATTCATTTTAAAGTGGCAAAATTGATGCTGTCAGTCAGGACTGTTAAAGAAAGCTGATATTACAGGGTACTGTAAAGTACTTAAATGGTCTGTGATAGTATCTAATGCAGTACTTTGCTAGGAGAAAAACGGATTTATTGATTTCATTGTGCACTGAATTCCTGCTACTATATGGCGCTAAAAAGACAGTAATTGACTATAACTAAAATCTTCTTTGAAAGATGGTTGTTTTTCATTCTAGGTGAAGATCTAATGAGAATTTGCTTAAAATAACAGCAAAGGAACGTTAGACTTCAAAACAGCAAAATGAGGATAATAGAAATTCTCTTGCAGTAGGACTCCTTTTGCCTGAAACCTTGGAACTAGATAGATAAATTAGATAGCGAAATTCTCTTTCAGCTTTAAAACTTTTCTATTTCTACTAATTGCATTCCTCCAGAACCAACTTTGTGGTTTTCAGTATGATTTGAATTCCAGAAGTTTATTTGTAAATCAGTGGTTAGGAACATGTTATTATGTATAAGTTCTGTAAAGATGGAAGTCTCTCTACCTTCTCATGTGCCTGAGCTAATCTGCCAGAAAATGTAGGAGCAGAATCACCCTCAGGAACCCCACTCCTTCCACAGCCTGCACTCTCTGACAGGGGAAGCAGGGACTCCGCTTTCCCTAGGACATGAGAAGTAATTTTACAAGTGAACAAGTTCAAGGTGCCCTGGCTGGGTAGCTCAGTTGGTTAGAGCATCATCCCGGTATGCCAAGGTTGTGGGTTCGATCCCTGGTCAGGGCACATACAAGAAGCAACCAATGAATGCATAAATAAGTGGAACAACAAATAGATCTTTCTCTTTCTCTTTCTTTTTTCTTTTGAATACATTTTTGTTGATTTCCAAGAGGAAGGGAGAAAGAGACAGAAATATCAATTATGAGAGAGAATCATTAATCAGCTGCCTCCTGCACACCAATCACAGAAATGTTTTTATTATTAATCACAAATCATAAGCAATTCCCATTCTTGATTTATAATGCTTATAAGAGCCACATCCACTGCTATGATTTTGATACCTCATTAGTCACTTGGCCTAAGTTGCAATGTGGTAACAAACAACCCCCAGGATTTTAGAGACTCACCACAACTAAGGTTTATCTCTCAAGCTATTCATCCACTGCAGGTAACTAAGACCCTGGTCAAGGACATTGTCATTCTGAGACATGAGCTGAAGGAGTGGCCCCTGTTGAAGGGAAAAAATCCTACAATGGAAACATACAATGAATCTTAAAGCTTCTGTTTGAAAGTGGCACATATTGTGCCACACACATTTTTCAAACCAAATCAGATGGCCACTGGGGATGTGCAGTCCTCTAGAAAGGGGCACCACAGGTCATGCAGCCAAGCCCGGCATCAGTGTGGCAGGAACATATAATCCCTGGTGAGGGGCAAGGAATGTTTTTAATAATGATACAGTCCACTATAGTTATAGAATCTTGACACTTGCTCTAATCAGATTCTCACCTGTTGTGTGATGAGGTCTGATGTTGGCTAACTTCTGTGACAGACATTCCTTTGTAATCACTGCACCATTTCATTTTCTTTTTGGGATTATAGGAAGTTAGCATTTCTCAACCCTTTTGTATCTGTTTGGGGACAGGAGACTATTTCTGGCCAGAGGATTATGGAGCGAAGGGATGTGTGCACTTCTAGACCTAGCTCCCAAACATCTGTCAAACTGTCCTCTTCTCTCCTCCCCTCCTTTTCCCTCCTCACCCTACCCCTCTCATCACTGTTGGGGTGAATACAGAGGAGCCTATCTCTCCAAATCACTGCTCAGAGATGTATCCAGAACTGCCTATCCAGAAACATTTACTTTGAACTATGGGTTCGAATGAATGAACCTTTGTTGGGTTAAAACACTGAGATTTTATAGTTCCTTGTTTCTGCCAATATAACCTGACCAATATTATCTTGCTTTCTGATTTATTTAATGATGCATATTTACTAGTGATGTGCATCTTGTGGTGGTAGCCAAATACAACATACACCTAAAAATTACCGGAAGACCATGCACATTTCTGCTGTAGAAATATAGATATGTGACCAAAGAACTGATTTTTAAATTTCATTTAATTTTAATTAAATTAAAATTAAATGGCCACATGTGGCTAATGGCTATGTCATTGGACCATGGAACCTTAACTAGTAAACAGTAGGAAGCTTTTTGGCTATGTGATGTATTATAAATCTTTCCACTTTCTCAGTAATCCACACATGCTGTTGTTGCCAGGGTCCCACTGGTTTTGAGTTAGTCTGCCTGTGCATAACGGCCCAAAAAAATGCATGCATTTTCAGTATAGAAGGAAAAATAGTTTACTATTGAATTAGACAATCCGGAGACAGAGAGCTAATGCTAAAGACTCAACTCTCCAATTGGGTGTAGGTTACAGATGATATAGGGCAGAATCACAAAATACCATGAGTCAGGGGGCTTGGGGTTGTGCTGGGAGCTGATTGGTTAGAGGTGAGGTAAGGGTAATAAATAATTTCTGCAGGTCTTGAAGACAGCTCTGAAGTTTGCTCCGGCGTCCCTCTGTCTGGTCTCATGGGAAAGTAGCCATGGGGAATTCCTACCTTAGGCTCAGGAGCCGAAACATAACTTAGGTTATGATGTTATCTGTAGCCTGTCAGAGGTCTGGACCCTGTGACCATTAGTCAGATCCAGGCCACTCTCTTCTGCCTTGGGGGTTGCTGATTATCCAGGGGGAAAGGCTGGGTCTCTGAAGGGTGGAGAGAGAGAAGGCGAAAGAGATATGATTTCTAGAGTTAGGATTTAAAGCTAAACTTAAAGTCATAAGGACCCTTGGTTTCACTGTCTAAATTAGACATTTTCTGGATGACTAAGAGCCTTTAGTCCTTTAAACATAGTGAAACATTGTCTTTTTGAGACATGAACAGCAGAAAGAAATCATATCTTTATATAGTGTTTCATTGGTGCTGGTTGTGATAGTAGAGTACTAGTCAGAGTTCTTTACTAGTATAAGTTGACTTGAGGGTTCATGTTAATAGCTTCTAAATATAGAGTGCAAAAGTACAAATGGGAGAATGGACATTTTTGCCAAAGAGTGTGATCTTTAATGATATAAAATAAATGTAAAATGAACAAAACTTCACACTCATTTCTGAATTTCTTCCTTGTGAAGTATGTGAGATGTATTAGAGTTGACGACTTTACAAATGCCGTGCCTTTCATTGAATTTCTATATTACATTTGTGGAGATGCTTGCAAGCCCAGGGATCATTTACAGATGTTAAAAAAGACGGTGTTTCGCTATGTTTAAAGGACTATTTCAAAGCAGGAATTGAATCATGGAATGGCAAGAACATTGGATTTGGAGGAGAATATCTACATTGTGTTGTCTCACCAACTGGCTATATGAATTTGGTCAGGGTTATTTAAACCCCCTGAGTCTCAGTTTCTTCTACAGTGAACTTACGAGCTTAGACTACTGACCAACCTCTAAAATTATATGGTTGAACATTCCTTTATTTCCATCAGGTTTTTTCTCTTTAACCATTTTCAATTCACATGTGGAATAGGAGATATTAGAACTGAGCCCACCTGTGTCAACATGACTTAACTCTTGGCTCCAGGAAATTCTTGCCCAGGAAGACCAGACAGTAACTTAATAAATAACTTCACTGTTTACTTTAGGAAATCCTTTCAAATCAATTTATTAAGACAAACAGCTTGCTCCTCTGGGCAAACAGCTCTGTTATTAGAACAATATGCTGCTCACCTGGGCAAACAGCTTGACGAGTACATGGAAGAGTGACATTATGCATTGAGGTCTTGAAAATGAATCTGCTGTAAATGCTATTTTCTTTTCTTTTTCCTGACTAGCATGACACGCTACATAGTTTGTGTAGGGGTGAGGTTCATCATAACAAGATTAGGGATGGTCTGTAACCATCAGGTTCATTATAACAAAGTGGATGAGGAAAACCAATTTCTATGTCGAACATGGTTTGCAACTCTATGTAAATGATCATTTGTCTATGATGTACATTCTAGGAAATCCAGTTTTCTAAAACATACTTAGTCTTAAGGTTATAGGTTAAAGCCTTTGCGGTTTGAAATCACATACCACAGAGGTTCCCTGACATTACTTACACAACATTTCAGAGTTACTTAGTAGTTTGACAAGAGACAGAGCATGTGCACATTTAAACTTAAAGCAGAATTTTGTGCCTGTTGCTTAAGTGTTCTTTGTTCAATGTGCTCTTAAAACCATCAAATAAAAGTACTTCTCGACTCGTCGTATTTTTGACCCTGCACCTTAAATAATCTGTATCAAAGTTATTTTTTCTTGAAGTTTCTCCCTAAGTACCTTCATCACCCATGAGATCTCTCTTTAATTTTAACTCAGGCTGAATGAAAGTATTTTCACGTTTATGTTTTTATTTCCTTATGAAGGCTGATAGGAAGAGCTTTGTCCTTAGGTTTACAGTTTTAATGTGCAAAGCAAACAACCTCACTTTCTGAGCCTCACCCCACTGTTGACCAGCTTGTTGTATTCGCTTTTCCTTCCTCCTCTTTTCTTTCCCCCTACTCTCTACCCTGCTCTGTTGATATTGGATATAATGGTGGATCAGAGGGGTGGTAAGGCATAAAACCAAAGAGAAGTATGAGATGGGTTGAGGGTTAAATACCATCTGGCAGGCCAACCACGTATAACTAGGCATCAGAATTTTACCAGCCACACTTACTCATCTCAGGAAAAGCCATCAGTCATTCAAAGCATATCATCTTCTTTTCCCTGAAATTTTACTTATATCTTAATATTGTCATCCAAAATTCCACTTCTCATTTCTCCCTTGAAGGTACTGATTGAGTAAGGGGTCCGGATAGGAAGAAAAACTCATATTAATGTTGGCTTGAAGAAAAAATAGGCTTATAGTTACCAAATTATTACAGTGAGTCCCAAAGGTGGAAGCCAAAAATTCTTAAGGTTTTCTTACTGACGAAGGAATTTAAGCACTTTACCAAGGATGTTACAGAGAGAGTTGAAACAGCTTCCTTGACAGCCAGTTAGTGTGTATAGCTTCAAAATTAATGACTATATTTCCCAAGAGATAGGATTAACCTTCATGGCAACTTGTTACAAACCAGTTAGGACACTTTTATGATGACAAGATACGGATCAGCCATAAGTCAGACAAAAAAGGGCCTTTAACCCAGTAGGAGTTAGGATTTATAGTCTGAGTATCTCCAAGTCCTAGGTATTGTAACAACCCCTCACCTATCTTACAGCTGTAACTCTCTAATATAGATCTCTGAGTAACCAGCATGCATCATATTTCTCCCCACCCAATCCTTTATAATGATAATTTGGGGAAAGGACCAAATATCCTTAAAGTTCTCACAGACTGTTTAATACATTTGGGGGTATGTGATTATATATTGATAAATGCTTCAAAAGTACGAGGAAAAATAATGAGGAGCCTGAAAGTCTTCCATCATAAGGTTTAGGGTCAAGGATGAATGTTTCATTACTTGGTAATAAAAAAAAAAAAGCAATTATGTACTTTGGCAGGACCGTCTGAACACCCTGATTTATAGCTGGGTGCTTCTGCTGTTTCCCCACTCCTGTCCTCCCCATGCTGGTGGTTGAGAGCCCCTCTGAGCCTACTGATTTCATTATTTCACACGTTCCCTTTATTCTTTGCCCTGCACCAAGATCTGCTTTTCTTAAAATGGTCCCCTTGCTTTCCTGGCTTCTGATGGTCTAACTGTCAACCTCCTTCCTCCTCCCTCTAAGGCAGCGGTTCTCAACCTGTGGGTCGCGACCCCTTTAGGGGTCGAACGACCCTTTCACAGGGGTCACCTAAGACCATCGGAGAACACATATATAATTACATATTGTTTTTGTGATTAATCACTATGCTTTAATTATGTTCAATTTGTAACAATGAAAATACACCCAGCATATCAGATATTTACATTATGATTCATAACAGTAGCAAAATTACAGTTATGAAGTAGCAACAAAAATAATTTTATGGCCGAAACCGGTTTGGCTCAGTGGATAGAGCGTTGGCCTGCGGACTGAAAGGTCCCAGGTTCGATTCCGGTCAAGGACATGTACCTGGGTTGCGGGAACATCCCCAGTGGTAGATGTGCTGGAGGCAGCTGATCGATGTTTCTCTCTCATCGATGTTTCTAACTCTCTATCTCTCTCCCTTTCTCTCTGTAAAAAATCAATAAAATATATTTAAAAAATAATGATAATTTTATGGTTGGGGGTCACCACAACATGAGGAACTGTATTAAAGGGTCGCGGCATTAGGAAGGTTGAGAACCACTGCTCTAAGGCTTTTGCTGTACCTGTCGCCCTCAGCTGGAAGATCCTCCCACTCCTTGGAGCCAGTTCACTATCAGTTGTTGGCTTTCTTTAAGACCAACATCATAAAAGAATCTTTAGGTTTGAGCCCTGGTTTCATCAATGACTGGACCCGTGATTCTAGACAAGGTTCTTAAACTTTAATTTTTCTTGGTTTTCTTTCCCTTTGACAACTCAGTCTGAGCTTTTGATGTTTGCATTTACTGTTTATTCCCACCTTTACTGATACTCCATTTTTTTCTGTTAAGACTATACGCTACGAACTCCATGGAAGGTCAGCACACAATAGGACTGAGTTGTAGAGAGAAACAAATGCAAGGCAGAGAGGAAGTTATTATGAATTAGAACACAATTCATTAAGAGTTCTTGTATGCCTAGGCCTAGCCAGTTTGGCTCAGTGGATAGAACATTAGACTGCAGACTGAAGGGTCCCAGGTTTGATTCCGGCCAAGGGCACATGCCTGGGTTGCAGGCTCGATCCCCAGTGGGGCGTGCAGGAGGCAGCCAATCAATGATTCTCTTATCATTGATGTTTCTATCTCTCTCTCTCTCCCTCTCCCTTCCTCTCTGAAATCAATAAAGAAGTATATATATATATATATATATATATTTTTTTTTTTTTTTTAAATAAAAGAGTTCTTGTAAATTTCTAGCAAGAAAGTTTTGAGGATAATAAAAACTTAAAATGTTACATAAAATACTACATCACTTAGCATTAGGATTCAATCACATTTTCAGAAAACTCAAATAGAGTTGGCCTTCACGTAAAAGAAGTCCAGAGGTAAGTAGTTCAGGGCTGGTTGTGCAGTTCCCTGATCGTTAGTGCTGGCGTACATGCCAACACTCTCCTCATGGTCACAAGATGCTCCCTAGTGCTTCAGTCATTACATCCAAGTCCTGAGGTGGAAGAAAATGGATGTCAAGAGCACGTATCTCTCAACCTAATCAGCCCCCTTTGAAAGAGCTTCCCTAGCTTCCATCTGTTTAGCTTCTGCTTATAATTCCTTGAACACCCCTAGAAGCCAAGGAGTTTAGGAAAGGGAGTCTTTAAACTGGGGACATGGCCATTGCAAATAACATCAACATTTCTTACTAGGGAAGAGGGAGGAGTAGATATTGTGTAGGCAACTCACAGTCCCTTCCACACAGCAAACTAGGGCAGAGCTCACCTGATGATGGCTCCCCTCTAGTTTAGCTAAACAAACTCATGTCTTTTCTATTTAAACTACTTTAGTGTCTCCTAACTTCCCATAAGCTTACAGCTAAAGTTTCATACTATCTTATTAATACTTCTTATTGGGTTCCTCATTTCTTATTCCTTGCTGAGGTTCTGCTCTACACAGTATGGAGTAGTTGATAGAATCAGGTTAGAATCCCAGCTGTGCCACTTACCAGCTGGTGACTCTGGCAGGTTACTGAAACTTGTAGGCCAAATAGGGACCAGTATTATTATTATAAATAATTTTTTTTGGCTGAGACAATTTTAAAAAATTCAAGTGACACATCACATGCTTCATGCAAAGACAAGAAGACCTACTCAAAACATAATAGTTCATTCACTTTCTTGACCAATAAGAACAGAAGTGCCCGCATACAGAACAAAGGAAATCATATGTTTAAGAAACATTTTTCTTTTCTTACTTGATTAATAATAAAAGTCACTTGAGCTATTCTCTTTACATCCTAGTCACAACTGAATTTTAAGAAAATCTAGGTCATTTTGATAACTCTATGTCAATACTGCTTTTTTTTTTGCTAATAATTGCAAGATCAGGAATACTCCTTCATTACTTTCTTCTTTAGGTTTGAGAAAAGCCCAGTGTATTTATTCTCTGGGAATAGAGTGTGAAATAATCTTTTTCCTAAATGAAAACCTCCTTTCTATGGTTCTTTCTTCTGAGGCTTCCCTTTTCTGACCCCTGCACTAGAATAATTTCCTCTGGGGGATCCCTCTTATCCAGGGGAATTGGAGTGAGGTTGTTCCACATGAGCTGACTTCAGTTCATTTTCTTAGGCTCAGTTGAATGAATGGCTTCATAAGTTGTCCTTTCAAGGGATAGACGTATTTTTATACAAAACTGGCATATAAGTAGCCACCTGATTTTTTCATACAATATAATGAGGCTTTGACATTCCATTGATTTGGTACCTAAATGCATCAGCACTCAATAAATGTTTATCGGATAGAAGGATAGCAGAATAAAAGAAAGGGAAGGAAGGAAAGTTAGCAAAAAGATCCTCCCCCCCTATCCCCCCGGGGATTGGTTTGAATTTTAATTGGGAAAATAAATTTAATATTTTTATACTTGGGGACCCAGAATATAACTTATGATGACTTAAGAAGTTAACTTTCTTTTAAAAAATATATTTTTATTGATTTCAGAGAGGAAAGGAGAGAGAGAACATGATAGAAACATCAACAATAAGAGAGAATCATTGACCAGCGGCCTCTTGCATGCCCCCTACTGGGGACTGAGTCCGCAACCTGGGTTTATGCCCTGCAACCCGGGCTTGTGCCCTGACTGGGAATTGACCTGGTTCATAGGTTGACACTCAACCACTGAGCCACACTGGCAGGGCAAGAAGTTAACTTCCTTTATTTGCATTTTAATGACAAAGACACTCATTGGACGAGGCCCAGAGAGAGTATTTTACCTATATTTTATATATGTTTTATCTTAAAAGAATCTATAAAAAAGCTTCTGGTTATAATACTCATAGCATGTATGCATTTGCATTTTGCTTCTCGACAGATCTTTTGAGATTGCTTGCTGAGCACACATTTTTCCCTATGCTGATTCTTAAATTCTTGGTAATTTCTTTGGTAGCTGTAATAATAAGAGACTAGCTTTTAATTCAGCGAAGGAGGCTGAAAGTGAACCATCAGAAATAAGATTGACCATATACAACAATTGGGGGACAGTGTTTGTTCCCAGATTTCGTATGAACATGCATTACCCTGCCAACAAAAAGAAAAACAAGAAACCAGAGAGGACTAGGGGAGGAAGCGCAGGTGGCCGCCAGCCTGTGCAGGTGGAATCCTTTTGGTTGAGCCAAGTTCATGAAGGGAGAAGAGCAGATCTTGGTTTGAGACCCAAACCAGGTAAGTACAAGTGAATAAGAACAAGTTTTCAGGATCTCAGGGCCAAGCAGACAGTGGTCTGTCTAGAAGCAAAGATCTCTCCAGAAGCCAAATGCAAAGATGTGGAGGTGCTGAACTTGCCTAAATTGTTGGGGTTGGGGGAGGGAAGGTGGTATAATGGGTAATTTGTTTTCCTTTTCTGCTTTTTGGTATTACCTATATTTTCTTTAATAAATATGTTACTAACATGGGGGGGGGGGAAACCCCTAGTTTCATGTACTATTATTACTGACTAAATTTTAAAATCAATATGGATTTGCTCTCTTTTTTTCAAAGTACTAACATATACATTTTGTTAGTATATGTTAGTAATGGCATCCAATTTGATGCAGATATTTCAAAGTTTGAGTAACTTAATGAATAAGGTTTAGTAGACGATGCAAGTTATCCCTCTTTTTATAAAATATATTTTATTGATTTTTTACAGAGAAGAAAGGAGAGGGATAGAGAGCCAGAAACATCGATGAGAGGGATTGATCAGCTGCCTCCTGCACGCCCCCTAGTGGGGATGTGCCCACAACCAAGGTACATGCCCTTGACCGGAATCGAACCTGGGACCCCTGAGTCCGAAGGCCGATGCTCCATCCACTGAGCCAAACCGGTTCGGCCAAGTTATCTCTTTTTTTCCATAGGGAACTGCTCCTCACTTCAATACCTTATCATTAAATACAGGCACACTTATGTCAATATGATTTATGGCATTCTTAGCCCTCCCTCGACATCAGTGGGAAAGGAAGGGCAGTTCATTAAATGGTGCTAGAGAAATTGATTATTCACATAAAAATAATGAAAATAGATCTGTACTTATTTCATACACAAAAATCATTTGAAGGTGACCTAAGGGATAGAAATATAAAAGGCACGACTTTTAACCATTTGGAAGAATAGCTTTATGACCTTGGAGGAGGGAAGGATCTTGAGAGAGATGCAAAAAGTGCTAGCCAGAAGCAAGGGACTGGCCACTGAGCTCCCTCGAAATCAAGGATGTTAAGTCATCCAAAGGCATCACTAAAAGCCAGAAACTTCGAGCAACTATTTGCCATACTTATAACTGGCAAATAATAAATAAACAGGGACTCATTCTTTAAAAAAAAATGAGACCTCACTTCATCAAAAGACACTGTAAAACGAGTGAAAGAATAAGCCGCAAATACTGGGGAAAGGTACTTGCCACATGTATAACAGACAAATTAATAATGGGGAAAAAGCAGTCTTTTTTTTGAGAAAAAGAGGAGAGGGAAAGCCTTGAATAGAAACTAGATGGAAGTGGAAATGTGAATGGCCAATAAAAATATGAAATGTTTAACTTTATTAGTAATCAGGGAAATGCAAATTAAAACCACCTTTACATTCTCCAAGGTGGCAAAAACTTTAAAAGTCAACAGTAAAGATATGGAGCAACAGGAACTCCTAGGCACTGCTGGTGGAGAGCTCTGCATCTGTGTGTAAATTACAACCCTGCCATTCACCTCCTGGCTCACACCCTAAAGCAGTGGTTATCAACCCTTCCTTACATTGAATCTCAAAACGAGCATGTCAGAGATACTTAGGCTGGCCCTTATCCCAGACCAATGGTTACCACATTGTGTGCCTAGGTGCCCAAGAGCACCACCACAAACCCATAGAGAACCGTGGGATATGTTACATGTTCGAGGGGAACACAGTGATTCTTGGCATTTGTTGACATTGTGTAAACTACCAGCTCAAGATAGTTCAGTGCATATTTCGATGTTAGACTTGCTACATTTTTTCTATTATGAAATATTTTGCTTAGCTAGATTTTCAGTGGTTCTAATAAAAAGCAGAGACCATGTGAAAATCATTGTGGAAGCATTAGCTATTGTTATTAATATTGTCAGTAATTAAAATTCTCATTTGAATATTTTAAACTATGGTCATATAATTTCAAACTAACATTAACTTACTCTGTTATTTTATTTGTCATACATTTTTATAAATTTTAAGAATTGTAGTGGTTATCTCTGGCATCATCCAAACCATGTTTCCAAAAATTCTAACGAGATTGATTAGCAAACTTATTTCATGGTATAAAAATTATATTGTATACAAATCATTTTGCAGTGCACTGAAACGGTCCTCGGTAACAGATACCTAATATTTTTAAATGAAAGTGATATATAATTAATTTCTTAGAGACCCTGAAATTAAAAAGTATGCCTGTAAGGAATCATCGGCTCAAACTTCCTTAATAGTCTTTCTTGTATGGTGCTCTCCCAGAGAAATGCCAAATAAGTAGATTATTCTATGCCAATTTTTTTTTCCTATGGGAAGTGGGGAAAATATCTCTCAGTATTATGTCATTGAATTAATCAGACCACTGTGGACCTTTTTATTTATCCATTTATTAGTTTTCATCAGATATTTTGAGCATCTATCCTAAAAACCAAAGGGTGTTCTTAGGCCCTAGAGATGTAATAATAAATCATAGATAGGTAGAAATACAGTATGTTATTCACAAGAATGATGCCTTGTAGCCACACGATATGGTGATTAAACCAGTTAAGGATTTATAATAGATTGTTAAAAAAAAAAAAAAACTATAGTCAGACTCATCAAGTTAAAATGCACATTTTTTTATTTTTATGATAAGTGAGAAATGGTTTAAAAATGCAAAATGAAAATAAAAAACTGGTAATCAAATATTCTGTATTTCCCAGATGGATTGAATTTATAATTGGGGAGGTGTTAGGTTAAAAGCCAGAAAAGATGGGGGAGGTTAAGAAATAAGTTGAAAATTCTCACTAAAAAGATAAAACTGAATTCTTTGCTAAAGTAATCCTTAGAGCCTATATCTTGAGAAAAGTGTGGGTTTTTTTTTTCCTTTTTAATGGCTTAAGAACATACATCAGAGCTCCCTTTTTGGAAACACATTTGGTGTTTCTGAAATGTGTAAGGAGCTGCTCAGCATAAAGAGATGAACAGCCTCCTGGGAAACCTTCCCCCAGTGGCCGCACAGCCTGCCAGTGTCAGGTCTGAGACTTCCAAAGGTCAGGAGAGAAGGGTGGGCACTGATAGTTAATAAGCATCTCCTGTGTCGCAGGCATTTTGCTGTGGATTTTATACCTCATACCTGATAGTCTTACCTTTTAAGGACCAATCTGTTCTTACCTTTAAGGCAGACGTTACTATTCTCATTTTACACTTGTTGTAACTGAGATGTAGAAATTCGAAAATCTTGCCAAAGATTTCAGAGGAGGCAGATTTAAACCCAAATGCATGCAATTCCAAAGCACGGCTTCTTCCTACTTTTATAAAAACCAATAATTATTGGGCACTTACTATATTTGTAGCAAGACTGTTCTAAGTGATACAATAGATTTTCTCTTTCAAGCCTCACAACAGTGCAATGAAATAAAAATTTAACATTATATATATATATATATATATATATATATATATATATACATATATATATATATATATATATATTTCTTTTCATTTCAGAGAGTGGCAGGGAGAGGGAGAGAGCTACACTGGCTGAGCAAAATAGAAATTATTCCCATTTTGCAGATAGAAAACGGGCACAGAATGTTAAGTAACTTGCTCAATGTCATACAATTAGTAAGTGGCAAAGTTAGTCCAACTCAGTAGCATATACTTTTTCCTTCTTTTGCCTGTTGTGAGTACAAGTGCCCTTTTCAGGGATCAGGCTTGATTCTAATTGTCAGGGAAACCTTTGACTTCTAATGTTTAAGCATATGAGTCATGGAAACGGATTTCTCCCAGTTGGGTACTTTTGGGTTGTCTTACCTCCAATGGTCCCTTTTTTTCTAATTGGATCATACCCTCCAGGACATTTCGCTGCTGGAATATAGCAGTTTGGGAAATGCTTCTTAGTCAGTTCTAACAAGTTTAGCTCAAACTCCATTCTTTTTTTTTTTTTTAAATATACAGCGGGGCCTTGACTTACGAGTTTAAATTCATTCTGAGACCAAGCTCGTTAACTCAAAAAATTGGCTGAGAGACAACTGGTATCTCAAAAAACTCGTTAGTTGGGACACTCGTAAGTCAAGGCCCCCCCCCCCCCCCCCGCTGTATTTTATTGATTTTTTACAGAGAGGAAAGGAGAGGGATAGAGAGTTAGAAGCATCGATGAGAGAGAAACATTGATCAGCTGCCTCCTGCACACTCCCCACTGGGTATGTGCCCGCAACCAAAGTACATGCCCTTGACCGGAATCGAACCTGGGACCCTTGAGTCCGCAGGCCGACGCTCTATCCACTGAGCCAAACCGGTTAGGGCTCAAACTCCATTCTTTATTAAAATTTTATTTTTATTGATTTCAGAGAGGAAGGGAGAGAGAGAGAAGAGAGAGAGAGAGAAACATCAATGATTAGAGAGAATCATTGATCGGCTGCCTCCTACATACCCCACATTGGGGATCAAACCTGCGACCAAGGCATGTGCCCTGACCGGGAATCAAACCGAGACCTCCTGGTTCATAGGTTGACACTCAGCCACTGAGCCACACCGGTCAGGCTCACACTCCATTCTTTTACATGGACTTTTCTTAAGACTTAATTTAAAACATTATTCAAATCATTTGGTGGGATCATAACTCATATTCTTTCTACTTTAAAAGTATTTGAAGTAGATTAAAGTGATATAATGGGAGTAAAAACAATTAAGAACTCAAAAGTATACAAAAAACAGGAGATAATTATACCAGAGACTTAAGGTATTGTAATTAACTGCTACAGGGCATATAATGCTAAATTTCCTGGTAGCTGAGGCAACAAAGAAATATAATTGGTCAAAAAATGTTTATTATATGTTCAAAGAAGGAAAAATCATGCATTGGGGAGGATGAATTTCAGTGACAGGCTATTTGCCAACCCTGTACTTCTACAAGTTAAATCATGTCCACATATTCCCTGAAGCACCCAGATCTTAAAGTGCTGTGGTAGAGACTTTACAGAACTGCCACTGATAGTCTATATAGAAGCACCATGGCTATCTGTAATTCTTGCTTAGCAACACTTAAATGTAGGCTTGGTCCTCTGGGGAAAGGTCAGGTTCTGGCTCCCTCCCTCCTTTGTCCAGGTGTCTGCTCAGAGCAGGTGTCTGTCTGCTCACAGACATCTTCTCTGACTGTCCTCACTAATGAGGCTCTCTCTCTGTGCACCTGTTCTACTCTCTCTCCCCTGGACTATCCAACACCGTAGCCACTAGCCATATGGGACAATTAAAATTAATTACATAAAATTAAAAAGTCAATTCTTTGGTCACACTAGTCACATATCAGGAGCTCAGGAGCCACTTGTGGGGCGTGGTTATTATACTGGATGACAGTTACATCATCCCAGAGAGTTTTGTTGGGCAGTGCTATTTTATACTCTTACCCTGGCTTTCATTTTCTTTTTAGAACTTTCCCAACATTATGCCACACACTGGCAGGTTTACTTATGTTCCACTAACATGTATGCTCCCAATAGAAGAGGTTTTCCCCCCTAGAACATTGCTGAATGCTCAGTGTCTAAAGCAGTATCTGTTACAGTTCTCTGTAAATACTGTTGAATGAATGAACAAATGAATGAATGAATGAATTTTAGTATTTCAAATAAAAAATATTTTGTCTAACGTCCATGGGTGACCCAATACACTGTTCTCCCACAAATTTTAATGAAAATTCTGTAACCAAGGACATGGACTTTAAAGATAATGTTATTATTAAATATGCTAGCCAAACTTTTATTTCTTTTATCTTTCATATGATGAAGGATAGTAAGTATGAAAGTTTTGCTTAACAGCTAACATATTGTCCTGAACATAAATGTTAAAAATATCAATTTTCTTTGGATTCTGAAGTCATGTGAGTGGAAGGAGAAAAAACAAGATACTTATTATAGAGCTAATTGGACTTTGCCACGTTATTTACAGCAACTGTGACACATGGCAGTGGAATATAGTAAAGCAGTATTGTGTACTTGTAGCTACACACATGAGGAGAAATCATAGTGCATTCTATAGAAATGTCAGTTTACCTCAGTTATTTTTAAATAAAACTTATCCATGAAATGATTGCAGTGTCTAAAAGGAATTTGCTATCTGGACAAAATATAGCTAGAAGCATGACTACCTTAGGGTTGCCTATAAATAGACATCGGAGCTAGTTTTGTGAATTCTGCCAAGGATGCAGCTTCAATAGCCTCAAAAAAGATTGTTTCTCTTGGGCTCAGCATTGTCAGGATATACTTGGACTGGTGACGGAGGAGGGAGGTACCCGACAGAGCCAGGGTGTCTGATAGTCAACCTTCACAATTAGGCAAATGATAGGTGGCAGTTGGCCGTCATGCCCAATTTCAGTTACTGACAACTAGGAATTAGGTAAAGTAGGGGCGTTTTCTCCTTCACCCTCTTTCCAAAATGCAGATATTTTCTGAGTAGTGTTATCAGTAAATTTGGAAATGCAGATTATTGGGCATTTATCTGTAGGCTGTACAGGATTGGTGTTATTTTTCTATTTTAAGTAAAAATGTCCTTGCATAACCTTTCATCCTTTCATTGGTTTTAAAATCAGGTCCAGTGAAGGACCAAATTCTTCATTTAAAAATGACTAATTTTGAAAACCCATATGTTCAGTTAAGGTTTCTAAACTGCAGTAAATATGAATTAAAGATTCATCAAAATTGTTATATTTGCAATTTTAGTTTTTGGTACTTTTTGGGGAAAATCTATTCTGTGAATATATATGAAATTTAAAGCTTTCCACTGGTGCAGGATCCAGATATGTTCATTGCTGTTAAGACCTTAGGGGTTGTTTTTAGCCACCAGGAGACCATTCCCTGTGTGCTGAGAATAATGTGAGAGCCATAGACTGTCTGAGTCTATTGATTTGACTCAGGCAAAGTAAAGAAAATGGCCCTGTGGAAGTTCTTTGTTACATAGAAGCAAGGAAGTAGTTGTGAAAAGGAAACTAGCTGAGGGTTTGACACACAGTTCATGCTCATTTTATTTTATTTGTTTAAAAATTTTTATTGATTTTAGTATCAAATTGTCCTGATACTTGACTATAGAATCAGGGTTCCTTTGCTGGGGAGAGTCTGCTGAAGACTTTCCCAGGTCACATGGGGAGATTGTTTCCAGAACTCTTTCCCCTGCCCTCAAAGGCTTTTTGATGTAGTGAATCCGGACTTGACCTCACAGAATCTGACCATTACCGATGGAAAAGTAACGTAAACATCATTTCCAAAAATAATTTTTCATCTATTCATGAGTCAGTGTGCTTTGTACCACATGTGGAAATTTGGCTTCTCAAATAATTTCTGTCCAGAGTCTGAAAGCCTAACACCAGCAGTAGCTCGCTCTGTACGGGTGAACATCGGTCCTGGAATATTTCTTCCTTAGTGGATGCTTAGTAACCATCCTTTAACTTTGATCCATGTCGATATTTTAAGGGAGATAGTTTATGGAGACATGGGTTTTCAGGTTAGTATTTTTTAAAATTTCTGTTTCTATGAGTTCAATTTGGAGAAGAGTGCCAGATTGTCTTTAGAATCACTAACTCAAGCTGTCTCCTCCTGACTTTTACGATGTCCTTATAATGGCTAACACATACCTTTTCTGCCTTCAGGTTTGTAACAAGTGTGAAACTGAGTTTCAAAGGTTCATTCCTGCCTTATTTCCCCATTGACTATACATAGCCCAGAAGCATCATCTTACGACATTTTAAATCTCAAAATGTAATAGCACACGTTACAGAATAAAGCCATAGTACTTCTAACTGAAAATAGTATCCCTTTGGAGTTTGCGCACATACATTTTTTATAACCCTATGTGCCAGTATTTTAGCAGCTCTATCTATTTCTTTAGGGCAGAGATTATACTTACTTATTCTCAAATAACTCTAGACACAGAAAAAAAGTTGTAAAAATACTACACTGAATTTCATTGTACCCTTTACACAGCTTCTCCAAACGTTAACATCTTACATAATCATAATCTAATTATGGAAACAAAATGGACATTGATATAATAATATTAACCAATAGGAGTAATTTATTTCAGTTTTTCCAGTTGTTTTATATTGTCTTTTTGTAGGTCCAGGACCCCAAAGTGCATTTAATTGTCATGTTTCCTTATTCTCATCTAGTCTGGAGGAGTCTTTTCCATTTTTCCTAACTTCAATACTTGGGAGAGTCCTGGCCAGATATTCTGTAGAATGTCTCCCAGTTTGGGTTTATTTTATTTCTTTACGCTAAGAATTGGCTTATGCATGTTTGGCAAGAGTATCACAGAAGTGATGCTGTGCTCTCTCAGTGGATTATATCAGAGGTACATGATGACAATATGTCTCATTGCTTGTAGTCTAATTATTGGGAAAAGATGCTTTAAGACTATGCAGATGTCCTATTTCTCATCATACTTTTTGCCTGTTAATTTTATATTCCACTGATAATTCTTTTTTAAAAAAATATATTTTATTGATTTTTTACAGAGAGGAAGAGAGAAGGATAGAGAGTTAGAAACATCCATGAGAGAGAAACATCGATCAGCTGCCTCCTGCACACCCCCTACTGGGGATGTGCCCGCAACCAAGGTACATGCCCTTGACCGGAATCGAACCTGGGACTCTTCAGTCCACAGGCCGACGCTCTAGCCACTGAGCCAAACTGGTCAGGGTTCCACTGATAATTCTTACCTGCAACAGTTATTACTTGGTGTTTGCCAGATGGTGTTTCCATCATTCCTTCAAATTTATTAATTAGAATTCTATAAGAGCTATTTCTTCCCTCATTTGTTCAGTTATTATATCAATGTGGACTCGTGGATATTTACTTTATTCTATGTATCATAATTCATTACTACATTTATTTTGTTGCCCTCATTATCCCATCTTTGGCCATGGGAGCCCCTTCAGGTAGGCTCTTGTGTCTCTTGACAGAGCCCCATCATTTAAAAAAGGTATTTTGTTACTTAATCTTTTGGTACCACAAGATGTACCAAGATCATTTTGCTCCAGCCCAAGAATTGGTCATTTCTCCAAATACCTCTAGTTCTTTTCATTGGAGATTGATATTTAGGAACAAAATTTGGGTGCAAGGGATGCTCATTGCTACTGATATGTCATTACTTCTATGCCCTCGCAGTTGAGAAAGCTAGGAAGTATGTATATGTATGTAAACACATATAAACCCCTCTCTTCCTCTGTCTGTCTGTCTATCTATCTATCTATCTATCTATCTATTTATCAATCTATCAATATTTATCTACCTATTAAAGACTATAAGTTCATCCTGACTTTTCTAATTGGAACCCAATACCACTAGTTTCCTTCTAGTCGTCCCCCCTTCCTTGTTTGCAACTTCTTTCTCCAACAGTGAGAGATCTGGCTTTCATTATCTGTATTATATTTAATTATTTGCTCAACTCTTGTTTACATCTAAAGAAGTTTCAGCCCTAGCTGGTTTGGCTCATTGGATAGAGCATTGACCTATGGACCAAAGGTTCCCTGGTTCAATTCTGGTCAAGGGCACATATCTTGGTTGCAGGCTCCTCCTTGGCCCAGGCCCTGGTTGGGGCTCATGCAGGAGACAACCAATTGATGTGTTTCTCTCACATAGATGTTTCTCTCTGTCTTTCCATTTCTATTCGACTCTCTCTAAAGGATCAATGGAAATGTATCCTCGGGTGAGGATTAACAACAACAAAAAGTTTCAGAATTGTGATTTCATAATTCTTGTGAGGGAAAAATATATGAACTAGACAGTAGTGTTCGGGTACAGTTCGTTTTGTGTTTAGCTTTGTAATATATAGTAAAGATACTGATTTCCAAAATTTATTCAGATTGGGTCTTTTCTTCTCCACCCCTTTTAGTGTAATTATGTTGTTCATTTGCAATACAGCTAGGATCATTGGTTGTCTGTGCTCCATTTGGGTTCCCCTGACACATGGAGGTTGATTTTAATTATCATTTATTGGGGAGGTATGTGAAACATTACTTTAGTTCTAAGAGTCAGAATCATATGAGAAGGCATACTCAGAAAAGTGCCACCCCCACCATTTGTATCACATTTCATTCCCCCATTCTTTCTACCCCCTTCTCACTCACCAATTTCATTAGTTTCTGATTTATTATTCTGTTTTTCTTTTTTGCAGAAATAAGTAGCTACCTATATGTCTTCTTATACATTGACTATATTTCAAGTCTTTTTGTGGTACCAGGCAATTTGAACGCTGTTTGATGATTTTTGTCATAAGGGCACTACTGCTCAAGATTGGTATATCCTTACTGCTAATATATTAGAAAGCTAATGAAATTATTGCTTTCTTCCTTGAAAAGCATGTTGGGGATGTTTTTCTAGAATGAAAATGAGAACATGAATTTGGATGAGCTCATTAGCACTGAACTATCTATTTCTTAGGATTTTTTTTTTTTAAAGGTAACTTAAAGCAAGCAGCAATGTTTAAGCAGCAATGTTTGTCAGGTTTTCTTTAGCCCATTATATATATATATTTATATTTATATATATTTTAGCAAGACATTTAAAAATTATTTTTCCTTATTAATTGAATTTGAATTAAGTATCAATGAAAGCTGCTAGACTGTTCTATAAAAAATGTAGTTTTGCTTCTGGAGGTCTTGCAGATCAGCTCTTCTTACAAGCAAAGCATTTCCCCAAGCCTGTTTACTAGCATTCTTATGGGGCATTTCACTGTGTACTGTTTTTCTTTTCAAATGCTCTGCAGGCCTTTGGGCAGTCCTTCTCCATCCACCGGAAAGTTGCTGAGGATGGAGAGACTCGGGAGGAAACGCTGCTGCAGGAGTCAGCCTCGAAGGAAGCTTACTACCTGGGGAAGATCTTGGAGATGCAGAACGAACTGAAGCAGAGCCGGGCCGTGCTCACTAACATACAGGCAGAGAACGAGAGGCTCACCACGGTGGTGCAGGACCTGAAGGAGGTAAACAAGCGCCCTGCGAGCAATCTGGGGCGAGAGAAATAGGATCAAGTTCTATCAGAGGAGCTGTATTAAGCAAGAGGCACCTAATTCCGATGCCGGCACTTTTCCTGCAATTTTAGTGAAATGGCAGCGTGTTCTGAGATGAGCTTCTCTCTTAATTGTTTGTTAAGAATTAAAACCTTTGTTTATTGAGTATTTGGGAAGTGGGCTTGCTGCTTCCGCAAAGGTGTTTAAAAAATATAGTACTTGGCCGGTGTGGCTCAGTGGTTGAGTGATGACCCATGAACCAGGAGGTCACTGTTTGATTCCCAGTCAGAACACTTGCCCAGGTTGCAGGTTCAATCCCCAGTGGGGTGTGTGAGGAGGCAGCCAATCAGTGATTCTCTCTCATCATTGATGTTTCTATCTCTCTCTCTCCTTTCCTCTCTGAAGTCAATAAAAATATATTTAAAAAATACATGTAGTGACCTTAACACTTCTCTCCCGTTTCCCTATTGTAATACGCTGTGGAGAAGAATGGTTGGCTGTGATGCTCTGTGTCGGCACTGATTCAAAATGACAGTAAGGTTAGCTCAAGACTCTTTGCACTGGGCAAAGAGACATTGGGGGAGTTTTCTTAGAGTCTGGCAATGCAGAACCATAGGCGATTTCTCTGGTTGTAGGCAAGGCAGCAAATTAGAGCTGGTATGAATTAGGCCTGGGAGCCTTCCTTCCTCAGTCTCTGGGCCTCCCCTGGATTCCCTGTTTCGCTCCAGCTTTCCCACAGCTGCATCACGCGCCAGACCGCTTTGGGCCAGGCAGTCAGTCTGCCAGTGATGTCGGGGACACAGTGAGCGAAAGGCAGCTTCATCCACCAAACCCTGTTAAGGACATTTTTGGAAACTTCATATTAAATCATTTACTCCAGTTTTTGATATGACAGCTGCAGAAGAGGTGCTGATGTCCTCGAATCACTACGCCAGTGCAGCAGAGGTTGGCCAGCAGGTGTTAAGTCCACTACCAAGGGGGCTTATTAGTTGAGCATTTTAGTAATAGAAAAAGGTAGGATGAAAAATGTTAATGTTGTGAAATATAATAGAAGTAATTCACTGATGTGTTTCTTAAAATCAGTGACATGTTACAAATAGCGTTTCATTATTTTGAGAGATGTTATCCAGAATTTATTGGAATTTAATCAGTAATTTTCATGTACACGTGTCCATATTATAATGAACTCAATGAATATCTACAGTAAGGTTTCTGCTTTGCCCTGTTCATTATCTTTGGACATACCCAAATGTAGTAGTATGATCTGTGGAGACAGAGAAAGGAGCCAACCAAGTAGAAGTTAGTATTCTTAGCACTTAAGTAATAAGAACGTGAGATAGTTTTCAGGAAGTGATGCCTTGCCTCACTTCCCTTAGCTGCAAACGATTGTTGAAAACCAAACTGCTCTCCAGTTCTTTATCTGATTCATCTCTCTGTGCTGGGCTTGGGGCATCACTTGCTTACCCTTTGTAGTGCCAGCCCTTCCTCCTCCTCCTAAGGAATTACCAGTCCCCCTTCCTATTCCACGCTTCCCTATGAGACGGGTCCACTGCAGAAGGTCATGTAGTGACATAAACTATCATTCTTGATTAAACAAGATATTGAACATCCACAGGGGGCGACCTCAGCAGCTTGAGCAGCAGGTTCACATGGCAAGTTAGCAGAGAGGGTGTGACATGAACAACATGAGGGCCAAGTGCAGGCGCATACAGGCGATTTGTGGAGAACTGTGACCAATGAGCCAAGCAGTCATGATGGCCAGTTGGATGGATCCTCAAAGGTGTACATCCCTACAGTCACAGAGCTGCAGCTGAGGAAGGGGCAGAGAATCCAGAGATGTTTTTCTGTTGAGACAAGACAGCAGTGATTGACAGAGCATCCTCACACTGTGCTTGAGTGTGGTTTCCAATGAGGAGATCTATAATAAGCAGCAGGAGTTGGTAATTATGAATGAGGATACAAGTGAGGAATAAAGTGAGGCATCAAAGGCAAAAAGAATTTGAGGAGTCCTTTATTCAGATCAGTTCTCAAATTTTAGTGACCACCTGAATCACCGAGACAATTCATCAGAGCGTGAGTCCTGGGCCCCACCCCCAGAGGGTCTGGGTTGGTAGGTCTCAGCAGGATTCAAGAATTTTTATTTTTAATAAGTTCACAGCACATGAATCTGTGGCTGTTGCTCTGGAGACCACACTTTGAGAACCACTAATTTAGATGTTTGGGCTAAGCAAAGGCTGGGAAAGGGAGTATCATAGGCTCACAATTCAGGGAGTTGCTGTAAGTACCATAATCTCCTGAATGAATCACTTGGTTATAGTCCTTGGATTTCTGTGCATTTTCAGTAGTTGATTTGCAATAAGAGAATAACTTGTCACATCCAAAATTTTTAATCTCAAATAGCTCAAGGCTATTTAGCTGATGAATGTATTCATTCAGGTTTGTGAGGTAACGAAAAGGGGAAAAAAGGCAAGCTGTTGGTTGGTTTCCCAGTCTTCTGAGTGTGCCAACAATATAATTTATTGATGTTTTCTTTGCAGGGCTAAAAGCTAGTGGTATCACTACACCCCAAGGCCTGCTGTTTTTCATCCATGCCTCATGTTTTAATGTAGCTAATAAGACTATTGGTATTTAGAACTAATTACATTTATAAAATGAGAAAAGGAATACTATTTTTTTGGTATATTGATCCAGACTTTTGATGACTGGTATTAAATTAAAATTCTAGATATGTTTTTATTGTGGGCTCAATTTTATTTATTTTTCGCATTCTGGGCATTGACTGATGTATAGTGATTGCAAGCGAGATCATGAAACGAAAAAAAAATCATGACCTGATGGACCATGAGAAATGGACAAGGGTAACCAATGCAAAATGTAGTAAATCGTCAGCTTGACAGATGCTGTGTGAATTTCATCATTTAGTTAATGGAGTCATTTTTACTTACTGAAAGGACTCATCTCTTACTTCAATAAGATTATTGGTACTGGCAAAAGTATATGTGTGTGTATATGTGGTGTGTGAATTATGAAAGTTTTATACATGTTTGCATGTGTATATGCACATGTCTGTGTGATTACAAGGTCAAATTTTCTTCTATATATGGTAGGTATAGGATAATATAGTGGAAAAAATGGAAAATTTTATGCATTAGAGTTAGAAAATCAATATTTGGTCTCAACTCTGCTAAAAGTTTTAGAATTTTATTCATGGCATTTGTAAAAAGATTATTTTAGTATGTAGTAAATACATAATAAACAAATTGTTGTCATTGGTAACTTTCTGCATATTTCATTAAAATATTGTTGAAGATATCACTTATTATATAGATCAATTTTCTTAAGTTAAAGAAATATTAGATGAATACATCTTTGAATTTGTTACCTTGAAAATTCTTTCTGTTGAGATATGAACCTAGATGTTTCATATAAATCTTCTCATCTTTAAACATTTTAATCAGTCTTATTGTATATATATCTTTAATGGAAAACTGCTTTAAGTAATTTTTTTAAGTATAGGGAGTATAAAAAGAATCGCCCAAGTCAAAGAACCAAATTAGGAGCCAAATTAGGAGTTAATCCTACAAGGGCCAGTGACAGAGGAGGAAAAAAATCTTTGGGATGCCTTGATGGGCATCATTTTGCTGAGAGCTTAATAAGAACAGATAGATTACTATAGTGCCTAAGCAGATAATTATTAAACACGTTGGAATTTCATTTTTTAAATCTCCAAACTATAGGCCTTAACATACTAGACTAGAAGATAGCCCAAATAGGCTTATTTGGACAATATTTATTGAACACTTACTTGGTACTAAGTTAAACTAAAATCCACATTGATGAAAACACAAAATAGGATAGTGAAACTTCTAACACTACTGAGTAGTCTCAATTGTTAATAAGATAAATCAGAATTTACTGCAATATTTACAGAGCATACAATGCACTTATGCCAGTATTCCTAACCAGAACTGGCATTTATGTAAAAAAAGAGATGTCCCAGAAGATGGACCCCTTTGGGTGGAAAGCAGAAGATTGGAGTGGCACACTGGATTATTGACCTTAGTAGAGATTAAGTCTATACTTTAAAGTGCAAATAGCTGAACGTTTTATTGACTGCCAGCAATGTGCCAGCACTGTTCTAAATTCTGATAACAACCCTATAGAGGTAGGTCCTATTATTATATCATCTCACTTTACGGATGGGGCATGTGAATCAGAGAGAGGTCAAGTAACTTGTCCAGAGCACATGGGTGATAAGTGACAATCCAGGATCTGAACTCAGAAAACCTAGCTGTGATCTAGACACCCCCAAGCCATGTCACTATAGTTGCCAAGAGCACAAGTTTCCCTTTTCTGAATCTTGCCTCAAGCTAATGAAATTTCTGGCACAATATCTGAAGCTTTAGCACAATAGCTATATTTCTAACTTGTTGGTAATATTTTACTGGGATATGGCCATTTAATATTTTAAAATATGCCAGTGGCTGAATTTCCAGAAATTTATTATTATTATGCCAACATTTTAGAACTATGTCTATTATATCATAAAGAATCCACATCTATAAACTTTTAGGGTACGAGTGTACCAATAGTGATTATTTGGTTAAGGTTAATAACTCTTTCCCGGTAGACCTGAAAGGTCATGTTGCCTTTTCGCAGACACTTCTGGTGCTACGGAGAAGATGAAGTGTGAGTCCTGCTAAGAAAGGTCTTTTAACTGCCATTTATCTTTGTATCTCCAGTATCCACCACAGTGCCTGGTCAGAAGCAGACATTAAAAATAATGTTTATTGAGTTGAATTGAACTGGAAAAAACAAACAAACAAAAACTACCACTAGATTTGAATTTCAGCTGTGCCACTTACCAGCTGTTGATATGGACAAGTTATTTTTGTTCTCTAAGCTTCACTTTCCTTACTTCTAATATGGAGATGATAATATTAATGTACAGGTCCTATGTCAAATGCCTTGGACAATGGAGATACCAAATTACTGTAATTCCCTGTCTTCCAACTCCCTCCCAAGGCTGCCCTCCCATTGCCTGGCAGCTCTAAGTATTAAACTGCTCCTTTTTCAGTGAAAAGTTGACCCCTGCAATTTTTACCAGCTGGCCATACTTCTAGCCTCTGGATCTATAGAGAACACACTTTAAAAAGTTCCTATTCCACTTGACAATTTTAGTTCATGCCCAACAGCTTCAAATATTTGGAAAGAACTATTTTGTCTTCTGTTTCAGGATAAACATATTTAGACCCATTAGCACGTCCTCATGTAACACAGTTGCAGGATGCCTCAGCATCCTGGTTATGACCATCTTAGACTGGCACCCAGTGTCTCTTAAAAATGGGTCTTTGCTTTTAAAAAGCATGATACTGTTGACTGTCTTTACTCTTGTTGGGAATCCTTGACAATTTAAAATGTTGGACTTAGGTTTTGAGTATTTTGTCTTTGTTTTTTATCTTTTTGGATTTTCAACCTTGCAGTCCTGCATTCATTCATTCAGCAGAGGTCTCCTCGGTGCTTACTTACTATAAGCCAGATGCCTGGGAAATTTCAGTGCCCAAAATTCAGTGTGTAGAAACTATTTCCCTCTACTCTGTAGTATCATAGAAATAGAAAGGGATCTGTTTTAGACAACAAATACCATAGACTGAATGTTGTGTTCTCCCCCAACATTCATATGTTGAAACCTAATTCCTAATGTGATGGTATTTGGAAGTGGGGCCTTGGGGAAGTGATTAGGTCATGAGAGGGAGGCCATCATGAATGGGGTGGGAGTGTCCTTATAAAGGACACTCAGAGAGCTCCCTTGCCCCTTCCACCATGTGAGGACACAGTGAGAAGACATCCATCTGTGAACCAGGAAGTGGGCCCTCATCTGACACAGAACCTGTTGGCACTTTGATCTTCAACTTCCCAGCCTCCAGGGCTGTGAGAAATAAATGCCTGTCGCTTAAGCAACCAGCCTGTGGTATTTTGTTATAGCAGTTCAAATAGACTAGGAAAACATGTAACATTTTGTACAGTAATATCACACACATCTTAGTCTCTCATTAAACCTGCAAATAGGTGGACCTGCTGTGACTGAGTAAATGAAAAACATCATTTAAACAGCAATTAGATGCCATGGACCTCAGCCACCAGCACATATTCACCTTGTTCCATGGAGAGCACTTCAGCCAGTCTTTAAACATCTATTTGCTTCTGTTGTATCAATGGTGGTGTGGTGAGAGTGTAGAATTATAAATCAGGGAATCTGAGTTTAGGTTCTAACTGGACCATTTACTGGTTTTGTGATTAAACTTATTATTTACTATATAAACGTTATAATAACACCTATCCTATTCCCTATGATTTTTATGAAGATAAATATTTTTCATGAAAGTGATTTATAAGGAATTGAGGACTATGTAAGTGTTATTTATTGTTTCAGAGTTTGGTAATCAGACTTATTCACACACAGCAAGGCAGAAACAATAAGTTAGAAAGATACATTGGAGTAGAGGGAGAGGCCCCAGCACCTTCTGACAGTAGCAAGACGTTGTGGCTGACATCCTGGCACCAAAAGAATAAATAGGCCCATAGGTTGGAAGAGGAGAGCTGTCTGGGTGATCTTATTACCAGTGTAAATAACCTTTTATACTGGCTAGTTCTTGAAAGGGTCACTGCATTATTACTCAGTACAATATCAAATGTGCTTACTGATGACCTGTGTCAGGGGGAAAAGATTAAACTCTGTAATTAACGCATCCAATAAATAACCAAGCTTTTCTTATAGTCTTCGTTGTTTCTGGCAGAGTAATTGGTTATTGGGATGAAATTGACATTTTCAACTGACAGATGTTTTTACCGTTCTCTAAAGGCGTGGTGTGGGTACAGCCAGAAAGCTCCGTCCCACTTTCTCTCCTGCTCCCCATACTTGTTGGGGATGGACCTCACACCCCTCTGAAATAATGCAAAGTACCAAACAGTAGAGAATTATCACTGTTTTTAATTGGTTTAAATAAATAATAATATCATAGCTCACGTTTATGATAGTTTATCACATGCGCTTTACATTCATTATCACTTTTAATTCTCTCGAAAAACTTACAAGGCATGTCCTGTTTCTCTCCCCTCTTTACAGGTGAGGCAAAGAGAGCCTAAACAGCGTGTCCAAAAGTAGTGAAGCTGGTGCCCTAAACCAGGCAATCTGACTCTTAACCACGTTAGTGCCTGCTTATTGGCTATTTGATTCCACTAGAGAAATATGTCTTTTGGTTGAAAGTTCTTTCCAACATGTGCTGAACCTACTATATTAGTAAATAAATATCCCTATGAACATCATCAGGAATTTGAAAGCAGGGTTTAAAAATATACAGACAAGTCACCTTTGAATAATTGTGATTTGATTGTGCTTTTGGGAAATATAAGTTACATAAATAGGTTTGTAGGATGAGTTTAATTAATTATAGACTCATAGATATTTTTTTTGGTGGATAGTTCTATGAATTTAACACATATATAGACTCGTGTAACCCCAGCCACAATCAAGATGCAGAATAGTTTCATCACCCCCAAGACCTCCCCTGTATTGTGCTATTCCTTTGTCCTCATACCCTCCCCATCCCAACCTCTGATAACCAATCATCTGTTCTCTATCACCACAGTTTTGTCTTTTCAAGAATGTTATGTAAATGAAATTGTACAATATGTAACCTCTTGAGATTCGGTCCTTTCTCTCAGCATTAATGCCTATGAGATTTCATCTAAGTGGTTGCATTATCAATAATTTGTTCCTTTCTATTGCCAAATAATATTTCACTGTATGGATATACTACAGTTTTGCTCTTTCTTAAAAAATAGATTTTTTATTGATTTCAGAGAGAGGAACAGAGAGGGAGAGAGAGATAGAAACATCAATGATGAGAGAGAATCATTGATTGGCTGCCTCCTGCAAGTCCCACAATGGTGATCGAGCCCACAACCCGGGCATGTACCCTGACCAGGAATCGAACCATGACCTCCCGGCTAATACATAGGTTGACGCTCAACCATTGAGCCACTCTGGCTGGGCTACAATTTTGTTCTTTTTTAAAAAATAATTCATTTGTTGAAGGACATTGGGTTATTTTTGGATTTTAACAATTACAAATAGAGCTGCTACATATGTTCATGTTTGTGAATATTTTTGTGTGAACAAAGTTTTTATTTTTCTAGGGCAAGTAACTAGAAGAGTGGGCATTCTGGGTTAGGTAGTAAGTATATATTTAACTTGTCCAGAGTGGCTATAGCATTTTGTAGTTCCACTAGCCAAGTTCTAGTTTCCCTTCATTCTTCCCAGCACTTGATATTATCTGTATTTTTTAATTTTATTTTAGCCATTCTAATAGGTGTGTAGTGGTATCACATCATGGGATTAGTTTGCATTTCCCTAATGGCTAATAATATCAAACATCTTTTCATGTGCTTATTTGTTTTTCATATAATCTTCTTGATAAAGTTTCTGTTCCAGACTTTGCCCATTTTTTAATTGTATTGTTTCTTTTTTTAGATATATTTTGAGAATTCTTTATATGTGCTGGATTCAAGACCTTTGTTTTTGGATATATGATTTGCAAATACTTTCTCTTAGCTTGCCTTTTGATTCTGTTTTTTAATTTAAATTTTATTTTTAATTACAGTTAGATTCGATATTATTTTCTATAGTTTCAAGTATACGACATAGTGGTTAGAGTCCAGGGGTGGGCAAACTTTTTGACTCGAGGGCCACAATGGGTTCTTAAACTGGACCGGAGGGCCGGAACAAAAGCATGGATGGAGTGTTTGTGTGAACTAATATAAATTCAAAGTAAACATCATTACAAAAAGGGTACGGTCTTTTTTTTCAATAGTTTTATTCATTTCAAACGGGCCGTAGTTTGCCCACGGCTGGGTTAGACAGTCATATACTTTACAGAGTGTTCCCCCGATACTTTCAGTACCCGCCTGGCACTATACATAGTTATTACAATATTATTGACTAATTAGTTCCTAATCCCTTAACATTTTCCATCCAGCTACCCAACCCTTCTCCCCTCTGGCATTCATCAATTTGTTCTCTGTATCTATGAGTTTCTTTCTATTTTGTTTGTTTATTTATTTTGTCCTTAGATCCCATATAC
Organism: Myotis daubentonii; assembly: GCF_963259705.1. Lineage (NCBI taxonomy): Eukaryota > Metazoa > Chordata > Mammalia > Chiroptera > Vespertilionidae > Myotis > Myotis daubentonii. The sequence goes on from NC_081841.1 coordinate 40,036,880, forward strand.
AAGTGAAAGCATGGTATTTGTCTTCATTCTCTTAAAAGTGTCTTATGTGGAGCACAAAGTTTTTTTATTTCTATGAAGTCTACTATATAAAATTTTTATGTATTATGTTTTTTATTTATTATATTTTTTTAAATCAGCTTTAAGGAACTTCTCCACCCCAATTCATGAATATATTCTTCTATATTTTTATCTAAATGTTTTATCAAATTTAGATCTACGATCCATTTTGAGTTGACTTTTGTACAAGGTTTGAGGTTTCAGTAGAAGTTCATTTTTTTGGCATATGTGTTCAATTGTCCCATTGCCATTTGTTGAAAGACTATTCTTTCTCCATTGAATTATCTTTACACCTTTGTCAAAGTAATTGGCTACATTTGTTTGAGTTTATTTCTAGACTCCATTCTGCTGATCTATGTGTCTATCTCAACGTGGCTAATACCACATTGTCATGAAGTCAGAGAGGAAATAGGAAGCCAGGTCACTTAGGTAGGGCCTTTGAGACCATTGAAAGGATTTTGGCTTTCACTTTGAGTGAAGTGAAAGCTATTGGAAACTGTTGAGCAAAGGAGAGATGTGACTTTAATGAGCCAGGATAAGAGTAGGAGGTTAGTGCAGTCATCCACATATGAGAAAATGGTGGTTTGGCCAGCATGACAGGAGGAGGTGGTGAAAAGAGGTCACCAAAATTCTGAATATATTTTGAGAGAAAAACCAACATGACTCTCTCATGGGTTGGATATAGAGAATATGAGATAAGGAGGAGAAAAGATAACAGGAAGTCCAAGCATTTTAGCTTGAAAATTGAGATGGGGAAAGCTTCAGGCAAAACAGGTTTTAGGAGAGAAGATCAGAAGTTAAGTTTTAGGCATGTTAAGCTGTAAATTCCAATTAGCCTTCCACATGCAGATGTTGAATGGGTAGTAGAAGATGAGGGCTGAGAGTTTGAGAGAACAATCTGGGGAGAGAAATATAAATTTTGGAATTATCAGCAGATAGATACTAGTTAAGGCTTATCACTGAGATCACCAAGGCAGGATGTGAAAATAGAAAAGAGAAGGGCCCAAGCATTGAGCCCTAGGCTACTTCAGCAGTGAGATGTTGGGGACAAGAAGTGACACTAAAAATAATAGTGAACCTATATGACCCTATTAACCAATGTCACCCCCATAAAATTGTAGTATGATAAAATTAATAATAATAGTAGTTATTATTATTAATGAGGTAGAAAGAAAATAAACAGAGAGTGGCTCCCAGAAACCAAATGAAGAAAGTGATGTCTACAAAGGAAGTGATCAATATTGGAAATGCTGCTAATAATCAAATAAAATGAGGAAACCGAATTGACCCCTGGATTTAGCAAGATGGGGTCATTGGTCCCCTCATTAAGAGAAGTTTCTCTGGAGTGGTGGGAGCAAAAGCCTGATTAGAGTACGTTTCAGAGAGAATTAACGGAGAAGAGAATAGAGGCAACTTTTTCAGGAGCTGGTTTTGTTTACAGAGGACCAAAGAAAGGAGGAGGTAGCTACGGGGCAAAAATAGGCTCAAGGGAAAGGTTTTTTTGTTTTTTGTTTTTAAGATCAACGAAACAATTGTATGTGGGAATGCCGGTTGCTGATGGGTATGACCCAGTGGGGAAGGAAATTTTGATGATGTAAGAGGAAAAGGGGAGCATGCCTGGAGTACTTGATTTCCTTGCGTGAAGAAGAAAGGAATAGGATCTGGTGCAAAAAAGGAGGGATTGCCTTTGGAAAGGAGCAAGGTGTTGCCAACATCTACGGCAATGCCTGGAAAAGTAGATAGTATGTGGATGCAGATGTGGGCACCTTAGCAGGTGTGAATGAAGAGAAGCCTTTGAAAGTCCTCTTCAGGCTGCTTCAGTTTCCTCACTGAAGCAGGACGCAAGGTCAGCAGCTGAAAGGGGAGATGGGAGGAGGTGCTGGGGATTTGAGGAGAAAAAAGTGGTGAGATAGTCACCTGGAAGAGTGAGCCACTAAGATATTAGCATGGGAATGAAGCAGAAGGAGAAGGTCCCTCAAGAGGAGGAATTCTAGTAGTCGAGATCATGGATGGGAATATTGAGAATCCAGGAATTAAGACCAGAAGTTCTGGGGATGTTGGCAACCAGCCAGGTGCTGAAGTCTTGGAGAAACGGGGAGGAAGGAGTTGGTGTTTGGTAGGTGACAGTAACAATGCTGGTCGTGGACGGTGGACAGTGACTGTGCCTACCCTGCTGCCACGACCTTGTCACAGTGGATGCAACTGTTAATTTGTTTCCAAAAAATCTACATGTACCAGCTTGAAAAGAAATCTCATGATGACCTGAAATTTAAAGCAGAGGAGTTTGGGGGAAGGATAGGGGGAGAATGCTCTGAAAGCAGTCAGCCAGGCCAGCACCAGAGAGGGTTGCAGGGGAAACAGTGTGCCCAAGGGAGAGGCAGTTTCCATTAGAACAGAAGGATGTGCATTATACATATCTGAAAATCTCCTACTGCCCGCTGTAATCCCATATGCTCAGAGTCGGTGACTATCGATTACACTGCATGCATTGTTGTAAGAAGCACAGACACTTCATTCTCTTTTTGACAATTGTAAATATTTTTTCTGTGATTTGGAAAGTTGCATTATTATATTTCCCAGTGAAAAGCAATACAATAGCTTCTGAATAGCTCTCAAAATGAAGTCCCTTTGGCCTTTTTTGATGTTATTCTGTGGCGGTAATAAGGACCTGCATTTTCATAATCCCGAACATTTGGGGAAAACTTCAAAAATGAAAACACATGTAAATATTTTCATCATCCAGATGTTGGACATCATTTGCACTCAGCTTCAAAATAGTACCATTTTTGTTTGTACTCTTTTTCCTACATTAGACAATAATAAGGGGCATAAACTTCTGGACTGATATAACAGTTACATCAACTTCCTTTGTAATTGCCAGTCGTTAAACTAGTGCCAAATGAAGAATTAAATCGGAAACCACAGGGAAGGTCAAGCTAAAGTTAGAAACAGATCATTCATGTCTCAGGCGGACTGTAGAAATGGCATCTCTGGACCTGACACTGGTAAAATAAAAGTCTGTTTTTAAAGGAATCTTGCATAGTCTCTTTACTTTTTTTTTTTTAAAGGATAATTAAGCTTTTATCAGTTACCTTTTATCTTTTATCGTTTAAAAATTTAAAATAGTGAAAAGACAGCCTATTTTTTTAAATGTAGAATTGGTATGGTATATACTTAGTATATATATGTGGATTATATATAATATATATTTATTATATATATATATATATATATATATATATATATATATAACACATATTACCATATATATGAATTTCTTTTTTCTTCTTTTCCTCCCTTCCTTCATCTCTCTTCCTCCCAGGCCTCCCTCCCTTCCTTTTTTCATCCTGTGAATAGGGTCAAACACCAGTTTTCTACATCTTGGAATATAGGAATAAAGATCTGTGCACAATCCACTTCATACATATTGATTCTTGAACTAAAAATAGCTCGATTCAGTTTCAGGCTTTTCTCCCACCCAAGCTCAGGTTTTGCTCCCTGTGCAGACTGGGTGGAAGGAATAGTAATGCACAATCAGCATCTTAGCTGGAATGCTTAGTGGACAATTTTAATTTTTCTTTTCTTTTTTTTTACATCTTGACCTCTATTTCCAAAGAATATTCTGGTTGGCAGATCCAGCCTGATTAAGATTCTGTCCAGGCATTTAATTCTCCTAAGGGAATTTATGGCTTAATCTAACCATCAAGAATACCTCAATCTACTCAGAACCTAATTTCTTGAAGGTTATAGGAAATTTGTACTTGAACAAGGCAGAAAGAGCAAATTAATGAGTGAGTTTAGTGATATAATGAATTCTGGTATATATCTTGAATTATACTTTTTAATGCTGAATCAACAAAGATATTTTTTAAAGTAAATATTATAGACCAATGATGCTAGAGCAGCCGTGAGCAAACTACGGCCCGCGGGCCAGATCTGGCCCGTTTGAAATGAATAAAACTAAAAAAATAAAGACCGTACCCTTTTATGTAATGATGTTTACTTTGAATTTATATTAGTTCACACAAACACTCCATCCATGCTTTTGTTCCGGCCCTCCGGTCCAGTTTAAGAACCCATTGTGGCCCTCGAGTCAAAAAGTTTGCCCACCCCTCTGCTAGAGTGATAATAGACCCAAACTTTAACTTTCAATTTGACTTAAAGTACAATACCATGCATCCCAGAAGAAAGGCTATATACTGACTGCCTCCTTAACTGCTTTTGGAAACAGACTTTGTCCAACACATTCCACCAAGTCACAGGCTAAAAACAGCTGTTATTCTTGGGAATATAGGACCTGGGCATCTTCCTCATCATCACTTGTTCAATAATAAAAATACTTAGATTTAGAAATAATAGTCTGATAGAGTTTTGGTTTCACCAAAACAATTTTTCAAAAAGCAGAATTGTAACTGTCTCTTCTGAGCCTATCACAGTGGACAAAACCTCACCGCCTGCATTACATTAAAGAAATCTAGGATATCAAAATGTGTTTCCTGATGGGCTTTGGCACACAATATAGTCCCAGAGTTATTTTTGTTTTTAAATATATTTTTATTAATTTTTAAGATATATATTTGTTGAGGGAGAAAGAGATAGAAACATCAATGATGAGAGAGAATCATTGATTGGCTGCCTCCTGCACACCCCCTACTGGGGATCGAGCCCGCAACCTGGGCATGTGCCCTTGATCAGACTCGAACCTGGGACCCTTCAGTCTGCAGGCCGATGCTCTATCCAGGGCCAGAGTTGTTTTTAAACAACGAGGGAAGATTTGGCTCCCTGTATAAAGAAGGGGCCAGCAACCATTTTCTGGATGGTAAAATATTCATTATATTAGGATGAAGGATATAAAAGAACCTGTCAGGATAACAACACCCCTCTCACTCCCAAGCGTTAATGATAATGAAACTGGGCCTTGAGAGTAATAAAAATCTTGCATCATTATTTGAATCAATCTTTCATTGACATTGCTTACAATGAGATGTTCCAAACCTTATTTTCCCCCTTATCATCTCCTTAAGGAGTTGTTGGGGGTTTTTTTGGACATTTTTTTCCCTAATTGCTGCAAAATTAAATATATTGAGGAATGAGAATTTGCAGGGTAAGGCTGTATTAATTTTCTGTGGCTGCTGGAACAATGTACTTCAAGTTTTGTGGCTTCAAGCAACACAGATGGATTCTCTTATTGTTCTGGAGGCCAGACGTCAGCAGATTACTGGGCTGAGGTCAAGGTGTTGGCAAGGCCGGACTCCCTCTTCGAGACAGGCATGGAGCCTCTGGTTCCTCTTCCAATTTCCACCTTTGTCCAGCTTCTAGAATGGCATTCTTCACTTTCATGGGCTGCTGACCCTTCCTCCATCTTTGGAGCCAGCAGTGCGTCTTGTTTCAGTACCGCATTGCCTTTTTCTGTGTCAACTCTTCTGCCTCCCTCTTATAAGGACACTGTGATTACACTTAGGCTCTACCAGGGTAATCTCTCCATCTCAAATCCGTAATCGCATCTGCGAAGTCTGTTGCCATATAAGGTAATGTTCACAGGTTCCAGGACTAAGACCTGGATATCTTTGGGGGGGGGGGGGGGAGGGGTTATTCTCCCTACCACAGGAGTGATATCTCACCTTATTGGAAGTGCATGTTCTAGACCCGTGGTCGGCAAACTGCGGCTCTCGAGCCACATGCGGCTCTTTGGCCCCTTGAGTGTGGCTCTTCCTAAGCCTTAGGAGTACCCTAATTAAGTTAATAACAATGTACCTACCTATATAGTTTAAGTTTAAAAAATTTGGCTCTCAAAAGAAATTTCTATCATTGTACTGTTGATATTTGGCTCTGTTGACTAATGAATTTGCCTACCACTGTTCTAGACGAAGGAAGGAAGGAAGGAAGGAAGGAAGGAAGGAAGGAAGGAAGGAAGGAAGGGAGGGAGGGAGGGAGGGAGGGAGGGAGGGAGGGAGGGAGGGAGGGAGGGAGGGAGGGAGGGAGGGAGGGAGGAAGGGAGGAAGGAGTGGAGGGAAAGAGTAAAAGATAATAAATATGTAACTTTGGCTAGTAATCAATTCTTTATTAATATCTTAATTTATTTGGTACACTTGCCATTAGAACAGAGAGAGAAGATATGTTTAAAATGGATAGGATTCGAAAGAGTAGAGCTGGCGATGCCCATCTTGTTGCCATGTACTCACCCATTCATTTATTTTGCATCATCTTTTTTGCTGAGGCCAGTCAGCAGAGAAGGGCAATGAGTCACTCCAAGGTCAGACAGTGTTATTACCTAATCATATTGTGATGGGCAAATCCACCATTAAGCTTCCGATTGAGAGAAATACTATTGAGTTGGCAAATGCTTTTGATGTGTACGTGCTGATAGTCATATGTAACCACAATTTTTCAGACTTTGGCAAAGAGAAATGGGAATTCTCTGTATTTTAATTTGCTGTAAAATTTATCCCTCAGGGATGACCATTCTGTTAAGTACCTAGTCTGTGCAAATGCTGAGCCAAATGCTGTTGGAAATATGTGTAAGGTAGTGTCTGCCTTTAGTAGGCAGTTCAGAGGGATAAAATGAATATATGATTAACCTAGTACTGGACGGCACTTCTTTCCACCTGGGCTGTTCCTGTTAGGATAGCGGCCTGAATTAAAGCAGAAAATACCTGCTTGCCATCCTCTGCATACACGGACTGGCTAGTATCCTCTGGGAAACATCCAATGGACACCACTTGGCTCTCCAGCCTAAGAGAAGTATTATTAAAGACTGAATGCCAGCTTCTTCTTTGTGTGTGTGTGTGTGTGTGTTTTATTATTATTATTGATTTAAGAGAGGAAGGGAGAGGGGTAGAGAGAGAGAGAAATGTCAATGATGAGAGAGTATCATTGATCGGGTGCCTCCTGCACGCCCCACACTGGGGATTAGGCCTGCAACTGGAGCATGTGCCCTGACTGGGAATCGAACCTCCCAGGTTGATACTCAACCACTGAGCCACACCAGCTGGGAAACTTCCTCTTTGTTTATATAATACAGTGATGGCGAACCTATGACACGCGTGTCAGAGGTGACACGCGAACTCATTTTTTTGGGTTGATTTTTCTTTGTTAAATGGCATTTAAATATATAAAATAACTATCAAAAATATGTCTTTGTTTTACTATGGTTGCAAATTATCTAACAATTTCTATATGTGACACGGCACCAGAGTTAAGTTAGGGTTTTTCAAAATGCTGACACGCCAAGCTCAAAAGGTTTGCCATCACTGATATAATGGATATCTTAGATGGCCTTGAAATCAATCTATTAACAATCTGTGAGTTGTACTACTATCTGAAATGAATTAACTGCTTTTGGAAACAGACTTTCCTCAACATATTCCACCAAATCATAAGCTAAAAACAGCTGTTATTCTTGGGAATATAAGACCTGGGCATCTTAAGTTTTTTTTTAACTGGATTGCCAGGAAATTTTATTGATGCCTAGCAATATAGCATTTCATGTTGGATAAAGCAGATGTACAAAAGAAAAATTGTATTAGGTAAAATCCCTTACAAAATAATTACTTAACACTTTGCAAATAATTGAAGTTAGAAGATTTGGATTTTATTTTTAGAGCGAAGTGTATTTTGCAGTGTATTCTTCATATTTGCTATGGTTTAACAATGGTTATGCATATGTTAATTGAGTAAACTTTGCCAAGTGAATTATCTTCTCTGGATGTCAATATTGTTATATATTAAGTGGGAATAATAGCAACACCTACCTCCTAGGCTGTCGTAAGGATTAAATAAATTCTTACATGTGATACACTTGGAACAGCACCTGGCATATTGTTAACACTGAGTCAGTATTAACTGTTGTATAATTTCATTGCTACTTGCATATATTTTTAAAATGTATTTAGAATTGTTTCTTCATTTTAATTTAAATTCTTTATTGTTTAAAGTATTACATGAGTCTCCTTTTCCCCCATTGACCTCTCCCTGGCTGCTCCCACCCCCCAGCACATGCCCTAACCCCCCCTATGGTCTGTTTCCGTTGGTTATGCTCATATGCATGCATACAAGTCCTTTGGTTGATCTCTTACCCCCTCAAGAACATTATTTGAGCAGTAGAATTATTATATCACATGGTACAAGACTTTTTTTCCAAGGTCATACATATAGCCATGTTGCTTTTCTCAAGTATTAAAGCAATTTATGCTCCCATTAGTAATAGCAAGGAATTGCAATTTCACTGAGCCCTGGCAAGCATTAATCTTCGTAGCACTCCAGGCTGCTTATATAGTACGTGAATCATGGCGTTTCAGTATTAATTTATAAGGTCATGGCGGGGTAGGGATATGGTTTATCTTGTTCACTAGTATATGCTATAAAGAGCTTAGTATATAATAGACACTCAGAAAAAAAAGGACAAATGGATAAATGAGAAATTTGCCACTTTCATTAATTTGAGGAATACTTTTTCATTGATAATATTAGTAATTTATTCATCAATTTAGGACATATTTCATCATGTTTGCACATTCATTTATTAGGGTTAGTATTTCTGTTATTTGTGCATGCTACAGGAAATTACTGATTTTCCTAATCATTTGCCATGAGTATCTCATCCAGTTTGTATGCCTTTTGATTGTGTTTTACTTTCGACACAATCAAGTTTTGGCAATTGCTTTTAAATCTACTACTTTTTTCCTATGAGATTACTTTTAGTGGTTATAAGCATAGAATGTTTTTCCTTCCTTCCTTCTTCTAGTCATCCTTCTCAAAACTATAATAATTTAATGCTAACTTCTATCTGTTTTACTGTTTAATTTTTTACTTTTAATGTTTTAGTCTTTGTGAGATTCAGTTTGGTATGTAGAACAATGTGGGACTTTATATTTTAAAATCTTCCCCTAAATGCCTAAATGTCCCAGCACCATTTCAACATGGTCCCCCTCTTTTTTATAAAAATATTACATTTTCAGCATGACCAGTATTGCTCAGTGGTTGAGCATGGACCTATGAACCAGGAGGTCATGGTTCGATTTCTGATCAGGGCACATGCCCGGGTTGTGGGCTTGATCCCCTGTAGCGGGTGTGCAGGAGGCAGCCAATCAGTGATTCTTTCTCATCATTGATGTTTCTATCTCTCTCTCCCTCTCCCTTCCTCTCTGAAATAAATAAAAAAGAATAATTTTGAAAATGTTTAAAAAAGAATATTACAAATTCATTTATTATTTTTTAAATGTATTGAAAACAGTTTACACATTTTGTAATACCTTAACCAATAAAGAAATTAAAGATTAAAAAAAGAAGAAAGGAAAATAAAATAAAAACAGTTTAATCAGGGTAATTGCAATCTCAAAATCAGGAGAATCAAAGTAATTACAATCTCAAAAATAAAAACAAATAAAAAACCACACCCAGAATATTTTTTAGTGTTGGAGAATAAAAGAAATGAAAAGAAAGAATTGTTAGGAAGACCATTTTTAATTCAAATGAAGAAAATAGAGATATGTAGTGCATTATTACTCTTTTCTACAATATATAGCTTTTATGATTTGACGTAGTCTTTAAAGAAATGATTTATAAGGTTCTAGAATTAGCATAAGTCCAGAGTTTAAGGGTGTATATTTCTCATGACAATCTCAAAAATTTTACTTTGGATATCATAAAAACACAAGAATATAGTCAAATCCCCCCATCTCATTGGTCAGCAGTAGGTTTTGATTAGCTTCCTGCATCCTAAATATTCAGTAGTCTTCGCATTTCTTACCAGGTCTCAGAAGGTAATTACATACATTGTTTCTGAATAAATGGATAACTTTGGTCTGAGTAATTTTCTTCACAATTGCCCTTTAACTAAAATTGATTTCTTTCTTAATGACACTTATGTTCTTTTCCACAAGGGCACCTACATTATTCTGTGTTCACTGTCCCGTTGGTCCTATTTCTGTCTATTTTGTCTTCTATTCAGTTCTGTTACTCTATTTGCCTGTTAGTTCTGGTTTTCTTTTTGTAATTATTGCCACGTAGCAGTGTGTTTAAAGTTTACTAGTTCTATCTTCCTCGTATTTGTTCTTCTGCCTCAATTATTTTGCTGGCCCTTTCATTCCATTTCTAATTCACATCTAAGCGGCCTGATTCAGTTTTTATTTTTTAAAAATATATTTTATTGATTTTTTACAGAGAGGAAGGGAGAGGGATAGAGAGTTGGAAACATCCATGAGAGAGAACCATCGATCAGCTGCCTCCTGCACACCCCCTCCTGGGAATGTGCCCACAACCAAGGTACATGCCCTTGACCGGAATCGAACCTGGGCCTCTTCAGTCCGCAGGCCAACGCTCTAGCCACTGAGCCGAACTGGTCAGGGCTGATTCGGTTTTTAGATTACAGTATGCCTGTATTCTTGATCAATAGGACAGGTCAGAAGACAGGCTCAGGCTTCCTCTTGTTGTTGTTTGCTTCTTGTAGGAGTGGCTTTAGAAAATAATTAGTTCAGTTGCCTACAGGTAAGAAGAGTCCTTTTTTGTCAACAATTCCAAAATTAAAATCATTGCTTTCATATATATTCTTTAAGATGAATATGGAAACTAATGATATTCACAACCGACATGGCCAAGGTCAGCACTAAGTTTCTTTTGTATTTGAAGTAGAAAGCTAATAGTGCCCTACTCATAGAATTTTCCGGTCTAAGTTTTGTTCTGCTAATAGGTGTTCAGTATGACAGAGCTCTTCTTAAGGACCGTTTGACTCTGTGTTCCTCTTTGCCCTTCCCCCTCATGCAAATAAAATGACCCCTACATCAAATCAAATCATCAGAGCAGACTTTTCACCATTTTTAATAGAATGTCAGCCTTGCCACCTGCTTGCCTAGTACTCAGACCGTCTGCATCTCTCTTCAATCTGCAGCCCAGAATATTCTTCAGAGGCTGTCATCAGAGAGGGCTACCTTCAGTTTCCTACTTGTTATTCTATTCCTGTCAAAACCCAGCTGACAGATATTCAAGGGCCATAACCCAAGTGACATGCAATCTGCCAACTCCTCCATTTTTTCTTAAGTTTTATTCTTCTCTTGACAAAGGTATTAGAAAGCTGTACACTCTTATCAGCAGTGTGATGTGATGTTTAAAAGTAGGGACTGAGGAAGTCAGATGAGAGTTGGGTTTAAATTCAGATCCCACCACTTAGTCCCAGTAGAATCTCGTCTAAATCTCATAATTTTTCTAAACCTCGGTTTCTTCATCTGTACAGTGGGGATAAAAATAATAGTGAAGAAATGTGTTTACCTGAATATCTAATGGTATTTTTAAAAATCAGATTACTAGAATTATTTCCTTTTACACTTGTTTACTGGGAATCTGAGAGCTCTGTTTAAAGCTCAATTAGAGTGATTCCTGAACCTTTTGCCCACCTGAGCAGTCTGTTGTCTAAGATCAATTGATTTTCCTTCAGCAAACAGTGAATTGAATTATATATTTTCAGCCTGATCTGCTGTGGGCAAAATTTTTTTGGAACAGCCCTGGCTGGTGTGGCTCAGTTGGTTGGGCGTCATCCTGGCACCAAAAGGTTGCTGGTTTGATTCCTGTCAGGGCACAAGCCCAGGTTTTGGGCTTGATCTGCGGTGGGGGTGTGCAGGAGGCAACCGATCAATGTTTGCTCTCAAAACAACTTAGAGAAGCTCCCAGAAATAATTATGAGGATGAGGTTAATTCATTAGTGATATTGCAGTAGCTGGTAGAGGCAAGAGCCAGGAATATGTTTTAAGTCTGGGCTTAGAAAACAAAGTTATTTATCCTTGTCCGTGTGGGTGCTTTACCTGCAGTGCCCTTTCATAGCAGTGCCGATGCAGCTCATGACCAAGAATGGTTGAACACTGTCCCCAAACTTTGACCTTTTTTAATGTGTCTTTTTCTTCATCTTGTCTCCCTTTCTGCCTATTTTGTTCTTGATCTCTGTGTATGCATCTGAGCCTGAGAAGACGACAGTCATTAACTCCTTGGCTATTCTGCTATCTGTGTCTTTTATTTCCTCCTGCTTTTCCTATTTATTCTCCCATTTCCTTCTCCATCTCTGTCCCTGTTACTAGCAAGTTCCTCCCCACATCCTGGCCATTCACCCTCTTCAGCCTCCCACCACCCTTAACATTAGCAAAAACAACAAAAAATAAGAATAATTAAGATGGGTATAGTGCAGCGGTTCTCAACCTGTGGGGGTCGAACGACCCTTTCACAGGGGTCACCTAAGACCATCAGAAAACACATATATAATTACGTATTGTTTTTGTGATGAATCACTATGCTTTAATTATGTTCATTTTGTAACAATGAAATTGGGGGTCACCACAACATGAGGAACTGTATTAAAGGGTCGCGGCATTAGGAAGGTTGAGAACCACTGGTATAGTGGATTGAATAGTGGCGCCAAAATATATATCACACAGCTCAACACTTGCTACCCCTTGTTACCTCAGAGTGTGGCGTTATCTGGAATAAGGATCTTTGCAAATGTAATGAAGGTGAGGATCCTGAGATGACATCATCCTGGATAACAGCTGGCCTTAAATTCAATAGCAGGCGTCCTTATAAGAGACAGAAAAGAGGAAGACAGAGACCCAGGAAAGAAGGCCATGTGAAGATGGAGGCAGAGACGAGTTCTGCTGCCATGAGACACGGAGGCTTGGGGCCACCAGAAGCTGGAAAAGGGCAGGACGGGTTCTCCATAGCGCTTCAGAAGGGGTGTGGCCCTGACAGCAGACTTCTGGCCTCTGTAACTGTGAGACTTCACGTCAGACTTCTGGCCTCTGTAACTGTGAGAATAAACTCGTTGTTTATGCCACCGGTGTATGGTAATCTGTGGTGGCAGCCTTAGAAACTCAGTCCGTGGAAGACAATACAGCCCCACAGGAACATTTGTTTCACAATTGCTGAGCATTTTTAAATAATAAAAACATATTAGAAAAGAATATGAAGTCATTTTTCAATTATTAATCATAAAAGAAAGCTTGCTAAATTATATCTGACACATTATAGAACCAGCTTTTAACTGGCAATAAAGTACTCCTGAAGTTAATTCATATTTAAATTGTTTGAAACTCAATGCATTTTTTTGCTGCAGGAGTCATATAGTATATTATGGATGTTTTCAGATATGAATCCATAATAATTTTGTTAGTCATATATAGGCTATAAATATCTTACAAAGTACTCATAATTTGGAACAGTACTTGCATACCAGGATTCAATAAATGTTACATATTACCAACTCCCCAACTAAATTATAAACTTTGAGACAGAGGCAACGTCCTATGCTTCTTATAATCTCAGAACCTACAGTATTTCTTGTATATTATATGCAATGAGTATTTGTTGAACTAATAAAAGGAACGAATGGCTGTTTTCAGTCTCTCCATAAACAATCAAATATGTATAGAATTGACAAAGTTATAATGTTACAGTAAAAAATTCATTCACAAAACAAAAAGAATTTTAAAATGATGAAAGAACTGTAGATATAATCAAGAGGAGAAAAGGAAATCACTACCAATGTGAAATTCTCCACATTTTAGCCCTGGAAGGCAGAGACCTTGTCCTGTATTTCTTTGTAATTCCAGTGTCTTGCATAATGATTTCCATAGAATAGGCATGTGCAGCCTGGCCCACAGGAAGGGCTGAAGGAAACCCTCATGCAGATTGCTGGAGGTCTTTTTCTATGTAGCTCTCTCTCTCTATGTAATTTTACCCTGACACTTCCAGCCCCCTCGGCTCACCACAGATGAGCCTGTGGGCTCTCTGGCTTCCCCTCCTGTCACCTGCAGCCCATAAATTGCCTCCAGGTCAGCGGTTCTCAACCTGTGGATTGCGACCCCTTTGGCGGTCGAACGACCCTTTCACAGGGGTCGCCTAAGGCCATCCTGCATATCAGATATTTACATTACGATTCATAACAGTAGCAACATTACAGTTATGAAGTAGCAACGAAAACAATTTTATGGTTGGGTCACAACATGAGGAACTGTATTTAAAGGGCCAGAAGGTTGAGAACCACTGCTCCAGGTAGAGAGTTGGGTTGTTCATAGTGCTCACCTCATCTTTTTCCCGCCTAGACATAAATACCTACAGGGCTGTTGTTCAATGTCGGAGAACAGCTGTTTCATATATTTTGTCCCGTTTTCTAATTGTTTACCATGAAAGTTTAAGTCCTTTCTTTGTCACTTCATCTAGACTAAAAGCAGTTCCCATGCAAGTGTGTTGGTTAAAAGAAAAAAGAAAAAGGGTAACTGTAAACTAAGACTTTTCAGTTCACGCAGTTGGCTCTTTTATTGATTGAGAGTTGCAGTGCCATGACTCGGTGGTGATGAGGCTCTCCTGGCAAATTTCCAGTCTCGGCCAGCATTACTTCCAGAACAGACTCTTTCATCTTCCCTTCCTGCTTAAGTGAATTAGGACGGGAGGAAAAAAGGAGACATATGTAATACTTTCAATAATAAAGATTTTAGCCGAAACCGGTTTGGCTCAGTGGATAGAGCGTCGGCTTGCGGACTGAGAGGTCCCAGGTTCGATTCCGGTCAAAGGGCATGTACCTGGGTTGCGGGCACATCCCCAGTAGGAGATGTGCAGGAGGCAGCTGATCGATGTTTCTCTCTCATCGATGTTTCTAACTCTCTATCTCTCTCCCTTCCTCTCTGTAAAATATCAATAAAAATATATTTTTTAAAAAAACAATAAAGATTTTAAAAAAGAATGAACACTGGAATTCTAAAGTATAAAGAATGTTACCCGCACCAAAACATACACCTTGTACTAGCTTATTAGGAGGAGGGTAAGTGTGTCATCTCTATTTATTTATGCATCCATTCTTATAGCCATAGTCTATTAGAATCCTCCATTGCTTTTCACAAACTGGTTTAAAGTTTTAATGATGATACATACAGATTTCCTCATGTAAGCATAGAGACCATTTCTGTTCATGTTATTTCTATGCAGTCAGTCATTTCCCCTCCAAGGTCATAGCCCCATAGTTCTATCATACACATACAGTCTGTTTTACAATTTACTGATTGATTAGGTCTGTTGTAAGCAGGGGTGGTGGGGAGATGGGAATGAGAGTCATTTTATCACTAGAGGCCCAGCACGCGATTGAAATCGTGCGAGGAGGCACCCCTGACTCGCAGCGTCCCCGGGCCCCCCTGCCTGTGTCCACTCCAGGGCCGCCCAAGCGCTGGCTCGGGCAGGCCCCGCGTCTCTGTCTCCGCCTCTGCTCCAGGCCTCACCTGCGCTCACAACCTCCTCCTGTCCGGTCGTGACTCGTTATGGTGTCCTGGCCTAATTTGCATATTTCTCTCTCTCTCTCTCTCTCTCTCTCTCTCTCTCTCTCTCTCTCTCTCTCTATATATATATATATATATATATATATATATATATATATATATATATATTTCTTTGTTATGGAGTGGGGCCACAACATTAGTAGCAAAGAAACAAAATTTCCGGAGGATGAGGCCCAGAAATCAGGATTTTAAAAAGATTCCCAGGTGATTCTAATGTGCAGCCAAGGTTGAGAACCACTGCCCTAGACCAGGGGCCCTCAAACTACGGCCCGAGGGCCACATGCAAATACAAATATTGTATTTGTTCCCGTTTTGTTTTTTTTACTTCAAAATAAGATATGTGCAGTGTGCATAGGAATTTGTTCATAGTTTTTTTTTTTAAACTATAGTCCGGCCCTCCAACGGTCTGAGGGACAGTGAACTGGCCCCCTGTTTAAAAAGTTTGAGGACCCCTGCCCTAGAGGATTGTCTTGTCTAACAAAGGTATTTCTGAGAAACACTGAAATTCTATTTTTTGAAAATTTCAAATTTTACTAAAATGTGGTAACTGTCAACTTTGTAACAGATGATTTTCTTTTCAGTATGGTGACTCTCTATTGTAATGGCAATCAGTCGACATTCTAAAAATTCACTTTCTCCTTAATGATGACCCGATTCTCAGAAGCTTTTATGTGAGCTGCCATGACAGCAGTGGAAGCTCATCAGCCAAAAGATATTTTGGGACCCTCTGTGGCCCCAAATTCAAGATAATGACAGCGAGAGACACCTTAGAATGAGCAAGAAGGTAATGAGTAATACCTCAGTCATTTCTTGGAAGTTAGAGCCCTGCCCCAAGAGCCCTGGCCCTGAGATTTGAATTCTGTTATGTTCAGACAGGAGTCCCCGAGCGCCTTCGTGGTTCCTTGGTGTCAGCACAGAGTAGCTGATGACAGAGGCTGGCGATGTCAGATGTCTACATCATTCTGTCTCCCTGGTTGTTTAGTGTCTCTTCCTGGATAGATGTTCTCTGATAAGTGTTAAATTCACTTCAAAGATCTCCACACTACATGACCACTACCAAAAATTCATCCAGCCCTGGCTGGTGTGGCTCAATTGGTAATCAACTGGGAATCAAACTGGTGACCTTTTGGTGTATAGGACGACGCTGCCCAGGTTGTGGTTTGATCCCCAGTTGGTGTGCATATGGGAGGCAACTGATCGATGATTTTCTCTCACATCAATGCCCCTCTTCTCTCTCTCTCTCTCTCTCTCTCTCTCTCTCTCTCTCCCCTTTTCCCTTTCTCTGTCTCCAAAATCAATAACAATACAGGATATCTCAAGAAATGTATACACACTTTGAATTATTATTAATCCCAATGGGTTAAATCTGAAAAGAAAAAAAAGCATCACTTGAACTATCCAAAAAACGTATGTGGATACATTTCAGGGGACGCCCTGTATATGAAAAAAATAAGAATTCATCCATATACCTCTCTCCAGACTTCCTCTGAATCCCTGTATATTTACCTAAGGTATATAATTTACCTATAATTTATATAAACAAACTGTATAATATATTTATTGATCAGGTTTTTTGTAAGCAAGGCATGTAAGTTCAGGAGAGCAGAGATCTTCATAGTTCATTGAAGTTGTTTACTATACCCCCAGCTACTTGTAATAGTGTCTGGCACGTGATCACTCAATGAATAGTTGTTAAATGAATAAATATTAAATACAAAGCTTTGTCAGTATGTGTGAGAAACATAAGTTCTTAGAGAATTCCTATTAATTAGTTAACTATCTAATCTTATTTTTTCCCTTATTATAAGTGATATTTGGATGAACAGAAGTATAGAATTTTAATGTAGTTAAATGTATCAATCTTTTCACTTATGGGAAGCCATTTTTTTGTCTCTTATTTGAGAAATTCTCTGCTGCAAAGTCTTAAATATATCCTATATAATAAAAGGCTAATATGCAAATCAACCGAATGGCGGAATGACCGGTCACTATGACGCGCACTGACCACCATAGTGCAGATGCTCAATGCAGGAGCTGCCCCCTGGTAATCAGCGCGCTCCCACAGGGGGAGCACTGCTCAGCCAGAAGCCGAGCTCAGGGCTGGTGAGCACAGTGGTGGTGGCGGGAGCCTCTTTTGCTTCCATGGCAGCACTAAGGATATCTAACTGTATCCTTCAAGAGCTCCCAGACTGCAAGAGGGCCTGAATTTCGTGCACCGGGCCTCTGGTTCTTGTATAATTTCTTCTAACCTGTCTTTGCCCCACTGATCTCCAGTGACATCTCCGTTGTTTATTAAGTTTTAATGTCAACATGAGTCTGTTTCTAGGCTCTCTATTTTGTTCCATTGTTTGTCTATCTTATTTATTTATTTGTAATTTCTAGACAATTGATGTCATTGAATAGCTAATAGAGCAACCTACTATGAGCATCTATTTTCTGGATGAACTTAAGCTGTTGTAAGTTGATTTTTCTTATTTGGACCAGTGGTTCTCAAACTTAGTGTGCACAAGAAGAGCTTGTTAAAACACTGATTGCTGGAGTTTTTCTGATTTCTTATGTCTAGGGTGGGGCTTAAGAATTTTCATTTTTAAGAAGTTTTCATGTGCTGTTGATGCTGCTGGCTATCAATATGTTCGCGACTTCCAGTAGCCATTATTTATTCCTTTTCCCCTAGAATTAATATCATTAGATTTAAATACTGTATATTAATATTAAACATCACATTAGAAAGGCAGATTTATTTAAGGGATAATATTGGAAATAAGTTATGAATACATAATATTTTGGACTTAACGTAAGTGTTGCTGTGATTTAAAAAAATAATATAAATATGAATGCTGTCCTCCCAAATTTTAATAGTAAAAGTTGTTTATTTTTTTAATGTAAATTATTTTCTTAGACTATGAAAACTTAGAGCATGTTCTTCTTCAGACCTAAGTATTATATAGAAACTATAAGATGAATAGTTTAACAGGCTATGCTAACAGGCTATATAGTTTACTAGTCTAAACTTACAGTGTTTTAATTTCAAATTTTTCAGAAAGAAAAAAATTATAGAAAAATATTTCACCAAAGATAGGTAAATAGTTAATGCATCATTTTATTATTTCTCACAGTTTTATAAATGAAAATTTAAATTCTCTGGGTTTATAACACTTTGAACTTCCCTTCTGTTATCACCATAAATCTTATGACTGAGACACTGGTCAATAACTCATTCAGAATATATGCTAAAATTGTTCTCTTTGATTTTTAAAAAAATATATTTTATTGATTTTTTACAGAGAGGAAGGGAGAGGGATAGAAAGTTAGAAACATTAATGAGAGAGAAACATCGATCGGCTGCCTCCTGCACACCCCCTACTAGGGATGTGCCTGCAGCCAAGGTACATGCCCTTGACTGGAATTGAACCTGGGACCCTTTAGTCTGCAGGCCAACACTCTATTCACTGAGCCAAACCGGTTAGGGCTGTTCTCTTTGATTTTTTTAAAAAATACTGTTTAATTTTATGTTTGCTTAAAATTTACTTGTGTTAAGCCCCAGACATATGTTAATTTAACATTGTGATTAATCTAAAATATCATTACTTACATTTTCATATATAAATAGTAATAAGTAATATAATATGTCATGAATATCTGAATATAATTGATACTATATTTGTGTTATGGCTCATTCTTTTCAGAAAGCAGCTCTGGCTCACTGAAAAATTCATATTTCAAAAGTCCATTAATCTAATTGTTTCTGGAGAATGTGAGCTTTACTGAAAGTGTATACAAGTTGGATACAGGGGAAATTAAATAAGTGAAGTACCAACAAAGAATCAAAGAGATCTCACATCTACTTTAATTAAATGGTGGACAGGAACATATTGTATCTTACTATTTAATTCACTAAAATGTTAAATACTTTAAAGCAAAAAGGTGATTATCAGGAGTTTTAAAGCAAACTCTGAAGGAGTTTTTAAAATATTAAAACTCCAATAGAATATTCTTATGAAATATTCCTCCACCTTCCCACTGAGAGTCCATTTGGCTAATAGAGATTCTTAATATATCTATTTTATAATATTTCTTCGGCCTTGGCCCACGGGCTAACTGCAGACATTTCCCAATTAGTCATTTTGTTGCCTGCGATACTAATTGAAATTCAGGGCAGGGGAAACTACATCACTGGGCTTTGTCTATCTGTGAAAGGCCTACTTATTAGACTTCATTTGCTATAAAAGCTTCTTTTCTCTGCCGACTGAGAGGGACCCTGTGTGTGAAGTGTGGTCAGTGGGGTCTTCCAGAACAGCATAGACACCAGTTGCTCACCAGCCGGAAGCCTGCATGTCTCTCAACAGTGCAGCTCGGGCTGAGGAGCCCCAAGGGGCAGGTGCCAAAAGAAGACGCTCACTCGCGCTTTCTGAAGTTCTTTCCCAGGGCTGGGGGAAGGGAGCCCTCCTTTGAGCTCCTGTGTGGCACTCTGGGGCTCCAAGGAGGTAAAGCTTGTTCTCCTCCCCCAAACACTCCATTTTCTCCCTTCCTTTGAGCCAAATAAGACTGTACTCAGAGCTTAAGGCCATGGCCCCTTCCCTCTCTGTTTTCGGAGTACTCCCGGCCTCCTCCAGAGTTTGGAGGCCCAGAAAATGAGGAATTCATTTTGCAGAGAACTTTTCATTTTCTCCTTGTTTATTTTATTCTTTGCCTCTCAGTCTGTTTTCTTTGCCTTTCTGCCTCAGCATCTGAGTCAAGGAGTCTTAATGATACACAGTAGCTCAGACTTAGGGACCTGGGTGGCCTGAATCAAAACCTAGAGCTCTCTCTAGCCCGCCAGAGTGGCTCATTGTTGAGCGTAGACCTATGAACCAGGAGCCCTGGTTGCAGGCTCGATCCCCAGTGTGGAGGGTGTATGAGGCAGCAGATTGATGATTCTCTCTTATCATTGATGTTTCTCTCTCTCTCCCTCTCCCTTCCTCTCTGAAATCAATAAAAAATATATTTAAAAAAAACACACACCCAAAACTTAGAGCTCTCATTTTCTACTTCTGAGCCCTACCCTAATTCCCTTCATCTCTCTGGGCCTCAGTTTACTCACTATTATAGTACAATATACAATACGAATTCTTTTTATTTAACTACTCATTCCATATGTTTAATTACCATGTATTAATATATGGCTGCATCATAACATTCTCTTGACAGTTTCAGCCTCTTATGTCTGATAAGTCATATGTCTGTGGTTAAAACAAGTTTTATTAAAACATTAAGTAATCAAGGTTTCCCACTTCCAAGGCACTGTAATTGCTTGAAAAAAAAATCACTTTGAGTGCTTGTAAAATAAGTAATGACAGTAAAGCAGTTGTTTTTGTATAAAAGAAAGAGAAAACCACAGACTTATAATCTACTTACCTTCACCTGCCAAGAAGGAAAAATGTTATTGAATATGTTTATATATGCATACACATATATGTATATCTTTCAAATATAAACTGAATTTCTGCTGAGAGTAGTATTCAGATATTTCTCTTCATCTTGTCTTATGGTACTTTCTTTGGTTTTAGAAGTCTATCTGCGAAGATACAGTTTGTAGAAAAATGTTCTATTGCAAATGTTTCTTACTGCTAGAGAGTGTGTGAAGGAAGTGCCTCAGAATATTCTCATAGGAGGGCACAGAGTTTCTTTTTTCTTTCTTTCTTTCTAATTCTCACCCAAGGATATTTTTTCCATTGATTTTTAGAGAGAGTAGAAGGGAGAGGGAGAGACAGAGAAACACTGATGTGAAAAAGACACGTTGATTGGTTGCCTTCCTCAGGCTCCCAACCAGGACTGAAGCCTGCAACCAAGTTACATGCCCTTGACTGGAATCAAACCCAGGGCCCTTTAGTCCACAGGCCAACGCTCTATCCATTGAGCTAAACAAGCTAGGGCAGAAGTCACAGAGCTTCTGGTGCAGTTTGAATCCCTGACACTGCTTCACTTCAGGCTGATGTGTATACCCTGCCTCTGGTGACAGAGTAGTTCAGGCTTATCTGTGTTGACAAGATGGGAGGGAGGGAGGCGATGCCTTCTGTGTAGTGTCTTCCTGGACAGCTGTGGGAATTTATGATGATTGCACTCCACTTTCCTGGTCACAATTTCTGGTTTTGTTTGTTTTTACTGAAGTTGCAACGATTAGAGAGGTTCATATCATTGAAGGGACCCACAGAATACCAAAGGGTGTAGTCATATAAGGCTGAACAAAGGGAGAAAACTTCTCCCTTCTTCCCTTCTAGCTTCTTTGGCTTGTCTAATAATCAAATTGACAAAAGACAGGTTGACAGAGAGAAAACACATTTCATACACATGGGAGCCTCATAAAAATAGGAGACTCCCCAGAAGTCAGGTAATAGAGGCTTATGTAACATCCTGAGCTAAGGGGCTTCAAAGGGGAGGAAGGCAATTCACAGGATGGTGAGAAGAACAAATGCTTGGTAAACAGTGTTGCCATGACCTGCAGGTAGGTCTTTCTGATATAAAAATTATCTCTGATAATAGCTCTCCTGCTGGTCCAGTCCCCCTCCCTGAATTCTTCTAGACAGTTAAGCGGAGGTGAAGGACTCTTCCTGTAGACCTCGATTGTCTGCAGCTTGAAATAACCCACATGCCAGAGGGGCATATTCTGGGGAGGTGCATGCTGCTCCGTACATTATAAGTCACTAGTTAGATCGTTTCATCCTTGTCCTGGCCCAGGGTCCCTGGAGACGAGCCTAGAGCTACCTTTGACCACAAGTGAACTACAAGCTTACCCAGTAGTCTCTGTCCTTTGTTAATACTGTTTACCTTTGATAAACGGAGGCAGGTAGTGCAGTGGGAGAAAGAAAACAGGCGACAGAGAGAGGTCTCCGATTTCCAGGCGCAGCTCCAGGGCCCTTTCCTAACCTCATGATATATGCTTTCTGTTCAGGTTGTGAACCACTAAGATACACACAAGATACCAGTTTTCAGGGAAGCCAGGACTCAAGGTTACAAAGTACATGTGTACCCACTGCTCATATGGCTAAATTAGACAATATAATCTAAGAAGCCAAGAACCAATCATCAGCCTATACATTTCCTACAAATAATATAAACAAACTAGTCGAGTGTGTGTCATGGAGTTTCAGCCTTTAAAAAGTATATTATAGCCCTAGCTGGTTTGGCTCAATGGATAGAGCGTCGGCCTGCGGACTGAGGGGTCCCGGGTTCGATTCCGGCCAGGGGCACATGCCTGGGTTGCGGGCTCGATCCCCAGTGTGGGGGTGTGCAGGAGGCAGCCAATCAATGATTCTCTCTCATCATTGATGTTTCTCTCTCCCCCTCTCCTTTCCTCTCTGGAATATATTTTTTTAAAAAGTACATTATAAGTCACTAGTTAGATTGTTTCATCCTTGTCCTGGCCCAGGGTCAGTCACAGATGTCCAGGGGTCCCTGGAGACAAGCCTAGAGCTAACTTTGACCACAAGTGAACTGCAAGCTTACCCAGTAGTCCCTGTCCTTTGTTAATACTGTTTACCTCTCACTTGGACCTTATAGCTTCCAAATTTCACTATCTAGGTCTTCCCTTGTGTCTCATTTTATCACTCCTATCACATCAAAATTCCTTTCTTTAGGTGATTCCAAAGTTCAGTTTCCACTTATTTCAAGGCAAAAGGAAAAACTGATACCAGGAAGACCCTGGTCAGGAGAGTTCTTTTGGAAACTTTAATGAAGATGTAAGAAGTAGAAAATTGATCACCTTTAATAATTACTTAAAAGACACATCTTTGAATTTCTTAGACTTGTAATACAATTGTTGACATTGGAATGCCAGTTAATTTAAGACAGCTCACTACTTCAAAGTTTGTAACATATTGTAATAAGCACATATTAACCCTGTTCATTTTCATGTGGGAATAAGTTGGCATTATAAAGTTTAAAAATAAGATATAAAGGAACTCTGGAAGTATATAAAAGATGTTAAGAACAATGGGTAGTGGGGTGCGGAAAGTAGGCTGATGTGAGAAGAGATAGGAGTGAGATTTTACTCATTGTATATGTTTTTATAATTTCAAGAGAGGTATCTCTTCATCTTAAGTTGTTCTTGAGGTGCGTTAGAATCATATGTACACTAGTGACCCGGTACATGAAATTTGTGCACATTAAAAGGGAATTAATTAGAGGAAATATTTTAATACTGCTATTTGCCCTTTCTCTCTAATAGAAGTGTCAGAGATGAAAGAAAATTAGTAAAATGTATATGAAAATCTTCCTCCTGTCAGAGTCTGGAATGTGCCACAGGAACCAGAGTCAAGTCCCTGCCCACGCATGTGTGCCTCGAAATCATGTGAGACCCAGACCCGGCCAGCCCCACCTGGGGGGCGCAGCCTCAGGTCCCCTGGCCCGGGGCGGGGTGCGTGGCCTGAGTTTCCCCTGTCAAGCCCCACCAGGAAGGGGGCGCAGCCTCAGGTCCCTGCTGATTGCTCGTTAAGGCTCGTTACAGGAACTTGGCCTCCGCTGTGGGCATAGCCATCTTGTGTTATGGAATTCCTGCCTCTGCTATGGGCACAGCCATCCTGACCATTACAGCGTGACGGTCAATTTGTATATTCCCTCTTTATTAGATGGGCTGTTGAATGGCACTTTCAAAGAATCTTCAAATGGTTACTGATAAGGAACATTCTGAAAGATCTCCAACTCAGACCCACAAAAGCCTTCAACTGACTTTTTTAAAACTACTTATTAATAAAGATGCTTGATAGCTCATTACAATTTATAACATGCTTTTAGAAATACTTTCTCACTTATTTCTGACAACTCTGGAGTTGAAAAGCTGTTTTTCTGCTTTTAGAGGTAAGAAAACGGAAAGTCCCAGGAATTATTCTGGTGGAAGCCAGTGTTTGAATCCAGAACTATGTTTACTCTACCACCCACCTCTTTACAAAACAGTTGCCTTTTTGAAGCTATTATTTTTATATTATTCCATATAGTGAAGACTTTATTTGAGTAACTATATTCACTATTATTTTAAGCTTTCTCCTCTATTACTGTTTGGGCTAAGCTTTATTTATTGGATAATACAGATGTTTTATAGCAACCAAAATAAACAGCTAGGTCAGACTTGCCAGATATCCTATAAAAACTTCTACAATACACACTGTACACATGTACCTAAAGTATAAACAAAGTAGTGTCTCTAATAACCCTCAGTCTCTTGAGGGGTTAACTTGTACATTCCAAAGCAAGTTAGAAATGACATTAATCCCTTCTTTCTGTTCAGTCTTTTCATCCTGATGGTACTCATCTTGCATTTTGTGGTCTTCAATCCCCTCTCCTTTTTCATTGCCCTACATATTTTCTTTCAATGTTTACTTCCATTTTTAAATAGTCACTTAATGCATACCATTACTTCCATTTTTGTTCAGTTCTTTTCCTTTTACGATGTCTCCTCTCAATAAAAATCTATATATAGTGTGTTCCCAAGTGATAGGAACTAAAATTACTTATCATAATGAAGGATTTTTGAGACTGTTGATGCTATTTGTCTCTTGGGTTAGATCATTTTTTAAAGCAGGGTCACAGTAAAGTCTGTGAAGCTGAGGTGAAAGGAGGATTGGCTAGAGGTCAAATTATTTCTATAATATTTGTGAATATTACATGATTATTGCACAATGTAGATTTTAAATCTATTTACTGTGTTACCTAAATTTCCCTTTTCCATTTAATAAATTATTATAGTAATTGTGTAATCGGGACAGCATGTATGTTCATAGTTATAATGAGATACTATCAGAAAACTGTCATACCAGCACTCGTTATGGTGTTTTGCATCTTTAAAGTAATAAATGGGACGTTTAAAAAAGAAAAATCAGGCAAATCTAAGAAAGATTAAGCACGAAGCAACTAGGTTGGGAAATGATCTTGGTTTCCTGACTTTAAGGTCAATTATATAGAAAACAGAAAAATTCCAGCATTTTACTAGTACATATACAAAAGCTTAAATCAGTGTATTCGTGCTACCACACCAACTCACAAAGCCACATTTTTATTGATAAAAATAACTTGCAGCCCATTGAGTGAAATTTAAATGACTGTGCTTGTGAAACATAATATCGCGATTATTGGATCTGATGTGTGCTGGATCAATGCCAGCACAATGCAGTACTTCGCTGATAATAGTGTGAAACATGTTTCTTGCTGCAGTAAATCTGTCTATAGACTTCAGAAAACAAAGATATTTTGTCAGCAGTAACCAAACTGTAAAATCTTACAGTCTCAAAAGACCACATATTGTATGATTCCAATTATATGAAATGTCCAGCATAGGCAAGTAGAAAGTAGATTAGTGGTTGAGGGAATGAGGGCGTGGGGAGGAGGGACAATAGCTAAAAGGTACAAAAAATTTTTTTTCAAGATGATAAATATGTTCAGAAATTAATTATGCTGATGGTCACAACTCTGACTATATTAAAAACCATTGAAATGTACACTTAAACGGGTGAATTATAGGTATGTGAATTATATCTTAATAAAGTTGATACCAAAAACATCTCACACAAAAAGCTTTCCTATGAAACACATGTTCCACCCAACTAAGATGCAATGTAAATGTTTGTTAAACTCTTATTTTTAAAACTTAGAATAATATCTGGGTTTTATTTGTTGTTGTTGTTTTAGTAAAAGAAGGAAAAGCTACAGATCGGGGTATAAGAAAATCAGTCATGTATTATTTATTTTGTGCCATTTACAGCAAATGTGTACGTACAATAAAAGGGCAGATTTTATGTGGCTGTCAAGATTTTGCTAATGATAAATGTTTGCAATGAGGCATTGAAATGTGAACTGCTTGTGAAATGGACTGGTCCCTGACTTCTAATGGGGGCAGTCCCGTGGGAGAGACGCCTGTAATGCTTCAGATTCAGTCCAGGATAGTTAACCCTTCGTGGTGCCACGTTTTTCAGAGCAAGATTTGCATATACCTCACAGTAAGAGTTACAGAGTCTTGGTTTCATCATAGCTTTGTTACTCTTGTATAGTCACTCGCTCCACTCCTCTGCTTTAATTTTATGCCCTTATTTAAGTCTGATGGTCCATTCAGCCCTGGGCGGTGGGAAGGGATCTGGAGTTGGGCTGTAAGGAGCGCGGTGGTTTACCTCGCCATCTGTACAGATACTGTCGTTTTCTATTGTCTCAGAGTAACATTTTCCGATGCTTTGGTCTGCGGGTTGTTCAAAAGGCTCCTTTAAAAAGGCAGAGGTGCTGTGGTTAAATAACCTGAGCACACGCTGCTTACCATGTCTTCCTCTGACAGTCTCAGTGCATGCTAGCATATTAAGGGCTCTGAGAACAACAAAGGAATATGTAACTGTATTTAACCTAATATTTTCCAAATTTATGCTTTGCTTTTTTAATCCTCACCCGAGGATATATTTTACTGATTTTAGAGAGAGGGGGAAGGGAAGAGATAGAGATAGAGATAGAAATAGAGAGAGATAAAGAAACATCACGTATGTGCCCGGACCTAGGCATGTGCCCTGACCAGGAATTGAACCAGCAACCTTTCAGTTCATGGGATGACACCCAACCAACTGAGCCACCTGGCCAGAGCCCAAACTGATGTTTGAGTGACTCCTAGTTACCCTGCACAGAACTACGCAACTTCAGAACTCTGTGGAAAATGCTCTCCCGAAGTCATAATTCTCTCCTCCTCTATTACTTTTTCCCAGCCATCACAAATCTCTTTATTTTTCTTGCTGGGCATGTTTGTTTTCAGCCACACTTCACACTTGCCCTGTCTGTTTTTCTAGTGATTGCCCAGTTATCACGTCTGGATGGCATCTGCAAATGCTGAGT
The DNA here is from genome assembly GCF_963259705.1 of Myotis daubentonii. Lineage (NCBI taxonomy): Eukaryota > Metazoa > Chordata > Mammalia > Chiroptera > Vespertilionidae > Myotis > Myotis daubentonii. Next base: position 40,064,071 of record NC_081841.1, read on the forward strand.
ATATGGTGCTCTGGATATCTGTTCTCTTCATTGGTGGCTCTTGAGTCCTAAAGAACCGGAAGCCCACAGCACTGCCTGATGGAGCAGGAGGCGGTGCCTTCTTGTGATCGATCCCTCTGGGTCAAATATTCCAGCAGAGAAGTCCTGGGAGGGAGGGCAAGGAGAATTATTGTCGACTCCTCTCTTCCACAAGAGAAGTGTTAATTTTTGGCCAAATGAAGGAAAATAACTGTTAACGGTCTTGAACTGCCTGAATTCCCTGGCAGCGGCACCTTTCTGGGAAGGAAGTGAGAAAGCCGGTACCGCATTCCCTGTCCTTTCCTCTCTCCAGCATTCTCCACTTGGACCAGGGCAGCTGTCTTCCTTTATCCCAGTGGTTCTCAACCTTCCTAATGCCGCGACCCTTTAATACAGTTCCTCATGTTGTGGTGACCCCCAACCATAAAATTATTTTTGTTGCTACTTCATAACTAATTTTGCTACTGTTATGAATCGTAATGTAAATATCTGATATGCAGGATGTATTTTCATTGTTACAAATTGAACATAATTAAAGCATAGTGATTAATCACAAAAACAATATGTAATTATATATGTGTTTTCCGATGGTCTTAGGCGACCCCTGTGAAAGGGTTGTTCGACCCCCAAAGGGGTCGCGACCCACAGGTTGAGAACCTCTGCTTTATCCACTCAGATCCAGAAATTCCTGGTTTGACTATCCAAATTAATATTATCATTATTTATAGGGACATCACTTCCTTGGACACTTTCTCTTTTTCTTACAACTCTATTCAGGCACTTTGATCCTTATTTAGGTCATTGGGGTTTTTTACTGTACTCTTTTTATTTGTTTGCTTGTTTATTTGTTTATTATCACATCAACCAATGACCAAGTCCTGTTCAATCTAACTGATGTTCCTCCACATTCCTCATCATCTTTTGCTTTGGGCTGTTCCAGCGCCAACTTCACTTATTCTCTGTGGCTCTTTCTTCTTAGAGCTCCTCCCCTATCCCCCAACAGAGTCACTTGCCAAAACGTAGGTCTGATCACATGGCTGCTTCACTTAAAAGACTTCCCTGGTTCCCCAAATTGCTTTGTTTAACATAGAATTTCCTGCAAAATCTGTCTCAAGTTCTTTGTTCTAACCACACGAGACTGCGTATTTCCCAAGCCACAGCCAAGTTAAGACCTTTGAAGGTTCCAAGCACTGAAAATATTTTGGCCCCTCCCACTGTCTCACAGGTTAACAACACTAATCGGTAATTTAACATTTTATTGTAGGAAATCACACCACACTTAGGCATAAGCTGAAAGTAATGAGCACTTTTCTAGATTTTTCTGAATTTCCTCTTTCCTCTCTAGCACTGCTCCAGCTTCGCTGGTACCCCCAGGAAATGTTCCGTCTGACTGTTGGATTGTGTAGCACTGCCCTCCCCACAAATCTGACTCCGCTTTTGTGCAAAAGTTGACCTCTGGCTGGAAAGTCTATCCTCCTCTTCATCCATTTAGTTAACTGCTTGCCCTTCAAGGTTTGGCTCAAATGTAACTTCCTCTATAAAGCTTTCCCTGCCGCCCCCTCGAGTATTGATCACTCAGCCTTTTGGTGGGAACCTTTGCAGCAGCACTTGTTCGGTTACAATAAATTATGTGTGTCTCGAATCCCTGCTCAGATCCCCATGTATTATCATTAAGTCCTCACAATGACCATACCATATTAAGGATTGGGATCCCCATTTTTTACGGATGAGTAAACTGGAACGTCTGTCACTTATCTCACACAAGCTATTATTTAGGTCTCCTGTGACAATGAATATAGTTAATTTATAAAAGATGAAGAGCCATATAACTGGAAGGCATTGTTATTTTTGATACATTACTCTGGTGTGTGGAAGTAAGTGTTCACATTGATATTTTCTTCTTGACAATAGTGGAGGGAATTTATGATTCCCACATAAGGAAATCCTTTTACTGTTAATTAAAATAAAATGTTAAGAATGCTGCTATGCTCAGGTGCCATAAAAATAATGAGGATACTCTATCCCACACATTTCAGGTTAATCCCCTCGCCCCTGAGGAATAGCTGAGACTCAGGTCTCTGGAGGTGAAAGGCAAAGGCTAAAGCTGTCCCTGATTGTGCCATTTTCTCCCCTTTCTCTCATGCTTTATTTTTCTCACTTTCATTATTCTTCATGGAATTGTTTTAGTAGAGTTCAGCACCATCGTATCCCAGTAAGAAAAAAATTGTGGGGGATAAGTATCATGAGTGGTGCACAAAACAACAGTAGCGATCTTTTAAGTTTATTATGGAAGCAAAGAATATTGCCCATAGAATTTAATCTTTGGCAATGAAAATAAGGATTTCCAGCAGAATAAATAAGACTAGTTTTCTTTCTCTCTGGGTCTTACGTGTGTTTTATTGCTAGCAAGCCTTTCGATTTAACCAGTTTCCCAGCCAAGCTTTTCCTTAATTAGCATCAGGAGTTGAGTTTCATTAGCTATTTTATGAGTTATTGGTTAGAGATCCTCATTAGCTTTGCCGTGGTCTTAAACTTACCTTGACATTTACTATCTTACTATATAAAATTTTATGGTTAATTCTCACTATATGCAAACTAGGCCTCTGGTCATCACATTTTTTACAGTGTACACACATTTTACAGAATCTCTTGTATCTTAACATTTTCTTTACAAATTTTATATAAATTACTGGCATCCAATTTATCAGGCTTCCTCATGTTGTTATACACATAAATAAGGAAAACTATTTATATATCACTCAGTTATAGTAGATCTTTTGAGAAGTAGAAAAAATATCAAGGATTCATGTTTCTGCAAAATAAAATAATTTAATGAAATTTTATAATTTGGCTTTATCACCAAACTTTATCATTTTTTATTGTATACGTTTGAGCATGTATGCTCAAAGTATTGTCCCGGGAGCAGGGAATAAAGTAATGTTTCTGCCTCCAAGTCACTAGACTATGTAGTGAAGAAGAATTAAATGTCTAGTTATCTAGGCATATTTTAGTTCAAAGTGTGTTATTTTCCCTTTGTTCCACACTCTAAAACAATGCAAGACAAAACGCCACCATCCATGCAATAATATTCTTTTAAAATTTTGTGTTTAACCATTTGCTTACTGTTTTGTTTTTCATTCCATGGATATGAGGGCCTAAAATGTGCCAGAAATTAGAACACATTGATGAACAACACAGAGATGTTTATTATATTAAGATGAAAAGGAAATTTAGTCAATGTAAAAAGTGTAAACAGTAAGGAAAGAACCAATTTCAAGTAATGATTAGTGCTACACTATTCCCTCGACAATTATTATTATTATTTTTTAACATGGAAGGAGTTATGCAATTTATTGAGTGAGAAAATAGGCTGTAAAATATCTTTGCATCATAAGATTCATTTCTTTTTATTTTTTTATTTTATTGATTTTTTTTACAGAGAGGAAGGGAGAGGGATAGAGAGTTAGAAACATCGATGAGAGAGAAACATCGATTCAGCTGCCTCCTACACACTCCCTACTGGGGATGTGCCCACAACCAAGGTACATGCCCTTGACAGGAATCGAACCTGGGACCCTTCAGTCTGCAGGCCAACGCTCTATCCACTGAGCCAAACCGGTTAGGGCAAGATTCATTTCTTAAACATATGTACAGATATGTATAGACAAGATGTGTAAAGGGATACAGATTAAAGCATTAACAGTGATCTCTCTGGGTGATGGAATTAAGATGAGTTTGGGGTTTTTTGTTTTTTTAATTTATTTTTATTGTTGGAAGTATTACAGATGTCCTCCATTGACCCCCTCCCCCCTGCTCCAGCACCCTCCCCAAAACAATTATTTTTTGAGTACCTACTCAGTGCTAGATGCTGATCTATAAAATAGGGTGATGGTGAGTAAAGGGGGGAGCTGTTTTTTATTTGCTATTCAGGGAAGCCTCGCTGAGAAGGTGACATTTGAACTGAGGCCTAAGAGACAAGTAGAAACAGAAGAGTTTCCTAATCTGAGTCCTTGGAGACTATGGATAGAATTCAGGATGGGAAATGTGGATGGGAAAAATAATTACATATCTATTTTCACTAAACTCAGACGGAAACTTAGGGTTTTCTTCCATTTGAATGTAGGCAACAAACCTCAGTAGTATTAGCAGCACCTGTTACTTTGTGATCAATATTTTCATACCGCATCTCAGTTCTTGCAGGCATTTTGCAATACCGTCTTTGCTTTGAAATTATGGTACAGTCGTGTGCCACATAACAATGTTTTGGTCAATGATGGACTGCATATGTACAGTGGTTCTATAAGATTAAAATAGAGCTTAAAAATTACTGTCGCTGCCCTGGCCAGATGGCTCAGTTGGTTGGAGCGTCATCTGTACCCCAAAGGTTGGGGATTCAATTCCCAGTCAGGGCACATAACTAGGTTGCAGGTGCGCTCCTGATCCGTGCACTTAGGGGAGGCAACTGATTGATGTTTCTCACATCGATTTTGCTCCTTCTCTTTCTCTCCCCACTCCCTTTTTCTCTTTTCTCAAATAAATTTTAAAAAAACAACCCATATCCTTGGGTGAGGATTAAAAAAATTCCTATCGCCTGGTGACATCAGAGCTGTCCTAACATAGTAGGACAACACATTACTCACATGTTTGTGGGGATGCTGATATAAACAAGCCTACTGCACTGCCAATCATATAAAAGAATAACACATACTAGTACAATTATGTATAATACATAATCCTTGATAATGATAGTAAATGACTATTGTACTGGTTTATGTGTTTACTATACTTTCAATCATTATATTAGAGTGTGCTCTTCCTACTTATATAAAAGAAGTTTGCTCTAAGACAGTATGCCGTGTTATGCCGGCAGCAGCATAAAACACTTTGTAACTTCCTTTATAAAATACATCTTGTATTTACTGTGTCTCTTGATTGAATCGCGTTCTGTTGTGTTTTATTTACTCTTGTGTTGTTTTTGTGCAGTGCAGTAGCATGCTGTACAGGCTTGTAGCCGAGGAGCAATAGGCTATACCAGTGGTCGGCAAACCGCGGCTCGCGAGCCACATGCGGCTCTTTGGCCCCTTGAGTGTGGCTCTTCCACAAAATACCACGTGTGGGCGCACGTACAGTGCGAAGTTGACTTAAAACTTTAAGTAAAGTTTATTAAGTTAATTTTAGGGAACGTTGTGGAGGGAAAGAAGATGAGAAAGGTATGTTGAGATGGTTTGGACATACAGAGAGGATGAACGAAAGGAGATAGAAGAAACAAGTATACAAGACGAGTGTGGCTGGGAGAGTTGGAAGGGGTCGACCTCAGCGAACGTACCTCAATCAGATTGAGGACGTTTTTAGCAAAGGCCAGTTTAGGAGTACCCTAATTAAGTTAATAACAATGTACCTACCTGTATAGTTTAAGTTTAAAAAATTTGGCTCTCAAAAGAAATTTCAATCGTTGTACTGTTGATATTTGGCTCTGTTGACTAATGAGTTTGCTGACCACTGGGCTAGACCATACAGCAGGGGTGGGCAAACTTTTTGACTCGAGGGCCACAATGGGTTCTTAAACTGGACCGGAGGGCCGGAACAAAAGCATGGATGGAGTGTTTGTGTGAACTAATATAAATTCAAAGTAAACATCATTACATAAAAGGGTACGGTCTTTTTTTTTTTTTTAGTTTTATTCCTTTCAAACAGGCCGTAGTTTGCCCAAGGCTGCCATAGAGCGTAGGTGTGTAGTAGGCTGGACCACCTAGGTTTGTGTAAATGCACTCTGTGATGTTCACGCCACAAAGAAATCGCCTGAAGACAAATTTCTCAGCACCTATTGCCATTATTAAATGGCACATGAGTATTTTTAACTACCCAGACTTTACACTTCATACTACCTAGAATAAGAAGGGTTTGTAGTGATGGTTTATTGTATTGTTTCAGAACAATGAAATGATGGAGCTACAGAGAATACGGATGAAGGATGAAATTCGAGAATATAAGTTCCGAGAGGCCCGGCTCCTTCAGGACTATACTGAGCTGGAAGAAGAAAATATCACGTTGCAGAAACTTGTGTCCACATTAAAACAGAACCAGGTAAGATTTAAGAAGTTATTTGGTTACACTCCAGATGGACCATGTCTTCGGACATTAAGGTTAAGTCTTCTTTTTATTTCTTTGTTAGGAACCTGTCAAAATATGCCTTAATCTCCCTACAATATTTATGTGCTGAAATTCCCCAGCATTTCTATTTTAGCTAAGAAATTTCCCAATCCTTCTATTGTAGCTAAGATTTAGAAGGCAAACCTAGAAGTTGTATGATTTACAATAAAGTTTCATTGGGTAAGAAAAATTTCAGTTTTTTACTTTAGCTCGATGTTAACTTATTTCAGAAGTAAATCATATGTATTATAATAACTTAACCTGACAACTTATTAAAAACCTGATCTATAAGCTTGTTTTGTATTACAAACTTAAGGTCTCCCAGCAATCTTCTCTTCTCTTCTCTTCTCTTCTCTTCTCTTCTCTTCTCTTCTCTTCTCTTCTCTTCTCTTCTCTTCTCTTCTCTTCTCTCTCTCTCTGTCTCTCTCTCTCTATCTCTCTCTCTCTCTCTCTCTCTCTCTCTCTCTCACTTGCTGAAAATTACATTTGCATTATATAAGGAAATGGCTTAAGAAATATAAAGCAGTAAGAACAAAATTATAAGAAAAAGAAAATGCCTGATTTCTTTTTTTAGCTGTAACCTGACAAAACATATTGCATGTGTACGTTTAAATAAATTTTTTTGGTAGTGAGGCTTAGCTTAATTGTTTAATTTTCCGTTATTAGTTATAGCATTCTTGAACCTGTAATTTTAGAAGAATTTATTTATGAATACAATTTTATCAAGTAATTAAGTGAAGCTGGATTATATATTCAAGATCTTTTCCAGGTGCTTCTTCAGCCACAACCTCTACTCTGATCTAAATGCTATTGTAACTTCTCAGTTCAGGTCAACACACTAGGTACCAGGCGCTGTGCTAGGCTAGAAAGATATGAAATCCATAGGATAGCACTCTTGCCCTCAGTAGACGTAAAGGCCAGCACAGATGTATGCTTCTACTTCTACTCAAGTTGGTAGCTCGATCCCAAACTATTATTGCTTTTGATAGATACAGGGGTTAAGAGAAGAAAGGAAATATCCAGAAGGAAAAAAAAATCCAGGTATTGATACAATTGACATTTGATTTCTGATCATTGCCGTTTCCCTCATTTTTGGAATGTGGGGGAACAAGATGTCTTCTAAGGAGTGCGGGCATGACTTTAGACCATGAAAAAAGGGTTACCAGGATGTCACCATGTGATCTTACCTCATTCCCTCCCCTTTAAGCCTGAATCACTGTGTGTGCGCGCGGAGGGCTCTCAATACCATGGACATCCCAGCTCTTGATTTGATTGGGGTATTGAACTCACAGTGGAGAAAATTATACTTCAAAGAATTTTTTAGAAACTATGCTTCTCATGAACTTCTTAAAATAAGAAGGGTATTTTTTGTGCTCTGTGTTTTTTTTGTTTGTTTGGTGGTTTTGTTTGTTTGTTGTTGTTTTTTGGTCGCTCATGAAGTATGTAAAGGCCTTGAAGCAAATATACTTGAACTGCAAATATTTAAAGCGGTCATTATTTGTGATTCCTAAAAGTCCTCAGTGCTCTCTGCACAGGCAGGAGTGCGCCCAGAGCCTCGCTGCGGAGCCTCCCATCACTGCATGTGGCAGACTCATTTACTCAGGAGGTTAATTTAGGCCAGTATTACGTATTCTTAAAAGTCTGCCAAGGTATCCTGTGAGTCCTCATTAACCCAGATGCCGTTTCGGTGGGAGTGTGTACGAGCAGTCTGGCAGATTACCGTTTACAGTTTACCCGTGCCCTTCCACCGGTAATTGAAACGTGGGAATCAAATGCTTAACTCAGAAGTTTGAAGGAAAAAAAGCAAGTAGGAAAATGTATACATCTCTTTAATTTTATTTTCTAGATGCAATATGACAATTTCCAAATTAAGTGTCTAGTTCATTAATTTGAAATAATTTCCCTTACAAAGGGCCATTCTGGCTTATTCCCTGACAAAGGGGTACACTGTCATGTCACAGTCTCTTCCAATTAAGGAAATGCTGGTTTGGTTTTTGTCTCCTACTGTTGGCCTTTATTTATAGGAGTTAGCATCTATTATAAACTCCCTGTATAATTAACAAAATATTAAGTATAATAATTTATGCCACAGATTTTTTTTCCCCCAAACAGATGATGATGGTTGACTTTCAATTTCAAAATTGGTCTGTTTGTTGCTTTGAACTGAAGCTCTCTATACAAAATATACTCCCCAGCCTGGGTTGATATTTCTCTCAGCAGAAAGCTGTTAGCATTATACAAGACTTAGTTGAAAGAAATAGAAGATTCTTTCCTTCTGAAGTTCCATTTTCCTTATTGGTTATTTTCTTTAAAAATGTTGTTTAAATAGCACTTTTTATTTCCTTTATAGTTTCTATGTATTGGTTTGTTTATTTTCCATCTCCCTCCACTAAGATGTAGCACCTCACCTAGAATAGAGCCTGGCCCATGGAAGGCATTAAATAAATACCTGCTGAAGGAAATAATAAATTGTTCTTAAATTTCTGTTTCATTCACTCTTCCACTGAGAGAGGAAATTATAATTCACCAAACCAATTTTTATATGTGCTCCTAAATATGAAATATATGGAACATCATCAACAAGTTGGCTGCAAACTTGAGCCACATCCCTCTGTGTGCTGATTTGGTTCTGTGTCCAAAATGAAATCATGCTGAATGCATTTTCCACCTTTATGCTTTCTAGAACAAAGCGGAGCATAGGAAAAGCAGCAGTGATAAAGAGCGGTCAAGGCAACTGTCAAAAAAATCCACTGATGAAGCAAAGCTGTTTACTAGACCTCTTGCAAAAGAAACCGCCTCGACAAAACCTTAGTAATGTCTCAAAATGGGAGCGTTAGGGAAGAGTCTTCATAGGACTTTAGGATCTGGACTGGGTTTTGCCAGGTGGCAAACTGACTGGGATAGACCGAGTTTATGACCTAATAGCTGTGAGTTGGAAAGTACAACAGGGTGGCCATTTTGACGTGAGTCTTGAAGAAGCTGTGTTAGTTGGGTCTCATCTTCCAGGAGCGAGTAGTCCCTGTAAGCAGCTAAGTTTTTTATGCCTCGTCCTATTATTGGTAATGGGGGCGAGGGATAGGAAAATTTGCATGGTTGCAGTATTAAACAATTACTTAACATAGGGCAGGAAATTATGTTAGTTTTAATTTTTAGAGGTGTGATGGTGAAAGGAGGGGAAAATAATAAATTCCATTTCCCTAATATCTCACATATTGAATTAAAGCACTCAAATATGTGTTATCTAAGCATTGTAAACACTTGTTAAAATTAATAATTCAGCCGAAACCGGTTTGGCTCAGTGGATAAAGCGTCGACTTATGGACTGAAAGGTCCCAGGTTCGATTCTGGTCAAGGGCATGTATCTGGGTTGCGGGCACATCCCCAGTAGGAGATGTGCTGGAGGCAGCTGATCGATGTTTCTCTCTCATCGATGTTTCTGACTCTCTGTCTCTCTCCCTTCCTCTCTGTAAAAAATCAATAAAATATATTTTAAAAAAATTAATAATTCAATTATACATCTATTATGAAAAACATTTCTTCCAGGGATATATTACTATATCAGGCAATACTATCATAAGAGACCTAGGGAACTGTTATTCAATTCAGTTTGATTTCATTGAACAGTATTTCCAGGGTATCTATAATAATAAAAGTGTAATATGCTAATTAGACTGGACAGCCAAATGACCTTCCGGACGTCATTCCAGATATCCTTCTGGACGAAGCGACAGCGGTGGGGGCCGAGGCAGACGCGGCTAGGGGCAATCAGGCAAGCAGTTAGGGGCGATCAGGCAGGCAGGCAAGCAGTTAGGGGCGATCAGGCAGGCAGGCAGAATGGTTAGGTGCGATTAGGCAGGCAGGAAGAGGCAGTTAGGGGTGATCAGGCAGACAGGCAGGTGAGCAGTTAGGGGCGATCAGGCAGGCAGGCAAGCAGTTAGGGGCGATCAGGCAGGCAGGCAGAATGGTTAGGTGCGATTAGGCAGGCAGGAAGAGGCAGTTAGGGGTGATCAGGCAGACAGGCAGGTGAGCAGTTAGGGGCGATCAGGCAGGCAGGCAGAATGGTTAGGGGCGATCAGGCAGGCAGGCAGAATGGTTAGGGGCGATCAGGCAGGCAGAGGCAGTTAGGGGTGATCAGGCAGGCAGGCGAATGGTTAGGGGTGATCAGGTAGGCAGGCAGAGTAGTTAGGGGCAATCAGGCAGGCAGGCAGGCAAGCGGTTAGGAGCCAGCACTCCCAGATTGTGAGAGGGATGTCTTGACTGCCGCTTTAGGCCTGATTCCGGAGGATCGACCCTAAACCAGTAGTCAGACATCCCCTGAGGGGTCCCAGATTGCGAGAGGGTGCAGGCTGGGCTGAGGGACTGCCCCCCATGCACGAATTTCATGCACTGGGTCTCTAGTCCTATATAATAAAAGGCTAATGTGCAAATCGAACGGCAGAATGACTGGTCGCTATGATAAGCACTGACCACTAGGGAGCAGATGCTCAACATAGGAACTGCCCCCTGGTGGTCAGTGCACTCCCACAGAGGGAGCACCACTCAGCCAGAAGCTGGGCTCACAGCTGGCAAATGCAGCAGCATTGGCGGGAACCTCTCCTGCCTCCGTGGCAGCGCTAAGCCATCAGTTGGACATCCCCCAAGGGCTCCCGGACTGCGAGAGGGCACAGGCTGGGCTGAGGGACCCCCCCACCCCCTGCCCCGAGTGCATGAATTCCATGTACTGGGCCTCTAGTTTTTCTATAAAGCCATATACTTTTTTAGCAACAAAAGACATGGTCACTGGCTCCAAGAACATATAGTCCCAGTAAGGAATGCAGGTAATAAACTCATAGCCCTCCATGTAGTTGCATATTAAAGCTCATGTTAGTTTTGGCAATACAGGGCCACATTAAGATCTTTAGAGTTTTGGACTTTGAAAAGGTTACGGTACCTATTCCCAACCCCCATGTAGTAAAAACAAAAGAAGCTACTAAACTATGAAGTTGCTATAAGGAATCCCAACAAAATACTGATTTTTTTTCTCATGGTAACTACTTTGATGCTATTTTTAAAATATTGGACACTAATTCTTAAGTGCCTTCTCATCCTGTTTCTTGGTTGATACAGTTTGCTGGGGCTCTAATTATCTGAGGCCTCCTTGCAATGATGGCACATGAAGGAGTGAGCTGTTAGCCTGAATGGGTCAACAAAGACCGGAGTTAGGATTAGATTCCTGATTTGGGTCTTGAAGGATAAATAAGAGTTTTCCAGATGTTAGCCTTTGCCTAAGCAAAGAAAGACAAAAATATCTGGTTGAATATTAGGAGCTTGAACCAGTGAGTGGAGTGAGTGAAGCTGCCCAAATAGAAAGAGATCAGGTGTCATAGGAAGTCTACCATCAATTGAATACAAATCGCAGAATTAAAAAATCTACAAAATACACTAAATTTATGTCATCAAGCCCAGGAGTCAACAAACTTTTTTTTTAAGGGCCAGATAGTAAATATGTTAGGTTTTGCAGGAAATACAGTCTCTCTTGCAACCACTGCACTTTGTTTTTGTAGCATGAAAAGCAGCCATAGACAATATATAAACAAAAAAAGTGTGACTGTGTTTCACTAAAACTTTATTTACAAAATACGTGGTGGCCTGGATTTGGTCCAGAAGGCACAGTAATGTTTGAAAAACCCTGATCTAGGTTATCAGTTTAATAGGGATTAAAGAATAAAAAGGTCTGTAATGCAAACTAATGTCTGCAAATGTAAGCTGTTATACAATCTGGGGCAGTCAGAGGATCGGTTGAAATATTAACTAAGGTGTCCTGAATTGTCCAGGGAAAGAAAAGGAGAAGGTCAGGATGAAGAGAACTTCTTAGTATATAAGCAGCCCTGGAAGAAAGCACCATACAACATGCTGTTATTCCAAGCAATTTCCATGACTTAATTCTTACAAATAATATTATTATGGACCTGTGAAATTTCAGTGACCCTGTATAGCAGTAAGTGTTGGTTGTCCATCAGTATCCATTGTTCCCTTCTCCCAATGTTGTATCCAGCTTTTAACTGGGCACGAGTCTACCCAGAGTAAAAAGTATATTCTTCACCTCTCTTGCAACCAAGTGTCATATGACTAGTACTGACCAGTGGGATATGGGGAGAAGTGATATGGACAACCTTTGAGACAGGTCCTTAAGGGAGAAGGTATGCCCCTTACCTTGTCCCACTGCTTGGAACATAATCAAGATGACAAGCCACCTTGGACCATCTGGACCAAAATGAGAGGTAGTGCAATAAGATAGAAGGAACCTGGTTCCTGGATGACCTCATGGAGCAGAGATTTCTACTGATCCTTGATTGACTATTTCCATAAGGGAAACAAACCCCTATTTCAACTAATCGCTCTTATTTAGGTCTCTGTTACATCAGCCAAACCTACAGCCTAACTAAAACTATATTGAAAACTGTTATCCTAACTTTGCAAGACAAGCCATTGCATTGAGATTATGTGAAGAAGGATGGTGGGGGTGGGGGAGAATTAGAAATGTATGAAAGTGATAATGGTCTATGATCTCTATTTTTTAATTTTTAAAAGCCTTTTAAAAATAAAAGTTTAATACAAACAAAAGTAAATTTAAAACTAAACACATGGGTAATGTTAGTACCTCATATCATAATGACTTTATTATATTATTTTTTCTACTCAATTTTTTTTTATCCACAATAGCTTATTCAGCAAATACTTATTGCAGAGCAGAATTCTGTTAAAAACACTATAAGGAAACATTGAAGCATTAGAAAGGACACCTAGTGCATAAAAAGTCTTTCCCCTTTCTGAGGAGATTACAAGGTAGCTGTGCAGATAAAATACTTATTGAAAAGTGCCTGTGGTAAGTGCCGAGGAAAAGGCCCCAAGGAAGGCATGTTGGTTTAGAGTAGAAATCTTTTCCCTCTGCGCTTTCATGACCAGGAGGGTGTTCGAGCAGGCTCTTATTTGATATAATTCAAAAGAATATTACATTGATAACAATACTATATATATATTATTGCATGATAGGTATTCCAGATTCTATCCTTAAGCACATAAAATTTTTCTTTGCGTCCTCATCTTACCCTTAAACATTTTTATTGAGATTATGTTTTTATTGTGATCTTTTACCTAATTTATCTCTGGGTATAAAAATTACTTCATTATTAATAATTAAAGAAAACCAAGTAATAGTGATGATGAAACCTTTGTTGTGAATAGTCTCATAAACAATTACGAAAGAAAAAAATCCCCGTTTTATTAGGCCAGCAGTGCCCCTTTTGACCATTGGACCCCATAAAAGAAATCCTTAGACAAAACACATTTTCATATCCGCTAAGAACTGAATTTATATTGATATGTAATTTCTAAAGAAACCATCCTGTGTTACTGTAAGGGTATATTTACTGTGTTCTTTATAGATTTATTTTGTAGACGAATGTTTTGATTTTTTTTTTAATGATTAGGTCCACTAGAGTGTCTAATGGCAGTTTTGTAAGACGCAAATTTTAGTTTTATGAATCTTCTCTGTCCTATCTAATTCAGGTTGAATACGAAGGCTTAAAGCATGAGATTAAGCGATTTGAAGAGGAGACGGTGCTGCTGAACAGCCAGCTGGAAGATGCCATCCGGTTGAAAGAGATCGCTGAGCACCAACTGGAAGAAGCCCTGGAGACCTTGAAAAACGAAAGGGAGCAAAAGAACAACCTGCGGAAGGAGCTGTCCCAGTACATCACCCTCAATGACAACCACATCAGCATCTCCGTAGATGGGCTCAAGTTTGCGGAGGACGGGAGCGAGCCGAACAATGACGACAAAATGAACGGCCACATCCACGGGCCTCTGGTGAAACTGAACGGAGACTACCGGACTCCCACTTTGAGGAAAGGAGAGTCTCTGCACCCGGTGTCTGACTTATTCAGTGAGCTGAACATTTCAGAAATACAGAAATTGAAGCAGCAACTTATGCAGGTGAGAATTTTGTTTAGGGCCATTAGAATGAATTTCTTATAGATGGTATAGCATGTTGTGGGATTTCTTATTCTTACATTTTAGCTCCAGATTATATTTTTTAAATACTGCTTCTTTAATTAGCAACTTTGAAAGTGCAGTATTTTATAAAGACACAACAGAAGAAGTGTCGAGACATCTCATTTGCATTGCTTTAAGAAATTTTTTAGAACCACAGATCAGATCGCAGCCAGGAGGCAGCTCGATGTGCATCTGATAAAAGAATTCAAAGACTTTCTATACAAGTGAAATGACAGAAAATTATCCTTTCCATCTTAAGCAATTGTATATTGTCAGCATAAGAAACATTCTTATGAGTTTATTCTTGTGAGTTTATTTGAGCCAAACTGCCGACAGCTGCTGGGAAGCGAAATCTCAATGGATTGAGCTAATGCTCCAGAGAATGCCAGTTTTGCACTGTATTTTATACATTATAATAAAAAGAGGAGATTTAAGTAGGTTACATGAAATCCATTGCTGATAGTTTAGGGAAGTGGGAAAAAGCAAAGCGGGAAACTCTGGGATTAGATGAAAAATAAAATGATAGGCACATACATGTTTTACTTAGGTGGGTACACAGAATAGTTACCAGTCAACAATTAACTCAATAACAATGAGGGGATTTGTGGTCTCCGCAGAGTGGTGCCTGTGCTTTGAGGGGTCCAGAAAAAGGAAAATTACTTTGACGTTCCAAGGATATGTTATTGTAGATGCAAAAAGACACAATAGACAGGCTCAGTTAAGGTAAAGATTGACTTTTGTCAGGGCAGATGCTGGCCTAGGACATGATTACCTGCCAAAAACTGCTTTTAGTTAAAAAGTTTTCATTTCAGACCATCCTTTGTGGTTACTTTAGGCCTCTGAGTTTGTAAGGCCGCCTTACAGGCCTTCCCTGAGTTTATCAGGTTAGCATGTGGCCTCTTTTAATCTATAATATATAGCTTCAAGAATAGTGGTTGTAGCCCTAACTGGTTTGGCTTAGTGGATAGAGTGTCGGCCTGCAGACTGAAAGATCACAGGTTCGATTCCGGTCAAGGGCATGTACCTTGGTTGCGGGCACATCCCCAGTAGGAGGTGTGCAGGAAGCAGCTGATTGATGTTTCTCTCCCATCAATGTTTCTAACTCTTCATCCCTCTCTCTTCCTCTCTGTAAAAAATTCAATGAAATATATTTTTTTTAAAAAAAAGAATAGTGGTTGTAGACCTAGCCAGTTTTGCTCAGTGGATAGAGCGTCGACCTGCGGACTTAAGGGTTCCGGGTTTGATTCCGGTCAAGGTCACATGCCTAGGTTGTGGGCTCATTCTGACATGCAAGAGGCAGCCATCAATGATTCCCTCTCATCATTGATGTTTCTATCTCTCTCTTCCTCACCCTTCCTCTCTGAAATCAATAAAAATATATTAAAGAAAAAAGAATAGTGGTTATATTTCACAGCAATACTTTAAGCTTTGGGCTTTCTATGTGCTAACTAGCCAGGAAACCATATGATTAAAAATGCAGAACAGGTATAAATCTAAAACCAAGGAGTTCTGATCCCAACATAAGCTAGGCCTTAAATTTTAGCATATTCAAATCAGATGTCTTGTGTAGAGTCCCATGTCCAAGCTAATCTCATTGTAAAATGGCCTACTTTGAGTCTTGCCTATATGCTATACCTTAATCCAGTGCTGATGGAAATCTTATCTGGATAACATCACCACCATCACCTGGGGGCTTAGCACTACAAATTGTTGGGCTCCACACAAATCTACTGAACCAAGAATCTGGTTTAACATATAGCTGCTAATTAGAGGCTGTTAAGACTCCAGCAATCATTTATTTGTATAGTAAACAGAACTTATAATTTTCTACCTCTACAGAAATGATGAATAAAGAATGAAATTAGCAGAAATAAATAAGATGCTAGAGTACAAATAAAGTTAATTTATTATAAGGCTTACTTTTAATACTACATCGATTGAACATATCCTGCACTTCACTTGCTCAGTGCTTTGGGCTGCTAAAAGAGAATGTTTTCACAACGTTGCATTTGAATCAAGAAAAGCAGGCACTGCTGAAACCGGTTTGGCTCAGTGGATAGAGCATCAGCCTGCGGACTGAAAGGTCCCGGGTTCAATTCCGATCAAGGGCATGTACCTGGGTTGCGGGCACATCCCCAGTAGGAGATGTGCAGGAGGCAGCTGATTGATGTTTCTCTCTCATCGATATTTCTAACTCTCTCTCTCTCTCCCTTCCTCTCTGTAAAAAATCAATAAAATATATTTTAAAAAAAAGAAAAAAGAAAAGAAGGCATAGCCACTGGATGGAATAAAATGAATTTCATATAGACTTTTACCTGACTGCAAAGTCCACTTCTTTGCAGGTAATACTTTCCCATGTCTTGTTGCTAAATGTACACTAATACAAGTAGGTTGATATTGAAGGGGAGGGGGAATTTCTGCTCCTTTCCTTCTTAGTTTTTCTGACTGGCCTACCTAAGAATTAAACTGACAAGAGAGAGCCCTGGCCAGTGTTGCTCAGTTGGCTGAAGCATCATCCTGTTGACTGAAAGGTCACAGGTTCGATTCCTGGATCAGGACACACATCTAGGTTGCAGGTTCGGTCCCTGTTGGGGTGTGTAGGAGAGGCAGCCAATTGATGTTTCTCTCTCACATAGATGTTTTCTCTCTCTCTCCCTTCCTCTCTCTAAATTCAATATTCTCAGGTGAGGATTTTTTTAAAAAATTGACACGGGAGAGATTAATAGGAGAAAATAGCCAGGTTTATTACATGTGTACATATGGGGTTCCATAAGAACATGGGGCCCGAGGACAAATGGGGCAGTTCTGGGCTAAGGGAGGGGAGGCAGGGCACTGGGAGGTCAAAGGGAAGGTAGGCAATTCACAGGTAGGTGAGAACAGGGAGCATTTGGTAAACACATTCTAACTGGGCCACAGCAATGGAACACAGCGGGTGGGCTACCAAACAGGCTTTGCTCGGTTCCTCCCTGTCTGCCACACTTGGTTCATTTTAAGTTAAGGTGATAGCTCCCTTCCTGGGTTCCTTTAGGCAGATAGGAAGGAGGGAAAAGGCTCTTCTGGAGTCTTTTGTTTCTTAAAAACAACCAGCTTAAAATAATCAAAAAAAATTATATATATATATATATATATATATATATATATATATATATATATGCGCAAATGCTGCTCCCCCCCCCCACCCCAGTGGGGTCAGGTGTGGCACTGGGTGATCAAACAATAACAGTTCTGTGGTGAAACGTGAGTTTTCACACCAAGAGGAAACAATGAGGACCCTAAGAGGTCTTGCCTCAGTCAGGTGCAATTTTGCTGCTCAGGGAATTTAGTTCTGTCCGAATGTTGCCACCAAGTGAAATAACGATAAAATTTTTACTTAAAGGATTTTGAGATTGTGGCTGCCATTCGTATAGCAATCGCTGTACTATTAGACAGCTCTCAGTTTTGTGTATCTCAGTTTATAGCCTCAGCATACTTTGATGTGCGAGTTTTTCTTTTCATCGTTCCCTTTTCCCTTAGGATCTCTTCTGGCCAGGGTCCAGAGCACTGCATTTGTGCCTTCACATTGAACACCTGCACTTGGTTAATGTTGACAGTTTGTGAAGCTCTCAAGGGGCACAGGCAGGGTTATAACACCCTATGCCAGGAGTATGCAGCGTTTAAGATTTTCTTCCTAAGGATTAAAGAAACCCTTTGGAAACAGGATACCCAGGCCAAAGCCTTTTCTTATCTTATAAGATTCCATCTATGCGCGTAAATGATGTTTTCCCACCCACAAGTATTTACTTAATCTGGTTCTGAAATGGAAAGGAAAAAAAATCTGTGTTTCTGCCTTGGGCATCAGGAATGTTGGGTGAGTTGCTTCACGTCTGAGACACATGCATATAAAGAGAAAGGTGATAAATTAGCCCTATCCCTAGTCTCTATGATGCCTCTGTTGGAATTAGGGGGGGAAAGAACAACAACAGAAAACCAGACCCCTTCCTCAAGATGTCATACTGCCATCTGCTGGGAAAAGATAATATAAAAATCTAGGACAACTATTTAAATAGTGCCCCCCAGCATTGTGTGGTGTACAATGGTGCCCCCTGCAGAGAATTACATTGGAGCCCTGGCGAGCATCCCATCCAGGCCTCCTTTGTAGAGCTGCTTGTGAAGACTAAATGGATGGTAAATATGAAACCACGTATAAGTCACAATTTTTTATAAGATTGTACTGGAACCGTCCATCAGTTTTAGAGGTGTCAAGAAGATTGCCACTTCCACTTTATATAAACAGTCAATCTTGTTAGGTTAGGTGGCTCAGGAGGCGGCGAAAGAAATAAAGAGAGTTGATCAGAAAAGGAAGGAAGGAAGGAAGGAAAGTTTATTCTGTGTCCCCGGGAGACCCACGTATCCCCAAAGACAGGGCACGTGGATTCATGCCGACAGGGAGGGGGGCGCTTTTTTATACTGCGGTTGAGTGAGGGGCGGGGACATGAGCTGAGGTATTCAGCTGAGGAGGTTTCAGCTGCAGCGGGTCAGCCAGGTATTCAGGAAGGAGTCAGTATCTGTGTGGGGGTCGTGGAGAAGCCAGTATCTGTGTCTGTTAGAAATGCCAGGGGGAGTCCATTATCTCGTCACACGTCTGCATGTATCCGATCCTGGGCTCTCTCCGACCTAACAAATATATAAAGCATAGAAAGTATAGGAAAGGGCAAAGGATGGTAAGCCTATATCTATATATGGGGCTGTTTTTCCCCCCAGAGAAAATCAGAGTGAACATTTCACTGAACTGTATTTCTTCTTGGGTATGCAATAAATTACAGGAATATTTTAAATTTAGCCAGTCATGCTAACTTTCACATAACACAAATCCATATGAATTAAAAAATATATATAAGAAAAATACATATAAGAAAACATTTTTTAAAATAACTTTAAATTTTATCTTTCAATTACAGTTTACATTCAGTATTATTTTGTATTAGTTTCAGGTGGTTTGGCAATCACATACTTTACAACGTGGTCCCCCTGATATTTCCAGTGCCCCCCTGGCACCATACACAGTTATTACAACATTATTGACTATATTCCTGTGCTTTATTTTACATCCCCGTGATTATTTTGTAACTACCAATTTATACTTCTTAATCCCTTCACCTTTTTCTCCCAGTCCCCCAAGAAAACTTATTTTATTCATCTAAGAGTCCCTATAAACTTGACAATAGACCTTGATAGTGAACAACTCAATTAGCATCTTTCTTTATTCACTAAGAGACATTTTTCAGGGTATTATTGGATAAATTATTTTGGCTTTTTGGTGCTCTTTAGACTCAGTTATTTCCAATATATTACCATTGACATTTTCCAGTAGCAGTCAAGTGCCTTAATTAGTTTTATTAGAATGAAAAGAAGTAGATCCTGTCTGGGAAAACTAAATTACCTAATCTATTTAAAGGAGTCTCTGTGCTTCTGCTAAAATTTTTACCTTTGATAAATAGCCTCTGTTTAACTTCACAATACCAGATGTCAAGCTACCAGTATATTACAAAGCCATGATTCTCAAAACTGCCTGGTACTGGCACAAGAACAGACATATAGACCAATGAAATAGAACAGAGAACCCAGAAATCGACCCAAGCCATTATGCTCAATTAATATGTGACAAAGGAGGCAAGAGCATACAATGGAGTCAAGACAGTCTCTTCAATAAATGGTGTTGGGAAAATTGGACAGATACATGCAAAAAAATGAAACTAGACCACCAACTTACACCATACACAAAAATAAACTCAAAATGGATAAAGGACTTAAACATAAGACGGGAAACCATAAAAATATTAGAGGAATCCACAGGCAGCAAAATCTCAAACATATGCCGAAGCAATATCTTCACCAATACAGCTCCTAAGGCAGTGGTTCTCAACCTTGGCTGCACATTAGAATCACCTGGGAATCTTTTTAAAATCCTGATTTCTGGGCCTCATCCTCCGGAAATTCTGTTTCTTTGTTACTAATGTTGTGGCCCCAACCCATAACAAAGAAACAGAATTTCCGGAGGATGCAGCCCAGAAATCAGGATTTTAAAAAGATTCCCAGGTGATTCTAATGTGCAGCCAAGGTTGAGAACCACTGTCCTAGGGCAATGGAAACTAAAGAGGAAATAAACAAATGGGACTACATCAAAATAAAAAGCTTCTGCACAGCAAAAGAAACCATCAACAAAACAACAAGAAAGCCCACTGCATGGGAGAACATATTTGCTAGTGTTATCATCGATAAGGGTTTAATCTCCAACATTTACAGGGAACTCATACAACTTAACAAAAGGAAGATACACAACACAATCAAAAAATGGGCAACAGGCCTAAATACTTTTCGAAAGAGGACATAAGGAAGGCCAAGAGACATATAAAAACATGCTCAAAGTCACTAATCATCTGAGAGATGCAAATTTTAATCTTTTTAAGTGCTTAGCCTTTATGAATTTAAAGCACAATGTATCTATCATAAATAGTTTAAGCACTGCTCTCTGACTCTCTGAAATCCAGATACAATTAAGCTTCAATAGCTAAGAGAAAATATAATGCTGGAGTTTTTAGAAAATTAGCCATAACTTAGTAATTTCTTAATTTTAAATTTTAGTTTTTGGGTCAGACCAACCTTAATTATCTGGAAAGTGTGTGTGTGTGTGTGTGTGTGTGTGTGTGTGTGTGTGTGTGTAAAATTTGGATACCATTCCATTCTCAAGTGATTTCCCCAGAAATGTATTGAGTGTGGAAAATAGCACTGTATGTAGAGTGTAGGCACACAAGAGCAATGTTCTATTTGATGTTTTCTGGAGGTGCTATTATGAAGGAACTGAGAGACTTAATCCTTTTAGACTTAGAACATGTTTGTGTTAAATATGAATTGGCAGAATTCAGATGGAAACTCTCCTAAAGGCATTACCTCATTCATTATAACACTTTTGCCTCTCAAACAAGCTTTAGACACAATCAGTACATTTTGTTCTGGTCCAATTTTTATTTTACTTTACTTAATCTTATTTTATTTAAAGGCTTTTCCTACTATAGGGCTTTTTGGAGGTAGCTTTGTCTTTTGTAATCATGTATACTAATCAAAATATATTTAGACTTTCAGAGCAAATTCACTTAATTTCCAAGAGAAAGGAAACAAAACTCCTGAAATAATCCATTTTCATTGAGATTGTATATAATACCAGTAGTAAAATATTGAGAGATTTTTCTACCCCCTTTATAAAAAATTCAAATGATTTTTTTTCCTATCTAATACCATATTACAAAGTTTCCTGGGTTTTTCACTTAAAATTATTGCCCAATAGTCCAGATAAGTCAATTCATCTTTAGCTATTGAGATATAATCTTTTATATCTAAGGAAACCCAGCTAAGAGGATTTGTATTGAAATATATCCTGACTCTGAAATGAAAGAGTTGCTTTGCACACAGATTCAAATTTGTGAAAACGGATGTGTTTGCCATGTGGAATCATGTTGGTCATGGGAACTGGACCACAGTTACCAAATGTTAACAATCCATAATAATAAAAGCGTAATATGCTAATTAGACCAGACGTTCTTCTGGACAACCTCTGGACAAAGCCATGGCATCGGGGTCCGAAGCAGCTACCGCTGTGGCGGGGTCTGAGCCCCTTTGCACAAATTTCGTGCATCGGGCCTCTAGTAGCTAACATAATACCTTGAGCATTAAATTCGCTATCTAGCCCAGCCAGCATAGCTCAGTGGTTGAGCATTGGCCTATGAACCAGGAGGTCATGGTTCACTTCCTGGCCAGGACACATGCCCGGGTTGCGGACTTGATCCCCCAGTGTAGGTTGTGCAGGAGGCAGCTAATCTATGATTCTCTCTCATCATTGATGTTTCTCTCTCTCTCTCTCTCTCTCTCTCTCTCTCTCTTTCTCTCTGAAATCAATAAAAATACATATTAAAAAATCCACTATCCCCCCACCCTGCCCTGTGCATGACCCCAATAAAGCCAGTGAGCCCCTGCCAAAAAAAAAAAAAAAAATCCACTATCTAAATCATCAAAATGTCATTATTGTGACAGTTTGTCCTCCTCTTATAGATCACTGAACTGAAGCTTGCTCAGAGGCACATAGCTAAGTAAACAATGGTGCCGAGATTTGACTCGAGCTCTCTGATGCCGCAGCCTCAGTTTTGTTTTTACCTATAATACTATTTTGGGGGGGATATTTGGTTTCTGTAGCCATGATACATAACTTGTGGATTATGTTCCTGTCATAGATATGGGCAGGCACTATTTCATAAAATCACAGCTACTACTTAGGAGCCTCTAAATAATAATTTAATGTAACAAAACTATATTTTAAGTTCTAATATACATGGCCACACTGTACAGGCAGTCCTTGCTTTGCATAATATTGTAGAAACATAAATGTGATTAAGCAAGCTGAAACTATGCAAAATAAACTTAGTAATGAGGAAATTACAGCTGTTCGGTGATCTTTAAATTTTTTTTGTTAAACATTAAAACATTGGTTATAAATGTATAGAGAAATGAAAAAAAAATAGTAAGACTACTTAGTATACTGTAATCTAAAAATTAGAAATGAAGTTTTCTTTGTAAAAAACTTACCTCGGAAATAAAAATTTAACACCCTCCGCCCCTTCAAAAAAAAAACACAAACACACAGGGAAATTAACTTTATATTTTGCAGAATATCAAAGCTATTCAGGCTTTTAAATAAAAATATAAACGCCCCCCCGAAAAAAACTTATCAAGATCAATTTGAACTTGCCTTCTTCTCATACTGTAACTTGTAATACTGAGCAAAATCTTCTTATGCCTTGACAAATCGTCATTCTCCTACCTAAGTTTAGATCAGCTTCTAACATTTTATCCTTTGCATTTTCAATGCCTGAAAATATCTCTGAGAGTATCTTTAGTGTGCGGATGTCACTTCCTTTAGGAATTTTCATCCTTTTTATAACAACTACATTTTTCGTTTTTGATACATTCTCCTTTGACAAATTGCTTTGACGCATATCTAAAGTCCTTCAACATCATCAATGTCCACATTCCCACCTTCAACTATTTCTTCTATAACTCCATTTATGTTTGATTCAAATATCACCACCACGTTTTCAGTCTGTGTTTCTTTGCTGCCCTTCCCTCCCTCCTTCCCTCCCTCCCTTTCTTCTTTCCTTTGCCAATTCCCTCTTTGGATGATCTATTTCTGTAAAACATCACGTGGTTTTATTACTGTGAGACAAGAAGACAAAGCTACACACTTTGCTATCTATGCGTGAACTGAATCACAGATACACAGTAACCAATCACCGACAGACTTTGTATGAAGTCATGACCAATTACGTGATTGGTCACTGGTCATGATGTTACTATGTAGTGATTTTGTAAAGTGTCAGAGTTTGTACTTTACATTTGCTCACAGTTAATATATTGGTTACTGAAATTTGAACTGTGTTTTGGGGGAACCGATGTTTTAATTAGTTAAGACTAATGGTCAATGAATTTCATCCATATTAGAACCTTGCCAAGTGAGTACTCTCTGTACATGATAATTATATGAAGGCTATGAAGTACCACAAAGGATCATAAAAATACTATTCTACTGTATTATGAATAGATAGGTATCTTTTAAAGTAATATGCTGGTTAAAATAATAATTATTATAGTTTAATAATTGGTATTTATTATGTAATTTTAATAATACTTGCCTCCTAGGAATTTCGAAGAGTTTGGAGAGATATAATGTATGATCCAGGAAAGTTTGAAAGTTTGAATTGATAACTTTCTCTAGATGTTAAGACATTCAACATCAATCTGTTATCCTTAAAGCAGGTCTCATGATGGTTTACTTTAAAAAAAGAAGAAAAAGAAAAGAAAGCAAGTGCAGAATGATAGGAGACCACTTTTATAATGCTTTAAAACATAAATATTATTATATAATACTTTAATATGTAAATATTTGCTTATCACAAACCATGTTTACATTCTAAACATGTAAAAATTCTTAATTCATAATACTGATTACTGGTATGGAGGGACAGAAATGGTTCTTTTTAAAATACATATTTTTTTATTGATTTCAGAGAGGAAGGGAGAGGGAGAGAGAGAGATAGAAACATCAGTGTTGAGAGAGAATCATTGATCAGCTGCCTCCTGCACAACCCACACTGGGGATCAAGCCCACAACCCAGACATGTGCCCTGACCAGGAATCAAACTGTGACCTCCTGGTTCATAGGTCGACACTCAACCACTGAGCCATGCAGGTCAGGCAGAAATGGTTTTTAAAAACTTCAGATTATAATTTCTCATATACTTATGTTTAATGAGACACTATTTTATATTTAGACCTGAATGTTTTTCAACATACACTAATACCACCTATATACTGGTAATAATAAAATTGTCATATTATTCAGATTAATTACCAATTTTAAAAATTCTTATTTTGGAGTAAAGGAATTGAAATGATTTGGAAATTGTTCTTTTAATCCTAAAACTCTATATTCTTTGACTTTTATATTAAAAGCTCTCAAATTTAGAATATGTTTATTTGGGGGATTAAATGCTTATTTTAAAGGGAATGTCTAAGGTTCTCAACAATATTTGTAAGTTAGAGTCTGTTAATGTAAAAAAAACCATTGAAACCTGTAAAGAATTTTTGTGAGTTTATTTGAGCCAAACTGCCGACATATGCCGGGAAGCAGAACCTCAATGAATTGAGATAGTGCTCCGGAGAATGGCAGGGTTACATCCGTATTTATACATGAAATTCATTGGTGACAGATTTAAGGAGGTGGGATTAAGCGAAGCGGGGAGGGGGGAGGGTAGAAACCTCTGTGATAGGATAAAAAGTAAAATGATGGACACATACTTAGGTGGGTGCAGGATCAATCAACATGATAATGAAGTAATTTGTAGTATCTGCCCTGGTGCCCAGAACATTTGGTTATGCCCCAGGGGTTCCAGAAAAAGGGAAGTTACAAGTTACCCAGACACTTCAAAGGAATGTTATCTTAGAGGCAAAAAGGCAAATGGGCTCAGTAAGGATCAAAGTTGATCTTGTCAGTGAAGATACCGACCTAGGACATAACTGCCCACCATAATTGCTTTTAGTCAAAGTTTAATTTCAGACCATCCTTTGTGGTTATTTTAGGTCTCTGAGTCTGCTAGGCTGCCACGCAGGCCTTCCCTGAGTTTGTCAGGTCAGGGTGTGGACCCTTTCGTCCACAAGTCTTAGGGTTTAAACCTGACTTTGGATTAAGCTCTGGGAAGGAAAGGATGATTCATAGGCACCTTGAAACAGCCACTTATCCCACATGAACTAAGGAGCAGATACACTCTAAGGCAGTGGTTCTCAACCTTCCTAATGCCGCAACCCTTTAATACAGTTCCTCATGTTGTGGTGACCCCCAATTTCATGGTTACAAATTGAACATTATTAAAGCATAGTGATTAATTGCCCCGACCTGCGGGGCATGCAACGTGGGTACCGTGACGATTCCTGTAAGGGAATGAATAGATAGGAGACGCGAAGAAATGGAGGCAAGACAAAGTTCTGATCAAGCCTCAAATTTTATTTTTACAGCGGCAGAATATATACTGTTTTGGGGAGGGGGGGGGGGCGGGGGGAGAAGCCTATGGATATTAGCCTATCAGCAGGGTGGTAGCAGGTTCCGGAATGCAGCGGTTGTTGCTTCAGGGTATAGGATGGTTATCTTTAGCTGTAGGCCAAACCGCAGGACACACATGGTTTCTGGTAACTAGGAGTTTCCAGAAACTTATAGTTCTTAAGATGACTTTGTCTAAGCCAATGACTCCCAACAATTAATTACAAAAACAATATGTAATTATACATGTGTTTTCCCCTGTGAAAGGGTCGTTCGACCCCCAACCAGCTCGCGACCCACAGGTTGAGAACCACTGCCCTAAGGCTTTCAAAATAAAGACCATGCCAAGTACTATCTCTTGAAGTCATGTTATGTTTTCTGTGAAGTGTTAAAAGATAAAAATAAGATTGTTTGAATAACATTCAAGTTTTATGAGTGGATGTGTATAATGCATGAGAATTTGGATGGGTAAATATGCATAGCATAATTCTTTTAGAATGATGTACTTTCAGAGTGATTGACTTACCAAAACTGCTGAAATAAGAAAATACACTCCAATTTAATTTGAAATAATGGGACATTGGCTCTGTTGCACTTATTTTAAATGTATTTATGCCCCACAGTGAATGGATTCAGTTCATCAATGGCATTGCATTGAAGGCATTCAGAGACTTTCTTTTGTTATTGCAGGTAGAGCGGGAAAAGGCCATTCTTCTGGCCAATCTCCAGGAGTCACAGACACAGCTGGAACACACCAAGGGGGCGCTGACAGAGCAGCACGAACGGGTGCACCGACTCACGGAGCACGTTAATGCCATGAGGGGCCTACAGAACAGCAAGGAGCTCAAGACCGAGCTGGACGGGGAGAAGGGCCGGGTGTCAGAGGAAGAGGCACATGACTATGAGGTGGACATCAATGGCTTAGAGATCCTTGAGTGCAAGTACAGGGTGGCAGTGACTGAGGTGATCGATTTGAAAGCTGAAATTAAAGCCTTAAAGGAGAAATACAACAAATCTGTAGAAAACTATACTGAAGAAAAGACCAAGTATGAGAGTAAGATCCAAATGTATGATGAGCAGGTGTCAAGCCTTGAGAAGACCACCAAGGAGAGTGGGGAGAAGATGGCCCACATGGAGAAGGAATTGCAAAAGATGACCAGCATAGCCAACGAAAATCACAATACCCTTAATACAGCCCAGGATGAGTTGGTGACCTTTAGTGAGGAGCTAGCTCAGCTTTACCACCATGTATGTCTGTGTAATAATGAAACCCCCAACAGGGTCATGCTGGACTACTATAGGCAAAGCAGAGTTACTCGTAGTGGCAGCCTCAAAGGGCCCGATGATCCCAGGGGACTTTTGTCTCCACGGTTAGCCAGGAGGGGGGTGTCATCCCCAGTAGAATCAAGGACCTCCTCTGAACCAATTACAAAAGAAAACACTGAGGCCAGCAAAGAACCAAGCCCAACCAAGACCCCCACTATCTCTCCTGTAATTACTGCCCCACCGTCATCTCCGGTATTAGATACAAGTGACATCCGCAAAGAGCCAATGAATATCTACAACCTTAATGCCATTATCCGGGACCAAATCAAGCATCTGCAGAAAGCTGTGGACCGGTCCTTGCAACTGTCTCGTCAAAGAGCAGCGGCACGGGAGCTGGCCCCCATGATCGATAAAGACAAGGAAGCCTTAATGGAGGAGATCCTCAAGCTCAAGTCCCTGCTGAGCACCAAACGGGAGCAGATTGCCACACTGAGGGCCGTGTTGAAAGCCAACAAGCAGGTGATCTCATCCCACTGACCACGCATGCTAGCCAACGCCTTCCTAACGCATTTATTCCTTAATGTTTTTGAGTGTCCGCTATCATCAGGATGAGAGTTCAGATTCCTGGTCAGTAAGGAAATAAAAACTAAGTTCCAGTACCAGGTCAGAATGTAACAATTATTTTTAATTCAGTGAATGAATGAAATAGGAGAGTCGGTATGGTCCATTAGGTGGAGGTAGAAGTGAGGAAATTAAAGCAGGAACAAAGAAGAAGATCCATGCAGACATAGAAAGGCAGTTCAGGCAGTACTTAGCTGGAGTCCAGCAGTCATTGCATGTGAAAACAGGGGGTGGAGGGGTGGCAGAATAGACTGGCATGGCAGCTTACACCAGGGAGACACAGCCAGAAAGACACCTGGCAGGCAGCTGGAGCAAACAGGGGAGTTACCTAGAGAGAGAGAGGTAGAGAAACAGAGGTAGAGATGGAGGTAAAATGTGCACTTGCTCTGCTAGTGACCACACATCTGAAGTTTAGGTTCATTTGGGATGTTAACTCACTTGGGTCAGAGCTTAAGCAGTAGAGAATTTTTCCTAACCACAGATCTTGTCCTCTGGAATAAGTAAGGGTGCTACAACAAGACCCTACCTGACTAATTCCAAGATCTCCTTGATGACTGGACCTGTTTTCCTGCCTTGAGTTTTACCTGGGTGGCTATGCTATGAAATATAGACAGGAAAATATTTTTAACCTTTAGTTTCTCTGGAAAATGAGCATTGAGACATAGATTTGAGGAGGGTGCTAAAAGGGTGTTGATGAAGCAAAGCAACAAAGCATCAGATACCTTCTTACAAATGTAAGCAGGGCTAGTGTTAGAGCAGTGATGGCGAACCTATGACATGCGTGTCAGAGGTGACACGCAAATTCATTTTTTTGGTTGATTTTTCTTTGTTAAATGGTATTTAAATATATAAAAATATATCAAAAATATAAGTCTTTGTTTTACTATGGTTGCAAATATCAAAGATTTCTATATGTGACACGGCACCAGAGTTAAGTTAGAGTTTTTCAAAATGCTGACATGCCGAGCTCAAAAGGTTCACCATCACTGTGTTAGAGGTTAATTTCAGATTTGGAGTTCTTTCTTTTACCTTTGTCTGGGGAAACCACACTATTATTTTGTCATCTACAGTGCAGCTCTCTAGTATTTTTATCTTCAGTTCCCATAAACCCATTCATATAATTTGGAGGTCTATACCACAAACAATATTTTCCACACTATAAACATGTTTTATATAAATCTAAGGGCAAAATAGGTCCTTCTTTTGTGTCATCAGTTCAGAAAAATAGAAAAGATTAGGGTAAATGGAGAATTTGTGAGAGATCTGAGATTTGAGGTCAGAATTAGGGAATTTGTTACCATAAATTCTGCTACAATCCAAAGACCCAGTGATTTAGAGTGGTCATAAATAATCAATACCATATCAGATAAGACAGCCTTTTTCCAGGACATTATATCCTGGATATTCTCGATCAAACCATTCAGATAACTTCTCTAATTTCTTTCTGAAGGTTGAGTATTAATAACCTAGAGACCTAGATCTATAAGAAAGTCAAGACACATAACTGACACAGAGGTTAGATAATAAGGATGGTTGATCAGCCAAGAGAGACTAATTTGTGAGCAAGCACTCATTGATTACATATTTCATGGCAGGCACTAAGTAAGGAGGAAAAATAAGTGACTAGTAATCTAGTAGGAAGGAGTTCAATAATGCCTATAACTGTCTACAAGATAGTACATATCAAGCACTTAAGAATGGTATAAACAGTGCCATAGGAATTCAGAGCAGAACAAAGCATTTCTGGCTATGGTACCATTTGCATTATGTTACTGTCATAGCCTTTATGGACTCAGTAAATTAAATGAGAACGCATTTCTAGCCATGCATTTAGTTTACATTTTAATGATGTTGGGCCTATTGCTGTGATGCATATATGCCATAAATAGCTTCAAGTGTCTACAGGTGACATTCATTATATTTCTGCATGTGGAATGTAAATTATTAAGGCTAAGGTGAGAATTCTGTGATATAGGAAAAGGAATTTTCTATTTTAAAATAGTTTTCTGTACTCTCTATGAGTCTTTTAATATACTTTTGGATTTTTTTTTGTAAGCACAGTGTCTTCTGATGAACAAGCAAATGTTTATGAAGTACCATCTGTGTACTAAACTGTGCTAGATGCTAAAGATTCAAAGACTCATCCATGGTCCCTGCCCCGGCCCCCCCTCCTCCGCCCCTCCCCGCCCCCCCCCCCCCCAGAGGAGGACTCACAGACCAGTGGGGAAGTCAGAATAGAAACATAATTACAGTTTGATGTTATCCATGCTGTAATTGAGTTATGGGAACATTGCAGAGGAAGTAACTAATGTCTTTTAGAAGAGTTCGAGAAAACTTCATAGAAGGAATTATTCTTGTGTCTGTTCTTAAAGGATGAGGAGTTGTTTTCTAGAAGAGGAGGAAATAATTCCAGACAGAAAGAACAGTAGGCGGTAGAAGCACAGAATAGAAAGATATATTTAAAGAGTGATTTTGAAGGTCTCTGTGGCTAGAAACAAGATTTTTATTTAGAAAGTACACTTTGGGAGTGTTTGAAGGATATAGCAAATGCTGCTGATGCCAAAAATGTACTAATGGGTTATATATAAACACTTAGAATTACTTAATTCTGAAAAAGTGTTGTACAGTCTGTGGACAAATAAATCAACAATGCTGAATTCTTTGGGGGCATTTCTCACAAATAATAAATAACTTTGTACTTCTATTTCAGATCTTGTCTTTCTGTCGTTCCCCCCACTCACCCTTGCCACTCAACTCTCCTTAGTTAACTGACCACATGGTTCCATATGCTTACAAATTTGTTGCATCTGCATTTGCACAACTTAAATTTAACTATCTGTTCTAAATGAATATGTGTATAATTTATTTTTAAAAATTTAAAACGGCCATTTCCCCAGGTCAACTTCTGCATTCCAGACAATTTTCTGAATTTATAATATTTCTGAAGATTCCACTAAGTGATAGCACTACAGGGCATATTGAACTATTTTATGAGTAATTTCTCATTTAAATTTGAATTTAAATTCAATCAAAGGAACTACTTTATAATCAAAACATGAGCAAACTACCCCATCGCAACATTGCTTTAATTAAAAAAAGAATCCATTTACCTCCATAGAAGTTGTGCTTTGCTTAAGAAAACTGAAGTCCATTTCAAGCACAAAAAGAAATGTTAAAAACCAGGGTAGTCTTCCTGGGAAATCATATTAGTAATGGATTTTTTTTCATTAGTAAGGGACTTTTTCATTAGTATTGAATATTTTTACACAGCCTGAAAGCTGTAGTTAGCAGTTTGTAAAAATTGTATGTTTCCAGTTTGGCTTCTATATGCATACCATGTGCTATGCACCTAACAGACAGTCCCTAAATATACATTCATTTCATTAATTGCCGGGAGCCGATCCATGCTTGCTGTTTCAAGGGACCTGGCATATATGGCATACTGTTCTTAATATGTTTGCTCACCTTCTTGGCGCTGTGTTTTAACCAAGGTCACCTCTCCGAGAAAGGTTGAATCCCCAGGTAGGGATTTTCCCCTGAAGTTAGGGAGGGAATAAAACCCCTCAACTAAGTGCCAGGCGGGTAATTAATCACTTTAACTATGAACAATCATGCTTAAGCTACATAATCTTTACTCCCTGGAATGGAGATAAGAAACGCCCTAACCTTTGTAATAGAGATTGATAGGATTGAATCAACTGGTATAAATACAGATGTAACGAGACAGCAACACTCAGAACTTAGAACACAGAACCTACCAAGAACGTTCTCTAGAGACAGAAGAACTTCGCTGGAGAGAACATGGCAAAAGATCCAGGACAGAAACTGGCCTCAGAACCTAGAGACAGAACCTAGCGAGATAACATGGCAAAAGATCCTGGACTGAACCTGACTACAGAAATTGGCAAGAGAACCTGACTAGAACCTGGTGACCGAACCTGGCTGGAGATCTCAGACAGAACCTGGCTTGAGAACCTAGCAAGAGAACATGGACATAGAACCTGGCTGGAGATCCAAAGCAGCAGAACCTCTCTGGAGATCGAGACCAGAACTTGGCTGGAGATCCTGGCTAGGTTGCTGATCAACTGAACGCTGTCTCCGTGTCATTCCTTCTTCGCCGACTCCGTCCACGCCTTTGAGGACCCCTGGACCCGCTGGGGTTGGACCCCGGCATATGGCGCCCGAACAGGGACCCCTAGGTAAGCCCCACTCTCGGGACGGATCGGACTCCACTGTAGGAAGAGGGTGGATAGTCTTCGCCGACTCCGTCCACACCTTTGGGAATCCCTGGAACAGGATTCCCTTAGGTAAGCCCCCCCCCCCTTGAAAACCCCCACACTCGGGACGGATAGGACTCCACCAGGGTGCTACAGACCCCCCTATAGAGGATAAATAGGGTAAGAAGGTGGATAGTACAGAACTTAGATTGAGAAGATGTGCCATACTGAGTCCAAAGAAAGAAGACTCTGTATTGATTCTTAGATTGAGAAGATGTGCCATACTGAGTCCAAAGAAAGAAGACTCTGTATTGATCTTTAGATTAAGAAGATGTGCCATACTGAGTCTAAAGAAAAAAGACTCCGTATTGATCTTTTAACATATATGCTTGTTAGCAGAGGAATTAAGGTTACTCCCAGTCAGACAGAACATTTTATACAAGAAATACGTCCATGCTTTTCTGAGGAAGGAAAGGTGCCAGAAAGGTAAATGTAGAGGCATGGGAGAAGGTAGGCCCAAGGAGCCTTATCCTTAACCCCACTGCAGCCTTTCCACCCCGGGAAAGTGCAGGATTGGCAAGCTCTCCCTGGGGTGATAGATCAGGACTCAGGTAATAGCAGAAAGCGCCAATCCTACTCTTAAAATGGATACAAGAGAGCGTTTCAGGTTTTTCTTTTTAATGCTTGCTTTTAAAAAATAAAAAAGGGGGAATTTGCCGGGAGCCGGTCCATCCTTGCTGTTTCAAGGGACCTGGCATATATGGCATACGGTTCTTAATATGTTTGCTCACCTTCTTGGCGCTGTGTTTTAACCAAGGTCACCTCTCCGAGAACGGTTGAATCCCCAGGTAGGGATTTTCCCCTGAAGTTAGGGAGGGAATAAAATCCCTCAACTACGTGCCAGGCGGGTAATTAATCCCTTTAACTACGAACAATCATGCTTAAACTACATAATCTTTTCTCCCTGGAATGGAGATAAGAAACGCCCTAACCTTTGTAATAGAGATTGATAGGATTGAATCAACTGGTATAAATACAGTTGTAACAAGACAGAAACACTCAGAACTTAGAACAGAATCAAGAAGACAGAACCTACACGGAGCCTAGAGACAGAAGAACTTTGCTGGAGAGAGCATGCCGGAGGATCCTGGAGAGGGACTGGCC
This sequence comes from Myotis daubentonii, assembly GCF_963259705.1. Lineage (NCBI taxonomy): Eukaryota > Metazoa > Chordata > Mammalia > Chiroptera > Vespertilionidae > Myotis > Myotis daubentonii. The sequence goes on from NC_081841.1 coordinate 40,097,158, forward strand.
TCGGAGCCTAGAGACAGAGCCTAGCGGGAGAACATGGCAAGGGATCCTGAACTGAACCTGACTACAGAGATTGGCAGGAGAACCTGACTGGAACCTGGACACTGAACCTGACTGGAGAGCCTGGACAGAACCTGGCTGGAGAACCTAGCGAGGGAACATGGCTACAGAACCTCGCTGGAGATCCGAAGCAGAACCTCTCTGGAGATCCGGGCTAGAGATCCTGGCTAGGTTGCTGATCAACTGAACGCTGTCTCTGTGTCATTCCTTCTTCACCAACTCCGTCCACACCTTTGGGAAGCCCTGGACCTGCTGGGGTTGGACCCCGGCAATTAATAGATTCACTCAACATAATTTTAAGTTTTACTTCCTGCCATGTGTCAAGCTAGTTCTCAATTTGAAACACTACTTATTCTTAGAACTTCAGACATGCCCAAATTCAAATAAATATTTCAATTCATTCACCATTTTGGAATTTTTGCTTTTATGGGGATTGTGAAGACTTAAATTTGACTATTCAAATTTGATTATTTTTATTGTTATCTGATTATTAAAATTTGATTATTAATTTTGACTATAGTTCACTGTTTTGAAGAACTTGTATGCAAAGGCATCAGAAATCATTGGTTCTTTGTTATTTTTTTTCCTTAAACATAAAATATGGATTGATAGTTTATGTAGTCATCATAAATTGCAATGGACTACATCAAGCATAGCAAACTCAAAGGCTAACACAGGCCAAATAAGGTTTAAGTTTATGTGGGCCACAAAAAAACAAAAGCTTCAATTTTCATAGAAACATCAGTTTGTTTCAATAGAGATATGCTGACTACAAAGGGCTGAAATAAATGAGTAATCGTTAGCATAAAATAATAGAACATTTTAATAAAAATTAATATTTTTTTGAACATTAACTTACCAGACACTGAATAACTGCACAAATTAATAAGCATAATGCAAATAATCCTACTTTTCTTGTTCTCCAAAAGTGAAATATTTCCTGTTGTGCACAAGTCAGTCCAAGACTATGACATAGCAATCAGCTGCTAAAATATTCGCTGCTAGTATTAGTGGAGAGAAATGGTGCGCCTACACTTAAGGTGTGTAAGGGAAATGAATGAGACACGATTATAGTAATCAGTCAGCCAACTTTGCAGTTCTTTATTAACAATCATGTATAACAGCATATTGTAAAAATTAAGTTACGGAATTTTTATTAAAACGTTTCTTACATACTGTTATATTGGCTGGGCCGCAAAAATATTTGTTGTAGACTGCATGCAGCCTGCAGGCTGCAAGTTTGACATGCTTGGCCTACATCTTTTATTCTGCTTGTTTCAGGCCCACAGAACTCAGGTGACACAAGAAATTTGAGTTCTATTACATCTCAGTTGGAAGCAGTACTTTTCCCCTAACTTTTCCTTGATAAAATTCTTCTTGTGTAAAGTTTCATTTTGGCTTCTTCATGCATGAAAACCCTACACTCTCAACTATCTGCATTAAATATTTACTGAACTATCATTGCCTTTGCTCTTAATACTGACTCAGGTTCATGGCTGGCTTCTAGGGCAATTTCACCACATGGATTCACAACACGTTTTGACATTAAAGGAAAACTGCCTTACGTCCAAAATACATACCTGTTTATATAAAATACTAGAGGCCCAGTGCACAAAAATTTGTACACTCGGGGCAGGGGGTGCCCCTCAGCCCAGCCTGTGCCCTCTCACAGTCTGGGACCCCTCGGGGGATGACCACATACTGGTTTAGGCCTGCTCCCCAGGGGATTGGGCCTAAGCTGGCAATCAGACATCCCTCTGGCAGCCTGGCATCCCTCGGGGGATGTCCACTTGCCAGCAGGGAGCAGGTCTAAGCTGCAGTCAGACATCCTTAGCGCTGCTGAGGAGGCAGGAGGGGGTCCCACCACCACCACCGTACTGGCAGCCATCAGCCTGGCTTGTGGCTGAGCAGAGCTCCCCCATGTGGGAGCACACTGACCACCAGAGGGCAGCTCCTGCATTGAGCATCTGCCCCCTGGTGGTCAGTGTGTGTCATAGTGATCAGTCTTTCCCAGTCCTGCTGTTAGGGTCAGTTTCCATATTACCCGTTTACTATAGGATAGAGGCCTGGTGCATGGGTGGGGGCCGGCTGGTTTGCCCTGAAGGGTGTCCCGGATCAGGGTGGGGGTCCCGCTTGGGTGCCTGGCCAGCCTGGATGAGAGGCTGATGGCTTTTTTCAAGCTGGCCACACCCCCTTTAGGGTGGGGGTCCCCACTGGGGTGCCTGGACAGTCTGGGTGAGGGGCTGAGGGCTGTTTTCAGGCTGGCCGGTGACTGAAGCTCCCAGTCTCTCCTTTTTTTCTTTTTCTTTTTTATTCTGGGATTTTTTTACCTTCTATAATTGAAACTTTGTTGCCGTCACTGGAGCTGAGAGCCGGCTCCTGCTCGCTCCAGCTCTGAGGCTATGGCCTGCTGAAAGCAGGTACCTGGCGTTTGTTTAGCTTCTATAATTGAAACTTTGTTGCTTTCAGAGCTCAGAGCCGGGTCGCAGCAGGCGGGGAACATTGGCTTCCTCCATCACTGGAGCAAGCAAGCCTCTTGCTCGCTTCAGCTGCGGGGCTGCCGGCCACCATCTTGGTTGGGTTAATTTGCATATCGTGCTGATTAGCCAATGGAAGACGTAGCGAAGGTACAGTCAATTACCATGTTTGTCTATTACTAGATAGGATAACCAAGTCCATTTAACCTCCGTTTATGAAAGAAAGTAATATTCCCAGCATGAAGAAATCTCTGTGATAGATTTTCCTGATATGAAAGTTGTAAGCATTGTGATTTTTCCACTTTAGACAGCTGAGGTGGCACTAGCTAATCTCAAGAACAAATATGAAAATGAGAAAGCAATGGTGACTGAAACGATGACGAAACTTAGAAATGAACTGAAGGCTCTGAAAGAAGATGCAGCAACTTTCTCATCCCTGAGAGCAATGTTTGCAACAAGGTAATCGTTTTTTCTTCCAAGATTAGGTGTGGTACATGGGGGAAGACTTTGAAATTCACATGGGTATCTTCCTGCATCCTGAGTGTAAGTTGTGAACACAAGAGAGATTCCACTCTGACAAACCTGATATGAGCTCTCGTGCTGTTTTCCAGAGCCCTCTACTAGACACACTGGATCAAGCAATTCCTTTACACAGAAGTATTTTTAAATATTAATACAAGAGACATTTTTTCTATTTTTTTATATTTACAATAGAACTTATGTACCCAAAAGAATTAGAACACACAAAAGAAATCTCCAACAAGGGGAAAAGTCCTACTTGCTAAAGTAGCTAAATATTATCACCACTGAAATTCACTATCACCAAAGTGCTTATCATTAATAAATATTGTATGAGAAAGATACCATTATAGTGAAGATTAATATTCATCATACCAGCTAATTACTTAGACTTAAATACACTGATGAAAATATAACTTTTAAAGTGTAATTATATTACCAAATTTTGACATTGCCCAAGTAATTAGATACTTATTAATTACTACCCTCCCACCTCCCTTCATTATGTGGTGCAACTGTATTTTGTTTTTAAACTTGAAGTGATTATTAAGAATCTGTTGATTCAAGGCATTTGAAATCCTGAGATTCTCAATATGTGACCTTTTTTTTGCTGTCACAATTTATTGCCAAAATAAAAACAGTTATATATTTTATATGATGCAAACTTGATACAAAGTTCACAAAGCATCACTATGCCTTTATTTGCAGATTCATTAAATAATTTACATGTAGCTGATATAAGTATAAAACAAACTCCTGGGCTGAGCCTGGGAATCTATCCAGCTTTCTTGGGGTGTCAGGAGAGAAAGGCTCAAGCTCGTACTCTGTGATTGACTCTCAGAGATGGCAGTGAGGAGGCTGAGTGCCCGATGGACCCCAGGGGTGTGGGGAACTGAAGCATATGAGTTTGGGGAGAATAAATGCTCCTCTGGCCACTGTGAGAGGAGGCAGGATAGAGAATTCAGATGGTACACATACCCCTTACTGATGAAAGAAACCAATCAGGATGATGTGCAGAATCAAGAACACAAATTTCCTCTTTGAAAAAGAAATCAAACCTTTTTAAAAGGACATTAAAAGTCTGAATCTGGTTTATATAAGAATTAGTTCCCCCATATAGAGCATTTTCACAGAAATTTGTCTTATTTTGGGGGTAGTAATTGCCTTATTTACTCGATAGTATTTTTAAAAATATTGTTATCTAACCAATTAAAATAAATCCAGGATCCTGAAATTCACATTGTATTTTATTAAGCCCTGGATTTTCTTATGATATTGCTACATGTTTCTTGACATTCAAGGTTAAAGAAAATGGGGACCCACCCAGATCTCAAGTTCTTTCACTATAGGGTCTGTTTTTTTCTTTAAAATGCCATAAGGTTTGTGCTGATTGCAAAGTGTGTACAATACATTTTGGATTACTCCACAAAGTCATTAACTAGCTATTGGTACATAAAAAGTACTTGTTATTATTATCTTAGTGGGTAAATAAACTCAGAAAAAAACTCTAATTATGTGAATAACTAGAGGCCCAGTGCACAAATTCGTGCATGGGTGGGGTCCCTCAGCCTGGCCTGCAATCTGGGCCATCTTGTCCAGTCCCGATTGGGGCTATGGGGGCTGGCTGGTGGGGAGGGGCCGCAGGAGGGCTCCAGGGCATGTCCGACCCTCTCTCCCAGTCCCAATCAGCCAGACCCCAGCAGCAAGCTAACCTACTGGTCGGAGTGTCTGCCCCCTGGTGGTCAGTGCACATCATAGCGACTGGTCAAGCGGTTGACCGAACTCAACTGATAGGTCGAACACTTAGCATATTACGCTTTTATTATGTAGGATTCTTTCTCCCAACTGTATGTGTGCTCAGGTTTTACTTTTGATGGGGATAAAAGACCAATGAGCATACCTTCCTGCTGCAGCACAAATCCTAGGCTCATCTTGGCTTTCTTTGACACTTATTGCTTAATCATCTGGTTGAGAAATCATTGAAAAGACTCAGGTTTCTAATTCAAACAAATCTGCTTGCAGTGGCAGCTGCAATCTATATTCAATTAAAATAGAACCTATATTTGGCTCAGTGGATAGAGCGTTGGCCTGCGGACTCAAGGGTCCCAGGTTTGATTCCAGTCAAGGGCATGTACCTTGGTTGCGGGCACATCCCCAGTGGGAAGTGTGCAGGAGGCAGCTGATCATTGTTTCTCTCTCATCGATGTTTCTGGCTCTCTATCCCTCTCCCTTCCTCTCTGTAAAAAAATTAATACAATATATTTTTTAAAAAGTTATTAAAATAGAACCTATAAATATAGATAAAGAAGGAAATGTTTTCTTTACAAACATTATTATTCTTTTGCATGCTACAGGCATAGCCAGCCTATAACAAACTTGTCACACTCCTCCGAAGAACACATCATATAATAGAAAAAGCCACCTGTAACTCACCCGAGATGCTATGCACGCTGCCCGAGACTTTCCTGCTTAATCCTGTGCCACCATGCAGCAGCCCCCACAATAAGGGGTTTAAGACGTCACCTACTAAGAATGTCCCCAGCCCAGCCAGTGTGGCTCCTTGGCTGAGTGTTGACCTATGAACCAGGAAGTCACCGTTCGATGCCCCAGTTGTGGCTCAATCCCCAGTAGGGGGAGTGTAGGAGGCAACTGATCAATGATTTTCTCTCATCATTGATGTTTCTATCTCTCTCTCTCTCTCCCTTCCTCTCTGAAATCTATAAAAAATATTTTTTTTAAAAAAAAGAATGTCCTCATATGTACTCCATGATGAACCATCAATTATGGAATCTGTTCTACTGTTTCTAATTTTCTGCTCGAGTAGGTTACCTTGATTCTGCTCTAAGAAGACCAGTGTGTTCCAGTAAAATCCATTCCTTTTTCATTGAAATCCGACTTCAGTTTCGCCCAGGTTTTTCTCCTGACCATGTTTCTGTTTTGGTTCCAGATGTGATGAGTATGTCACACAGTTGGATGAGATGCAGAGACAGTTAGCAGCCGCAGAGGACGAGAAGAAGACTCTAAATACTTTGTTACGAATGGCTATCCAGCAAAAACTCGCCCTGACCCAGCGGCTGGAGGACTTAGAATTTGATCATGAGCAGTCGAGACGCAGCAAAGGCAAATTTGGAAAGAGCAAGATCGGCAGCCCTAAAGTAAGTGGGGAGGCCTCAGGCATCGTGCCCACCATAGACACTTACCTCCTGCATAGTCAGGGCCCACAGACACCCATCATTCGGGGCAGCAGTGGCACTCAGAGGAAAAGGTATGCATGCAGCAATCTTCATAGTGTGGTGCAGTGGCCAGATGTTAGTTAACTGCAAAAATTGATGTGTTCTTGTTGTGGAGGATGGAGGAAGGGAAGGAAGAGAAAAACTGGGAGTGGGTGTATAAATGGGCCTTGCTAATGTTGGTTTTTTTAAAAATCAAAAACGTTTGATAATTATATTTATTTACTTATTTCTGTCCCTCACACCCACCTCTTAAGTAACCATAAAATAACTTTTGTGTCTGTCAACATTTTTGCTGTTCCTTATACACACAAATATACCTCTCCCTTACCTCCAGCCTAAAAATTGGCAGATAAAAGATGGATATTAAAAAGGATGCTGTATTTTACATGGATGGTCATTTTAAAAATCATTGTACCTCTGGTAATGGTGCTTTTAGCAGCTTCTCTTTAATGGGACAAGGCTATGGATATGTTCTCTGAGGGAACTTTTGTTTGTGTTACCAAAACTGATGGCTGACCAAAGGCGATGTCTACATTTAGGTAAAGTGGGATGGAATGTGTAGAATCCTTTTCTTTAAAGCAGGTTTTTGTGCATTTTCATTTGGTATGTGAATATTGTTCCAAGAAATCACCTGTAAGGTCGTCAGTGGCTTTTCTGACCTTTTTCCCCCAGAGTCCTGGATGTTGAATTACTTACCCTCTATTTTTCAGTTAATAGTAAGACTTTTGTTTTAGGAGCTTTCAGTAAGAAATCAAATTATATCCATATTTTCTTACTTGTGGTTCAAACTAACTATAATAAATCTCTTTCGCAGTTTCCAATACAGTTTCTAAATGGGGTTGTATCCTGGTGTGGAAACGAAGCCATTAGCAAAAAAAAAATAAAATAAAAAAATCTTGATTTACATGTTAAAAAAAATTAAATGCCAATATAAGTAATGTTGTCACTGGTGAGGCTTTGAAAGGTAATTAAAGTAAAACTCTTTTGTTTCCTATATGTATTTTCTTGGATCTCCTGCAAGACAATTCTCACCTTCCCTTTGTGATCAGAGCCGTCCCAGGACTCCAGGGGCTCCCTACCTACAGCCTTTATTAAGAGTCCCCCCTGACCCCACCTCCACAGAGCCATTTCTTCTGAAGGGCCCCCCTTCCATGAGTGAATTCATCCAAGGGCACCGGCTCAGCAAGGAAAAAAGGTTAACGGTGGCTCCACCAGGTAAACATTTTTTCCTTGAGTGCATGTGACGCAAATGATGAGTTGAGTAGACAGCTCTCCCCTCCCTTCCAGCCACTCCCGCCCACCCATCCGCAGAGCCTCACTTTGATGACGGGGAAGTTCCTACCTCTCCACTGAGAGAACACCTTTACACGTAGCCTCCTGGGTCCTCCTTTCCTCGGCCAGACCACCCGTCCTTACGAGTCTCCAGGGACTTGCTTTTAGCCGCCGAGGATGGAAAATGAGAGTTGGAAGGAACAGGATAGGTAACCGGAAACTTGCCGCAGGCTGGTGCCAGGCAGGACACACGCCTGCATCCTGTTTGCCATTTGGTAGCTCCTAGCAATTCCATCTTGGTCAAAATTTGTCGTTTCGGTCTGATCATTTTTAACAAACAGCCGTCGGGGCTAATTTCCTTTTTGTAGTGACTCAGAATGTTTCCTCAATCATTACAGACAAATAAAAGTAAAATCCCCCGAGGTTTTGCTCCTCAGGAACATTCAAGTCTTACGGTCATGTTCTTGCCGTTTGCGAGCCCATATGCTCACAAGTTACTACAGCTTCACCACTTTGCATTTTTTCCTTTTCTTTGGCCTGTGAAGGGCCTCGATTGAAAATGTGACTTCTGGCAAATAAAGATAACAGAGGGGGCACACAAGGAAGCCCGTGGAACAAAACAAGCCCAAGGGCATCCATTATTTGGCTTTTCAGGGGATGAAAAGTTAAAACTAGTTAAGTTAGTTGTCAACAGAAGCACAGAGATTTCACGTGGGCATCTACATTTCTGGTCTCCCTGGAACGATTCTGAATATCTGGCAGCCCTGGGTCTGCTTCATGCATGTCAGCAACCTGTTAGGACTGTGGACTGGTTGCTGCTCTTAAACAGGGCCAGCTTTGCAGTGGCCACCGCCCCTCTCCTCCCTATCACTTGTACCCAGCCTGCTGCACGCGTTTCTGTTACCATCTGGTCCCTGCTGTAGCCTTTGAGTTTCCCACCTTTGCCACAGCTTTTTTCTTTCTTTCTTCAATTTACTTCTTAATTTAATTAATTTACTCCTACTTAATTTACTTCAATTTTACCTTAATTGCTTTTTGGAAACCTCAGCCTTTGGATCTCTAATACTTTCCTTATCTGATTCATGAAGCAGCCTACTGATTGGGATGAAAAGATGTGTGGAGATTTACAGCACATGTTCAACATTCCAAGAATGTTTGAGGAAACCGATAGTGACAATGAGTTGGAAGAGCCTGAAAGTCAAAATGTACATCCAAAAAAAAAAAAAAAAAAAAAGGCAACAACTCCGTGGGTGTTTCTGCATCCACAGCTCATTTCCTATTGTTTTAGACCCCACTGGGATGTACCTTGAAGTACCTGTGAATTACCAACGTGGTAAGGATCCATTAGGACACTTAACTTGAATAAAACCCCGCAGGTCTTTTTAGTGTTCCTCATAGATTGAATAGCACTGTCTACTAGAACTTAGAAAAGAAATTATATAATTAGTGAGTAAGCCTAGTATTTTAATTTGAAAGGTGTTATCTCAGTATGATTAAAAATTAATAATAAAGATGAACAATAACTTTTCATTTTGTACATGGCTATTTGATCATTGTATTCATGAATGTATGTTTTATGTTATTGTCATTACATTGTGGAAACCATTAACATTATACCATAAGCTTTTCCATGCTGCCTAGTCTTATTTTTAAAGGTTGTGTCATACATTTTATGTAGATGTTATCACATTAATCACTACTTCCTCTCTTGTTAACCGCTGAGATAGTTTTCCATTATTTATCATATTGTAGAATACCACTGAGAATATCCTCATGCATCCCACTCCTCATCGATTCAATTTTTTCTTGAGTGAGATCACTGGGTTAATAGTATGAACTTCTGTATGTGTTTGCTCCATTCTGATATTGCAGTCACAAAGGGTGTATCAATGTACTAAAATCCCCACAAAACATTTTTCTCATTTTCACACAGTCTGATTCTTTATACACACTTTACACATCTTGCAACTCTAAGGCTAGTAAACATACATGAATGAGAGTACCATTATGTTGTCTTAAACTGTTTAGTTTAGAATAACCAGAAAATGACTTTGTACTTAGAAATTATTGCTATATGCAAGATTAAAGATACAAATAATGTGAAATTCAGAATCACCCTTAGGCCAGAGAAGCACTTTCATAACAACAAATAGATTATCATCATGTTTGATAAACTTTATTTTTAATAATTTATTTGAAGTTAATGGTAAAAGTGGGGAGTAAGTAAAGTTGTTAATATATCCCAAGTAATTTTCAATTGTATATCATGAAATCAACCAGATTCGCCCCTAATAAATTCTTAGATCAATCCAGCAGCATTTTCTAAAAGGTTCCAGTTAAATGAATTACTGTAGAAACTGAGTAACTGTCTATACCAAATTGTAGCTTATAAAAATATTTGCATTATTGACTATATGTTATTTTTCATACACTGAACTAAATTGGGTAAGATGTAGTAAACATTATTTATGATGTTTTTACTATATAAAATATTTTAATTAGGCTGAGAAAAGAAAAATATGCCATATATAACCAATCCTAGGTTCTATGCAAGAAATATCTTAAACCCATGGGAAGTAATCAATTTTATGAGTATTTTTTATTTGTAAATTTATGTTATTGATTATTATAAAAGTTAACGGCTAGTAACAATATATAGTCATCATTTTTAAAGGACAATTCACTGTTAATTTATCAGAATGGTTTTTGGTAAACCTCGTCTTCTAAAATGTGTTTTCAATGTATCTTTTCAGGTAATTTAAATTAGTCTAATAAGCACATACATGGGTTGTTTTTCTATTGAGGATCATTGAAATAATTAAATCAATAAAATGAACTTAATTTAGTTTGGCTCCTTTGGATGAAGAATTGATAGAGCTATAAATCACAGTTAAAATTTTAAGGCACAGCCTAGCTGGCATGGCTCAGTAGTTGAGCATTGACCTATGAACCAGGAAGTCATGGTTCAATTCCCAGTCAGGGCACATGCCTGGGTTGAGGTCTTGATTCCCAATATGAGGCATGCAGGAGGCAGCTGGTCAATGATTCTCTCTCATCATTGTTGTTTCTCTCTCTCCCTCTCCCTTCCTTTCTGAAATCAATAAAAATATATTTAAAACTATTTTAAGGCACAGAATGTAAAATATTATTTACCATATATAAGAGATATTTCTATGAGATGGTCAGCAGCAAGCCCCATCTTCTTCAAGGCACAATTTCTCAATTTCTGGAGAATCAACTCTAGGATGGGGCATGGATCTTAAAAACTAGAAGAATGTTTTGTACTAATTGATTAGTACTTTGTACTAATGGATTTACAACCTTTTAGAGGAAAATTTTGGCCCTTGCCTTTAGCTTTGGCTCAGTCTCTGCTGCCTCGGCCTCTGAAATTCTGTTTCTGCGCATGGCTTGTTGGCTTTTTTATTCTTGACTTTATCCTTATCCTGATGTACAAACTCCAGGTCCCCCCACATCTCTAACAGCTTTGATGCACTGGAATCAAGAGGGACCCGCCCTGGCCCCCATGGCTCAGTGGTGAGACGGTTGGCTCCACCAAACGGTCTCAGGTTTGATTCCCAGTTAAGGGCACATATCTAAGTTGCAGGGACCATTCAGGAGACAACCAGTCGATCTGTCGCTCTCACATTGATGTTTGTCTCTCTCTCTCTCTCTCTCTCTCTCTCTCTCTCTCCCTCCCCTCCCCCTTCCTCTCTCCCTTCCACTCTCTCTAAAAAGCAATGAAAAAAATACCCTCGGGTGAGGATTAAAAAAAAAGGAACCCTCTCGTCACCAATGAGTTTGCAATCAGGCAGCGGATAGTATCTATATATATATAAAAGCCTTAGCGACCGTTACAACCGGTCGACTGAACGACCAGTTGCTGTGACGCTGACTGACCACCAGAAGGCAGATGCTCACCGCAGGAGCTGCCCCCTGGTGGTCAGTGCGCTCCCACAGCCAACCTCCCATGGCTGGCCAATCTCCCACAGTCCCTCCCCCCAGCCGGCTGGGTGGTCAGTGTGCTCCCACAGCCAACCTCCTGCAGCTGGCCAACCTCCCACGGTCCCTCCCCCTGGCTGGTGAGCCGCAACTGGCAGCCAGGCCAAGGGACCCCACCCGTGCACAAATTCGTGCACCAGGCCTCTAGTATCTTCATAAAATCATTGGCTATGAAATGCTGTAGCCAACATTTTATCTCAATGCCTTAACCACCTAGGCCTACATAATAATAATCACACATTTAATCAATAATTAAAAGCGGTCTACCAGAATATGTACAAGGTATCTCTGTAATTCATAGGCAAGTGATATTACTTCTGTAGTAAAGACCTAACTGCATTGTTTGTACAGGATGAACAAGGAATCTCAGACTTGCAAAAGCGAGTTTGGGCTCTCTTTGTGAGGGAATAGCCCAAGCAGTTCACTCTCACACTGTGTCTCCCACGCAGGAGCTTTTCTTCCTGAATGTTTCCTTCCTAGTATGGTTTCAATTCCCTCTGCCCTTTCCTACTTCTCTCTTTTCCTCCCTCTCTTTCTCTGACAACATCACCAGTAGGAAAGAATGGTATTGTTTTGAAATCTGAAAAAATATTTCTATGCTATTTTAGACTTTACTGATTTTAAAGCAGCTAACAGAAGGTCTTACCCTTGGGTACATAATCACACCTTTAGATGCGGAGTCAACAGTAGACACGAACATGTTCATTAGTGAAAGTTGCCTTTACAAATCACTGCATTCGAACAAGCAGACATTTATTTATGTGTTTGTTATATTGTAAAACCTATATTCTTAACCATGTGCCAAAGCTATGTTTGTTTCTTCATTAATCCATTTGCTCATTCACTCACTTGTTAAAATTTAACAAAATGTATGAGCACCTGCTATATGTCAGGCCCTTTCCTTGGCTCTTGAGATAATGATATTCAAGTAAAACTCTACCCCTTTTATTCAAGAAACTCAAAATCTGGTGTGGGAGTTAGATAGGTAAATAAGTAATGATGTTAATGGATGTTTTGGGGATAATAGAGGAGTTAGGGTGCTTGGGAGAATCCTCCTGGAAGAGCACTGGTCATGAAAGGTGACTAGAACTAGTAGGGGTGCAGGTGTGGATCAGGAGAAAAGCCTTATAAGAAAGCAGGCCAACTTGTGCGAAGGCCATGAGCGTGGGGCTAGAAACTGGGGCAGGACTTGGAGGTGATGGGAAATGAGACTGGAAAGGTGGGCAGGGGTCTGAAAACAGAGGCCAGTTTTGTGAAAGCAGACTTTATTCTGTGGGCAGAGTGTTAAGCATAAGACCAAATTTTTAAAAAATATACCTTTATTGATTTCAGAGAGAAAGGGAGAGGGAGAGAGAAACATCAATGATGAGAGAGAATCATTGATGGATTGCCTCCTGTATGCCCCACACTGGGGATCAAAACAGCAAACCAGGCACGTGCCCTGACCAGGAATCAAACCATGACTTCCTGGTTCATAGGTCAACCCTCAACCACTGAGCCACACTGGCTGGGCAAGACCAAATTTTTGTCAAGTAATATCACCCTGACAGCAAGGCGGGAATGGATTAGATGTGGGTAACACCAAAGGTAAAGAAGTATGTGCAGAGATTAATGAAACATGCAGATGACAGGCGGCGGAAACTCAGAATCAAAACTGTGAGGAGCGTGAATGTTTACATGAATCTGAAGTCAGAGAAGTCCAACTATGTGTGAAAGCCAGCGTGTCCCAGGCACTCACAGCCTCATCTAACTGCCTCTGCTTCGTCATCTTCCGGTGTTTGTGTGTGGAAGGAGCTCAGTCCATGCTCTTTGAACTTACTTTCTGAACTGACTACCTCCATGGGGTTTCCCCCCTACAGTATTATCCTATAGAGGCTTTTACATTGATGTGTGTCCCAGTTCCCCATATCATTATACTTTGTTTTCCCACAGGATTCAATTCTCGGAGAGGCAGGAGTGAACAGTATTCTGTTGAAATCTGTAGTTTTTAGGTTGGTATTTTCTTTTAATGTGGCTTCCACAGGGCTCTTCCCTGGGCATTTCCTGATGCTAGCGCAGCCGGGGGCAAACTACGGCCCGCGGGCTGGATCTGGCCCGTTTGAAATGAATAAAACTATTGAAAGAAAAGACCCTACCCTTTTATGTAATGATGTTTACTTTGCATTTATATTAGTTCACACAAACACTCCATCCATGCTTTTGTTCCGGCCCTCCGGTCCAGTTTAAGAACCCATTGTGACCCTCGAGTCAAAAAGTTTGCCCACCCCTGTGCTAGAGCATGTTGCCCTGAGTTTAGAATCTGCTAAAACAAAAATTAAAAATATTAATTCACAAAATTACCACCCACGTGTAGAGGAATACATTTTTCTATCTTGCCTCAGTGTAATATGCAATTAAAAATCACATCAGATTTCCAAGTTTTAAGAAATTAGAGATGCTGCAAGGGTATTTTCCTTACTTGCTCTGGGTTAGCCATGATCCATTTTACAGTAGAAAGAGACAACACCCTCAGATTTCCTTTCATGTATTTCAGTATTTCTTCAAGCATTAATTTCATTTTTACAGGAAATCTTTTAGTATAGAATGATCTTCCATTGCAATGTGCCATGTTAAGAATGTAAGAATGTCATCTGAGAGATGTCTCTTCGTTAGATTCTGAGCATCTCTGTAGTGACAGATTCCTAATTGAAAACTGAGAAATACAGGAATTTATCTAACTTCTTTTCAAAGAGCTCTACATTTGCTTTGTTTAGATAAATACTAAGTGTCCTCAAATATTGCTGAACATTTTGATTTTCATCCAGATAACTAATTTCATACAAAAAATATATTGAATTTTTAAGATTTTCTTATTTTCTATTGCAAAGGATTAAGCTGTATGTCTTACATATCAGTTTTATCATTGTGTAAGTAAATACACAAAGATTAGTTCTAGCCAGTTTGGCTCAGTGGACAGAATGTTGGCCTGTGGACTGAAGGGTCCCAGGTTTGATTCCGGTCATGGACACGTATCCCTAGGCCCTAGTCAGGGGTCCTGCAGGAGGCAACCAATCGATGTGTTTCTCTCACATTAATATTTCTCTCTTTCTTTCCCTCTCTCTTCCACTTTCTCTAAATAGCAATGGAAAAATATGGAAATCAATGGAAAAATGGTTGAGGATTAAAAAAATACTTAAAGCCGAAACCGGTTTGGCTCAGTGGATAGAGCGTCGGCCTGCGGACTGAGGGGTCCCAGGTTCGATTCCGGTCAAGGGCATGTACCTGGGTTGCGGGCACATCCCCAGTGGGAGATGTGCAGGAGGCAGCTGGTCGATGTTTCTCTCTCATCGATGTTTCTGGCTCTCTATCTCTCTCCCTTCCTCTCTGTAAAAAATCAATAAAATATATTAAAGAAAAAATACTTAAAGATTATGAAGACTTTTCTGTTTCCTTGCCTCATGTAGGCAGAATTAGTTGCTCCTCCTCTGTGCCCTGTGACAGACAGCAGTCACAGTTCATCTTAATCAGATTACTCCATGAATCTGTAAGCTCCTTTTGAGCAGGAATCCTGCCTCCTTGGTCTTTTAATCCCTACGATCTTGCCCTGTACCTCACACACAGGAGATCCTCAAGTTTTTGACTAACTGGTAATTGGTCCACATTTCCTACAGTGTATGGCTTTGTTGTGGTTTATCATTTATACATGTAGTTCTGTTGTAAAGAGTTATAAATAATGTATTTCAGAATTTTAAAAACATTTCTTACAATTTTGGTTTCCCCGCCCCCCAATTTTTTTCAATTACAGTTGACATTCAATATTATATTAATTTCAGGTGTACATCATACTGATTAGACGTTTATATGACTTATGTAGTGATCCCCCTGTAAGTGTAGTACCCACTTGGCACCATACCTAGTTATTACAATACTAGGGGCCCGGTGCACGAAATTCGTGCACTGGGTGTGTGTAGGGGGGGGAGTGTCCCTCAGCCCAGCCTGCCCCCTCTCACATACTGGGAGCCCTCAGGCGTTGACCCCCATTACCCTCCAATCGCAGGATCGGCCCCTTGCCCAGGCCTGACGCCTCCGCCAGAGGTGTCAGGCTTGGACAGGGGACCCCCATCTCCCCCTGATCACTGGCTCTGGCCCCTGCCCAGGCCTGAGGCCTCTGGCCCAGGAATCATGCCTGGGCAGGGGACCCCCATCTCCCTCTGATCGCTTGCTCCACCCCCCGCCCAAGCCTGACGCCTCTGACCCAGGCTTCAGGCCTGGGCAAGGGGACCATCATATCCCCCCAATCCCCGGCTCTGCCCCCCACCCAGGCCTGATGCCTTGGCCAGAGGAGTTGACCCTCATCACCCTCCGAGCAGGAGTTGACCCTCATCACCCTCCGATCACCAATCACCGGATCGGCCCCTTGACCAGGCCTGAGGCCTCTGGCAGAGGTGTCAGGCCTGGGCAGGGGACCCCCAGCTCCCCGTGGTTGCAGGCTCCACCCCTGCTCAGGCCTAACACCTCTGGCCTAGGCGTCCGGCCCAGGCAGCGGGGACCCGCAGCTGCAGCGGCCCCACAATCGTGGGCTTCGCTTTAGGCCCAGGCAAGGGACCCCTAGCTCCCGGGACTGCCAGCTTCGACCGTGCCCAGCTCCCATTGCTGGCTCCACCCCTACTTCCTGCTATCACTGGCCAGGGCAGCAAAGGCACCTGATTCTCTGATCATGGCTGGGGGGCAGGGCAAAGGCGGCCCCAGCTCTTAGCTCCCCCCTGGGTTTCTGATCACTGTCAGTGGCAGGGGGCTTCTTCCTGCTTTCCCTTTCACCTCCCTGCATTGTGCCTACATATGCAAATTAACCGCCATCTTGTTGGCAGTTAACTGCCAATCTTAGTTGGCAGTTAATTTGCATATAGCCCTGATTAGCCAATGAAAAGGGTATCGTCGTACGCCAATTACCATTTTTCTCTTTTATTAGATAGGATTATTGACTATATTCCCTATGCTATACTTCATACAGGTATGGGTTAATATAGGTGATGTAATAAAATCTACATAACAATTGCATTTTGCAATTTTTCAAGTCAGTTATTCATTTTTCTTATTATTTAGTCCAGGCAGCATGTATCATTTTGAAGTTTCTTTATTTGGTTGTTGTAATATATGCATGCCCCCAAATCAAGGCAATTATAAGAAAGTATCCATTTTAGAGGCAAAATGTATGAATAATGTTGAGTAAAAGGTTTCATATAAATATATAAACTTTCCTTCCTTTTTTATCTTATTCCTTTTTATATGTTTTTGTAGTTTTTAAGTAATATATTTCAGTAGATGATGGTTCAAAAATTCGAAAGGTACAAAGGGCATACAACGAGGAAGTAGCTCTCATGCCACAACTGCGTCCAGCCAACCTTGTGCATACTTTCAGAAACATTCCCTACATAAATAGATAGATATAAATCAATACATATATACTCACAGATATGTATTTTACGTATGTATTAATAACAATGACACAACCACAAACATTGTTATGCATGCTATTTTTTTTACTTAACATATCTTGGCTTTTTATTCATATCAGTGCTTATCCTTTTGTTTATCTTTAACCAGAAGTTATGGAAAATGAGAAAGATATACTTAAACCCTTTAAGAAAGCTTTAAGTATTTCCATGTGTAGAATAGAGATATTTCTTGCCAAATAATAAAATGACAGCTATAGGAATGTTTCACCTTGTAGATCAGCTATTCAATAGAAAGATAGTGTGCCCTAACCGGTTTGGCTCAGTGGATAGAGTGTCGGCCTGCCGACTGAAGAAAGATAGTGTGATAATTATATATGTAATTTTAAATACTCCAGTAGCTACTTGAGAAAAAAAATTAAAAGAAACAGATGAACCTAATTTTAACAATATCTTTTATTTAACACATTATATCCATAATATTACCGTTTAACATGCAATGGGGGAGGGGGGAGTGGCAATTATTAAGCTACGTTACATTCTGTTCTTCTTAGTCTTTGAAATTCAGTGTGTATTTTGCACTACAGCATACTCAGTTTGAACTAGCATGTTTCTAGTGCTCAATACCAGATTTGGCCAGTAGCTGCTGTATTGGGCAGTGCAATTCTAGACCTTAACTTACTAAAGGTTTTAACTAGCTGAAGATAGAGGCCTCCAGAAGGTGGCTAAGTCTGGGGGCGTTGAGACCTATGGGAAGGCCCAAGACATTCTAGGCAATAACTACCTTCCTTTCCTGACCTGGTTGGAAAAACACCTTCGGGCTCTCTGAAAAATATTGATAGACAGATGGCAAACCTGAAAGAGACGGGGACCTCTAGAGTTGGTTCCTAAAGCATAGTTCCTACTTCACCAAAAAGAGCAACTCTGCCCACAAATGACAAACTAGTCCAAACTATAAATTTAAAAGTTGCACAGCCTGGCTAATGTGGCTCAGTTGGTTGGAGCATTGTCAAGTGCACAGAAAGGTGGAGGGTTCAATTCCTGATCAGGGCATATAACCAGGTTGCAGATTCAATTCCTGGTCAGGGTGTGTACAGGAGGCAACTGATACGTTTCTCTCCCCTCCCCTCCCCTCCCCTCCCCTCCCCTCCCCTCCCCTCCCCTCCCCTCCCCTCCCCTCCCCTCCCCTCCCCTCTCCTCTCTTCTCCCTCTCTCTCTCTCTTTTCCCCTTCTTCTCTAAAAAACATAATAATAAAGAGGCTCCATTTATTTTTAAAAAATGGCACATGTTATCCCGCCACCTTCTACCTATGTATGTTCCCCATTCTCAAGTCAGAACAGCCTTTTTCTACCAAACTTCAGTTACTTACAGAACCTAACCCTTAGTTTCTTTGATAGCTTTTGTGCCAGGGAATCAGGTGCTACAACTGTCTGCCATCGGCATGGCCTTGCCTTATATCCCAAGGGCCCCCAGCCCCATGAAAATAAGAGTTTTATGCTGTACTCTGTCTGGCAGACAGCAGGGACCTCCTCCTCATTGTATTCCAGGGGGAAATGGCTGTCCACACCCTCTATGGCACCAGTGGTTCTCAACCTTCCTAATGCTGTGACCCTTTAATACAGTTCCTCATGTTGTGGTGACCCCCAACCATAAAATTATTTTCATTGCTACTTCATAACTGTAATTTTGCTACTGTTATGAATCGTAATGTAAATATCTGATATGCAGGATGTATTTTTATTGTTGCAAATTGAACATAATTAAAGCATAGTGATTAATCACAAAAACAATATGTAATTATATATGTGTTTTCCGATGGTCTTAGGCAACCCCTGTGAAAGGGTCGTTCATCCCCCAAAGGGGTCGCGACCCACAGGTTGAGAACCGCTGCTCTATGCTATGCTTACACTATTTAATCCAATCTACTGGCACTAGTCTATGTATCGTACTGTTTGCTCATGCAACTACATAACAACCTCTATTCTAAGAAGCCCTCTGATTATAAGCTTTTTCTGGATTGTTATATTCAAACTGCAGATTTGAAAGGGAATTTTTCTACCTAGAAAAAATACTAAGAAAAACCTAATAAGAAAAAGCCACAATAGGCACCCAGTGAAGCCAATCTCTAGGTTAATGGCTGTAAGGATCCCCTTTACATTTATAAGGATCTGTGGACAGCTTGAGTGAAGAAATACTGAAGGACCTTCTCCCAACTCTGAGACTCTCTGATTCCATGAATACAAATTTTCTCTCCATGATTGGGACTGGAGCTCATGTTTCTAAATAGAACTATACTAAAATATCTTAGCGTCATATAGAATACCTTCCATCAAGGAAAATCCCTGTAATCTAACATATTTTTGAACAGTTTAAAATATGTCTGTGTCATGAACTGACTGTACCAGGCAGGAAAGAGCAGTGTTCTGCGTGAACGCTGACTTCTTGCGGTGTGCTAACACTTTGGTGTCCTTCTCAAAACCGACGGGCTTCCGTTTCCAAACCTAGACCTAGTTTGTTACACTGGATACGGGGGCCGCTGATTTAATTCAGAAACGCTTCTCTGGTGCCCTCCAACACGGCTGCCAACCAGACTCTTCTGCGCGTTAATAAACAGCTTGGGAACCCACCCTTCTCCTCGCTGCGCTGCACCTGGTTCTGCAGCTCCCCTGGCTCCGAGGGCGCTGGGCAGGGCCTGGCGGAGGAGCTGACTTCTGGCTGTGAGCACCTTGCGAATGACAGGCAGGACCTCTGCTCCTGGAAAGCTTGCACTTGCTATGCTGCTAACAGTTCCTTTGTTTTAAACGATGAAGTGACAATGCAGTTCCCTAGCGCTGACACCTGCTTAAAGTGACCTGGTGATAAACGTGTACAGCTAACCCACCAGATAAGAGTCACAGTGCGCTGTGTGCACTGCAGTGCAGCATCCCACCACCCTCTCCTTTTCCTGCCGCACAGCTTTCTGTCCCTTCCCCCGCGCCCCCTCTCTTTAGTCGTCTGTGAACGGTGTATTTGTTACGCCTGAAAGGCATGCAAGGAGAAGCACAAGTCAAAATGGTTGACTTTACTCCTTTCCATTGTTCATCTAATTATTAATTTTGTTGTCCTTTAAGCCAAAAAGAAAATCATTGATGTATTACACATTCAAAGTTTTGGTGAGCCATACACGTGAAAGCCACGTTTGTTTTGGCCTTGCTCATCCTGGACTCCCAATACTCTCTTCTGCTGTGGTGCTTAGGTGACTTATGTCCTGCGGTGTGTCCCGCCCGCAGCTCAGATCCGCTTCCGAGGGACGGCTTCTTGAACCGCCTCTCCTGTCATTGCACGAGTCAGTGAATGTTCTTGAAAGGTAGACTAGATTAGACTATAATTATATTTTTAGAATATAATTATAATAATTACTTTAAAAAGCAAGGGCTTTTTTGCTCATAGTTGCAACTTGCAGTCATCAGTGTCTTTTATTGGCAGTAAAGATGTACAGTCAGTCAGATTTTTTTAAATAAAAACTTTATTAAAAAACCGACTTCGATGACTTCAAGTATTTTCACTAAAGATTTATATGAAAACATGCATTTATTTTGCAGGATAAGGATTTAGAACCGGACTGTCATTTTAACTTAACCGACTTTGCGTGGACATGAGATAGGTACATTTTTTAGTTGAAGGAGATACATTTAGCTCATGTGAAGAACTAGTTTTGCTGCTCTAATGCTGTTCATCGAGTCAATTTTTTGTTCTAAACTGAGCCTCGCCTCTCAGTTCTTTATTGCACTTAAGATTATGTCTTGCTAAAAAGTTGAAAACCAGTCTGTAATCAGTTTGGATCATAAGAAATGAAATTGGAAATTTAGAGTAGAAAGGGGCACCATTTGCTCTGGCCAAAGGTTCCCGGGTCCCTGGCACAGACTTCCTAAGGCGGATGTTGCTTAGTTCATCTTAAATACGTATTTCTGGCTTTCCCGGCAGACTTGGCTCCTCCTCCGTTGATAGGATCCTTAGAGAAAACAAGTATAGTATAGTCGCTTAGTCTGAGTAGGTAATTATAGAATAAGCCATTGTGTGATGACAGTAGAATCAGTTAAACATACATTTTTTTCTCTTTTTATGCACTACTTGACATCAAGCAAAAAGAGGTAAGTTGGCTGTAAAACTGGAGGTGAATCTTATTTTCTTTAATAAATATATTCCTGATAGCATTGCTTCAGTTAAATTTCTACAAATCAAATACTTTTACATTAGAAAGCTTGTCATTGTAAGTCCTTATTCTTTTCTTTGAAAAATGAATCAGCACCTTCTGTGAACTTGGATTTAAAAAAATATTTAATATTTAAACATATTGCTTTTCCTTTAGCCGGGCTATACTTATGGTTTAATTTGCTTATGAGGACATAGTACATTTTGAAACACTTGGTTTAGTTTTGGGGTTTCTGAATTGTTTCTCCCCCAAAAATGTGGGTTATGTGTTATAATGATTTTCTTCTTGTCTTAAAAAAAAAAAACAAAAGAAAAGAAAAAAAAGAAACAACTGACATTGGTGAAAGCCTATAATTTTCAGATCCATCATTTTATAGAAGGGATGCCCTGAACCTCTCAGAGTATTTTACAGCACTGATTTTTTTTTAAATGACAAAAAAAATGTTAAACAGGAAAATCAAACACATTTCCCTGAGTGGTGTCTCATATATTTTTCTTGTTTGGTGTATGTTTTTACAATTGATCTTTTGAGGGAGGTTTTGGTTGTAGTTTGTTTAACTTTATCTTTCTTTTCTTTTTGATGATGAATTATCTTGACATTTCAAAGGTATAAGCGGCTCTTTATCTGATCCATGCTGTTATTGACTGTGCTTGCTGGAGAACAGACCACCAAACCACCTCGAGTTAACTCTGTGCCAGTTAACTCTGCCATTGTTCTTGGAAAGGTCATTTCTGAAGAAAAGATAATTTTCTAATAGATGTTTAATTGGTGTAAGAATCTGGCAGCAAAATGTACTTTTACCTCTTGGTGCCACTGTATTTCATTACCCTCCCCCTCACCTCCATGGCCTTCCTACCATAGGCTGTTGCTTACACACATGCTCATGGTTTGATTGTAAGTTGTTCAGGAGCAAAACATTAATCTGCTACCGGGCATTTTTATATTTCTTTTTTGCAAGGTTTGAAATAAAAATGGATTATGAGTATTGCTTTGTCTTACCAGCTAGTCAGATGATATTCTTCAGGACAGAAAATGGAAAGCTAGATGAAAGTTTTTGTCTAATCCAAGCATGTCAAACTCAAAGGCTAACACGGGCCAAATAAGCAAGGTTTAAGTTTATGTGGGCCGCAAAAAAACAAAAGCTTCAATTTTCATAGAAATGTAGGTTTATTTTGATAGAGACATGCTGAATACAAAAGGCTGAAATAAATGAGTAATTGTTAACATAAAATAATAGAATATTTTAATAAAAATTAATATTTTTCTTGAACATTAACTTACCAGACATTGAATAACTGCACAAATTAATAAATGTAACGCAAATAAACCTATTTTTCTTGCTCTCTGAAAGCGAAATATTTCCTGTTGCGCACACCAAACAAGTCAGTCCAAGACTAATGACGTGGCAATCAGCTGCTAAAATATTCACTGCTAGTATTAGTGGAGAGAAATGATGCACCTGCGCATTAGGCACGTAAGGGAAATGAATGAGACATGATTATAGTAATCAGCCATTAGCAAACTTGTAGTTCGATATTAATAATTATGTGTAACAGGATATTGTAAAAATTAAGTTATGAAATTTTTATTAAAACGTTTCTTGCATACTGTTATATTGGCTGGGCTGCAAAAATATTTGCTGTGGGCTGCATGCGGCAGGCCGCGAGTTTGACATTCTTGGTCTAATTTATAATCACTATAAAGTCTGAAAATGCTCCCTCTTCTTAGCAAGTCATGCTTCGATTCTACATTGTTGAAGGCAGTTTTAATGTGTGTCCCAAAAGTGTGATAAACTATACACAGTTATCATTATGTAAAGGCAGAGCCAAATGTTTTTAAAGATTTTTTAGTAATACTTTTTTGCATTGTCTATACTGACATGTTTTTGTGTTTCAACAATTCTGTCTTTTCCAGAAATATTTAATGAATAATATTTATTCCAGAAATATTTAATGAATAATGATTATTTCTGACTACAAGGATATAAATGTGGGATTTGCCTTGTTAAACACTGATGTAAAGTTAAACCTAAGGTGTCTGGTGACATAAATTAGCAAATTGTACCCCTGAGTAGTTGGAAATAATGCTATTATCTGTGGGTACTTTCTGATAAATGCATGGATTAATAGGATATGTGATATGTCTGGCAAAAAGGGATGAGATAGCTAACTCTGTGTGTTTGATTATAAAGTGCTAAAAGTTGTTCACAGATCTCCATTTTTATTAGTCAATGCATCATTAAATTCATCATTTCCTTTTTTAAAAAATTTCAAATTTTTCTAACTACTGTTTATATTTATATAAATGTTTCTATCTCATGCTCTCCTAATTATTGTTTATTATATAATGTTTCTACCTTAAATTTTTCTTATTTTTTTTCCTAAATTTTTTACTTTCTATGTTTGTTTTTTCAATTTACATGTATAGGCATCCATAGGACTATGTAACTGTTGAAGTTGTTACTCCTAGGAGAAAGTATTTTGATGCTTCTTTCCATTAATTTTTCTGTTAATTCAGTAACATGCTATTAATCATTTTGTAGATTTAGTGAGGAATAATTTAGTATTGGGCACATTTTAAATGTGGCAATTAAACATTTATTTTTAAAATGTATACATCAAAGTCTTCATTAATTACCTGATATAACTAAATTAGCTTTAAAATCTTTATCAGGTAATATTTCCTCTTTTTTATTCCTTTTACTAGAAATATGTGGTTCTGATGACAGGAATATCTAAATTGTAAACTCCCATTTTCAAGTGGATCCATCAGACAATGGCATTAATAAAATACTAATAAAGAAGAAATGAGTCCGAAGATCTGTCAGGGGAAGTGTAGTCAGTATATTAGAAAATATTTTTGCATCACATGCAAATTCTCCAGGCACACTACTATGGGGAAACAAAGAATGGTAAGAATTATAAGGCAGGGCCCTCGCCGCCCTCACCCTGCAGCCTGACTGAGGAAATTATGTCTACTGCGCAGATAGCAGTGGCCACAAGCTGGACACGAGAAATGCTGGTGGAGATGAGATAAGTGCTGAAGAAGTTTAGAGGAAGCAGATACTTCCTTCTGGAGTGATCAGGCTGAAACTTGTCGGTTCTGAATAGTCAGAGAGAAGGGAGACCATTTCAGATGAATGCAATGTGAGGAGCAAAGGCTTATTGAAATGATTTCATCATATAGTCTATTTGGGGCCTTTTTAATGTTCATTCTTGTTGATGAGATTTACTTTGTTTCTTGATGCTGAAAACCTCAAGGTCATCTGACTCCTCCCTTTGGTCCCTCATGTCTAATCAATGACCAGTTCCTGTCGATGGACCCCGGGCTACATGCTTTCCCAAATGTTCTTTCACCTGATATCTGCAAGACTGGTATTTAATGTCCTTGCTTCACAGATAGAACAACTGAGACTCAGAACGGTTCCTCAGTGTCCCTCACTGGGTGGTGGAGCAAGGATCTAAACCCAGAGGTCTCTCATGGACCCCGAATCTCATGCTAAAATGGAGGGAAGTTGAGGAGCGGGGGGGGGGGGGGGGGCAGAAGAGAGAGGAAGGCAAAGATATATAGAAAATTACTGCAGAAGCATCATTGGCAAAGAGAAGGAAATTATTGTGACATACCCATTCCCCATTCCCATAGATTGTGTAAAAACCTCAAGAAATATGTTAGTAACTATGGGAAGCAACTTTGTGCTATTATCCACAAGTATCGAGAATCCCTACATTAGGGCGGCTTTTAAAAACCATTATGCAAGTTTTCTGTCCTTCAGTGCACAGTGCAGAGAAACTTGTACTTTCTACTAACCTAATTACTCAAATTTCACATCTTATCATCGATTTCATTTTCCCCAACACCCCCGATTTGACCACCTTTACATCTTTCTAAAGTGCTTTTTGCTAAGAAGAAAGTCTGCTGAAATTCAAGTGCAGATTTTCACTTAGAATTTGTGCTCTGGCCTTCTGTATATATCCTCTCATTTGAGTTTCCTTGAATTAAAACATTTATTTATTTCAACCCTTGGACTTCTTAGATCTTAGAAGAACTCAAGCGAAGTTCAGTTATTCGTTTATTAACACAAAAGAGTTGGCAGAGTAAGAGAGAGTAATAACTGCTTTCACTTTGGATCAAGTACAAAGGCTCTGCATTAGTTAGACTGAGGAGCTTAAACAATAGACATTTATATTTCTCCAAGCTCTGCAGGCTGGAGGTCCAAGATCAAGGTGTGGGCAGGTTTGGTCTCTCCTGAGGCCTCTCCTGTGCATGGCTGCCTTCTCACTGCCTTTTATCTGTGTGAATGCATCCCTGGGTCTCTCAGTGTGTGCTAAACTCCTAATCTCCCCTGCTTATAAGAGCATTCGTCAGATTGGATTAGTCACCCTACCTTAAGTATGTCTTTAGAGATCCTATCTCCAAATACGGTCATATTCTTAGGTACTGGGTTAGCGTTTCAACATATGAATGGGGAGGTGGGGGCACATAGTCAGTTTATATAACAGGCACGATGGGGCATTCTACTGAAATGGCATGGGGTGGACAGTCAGAAACCTGGGCTCAGGTTCTCACTCTGTTCCTCTTTCTGTGGGCCCTCAGAAAAATCACTTAACTCTTCTGATCCACACTGTTCTAATCTGTAAAATGGGCATTATGACAACCAAACTCAGTTGAGTATTCTGAACACTAAAAAGATTTTGTTCACTATAATAACCATACAGAAAGTGACTGTTAAGCCCAGATTTCAGGATCCCCAAAAGACCATCAAGGAGCCAAGTCCGATGCAAAAGCAAAAGAGCCTTTATTCGAGCTAGCTTGAGCTCCCTGTCCACCACACTCGCCGACGCAGTGGCAGGAGGCAGAGAGAGAGCGAGAGCTCTGTGAGGAGAGGGGTTTTATAGGGGGGTTGGAGTAAGGGGAGGAGAGAGGACTGTGGGCCCTGACGATTGGCCAGGCGCAAGTCGGGGTCTTGTTACACAGGATGTGGTTGTGTCTATGGCGCGCACTTCCCTTGATTATCATTGGTTAGTATAAAGAAATCCTAGGTGTGGCTAGCAGAGGCTTGGGCTTCCAGGAAGAAGCTCCTTGCTGAGCATATGGCTAATGGCTGCTGCCCAAAAATGGAGGATCCGGAGCAAGATGGAGGGCGTAGCCCTCGCCCTTTCAGTGACCATGCATAAATCCCTTAACCTCCCTAGGCCTCAGTTTCTTATTTATAAAATAAAAACAAAACCTATGCCCTAACCAGTTTGGCTCAGTGGATAGAGCGTTGGCCTTGGACTGAAGGGTCCCAGGTTTGATTCCGGTCAAGGGCATGTACCTTGGTTGTGGGCACATCCCCAGTGGGGGGCATGCAGGAGGCAGCTGATCAATGTTTCTCTCTCATCAATGTTTCTGGCTCTCTATCCCTCTCCCTTCCTCTCTGTAAAAAATCAATAAAATATATATATTTTTAAAAACTATTTCTTTGTAAGGATGAAAAAGCTATTGCATGCAAAGTGCTTAGCCTAGTGTTTGCATATATACAGCACTTAAGAACTCTTACATGCTACCATTATTTTTCATCCTTTCCCCTTCCTTCTACATTCTTTCTGCATGCTCTTTTATGTATTTGCTGAAATCTAAATTAGGGAATAGTTTGGAAGAACAAGGCTAGATTTGCAGAAATAAAAAAGGAGGATATCCTATGGATATAAAGAGGGTGTGATCATTAACTATGGAGTTATCTTAGAACAAGTCCCTGTCAACCCTTATTGTAATAGCTTTAATAATTAAACATTCTTGCTTTTCTACTAACCATTAATCATCTGTCCTACAGAAAGGTCCTTAATGAATACTTCAAATAGGTAAAATTTTTGTTCAAAGTGATATCTATTTGGAAATAATAGTGATGTTATATTCTATAACAGCAATTGTCCAGATGGGTAGATTTAATTATTAAGTCTATCTTTCTTTAACAGACCTGGAAACAGTACACCAAGTTATCAAAGATATTAACTGTCTCACCAAGAGGCATGTTTGCTCTTTGTATCATGACTTTTCACTTCTCCTGCCAATATTTGAGTATATATGAGTTGCCATTTTCAAAATGGCATGAAAGGAATGAAAGCATCTATCCCTCTCCTTCTCACTTTTTGTTGTTGAAGGAGACATGCTAAAAAAAAAAACATGCCTTATAAAAGACCGGGGAAGAGGTCCCAGGGAGAAATAGAATATGAAAATGAAAAGGTGAATTCTTAGGTGTGTCAGAAGAAGAAATGTAATTTCTTATAAAAGAAAGCAGTTTCTCTAACCTGTAGACCTACAACCTTGAGGCTGATCCTTGGCAGATTCCTAGAAAGCAATGAGTTTCATATGCTCAATATAAGGTAGGGATTACTAAAAACCAGCATGAGTTCAGCAAGAACGACTTATGCTAGACTTACCCTCATTCTCTTGCTTATAAAACCAGGAAAAGTGGTACCATAATATACCTGAATTTTGGCAAACAACTAACCAGGTATTTTCCAATATTTTTTAGA
The DNA here is from genome assembly GCF_963259705.1 of Myotis daubentonii. Lineage (NCBI taxonomy): Eukaryota > Metazoa > Chordata > Mammalia > Chiroptera > Vespertilionidae > Myotis > Myotis daubentonii. Next base: position 40,124,855 of record NC_081841.1, read on the forward strand.
CAGAGAAATTCTAGATGATACTATAATTGTTTGGATTCATAACTGGTTGAATGCACATGTTCAAAGGGTCCAAATTCATAGACTGATATTTATGAAGTATTATTTCTACTTAGCCTGGCCTTACTATTAGTTGCTAATCTATATATATAAAAGCCCAGTGACTATTATGGCAGAAGGACCAGTCAACCAGAACAACTGGTCACTATGATGCACACTGACCACCAGGGGGCAGACACTCAATGCAGGAGCTTCCCCCTGGTGGTCAGCGCACTCCCACAGCTGGAGCACCGCTCAGCCAGAAGCAGGGCTCATGGCTGGCGAGTACAGTGGTGGTGGCGGGAGCCTCTCTCGCCTCGTAGGCAGCGCTAAAGAGCGGTGAGCCAAGCAGTAAGGAGCGAGCAGGTGGGTGGTAAGGAGTGAGGGGTCCTGGATTGTGAGAGGGATGTGCAACTACCAGTTGGACATCCCCCGAGGGGTCCCAGATTGCGAGAGGGCGCAGGCCAGGCTGAGGGACATCCCCCCCACCCTGTGCACGAATTTCATGCATCGGTCCTCTAGTCTGAGAGATAAAGATCTCAAGGTCATGTTATCACATTTTTCTGATTTGAAAGAGAAATAAAAGGGAGAGGAAGTTAATATGCTAGATGACAGAATCAGATCTGAAAGATGGTTCAGATAGGAAAAGGCGAAACTTTTATTAGAAAGCTAAAATTACATAAAATATTCCATTGGAGTGCCAGACGCTGTAACTTCACGATGGAGGAAATATGGCTTGAGAGCACCATCTGTAAATAAAGCAGGCTTATGGGAAATAGCAGGGAAATGTGGCTGCCAAAAAAATGCCACACAGGCTTCTGCTCTTTTCATAGAAGCAGGATGTCTCAGACAAGGCGAGACTCTGCCACTCCACTCCGCCACTCACATCTTATCACACCTGATTTCCTTTCTGAACACCTCATTTTTAGAAGGTAGTGCACAAACTGGGACATGGTCAGGGAGCGAGGAGGAGAGTGAGGGAATTTGAAATCATGTCTTGCAAGAACGTGGCCTGCCTGGCTGGTGTGCCTCAGTGGTTGAGCATCGACCTATGAACCCGGAGTTCACAGTTCCATTCCTGTTCAGGGCACATGCCTGGGTTGCGGGCTCAATCCCTAGTAGGGAGTGTGCAGGAGGCAGCTAATCAATGATTCTCTCTCATCATTGATGTTTCTATCTCTCCCACCCTCTCCCTTCCTCTCTGAAATGAATATAAATATATTTTTTTTTTAAAAAAGAACTTGGCTTAAGGAAAACTCAGGGGACAGAGATAGTTTTCCTGGGAAAGTACATAGCACCCAGAGGAGTTTATGGTCATGAGGGAAGCAGATGTGATGTGGAAAATAAGATCTCCTGCAATGGTAGGCTTGCATTAGTTCTCAGTCAGGAAAGCCAGGGGTTGGGTGCAAGCCATTCTGGAGGAGGCCGTTTGCCACAAAGAGCTGCTGCTCTGCCTCTCGCCCAGCATCCGGCCACCACGGACGCCCTTCTGCAGCCCCACTACTCTCTATAGCTGGGTGTGGTCTCCACAGATCATCCTTCACCCACACTGTCCTCACCAACTCCCACCACTGCCCTCTGAGCCAGGGGTGGAGCCAAAACAGAGGTGTCCCCTGCCTCCTTCCACCGGAGGCCCTCCCTCCCAACCCCAACAGCCACCAGTGGGCATTGACTTTTAGAAGCTTGATTCGTTTTCTAAATTGCATTGAAAAGTTTTAAAATGGTAGAAGCCTGAAGAGAAAACATACGATGAGACTTTTCTCCCTCGCCAATGAAATTCATGGATTTCAGCCACCTCTCTAGAGAAACTAGATATCATCCCCATCCCTGCACCCTTTATCTTGCTTTGTGTTTTTGAGGTAATTGGTTGCCTCCAAATTACTATGTCTGGCGAAGTTTTTATGTTTCATTGATTCTATGACCCTGATATTGTCTAGAGGCAGCTGGTGTCTATTTGAGAGACAGCTAGAGTAGTGAATAGAAAATAGGCCTCAGCATCAGAAAAGTCTGAAGTCAAATCCTTGCTCTCCTGCTTTCCAGCTGTGTGACCTTGAGCAAGTTAATATATATGGTGATCTGTATTAATCAATGAATGTTGGTAGACCACCTGCTCTAATGCTAAGCTCTGCATTTGTTTCAATAGCAAAGATCATGAAAAATGTTAAAGAGAAAAACAGTCTCAGGATATATGAGATTTTGATATTGTCCCATATACCAAAAATACTTGCTTTCCTCATGGTAGGAATAGTGAAAATAAGAACTCCAGACTGTCTTATTCCAGACAGATAACTAGTATAAAGTTCCCAGGAGAAACTACTTCATGTTGATTCAGCTGGTAATTTCCTTCCTTTGTTCTCATTCTCTTTTCTACCTTCCTTTCTACTTGGCCTTTGTTTATGGAGGAATGTCTTACAAGGATGCTCTTCATGTGTAATTAAGACAGACCCACAGGTGCTTTACGCAATAACACCCTTTATTTATCTCTGCCCTTAAGGCACTAACAATCCCTTGCGTATGCTATGACCTTTCTCAGGCCTGTGACCTTATACTATAAATGCACAGTGTTATTTAATTCTGTTCTGAACACTTTAACTAAACACTTTAATCTTGTAAAATATTTAATTACTGTTAGCAGAGACCATAAACATGTAATCGTTGCTAAGAAGTTCCTGGCCAACTCACATTTTTCAGTGTACATCACAGATGTCACAACCTCCAGGGAGCGTTCCCTGGCCACTTAGATTTAGTTCATTGTTTCTGCTCTGAGAGCCCTAACTTCCCTATCATGGAAAGTAAGGCAGTGAGGTGTCTATAGGTTTAATTCAGCCCTTGGATCATACAGTCCTAGATTGAAATCTCAGCCCAGCTCTTAGTGGACTTTGGCAAGTTACTTAACCAAAATCCCTCTTTCCTCATCCGTAAATTGGAGATAATAAAACAGGGTTAAAGGAGGGCCTGCATTTCAGTGCCTGCACAGTGCCAGGTACATGGCCATCAATCAGTAAGTGTGAGCTGCTGTCATCATCATCATCACCGTCATCACCGTCATGACACTTTTATTGTAATTGCTTGTTGAATGTGCTTGTGTTTCTCAATTGACCAGGGACTGTATCTTCTCTGTTTTCCTTTTATCCCTGCCACCAAACATAGTTTCAGACACATAATAGAAGTTTAACTTGACTGTTGGATGGTTGAGGCGACTTTGGGTGGCCCAGATCACAGCAGTGACTGCTGTGGTTCTGCAATGCCTCCTCCTTAAGGTACATAATTTTCACCTTTTACACCCTCTGCAATGCGACGAGGCCTAGTTCCTTCAGGAATGAGTTTACCAGCTCCTAGACCGAGCTGGTGAGTTCAGGTAAAGCCCACAGCATCTCTGGGCTGGAAGGTATTTTCTCAATCTCCCAACCCATCCCTTTCATTTTACCAAGTACATGCTAATACACGGGCTGTTCAGTGGGGTTAGACATGAACATGATTGGAGGCTACTGACCTGAGAAGAATTTAGGAGAAAATTGAGTTGGAGCAATACAGCTATTAATTTCTTTTCTTTTTTTTTTCCATCTATCACCATCTTATTTATGGAATTTACTTTTTATTCCTTAAATACATATAAATAATAAATGCAAAAATGAGTAATAATTATCCAGAGAATATTACTTCTAAAGAAGGAAAAACTGATATTCACTAGAGATAGAAGGAATATCTACCTCATATTAAAGAGTTCATTAGGTAGTGCCTTGTAGTCCTGCTCACCGGTTTTCCAATTTTCAACACAAAACATATTTCAAATGAATAATATGTGACCGCATTGGCACAGATTCTAGGGCTTACCATTTCACAGAGGCCAAAACTTTTCTATAAAAGAGTTATATTTATACTTCCCCAGCAATGTAAGGCGTAAGGCCAGATCCCAGCATGTTTTTTTTCCAAGGATTCATGTTCATTTGCATCCATTGCATTACCCAAATGCACCATGGGAGGGCAGCACACACCTGGCTGTATCAGAATCCTTATCTAAATTAGTCCAAAATGTTCCTAAATTATCTCTTAGGAAATCCTTTAGAAAAGATAAAAGGAGGATAAAGGAATTCATCCTTTAAGACTCTGAGTTTCTACAAAAGGGAATCATTGAGCTAATCAAGCTGCAAAATGAGAAAACAGAGTTAAAAACAAAAAGAATCCCTCACAGCAGAGAAAACAGAAATATTTGTTACATTTGAAGGACTTTTACTGAGTGTGTAATCTGAATATCAGATACTAAACAAGAATCAGATCTCATTCCTATTAATAAGCAATAATTAATAAGTTACTCTCCAACAAAGACCACCTTGTTAAAGGGTCCCTTCAATAATGTTCTCCTGAATGAACTCTGCATCACAGACAGCTTTAGTGTGTTTTCAGTATCTTATACAAAAGCATCAGCAACTTTCATGAATTTTGATAGTCTGGAGTTCTATAGTCAGGTTTTCTTATAATATAGAATATACTGGCTTTAGAACAAGCGATACTTGGACACAGCTTTGGAATACAGATTTTTTAAATACATTCTCATTAATTCAAGGCTGTAAATTGAGAATTTATCTTAAATATTATCTATACAACATGGGGAAAGAGGCAGGCTAGCAAACACATAGTCTAAGCAGTTAGCAAGAGGAAATTTTGCAAATATTTAAGAATAATCGAACTTTTAAGTCTAACTTGAATTTTAACTTTTTTGCCAAATCTTTTTGCAAAAATATGATCTGTGTATTTTTAGCCAGCTTCCTTGGTAATTCTAGTGTGGTCGGCCTGGTACCAGTAAAGACTGTTCTTTGATTATTTGAGAACACTCAGTAGTCTTTTTTGGAGTAGATGATTAATGTAACTGATCAGCTAAAGCATGGACTTTTCTATTAGCTAGCACTTTGTTAACCTAGCATGAGTTATACATTATATACTTTTAAATGGCAAAAATAAAACAAAAGTGGATTTCCCATTCAGATTGGTTTTCTCCATCAGTCCAAGTTACTAACAATTTACACATTCTAAGATTTCTGCTAACCAATTATTTCTTGTGATAAATACAAGAAATCTATTTTCAGAAAACTGTAAAGATGACTTTCAGAAAACTGTAAAGATGATTTTCTTCCCTGATATCCTTCTATTAGTAATAGGAAGGATTACTTTTCTCAATGCTTTTCTCAGTGTACCTATGGGGTTGATACTATACCCAGCTGTCTTGACAATAAAGTCAGTTACCTGAAATTGTTCCATTTTGGAATAGCAGATCTAAGTGTGCAGCAAGTCACTACCATCACGGGCAAGTTCAGAACTTGAAGATTTTTCATTATATTAAAAGACCCTTTATTTTCATATATATCCAGGCACCAAATATGAATGGCCACATATGTCCTAATGTGCTTGAGGAATCTCATTACTAATTTCGTGTCACTAATTTTTAATACGGTATTTAAGAAAAAATTCTTGTCTTTTCTAATGGCATGAATGGGGGGGGGGTGTAAATAGCTTAATCCAGATGTTTCTGTGTGAATACACATTCCTCACTAAATCTCTCAGGCAACTGCTTTAGTTACTAACATGATGCTCTGTCGTCTCTTTGTATACATGTCTAATTTATCAGTTTCTTGTAGATTGTCAGCAGCCTGCTGCCTCCGTACCGCCACAGTGCTCACAACTAGCCGGGAGGCAAGACTGCCCGACGGTCAGGTAAATTCAGACGCCCTTTCTCTCCCCACCCAACTGCATGTCAGAGCCATACACCCCAAGCTCTCCTTCTCAACACCATAACCACCTATACATCATTTCACTTGCTACATTTTATTCCAATGGGTGATATGAACACACATTGGTTACCTGAAGTCCATGTGGACCTAATGGAAATCCAAGAGAGCTAGTGTTTGTTTTCCTGGCCCTAGCAGGACTAGCTCTTTGCATTACCCCAGTGTTTCATTATATTCCCAAACAGAAAGCCTGGAATTGTGAGGATGTTGGCCCTACTTTTTGTTTGTTTGTTTGTTTGTCCATTGTCCTTAGAAAATATTCCTCAGGCAAACAAACAGGAAGGATATAAAGCATATGTAATGTCTGTTCTTAGACAACGTTATGAACGTGTTTCCGTTTTCTGTCCATTCAGTGCCCTCATTAAAGCTGACATTGAAAGGTGGAGAAAAACTTGTAATTGGCATTTCCAAAAGGAATATTTGCAGTGACAGAGCCCTTCATGCGAGATTAACTGAAGAAATTGAAAGGCAGGTCCCCATGCTCCCTGGACACTCAGCTAGAGAGGGTGCTGGCAGTTTCTACTCCAGGGAAAGCGTTGCCTGTCCATCATGAATTCTCGTCCTGGGTGAACTTCCACAGCATGGAGCACCCTGTCAGGACCTCCTCCTCCTCCCGTAATATTTCATCTCCAGCTATTTGGCCTCTGACGGTGCCAAACTTTTATAGTCTGGCGTGGCTTTTCTACCTGCTTACTGTTCTTGCTTCTACCAGGCCGGGCTTCTTTTGAGTAGGGCAGGCTCAAGCGTGCTTCCACGTGTGTCTGAGGAGTAGGTGTCTGTAGCAGGCTGCGGTGGCTGGGGCTTAGCTGGAGAGTGGGGGGGGGGGGGGGGGGGAGGTGTCACAGGCGTTGCCCAGAAACAGTGGCCCCAAAGCCCCAGTGAGACTTGGTCCCTGAGGCAGTTGTGCAGCCTGATAAGTGGGACATTGAGTCAGCAGGAAAAGGGATATGATTAAAGAGGCCCCACGCCGGGGTCTCCTGATTGCTATCTCAGCCTGCCTCCCCCGCCACCTCCAGCAGGAAAGTTCTCCGTGAACGTACAAGTGCCATTAGTCTACCGTAGGCAGCTTTGACTAATTTCAATTACGTAAGGAAATGCAATTATCAATGTTCAAACCCATCTCAGTCGATTTTCTGCAGGGAGTGGTGAAGAACATGAGCTCTACACCTGCAGTTCATTCTCCGCCCAGCACCCTGGGCCTGGGACAGGGTGCCCGGGACGGGCAGGTGCTTAGTAACTACTGCTTCCAGGGAGGCGTGAAGGCGCTTTGAAGTCAGATTGCTTGGGTTTCAGTTCCATCTCTAACACATACCAGTTGTGCATTCTCGGAAAGTTACTTTGCTGGCCGAGTTCCATCTCTTATAAAGGAAGGATGAGGCCCTGACCGGTTTGGCTCAGTGGATAGAGCATCGGCCTGTGGACTGAAGGGTACCCGGTTCGATTCCGGTCAAGGGCATGTACCTTGGTTGCAGGCACATCCCCGGTAGGGCATGGGCAGGAGGCAGCTGATCGATGTTTCTCTCTCATCGATGTTTCTAACTCTCTATCCCTCTCCCTTCCTCTCTGTAAAAAAAACCCAATAAAATATATTTTAAAAAAAAAAAAAAAAAAGGAAGGATGAGGAGGAGGCACAGGCCTGGCCCCCAGTGTGCTCTTGATATCTGAAATTGCTGCCAACCGTGCCTCGTGCCTGCCCTTTCCTCAAGACACGGACCTGCCCTCTCTCTAGTTAGCGTGGGCAAAGAGTGGAGGCGGCTATTGGGGGATATTTTTAACTTTACTTTTATTTCATGTTGCCTTTTTTTTTTTGAGAACCAGTTTGGCTAAATGGATCCCTGCCCCAGTCCCATACCTTCTGAAATGACTGAATTTAGATTGCTTGCTACCTCCGCACAAATGATTTACTTAAAAAAAAAAAAGTTAATGAATTGCAAATGTTTCTGGTTTCTACCCACATGAATACAGCATGGTCCCAAGCTGGTTTCCACTGTCCCTCATTGTGGTCCACACAGAGAAATGATAAAATGCATTTAGACCTGAAAAGACTGTCCTTTTCTGAGTCGCTGGAATTACTACTGGCTTCCTTCCCACCTGTACCCACTGCCAAATGGATCAAATTAAATGTCCTTACTGCCCTTTTCACTTCTTTCTGACAGAAAACTTAACCCAGTCAACCTTCGAATTCTTCCGTACGCAAGTGTTAAATTCTTTATACTTATTAATCACTACAACCCCCATAAGGTAAACAGTTATTACACCCATTTGAAAATGAGGAAAATGTGGTTTGGGGAGATAAAATGACTTATCCAGGGTTGCCCATCCTTAAAGCAACTCAGCCCAATGACTCTCCTAACCACCACCATATACCAGGGCACTGCCTGGAGATGCATAACTCCCCCTTTAGCTATGCTGTGAGAAGCAAAGTCAGAGAGTGCTTAAACCACCATGTTAACTCTTTATCCCTGAATTGAAAAGGTTCATTTGTTCAATGAAAAACAAAACATGCTATGAATGTTGAGTGATTTCAGATCAGGTGTTCTACTTATGTTTCTCACTTTAAAAATTGTTTTATACTTCCTAAAGCTTATATATATGTTAGGATAAAATTTTAGGTATATGGTTTTGAATAAAAGAACATGTTCTCATATTCAAAAATATAGAACTTTCCATATATGTGTTTTACAGGCTGATTCCAGTGTAGAGTTAAATTACTAAAGTTGTTTATCCTATATAATAAAAAGCTAATATGTAAATCAACCAGTTGCTATGATGCGCACCAACCACCAGAGGGGGCAGATGCTCAATGCAGGAGCTGCCCCATGGTGGTCAGTGCGTTCCCACAGAGGGAGCACCACTCACCCAGAAGCTAGCTCATGGCTGGCAGTGGCAGGAGCCTCTCCCGCCTCCATGGCAGCACTAAGGGTGTCCAACTGCTGGCTTAGGCCCACTCCCCACATCAGTCAGACATTCCCTGAGGGCTCCCAGACTGCGAGAGGCCAAGCTGAGGGACACCCCTCCCCCCCCTCCCGAGTGCACAAATTTCGTGCACTGGGCCTCTAGTAGATAATAAAAACCATAATGTGAAAGGGTTACCCAATGTATTGCAGTGTTGGATGTAATATTTAAATACATAGAAATATTTGGTATTTCATATTGTTCTCCAAGAACTTGCTTACTTGGGAAAAGAAACCTTTCTGAAGATATATCCATTTTTGTACTTAGTAATAGTCCCTAGACCTACTGTTCACAACATGGTTTTACCTACATAAGTTAAACTTGTAAATGGTAAAGACTGAACAATGAGTGAGCTCCTAAAGATATGTAGCAGTCAGAATTGAAACTGAATTCTTTCCTATAGCTAATCATTAGAACCTGTCAAATACTTACATTTTAGAAATAATTTCTTATTCTGTAAGCCAAGACTATGCTTCTACTACATATATACAGTGTGATTGCATTCATGCAAATTTAGAATAGTAATACTATAATACAAGATATTTATAATATCATACCATGTAAGCAATCTGAAATAATGGAAAAAAAATTTTAATTTTTTCTAATTGTACAATTACAGTTGACATTAAATATTCTGTTCGTTTCAGGTATACAGCATAGTTAGACATTTCTATAATGTACGAAGTATTTCCCCCTATAAGTCTAGTACCCACCTGGCACCATACGTAGTTATTATAATGTTATTGTCTATATTCCCGGCGCTGCACTGTACATCCCTGTGACTATTTTGTAACTGCCAATTTGTACTTTTTAATCCCTTCACCTTGAAAACATGTTTTAAATGATCATGAATGACATAATGCCTAGGTTGGGCCAAGTGAGCGGGACCCCGTGGGTAAGCTGTTGTTACACACTTCAGCTGGCCAGGCAGAAATGCTTGTCTTCCTTTCTCTATTGAGCTACACAGGGCCTTCAACATGTATCCCTTGTGCCGCTTGCCATTAGCTGAGGAACATGTTTGGTGCCCTGAAAAGAAACTCATTCTGAACCATGCGGATTTAACAGAAAGAAACTCTGTTGGGTCTGTGGGAAAGTCTGTCTGCTGTGGCGTTTCCTGGGCCATCTGACTGTCTAGAGAGGGGAGAGAGAGTCTTGCCATGAAATATTCCCCCAGTCCTCTTGAAACCAGTTCTCCCCTGTTTACCTACCACGTTTTTAAAATAAATAGGAAAAATCATTTTTATCACTGCTGCTCCCAACTCTACAGAAGAGCATATCTCCTTTTCAACTAAATGTATGGCAGGTCAAAGACTTTGGGAAGTAAGAGTGACCTCAAGCAGATGGGTATTTGGTGTAATTTTGGTTTCGTATCAAAATTCTGATATTTTGAGGCATACCTGAAGGGTCATTTCAGCACCAAAGATTAAAATTGTTTTAATGATCAGTTTTGACTGACTTCAATAATATTAGCTCAAAAGCCATGTATAAATAAGTAAATAATCTATATATATAAAAGCCTAATATGCAAAGTGTCCCCTCGAGAGTTTGACCAACCGGGAGTTTGATCTCTCGCTATAACGTGCACTGACCACCAGGGGGCGGCGTGGAAAAGGAAGGCCCCAGCCGGCAGCTGGCAGCCATTAAGGACCCTACCCGTGCACGAATTTTGTGCACTGGGCCTCTAGTAATAATAATAACAATGAACCTTGAATAGTTTTCTCAAACATTACTCCTGTCAGAAATGAATTATATGGTACTGAATTCCATAATAGAAGGGAAGGGGAAGCAGAGTTATGGGAAAATGCTGATCTCTTTCAATAATACAAATATCCCCACAGTGGGATTTCTTTTCCCCTGTCAGATTTCAGAAGGTCTGAACCCAGATTCGATTTGTAGTTTTACCTTAGGAAATGCAGTAATTTTGCTTCCTTGTTCTTTAGGATTATTTCTCTTGGTACTGATGAGCCTGAGCATGTCTGAGTTTATTTAAACCAGAGGCTCTGGGAGGTCTTGTGGAAGTCGGCATTATATACTTAGCAAATAGAAAAGGCTTTATTTTAAACTCTCTACAGTCTTATTTAAACTGCCCAGCTAAAGCAGATAGGGGGAGCCCTTGGAGCAAATTAGCAATCCAGCGGCAGATTAATTATCCTGTTGCATCCGGATCTACCATAGAACTGACTTAGAATCCTCTAGTCTAAAGCCTTGGACCCCGGGTGCTTGTCAGAAATGCAGGTTCTCAGGTCCCACCTGTCGAAGCAGATTCTGCATTTTACCAAGCTCCCCCAGGGACCGGAGTACGCATAAAAGCCTGAGACAGACTGATCTTAAAAAACCTTGCACCTAACCCAGAGACCGAGGGGAACGAGACTGTGCGGAAATGGAGAAAGAAGGGAATTGCAAGGAAGCGTTCCCATGTTTCCCCAACACGTTTCCTTTTTCTGTTTCGTGAGCGGTTTCGAAAAGCGGCGGTTGTCGTGGCATGCTTTCGATGTGAACCATCTCCCCTGCAGAATTTCTGTTCATGTTTCTTTTTCCGTTTCGGTGCACATCCCGTGCCTGCCTCGCCTGGCCCCTGTCGCTGCCTTCCTTGCTGACACGCTTGTCTCTCGTTTTCAGTCCTGACATAGCTCTCCCCGAGGAGCCGCCACATTCCAGCTCGCAGTGCGCCCCGCTCCGCTGTCTCTCCAAGCCTCCCGACCCCTCCTCTGCACCGCCCGCGGACGAACATCTGGGGTGAACGTTTTGTAGCCACACCCAGGACACTGCCCAAGACCCAGCTGCTGTTTGCTTCTCGGTGGTTAGACGTTGTGGTGGGATTAATGCCCGTCACTTGGGAAGATGAAAGAAAGTTGAGAAGATTAACACAAAGCCCAGACTCCCGTGTGATACAACGTATTATGGCTTCTCTAAGTCACAGATGAACTTCTGCAATGAAATGGCCACAGTTCAATGAAATAACAAACAAACATACAAAGAACACAGGACACGTAGCTCAGACGACTGGCTTTATCTCGATAGCATAAGAGAGACCTAAGACCATGTAAAATACATATATTGTAAAATCATCCTTCCTCAAACGTCACATTCGGCTGTAGAAATTGATTCCAGCTTTTTTCACCATTGGTATTTATTTTGTGCTTTTATTTGCCACGTAGTTTATGTCTATAAAAATCATTTCTCTAAGAGGTGAACTTAATTCATTTATTTTTAAAGAAGTATCATTTGCTCCATTAAATATGAGTTGCAATAGAGATTGACATCTGGTATGGACCAGACTGTGGACATTTTTCTTGCACAAAAATGATAAATGAGGTGCATCGGAATGTTAACAGTAACTATTTTGCTGCTACACTGATATTGTTTATGCACTTACTTTCTAATCAGCTCATTAACTGCTGGATTTTTTTTTTTTTTTTAACTAGAAGTCTTCACTGGACATTAAGTAAATCTAAGAAAGAGACTATGTTATGATTCATTGACTTATTCAACTTTTGACGGCATCTTTAGTTTTTTAAAGTTGCAGATGAGTAGATGCACTGGTGCTGCTCCTTTGTGTGTGTATGTGTGTGTGATGACGTTAAGGAGGCTGAAAAACATGAGGGGGGAAATGGTGTGCTTATTTAATGACCAGAGTTCTTTTTTTACTTCTCCCAAATTCAGGGTCCTCCTATGAGTCGTTCCCACTGAAAGGTATCAAATACAAATGGGGAAAATATATACATAGATAGATGTAAGTTCGCCTTCAGTTAATGAATTTACCCAGAAAGTGTTCAAATAGTGATTAAAATTGTATGTGTTGTTGTTAGTTTTTTCATAATGAATCTTCCTTGCCAAAAAAAAAACAATAGATAATAAACTTTAGCTCATTGTCTACTTTTGACAAACACTCAGGTGCCTACAATCATATTATACATACTGAGATCATACATGTTCCTAGTTCATTTACAAATTCTGCTGGGTAACTTATGACTTGGTTTAAGGCAGTAGATTTTCGTGGCAAAATTTAGTTTGCACATAATCTGACACACAAGGAAAACAGCTAATTGGGCTGAAAGGTCTAACAACTCTTGGGCTCCTTAACTACAAGTGCTGCCCACACAATTGCTCCCAGCCCTGATTCCTTGTCTAGTCAGGTAGCCTTAACTTATTTACAATCATAACGGTTTGACCTGTTCCTGTAACAGTATCTGTAACTTCTCTTTAAAACAAACACAATCCTCACTGTTAACAGAGAAGATGGTTAACAATACAGGGCTCTAATAATGAAGATCTCGTCAGAGCCACTCAGCCTATTGAGCGGGAGTGGGTGGAACATTGATGGAATGAATGGTCCATCGAGGGTGGCGGCCAATCGGTAAGTCATAAAGCACAGCGCAGGAGCTTTCATCAGTCATGCACCTGTGAAGTTGTGGTCACTATTACCAAAGCAACCAAGAGGTTTGTAATTTCTTATATAGGAGTGCTATTTTCAACAGTGTCGTTTATTATGCAACTTGAAGTCGTTAGAAATCTTCACCATACATAGAGATTCAGGTTAAAGAAACAGAAAAAGAGACAAATCTTCATAAAGTCTCGATCGTGGCAGCCTAGCCTTCTGTTTTCCCCCCACCTGCAATGGCCTTGCTGTTCCTGAACACCTTCATTTTATTGGTGTTGTATCTGCCCTGTACCAGTGTTAGTGAGACAGTGTGGATTGTATCAGAGTTCAATTAAAGGTAGCTACTCCTCACCACTGCTTTCTCTTTTTTCCTTTTTGTTCTTTCTTTTTCAAGTATTATGTGTGTGGACCTGAGAAGTGGGATAGCTGCAAAGTTGACTTTCAATAAAAACTGTTTGTGCCTGAGGGAAAATAAGCCAATCTAAAAAGTACCTCAGAACATCTTTCTGTATTGCCTCATCAGTTTTGTTGCTGGTGCAGGGAATTCAGCAGTAAGCATTGACTCTGTATAACTATAGCGCAGTCATCCTACTGACAGTGCAGGATTGCATCTTTCTTGGTATTTATGCCCCAGTGAAAGGCCGGGTCACAGGCAACACTTTTTTTTTCTTCCAATAGAAATTTTATCAAGTCTATATTAATTTTTTCAGTTCCTTTTTATGAACAGAATGGGAAATATTTATTTTGAAACACCAATTCTATAAAAAGGTTCATTTTAGCAAAACTTTGCCAAGAAGGTATAGAAACTTGGAAATAAATTTCTAATTTTCGGGACAAAAGGAGGTCGTAGTCCCCAAGCAGTAAGAGAGAATTCCATGTATTTACACTGTGGCATCATTTAGCATAGTTTGAACTCAGCCTCATCTATATTTATTTAAAATGAATAAATATGTGTAGCGCTGATAAAAAAAATCAGTATACGTGTAAAGAATATCATGATTGAAATTGAAGTATTAGTGGAAAACACAAACAAACAAACAAAAAAAACCCTCAGTAAAACCACTTGAAGAGAGATGTGGGGGAAAAAGACTACAGAAATACAAAAATACCGGCTAATTATTTCAAACACAGTGGGCAAAGATTAAAAGTAACTAGCAAGTGTGGTTAGCAGAGTAACCAGGTAATTTTTAAAAAGTAAGCACAATTACCACACTGAAAAGGACAATATGCAGAAATGCTTTCTACTGAGGACTGTTTTTAGTTAAATGATAAAATAAAAAGGAGCTATATCTTGTCTTTGGCCTGCGGGCCCAGGAGCATACAGGACCCTCGGATTAATCTTTCTAATCATATCCCTTCCATCCAATTCTGTTTCAATAAGAGGAATTTGGATAACTTTGAGAAATCAAAGTTATTAAGTAGTTAAGAGAAGACCTATTCAGAAAGGTTAAACTTTAGCCTAAGGAAGACATAGACTATTAATCTGCAAGAAAATGTAACCAATGATAGATACCAGCTATCGACATTGTTATTAAGACTAGAATAAGAAAAACAGTCTTCAGTGTGAGGGATTTATATTAACTCTAGGAAAGAGATTCTTAACAGTGGTAAATTAATATCAAAATTGATAATTATGATGATTTGTTTTTACAAAATTAAATATTTATTGTCCAGTAAGGATTAACTTAAGTGGTAAGATATCTTATGATGTATTAAAATTCTAGGATTTTATAATCCTATTAATCTTTTATTTTAGATTTAAAAATAAAGTATTCTGGTTAGCCATAAAATATTTTATTCCTTGAAAGTAGGATAGCAATCCTAATTTTTCCAAAATATTTGGTAAAAAATAAAACAAGATTGTTGGTATTTTTTCTTGCAGCTATATTTCATATCTTTAAAGTTATCCAGAATATAGTAATTTTACTATAAAAAGCCTCAATTGTCAGTCTAAAAAAAACCAAATGTCCTCAGGAATACTTTGGAAATAGAAGGTTTGCATTCCCTTAAAGGGGTAAATGCCTCTCAAACATTATCTTTTCTTAAAAGAGTCTTCAATCTACAACATTTGCTTTTCCCAGGCTTTGGAAAATATCCATGTACAGATAGTCCTTCTGTCTCAAACAAGCATGAAATGTCGATCAAATAAACCATAAATGTGGACATTTCCTGATATTCTGCATTAAATAAAATCCTCTGCAGTCTCAAATGGTAATTACAAAATGTAAAAACGAAAAATGAAATCTATTTTCTACTGTGGTAAGAATGGCAAGTTTAATGTACAATTGTTCTGTTCCATCAGCCGAAAGACATAAACTGTCTCTCAGAAAGGCACATCAGGGGAAACATGGATTTCCAGGAAGCAGCTGTGCTGGTTCAACCAAGGTTGCCACAAATGCACTGATGTCGCAGATATAAAGCAGGACTGGGTTCAAAAGGAACTCCTAGAGAAAGTTCGCGATTTTAAATATTGCCCCATAACTTATCTGTTTATGAACCAGAGTGTTTTTAAAATAGTCCTTGTATTTAATATCACAAACTATGTTTCCACATAAAGGGAAGAACGTAATTCTTCAAAAAGCTGTTGAACTGGTGTAGTGATAGGTAGTATAGTGAGTGCTGATATTGACATAATTTCCACCTTAAAATCAATTTCTGTGGACATACAAGACTACTCTAGCTTCTGAATGAACTTTTCCATTGTCTGTAATAATGCCTCCAGATGAGTGGTGTCTGAAATAGAATTCAACTTATTTTAAATACCAGGTTAACTGCCATTGTTCCTGATGTATTTCATTTGTAACCTGATTCTATTATTTAACACCTGAAAGGTTTCCTCTAGACAGCTATAGTTTTTACTCAAAATATAACTGAAAAAAGATATTTAGTATTACAATATGTTCCTCAATCAAGGATTTTCCAGAAATAATCTACTTACGAAGAAGAGCAGCAATGAACTGCCTTTAGTGTAAGGGTATGAGTGCATAAAAGTATGCCGTGTAAAATGTTTGCATGAGATATTTCGCATCATGTAAGCTTTCCCATATTCATAATATGAACAGTATAGAAGTCTTATTTCTTGTGATTTCTCCATTAGGAGTGTAAGGAGATTGTTATCTATATCTGGTCTCCTTTCCATATTGAAGTGCATGGCTCTAATCAGTATATTTTTATTCCTTTCCTCTGGAGTTATTTAAATTTTGTCCTCTTTAAACTGAAACCTGGATAAACTGCTGAGCCAGGTTATTTCTGCGATTGGAGTTTACTTGCTGTGTAACATTGGTTGAGAGCACATTCTGATTTTAACTTTTTTTCTTTCAGAATTAGTCTCTGATCATTATGGTTGAAAACACTGAGAAGAAAATCTGTGTTCTAATGTGACTATTTTTCTTTTTTCAAAGTCTTTTTAAAACAAAGATCAGAGAACTATAGAGAGAAATTCCATCATTTTGTTGACAAATCATTAGTCGATAATAATGGAAATATAGAATGAATCATTTTGTTGTTTGGGTTCATAGTATGATTGTGCACCAAAACTTAGAGAAAGTAAATGACTTTAACATCATTGCCACGACATTTTTAAACTGGATGGTTTGACTGTTAGAGTCAATTAAACAATTCTTTGAAAACCTTTTATGACATTTTTATAATCTACTCAGTGTTTTTATTTGCATGATTATGTATATGGGATGAACCGTACATGATTCCGATACTGTGTTTCTTTCCAGCATTAACATTTGTGTAATGTGTGGCCAACCCTGATTTGTACACAGCATGATTACTGTTGTAATTATTCTGCTATTTCCACCTTTAATTGCAATTTTGTTATTATGCCTTTTGGGGATAAATGATGTGAAACATTTCCACAAAATGAGAATATCATATAAAAACATGACTGAAAGGCTGACCTAAGGAAGTATTTTTAATAATTATTGCTAATTATTTTTAAAAATTCAAATTTCAAAGGAAACTTGTTCTCAAAGTAAATATATGCATTTATTTTAAATTCAAAAAATTCCCTATTAATTTATCATTGCTGTCCTTTTTCATTTTTTTTTTTTTAAATTGTAGACAATCCTAAGTGAATGCCTCATGGGAGAATCCATATATGTGCTTGCATTTCTGTAATCTGATCATGCACTCAAATGGTTGGAAAAGATACTCCAGTGCTAAGAAAATAACTGAAGCCAATATATTAATTCTTATATCTTGGTTTATGTTACCAACTGAATATGGTGTGATGCATAACTCTTCCCAGTAAATAAACTGGTTATCTTTTGTTCATTTCATCTGTTACCTTTTTATCAGTTTGAGCAACTTCTCTTTGATTTGTACTTGCAAAAAAAGTTTATGAATTTCGACATGATTTATATATTTATTCAAAGTGAGCACTTATTTGAACTAAAAACTGAATGCTTTGCTTTGACATGTCTGCACATTCCTTATTAAGAAACGTGTATCACCTCTGCCCATTTTCTCCATCTATCATCTCTCCTCCTTGTAATCTTTGCTAAAAGGTTATTTCGGCAAGGGGCTACACTTAGGTGAATTAGATCAGGAATGTACCAGCATGAAAGAAATACCTGTTCTGAAAAGGGAAACATTCTAATGAAAGAAACATGATTTTAATGAAAGAAGAATGAAGATTGTATGCTTTATTTGGGGAGACAATTCTTCTTGGTTCTCTTTTACATGAAGGAACTGCGGAGTCCCAAAACTTTGAGAAGGTTCATTTACTAGCTCCTTCTTTGAAGAACAAATATGTGTTGTAGCAAATCAGCTGATGTTGGGAGTCCTGTTCTTTGACTTGATATTTTTTGTGTGTGGGTGGGTGGGTGGGGGGTCGGGGGAGCCAGGAGAGGTGGGGAACCAGACAGAATTGGATTTCTGTGAAGTTTTGATGAGTTGAAACCTCTAATGCAATCCTCATTATAATCCACCATGGGCACTGCAATAATCCCAGCTAAAGTTGACACTTGCCTGTTGTATAAAATACTAGAAATCATAGCATAAACTTTCCTAAAAATCTCTCCTTTTTTCTCTTCTGAAAAATACTGTTTTTCTTTGAGGTTGAATCTACTAGTATAAGTCTATGTGACACTTGATCTTCTCTTATGCAATAAAACTGATAGTGTGTTGCATTCAAAAGCTAAAACAGCTGGACCAGCCTCCAGGAGTGTCAAGAAAATCTCTTCTCATCCCTACATTTTTCAGGAGACTTGGGTAGCACTATATTGTTGTGAGGGCCATGTGGCAGGTTTCTGCAACCCCACTGCAGGTAAGAAAGAGGCCAAAATTGATGGGAACTTGTGGAAGGAATTTTCTTCGTTTTTGGTTGTACATGAATTGACTAGTACATTTGGAACTCAATAAAGTGGGTTCTTTGCCATCTAGCTTTTTTAATAACACATCTGGAATTGAGTTTATAGAACCTAAGGTCACCTACAATGATGTCAGCAGGTACTAAATACCAACTAATTGGAGGAAATGGTCGTTGAATTAAGTGAATGATTATTCCTATGATTCTCTCTTTGTCAAAATAAACTAGATCTCTAACATTGTATTTGAAATTATCCGAAAGAGTTCTTTCTTAAACATTTTATGAATCAACTATGACTTAAATATGTTAAGAAGAAACTGAGAATAATTTATCTACAACGTAACTGTCAAGGAAGATAAATCTCACTGGCAAAAATATTGCCAGTGTCAAAAGTAAACACAACTTATAATATAATTTAAATGTAGAAAGCAATGCAAAGATAAATCATAACTCTAGTGACATCCTGTAAATAGTAAAAATGTTGCAGCTGTCTACATAATTTGTGAGACTCATTGAAAATGAAGATATGGATCGCCTTGTTCAAAAATTATTAAAAATTTCAAGACAGTGGCAGTAAACTAAGCAGGGGGTCCTAAGCACGAGCCCTGTGTGACCAGACAGGCCCGCACGCCCATGAAGTCAGCCTTGCTCCAGACTGTGCTGAAATAATGATTCAGGCCCTCAACAATGAACTTAGCTATCCAGGATCTGGCTTTATTTTTAACCATGGATTTCCCGGTTTCTGTGCTTAGAAGAAAAAAATAATGTGTTTATATTCTTGGAAAAAAATTAATGCTATTACTTCAAAGACTTAATAAAGTTGAATCTTGCAATACTCCCACATTCCAATGCAGCTTTTCAACTCAAAATTTCTAAAACCTCATGTGTCAAGTTGTAGAGAGATTATAAAAATCATTAAAACTTCAAAATACGAGCAGTAAACATTTTAATTAGTGCATATTAAAGTAAACCTAATGTAAGAACCCTACTGATACCTTCATAAGTTGACTTCCTTTGACATTTTAAATTATTAATGTCCATCAAATGTCACAGGATGATTTACCTAATTTAAAAGAGCTATTAGTCCAAGATTAATGTCAGTCATATAAACTTCTTTCCCAAATAAATTAAAGGAGAAACAAGTTATTCGCCACATTGAAATCCATTGACACGGAAAATATCAGCTCTCGTTATAGGAAGCTACCCTATATGTAAAAAATGGGAAAAAATAAGAACATACTTTTTTCTTGTTTTCCATAAAGTAACTGTGGGAACCTATAGAAATAGTTACCTGTAAAAGAGCAAAGGGTTGATGGGAGGGAATGGGGGTGGGAGTGAAGAGGGGAGTCAGATTCCTCAGTAGGTGATTGATTATCTTTTTATACTTTCTATTTCAGTCATGGAAATTGCCGGGAGCCGGTCCATCCTTGCTGTTTCAAGGGACCTGGCATATTTGGCATACGGTTCTTAATATGTTTGCTCACCTTCTTGGCGCTGTGTTTTAACCAAAGTCACCTCTTCGAGAAAGGTTGAATCCCCAGGTAGGGATTTTCCCCTGAAGTTAGGGAGGGAATAAAACCCCTCAACTAAGTGCCAGGCGGGTAATTAATCCCTTTAACTACGAACAATCATGCTTAAACTACATAATCTTTTCTCCCTGGAATGGAGATAAGAAACGCCCTAACCTTTGTAATAGAGATTGATAGGATTGAATCAACTGGTATAAATACAGTTGTTACAAGACAGAAACACTCAGAACTCAGAACTAAGAACACAGAACTCAGAACACAGAACTCATGAGACAGAATTCAGAAGACAGAACGTACAGGGAGCCTGGAGACAGAAGAACTTCGCTGGAGAGAACATGGCAATAGATCCTGGACTGAACCTGACTACAGAAATTGGCAAGAGAACCTGACTAGAACATGGCGACCAAACCTGGCTGGAGAAGTCCCTGTGTCATTCCTTCTTCGCCGACTCCATCCACACCTTTGGGGACCCCTGGACCTGCTGGGGTTGGACCCCGGCATCTGGCGCCCGAACAGGGACCCCTAGGTAAGCGCCCCACACTCGGGACGGATCAGACTCCACCGTAGGAAGAGGGTGGATAGTCTTCGACTCCGTCCACACCTTTGGGAACCCCTGGAACAGGATTCCCTTAGGTAAGCCCCCCCATTGAAAACCTCCACACTCGGGACGGATAGGACTCCACCAGGGTGCTACAGACCCCCCTATAGAGGATAAGTAGGGTAAGAAGGTGGATAGTACAGAACTTAGATTGAGAAGATGTGCCATACTGAGTCCAAAGAAAGAAGACTCTGTATTGATTCTTAGATTGAGAAGATGTGCCATACTGAGTCCAAAGAAAGAAGACTCTGTATTGATCTTTAGATTAAGAAGATGTGCCATACTGAGTCTAAAGAAAAAAGACTCCGTATTGATCTTTTAACATATATGCTTATTAGCAGAGGAATTAAGGTTACTCCCAGTCAGACAGAACATTTTATACAAGAAATACGTCCATGCTTTTCTGAGGAAGGAAAGGTTCCAGAAAGGTAAATGTAGAGGCATGGGAGAAGGTAGGCCCAAGGAGCCTTATCCTTAACCCCACTGCAGCCTTTCCACCCTGGGAAAGTGCAGGATTGGCAAGCTCTCCCTGGGGTGATAGATCAGGACTCAGGTAATAGCAGAAAGCGCCAATCCTACTCTTAAAATGGATACAAGAGAGCGTTTCAGGTTTTTCTTTTTAATGCTTGCTTTTAAAAAATAAAAAAGGGGGAATTTGCCAGGAGCCGGTCCATCCTTGCTGTTTCAAGGGACCTGGCATATTTGGCATACGGTTCTTAATATGTTTGCTCACCTTCTTGGCGCTGTGTTTTAACCAAAGTCACCTCTTCGAGAAAGGTTGAATCCCCAGGTAGGGATTTTCCCCTGAAGTTAGGGAGGGAATAAAACCCCTCAACTAAGTGCCAGGCGGGTAATTAATCCCTTTAACTACGAACAATCATGCTTAAACTACATAATCTTTTCTCCCTGGAATGGAGATAAGAAACGCCCTAACCTTTGTAATAGAGATTGATAGGATTGAATCAACTGGTATAAATACAGTTGTTACAAGACAGAAACACTCAGAACTCAGAACTAAGAACACAGAACTCAGAACACAGAACTCATGAGACAGAATTCAGAAGACAGAACCTACAGGGAGCCTGGAGACAGAAGAACTTCGCTGGAGAGAACATGGCAATAGATCCTGGACTGAACCTGACTACAGAAATTGGCAAGAGAACCTGACTAGAACATGGCGACCAAACCTGGCTGGAGAAGTCCCTGTGTCATTCCTTCTTCGCCGACTCCATCCACACCTTTGGGGACCCCTGGACCTGCTGGGGTTGGACCCCGGCAGGAAATATAGTATCTATTAAAAAATCCTATATAATAAAGAGCTAATATGCAAATAGCCATCATACCCTCGCGCCCTTGTGCCCTCGAGCCCTTGCTCTGGGGCCAAGGGACCTGAGGCCATGCCCCCTGCCCTGGCACCAGGCTGGAGGACCTGAGGCGGCACCCCCTGCCCAGTGGGGCTTGATGGGGACCTGAGGCTGTGCCCCCCACCCTGTGGGGCTTGACGGGGGTGGGGCTGGCTGGGTCTGGGTCTCTCGAGATTTCAAGGTGCGTGCGGGTGAGCGGGGACTTGACTCTGGGTCCTGCGGCGTGCCCGACTCTGACAGGAGGAAGATTTTCATATACATTTTACTAATTTTCTTTCATCCCTGACACTTCTATTATAGAGAAAGGGCAAATAGCAATATTAAAATATTTCCTCTAATTAATTCCCTTTTAATGTGCACAAATTTCGTGCACCAGGCCACTAGTAAGAATATAAAGAAATATGGGCTCTCAAATATTTTATAGTGAAGTCAGAAATAAAAATTAGCATGAATTCTAAAGAAATAATTGTACTAAAGCAGGCTGTCAGCAGAAGTGTTTTTTATAAAGCATAGAATTTTGTGCAAATTTTAGCCCTGGCACTTACCATCTCTGAGATCCTGGAAAGGCACTTAACCTCTCCAACCCTCAACTGTCTCATTTTTAAAATGAGGTAAAAATGCCTAACTGACAAGGTTATTGCAAAGATTGAGTGAAATACTTACGTAAGATCTTTCAAACATATGTTTAAAGCTATTTTTAAAACAGTGTTTAGCCTTTGGTAGCCAATAGTATTTCCAATAACACAGTAGCTGCCACTATTAAAATACTACATGATGAAATTTATTCATTCACTTATACATGCATTAATTCACAAATATTTATTGAGAACCTATGTTATGCCAAGTATTGCTCTAGCAGATTAAGGTGTGTCAGAAAACAACACAAAGATGGTTTCATGCCTTTTTAAAGTTTATATCATATGTAGCAACGAGGGAAAATATAAAAAATAGTAAACATAATAAATATGTAAAAAACAAAGTATATTAGATAGTGAAACTTTTGTGGAAAAAGAAAAAAGTAGAAGAGGGAAAAGAGATTGTGCCGAGAGAAAGTGAAACATTGCATTATGGAATGAGGTGGTCAGGTTAGATCTTATTTGAAAGAAAAAGATAAAAATTATCCTGCTCACATCATGACTGCTTCATTTTTTAAAATTATTAAATTATATATCTTATTCAAATTTTTAGAAGTTATTATCCATTTAAAAATATCAAACAGCAATTCACATTAAGCAATAGCATTTTAAAAACTAGTCTTTCAAAATGTCCTGGTAATTTGAACTTACCATTTCAAAATATGCATATATTTTATTTCCTGTATATGTTGCTTTTAAAGTCCCAATATTTATTTTAGAAATAGATATGCTTTCTTGGAGGTTTAAGGCATGGGCATGCCCATTTATACTTCTCTAATAAAAATTTTAGCCAAATAATTTTATTCAATAATCTTATTTATAACGGTCAATTCTAATGAACTGGAATTGTATAAATAATTTTTAAAATAAATCATAATGTTATTTTTCAATACAGAGAGGGGAAAAAGTAGGTTTACAGTTGTTCGTATGGAAAATAATACACTAAATAATAATATAAGAATAAACTGTGTTTCATGTACTTGCAACTATAACCTACTTTTGCCCTACCCTGTACATAGAAGCTAAGCTATATTTTCTTCTAGTCTTTAATTCCAACTCTCCTCTTTCAATGATTCTTTCATCCAAATTTTCTAAACATTAGAGCTGTCTTTTAAAATATACGCTCACAAACTTTCTTCTTAATACAAAGGTAAGTTTTGCATTAACTTGCTGCTGAGTGTAATCATTTTTCTTAAGATGTGTATAGATTCAGACTTCAGGCTTGGCTATTTCAGTAGGACTGGCAGAAAGTAATATATATTTAAAATTGCTTTTTAAAATATTTTCATGAATAATCGCCCTAATCCTGGGTAACAATCTATTGGAAAATAAAGGCTATGCTACTAAATATATGTAATGTGAAAAGGACCTCATCAAATTACATGCCTAGGTAAGTATGTATGCTTAATATCAAACAAAGATGAAAACAAAATTGAACTGATGAAAACATTGCCTATTACAAGTCTAATTATCTCTGGTGAGAAGTTTTTTGATGTCACTTCTTTCTAGCAGATGCAAAAATAAAAGCTGGCTTGAATTCAGGTATAATTATAACAATGTGATTTTAATTACACACAGCAAATAAGTCAGAGATTGTCCCTTAAAGGTGTGCTTTACTTGGAAAATGGCCATTCTTTGGACTGGACCATGGTAGTCTACCATTGCCTGTAAGATCCTTTGATTTCCGAATGTCATGATTGGTGGAAAAAACAGGATTTTTCTGAAAAACTTCTTAGAAACACATTCTTATTGGATGTTGAATATTTTTAAAATCCATGTATGAATATATGGTGCACATTACTGTACAGTTTCTGTACATTTTAAAGAATGTATGTGTGACATTTAAGGATATTTTTTGTTTAGTATATTTCATTAGAACTCTTGTTGGTTTTTTAAAACTTTTTTTTTAGAACTTTGAAAGTGAGATCAAATCAGGGAAATGGAATAATTAAATGGGTTCCAATAATTTCAATAGGTAGGTATCAATCTGTTCTTACATTCTCATGGTAATAACTTTGCATATGACTATTAAACCTGCAGTGTTTTTCTACAAACTAATCACTACTAAAAACTCTTGTGGCAGTTTGTAGATGAACATTTATTGACCACATACTATATGTGTTAGGTCGGAGAGAGCCCAGGATCAGATACATGCAGACATGTGATGAGACAATGGACTTCCCTTGGAATTTCTCACAGATCAATGTGCCAGACACAGATACCAGCTTCTTTTCCCTTAATCCACATACCTCCACACAGATACTGCTGACTTCTTTCTGAATACCCCCGCCCATCCCCTGCGGCAGAGAATTCCTCAGCTCATGTCCCCGCCCCTCACCCAACCGCAGTATAAAAAAAGCGCCCCCCTCCCTGTTGGCGTGAATCCACGTGCCCTGTCCTGGGGGTACGTGGGTCTCCCGGGGACGCAGAAATAAACCTTTTCCTTTCCTTTTTCTGATTCACTGGACTCTCTATTTCTTGCGCCGCCTCCTGAGCCACCTAACCTAACAATATGCGTGAGTGGAATCTCAAAATTTCCTTTAAGATCAACCAATTGAGCAAAATTATACCAACTTCAAAACATGAAAAACTGGAAAAGATGTGGAAGTAATGGTGCTTTCAGCTCTATACTAAACAATATTGATGCTTCTAGAGCAGTACGTTATTTAGGACATATAAATACAATATAATATAGTTATAATATGTACCAGAATACATCTGATAAAAATCTGAAAATAAGCACAGAGAGCCTCTGACTGTGTCTATTAAACTGCCTAAGGTATTGAGCATATTATTTAACAACTGATTTTGTTCTTACATATCTTCTAGATCAGCAAAGACACAGATAATAATTGGCCGGGTCAGTGAAGATCACACCAGTGAGGCCACAGAGGCAGTGTCAGCCTTTTAGGTTCAAGATTCACAGCCCAGTTTTGCTCATCATACTTGTCCCCGGCAGAGCTTCTCTGTCCTTGGACGGGAGTCACATCTCTCCCTCACAGCCTGGGAGAGACCTGCTCAGCTCAGGATAAGAACAGTCATTTCACCCAGAATTAATCAGATTATTTTCCTGCAGATTGGTCACAGATGAGGTTCTGCCCACACCATTCATTTATTTCCCCAACTTTTTTTTCTTTTCCTAGTAATAAAAGTAATACATGTTTATTGTAGAACATTTAGAAGGTGTGGAAACATAAAAAGAAAATTATATTTACCTATAATCTTAACTTTCAATGAAAACTCCTGTTAACATTTTGGTGCCTTTCCTTGAATCATACTGAATATACAATTCTGAATCCTGTTTTTCTCTCTAAACATTTTAGGATGAATATTTTTCTAGGTTATTAAAAGTTATCAATGACATTATTTTTAAGGCTGGCAAAATATTCTTTAGCATGGATGAATTATACTTCTTAAAAAAGAAGACTCTTATTGATATGTAAATTGCTTCCACACCTTTACTATCACAAATAAAGATGCTATTAAAATTTTTATACAAAGCCTGAATGGTGTGACTCAGTGGTTGATTATCAACCCATGAACCAATAGGTCACAGGTTCTTTTCCCCATCAGGGCATATGCCTGGGTTTCGGGCTTGATCCCCAGGAGGCAGCAATTGATGTTTCTCTTTCATCCATGTTTCTATGTCTCTCTCCCTCTCCCTTCCTCTCACTCTAAAGTCAATAAAAATATATTATATAAAAAAAACACTTTATCAAAAATTTCATACAGAAATTGTCATCTAAATTTCTGACTATTTACTTAGGATCCATTCCTTCAGGAAGAATACTGTTCACAGTCATGAAGAGTTTTTCCTGTCAGGCATTTGTCTTCAGCTGGTTTCAATAAGTATTTTACTTTGTGAAAGCTACTATAAAAGATGCTGCAGAGCATACAAATAGGAATTAGACTGCCTTCAGGAGCTTATAGTCTGGAAAGAAAATCAGACAAAGCTATACATAAATACAGAATATGGTAGAAAGGGACACATTCCACAGTTTCAGGTTTGCATTTTGGAGACTCAAAAATAAGGAGTCTGTTTTCTTATAATCATTTGAGTATGTTAGCATGAAAATGTTTATTCCGTGATTTTAAAAATATTCTGATTGTCAATATTCTCATGAAAATGCTTATCACATATTTGTGTCTACTTTGGAAAAAAAAACTCTGAGGTATTACATAAATAATATCACTGACTTCAGTTTATACTTTGTCTCTTTTTCATGAATAATTTCAGGGCTGTTTTGAATATGCTTATTTTGTATTCTAATGATGCAGTTATGTGGACTCCTGCAAATGCCCATAGATGTGTGAATTTGTAATAAAGCAATGGTGTCACTGGAGAAAGAGGTGAATTTACAATTATAGATTGGCTACAGTCTTGTAGCTTCAGTGTGTCACCTGTTGACATTGTTATGGAATGTACAAAGGCATAATATGTCAGAGCTTAAATTATAGTTTTTGATAATAGTTTAATAATTTTTCAAAAATGAAACAAAACTTTTATATAAGATTCTTTTTTTTTTTAATATATTTTATTGATTTTTTTTTTTACAGACAGGAAGGGAGAGAGATAGAGAGTTAGAAACATCGATGAGAGAGAAACATCGATCAGCTGCCTCCTGCACATCTCCCACTGGGGATGTGCCCACAACCAAGGTACATGCCCTTGACCGGAATCGAACCTGGGACCTTTCAGTCCGCAGGCCGACGCTCTATCCACTGAGCCAAACCGGTTTCGGCAATATATAAGATTCTTATTTTCATCTATATTAAGGGTCAACAAACTTTCTCTGTTAAGGGCCAGTGTCAGATTTGTTGTCAATCTGGTCTCTATCTCAACTACTCAGTACTGATGTGGGAAAACAGCCATAAACTGCTGGCTGAGCTCAATAACATTTTATTTATGGACATAGAAATTTGTATCTTACATAATTTTCATGTATCACAAAATACTATTTTTTTGACCCCCCCCCCCCCCCAATTTAACATATTAAAAACCATCTATCAGGCCCTAGCCAGTTTGGCTCAATGGATAGAGTGTCGGCCTACTGCTGAAGAGTCCCTGGTTCGATTCTGGTCAAGGACACATGTCCAGGTAGTGAGCTCGATCCCCAGTGGGGGGCGTGCAGGAGGCAACCAATCAATGATTCTCTCTCATCATTGATGTTTCTAACTCTTTCTCCCTCTCCCTTCCTCTCTGAAATCAATAAAAATATTTTTTAAAATGAAATAAATAAATACATACCATCCATAAGTTCATTGGTCATACAAAAATAGCAAGGAATTGGCTGGATTTGGCCCACAAATCACAATTTGCTGACCCTTTCTAGATGATCTCATCGGAAAACAACAAAGGAATATGTGTAATTCCTAAACTAAAACAGTGCTAAGCAGTAATAATAAAACATTAAATACATAGCTTTTTTTAAAAAAAAAGAATATTTTATTGATTTTTTTTAGAGAGGAAGGGAGAAGGAGAGAGAGAGAAACATCAATGATAAGAGAGAATCATTGATTGGCTGCCTCCTGCATGCCCCCCACTGAGGATCAAGCCCACAACCCAGGCATGTGCCCTTGGCTGGAATCGAACCTGGGACCCTTCAGTCTGCAGGCTGATGCTCTATCCACTGAGCCAAACCAGCCAGGGCTAAATACATAGCTTTATAATTGCACAACAAATTTCCTAAAATTTGGATAAACTATTTTCCTTGTATCAGTACGCTTTTGGCTAAACATGAACAAAAATGTCTGGCTAACAGTGGCTTCACAATAAGGACAGTTTATTTTGCCACTTATCAAGGACTTAAGAGGTAGGGAGTTTCTGGGGGGTTTCAGTACTGTGTTGAACTCAGCAATAGCCTGGGCTCTTTCATCATTCTGTTCTGCTACCCTCAGTAGATCCATGACATCTCCCCTGCTGGTCACAAGATGGCTGCAGCAGCTCAGAATTTACATCTGCATCCTTACAGAACCACATGTGAAAGCAGGAGTAGGGAGAGGGTGAGTAGGCCATGGGCTCCTTGTATTTATTTATTTGGTTTTATTTTTTAATTAAGTTTATTAGGGTGACATTGGTTAATACAATTATATAGGTTTCAGGTGTATAATTCTATAATGCATCATCTGTATATTTTATTGTGTGTTCACCACTCCAAGTCTCCTTCCATCACCATTTATCCCCCCTTTACCTTCTTCTTCTACTTCCCCTACTCCCCCTTTCCTCTGGTAATCTGGTAATCACTATACTATTGTCTATGAGCAGCTTTTTGGTTTTGTTCTTTTATTTAATTCCTTCACCTTTCTCACCTAGCCCCCTCAAGCACCCTCCTGGAGCTCTGACAGTTGGCAGTCTGTTCTCTCTATGAGTCTATTTCCATTTTATTTGTTAATTTTGTTCATTAGATTCCACATATAAGTGAAATCATATGGTACTTGTCTTTCTCTGACTGGCTTGCTTCACTTAGCAAAATACTCTCTCATTCCATCCATGCTGTTGCAAGATAAGATTTCCTTCCCTTCTTTTTTATGGCCATGTAATATTCCATTGTGTAAATGTACCATGCCTCTTTTATCCACTCATCTACAGATGGTCACTGGGCTGCTTCCAAATCTTGGCTATTGTAAATAACACTGCAATGAACCTTGGGGTGCTTATGTTCTTCTGAGTCAGTGCTTCAGGTTTCTTTGGATGTATTCCCAGAAGTGGAATCGCTGAGTCATAAGGCAGTTCCATTTTTAATTCTTTTAGGTAACTCCATACTGCCTGTGACAGTGGATGCACCAGTCTGCATCCCCATCAACAGTGCAAGAGAGTTCCCTTTTCTCCACATCCTTGCCAACACTTGTTGTTTATTTATTTACTGATAGCCATTCTGACAGATGTGAGGTGATCTCATAGTGGTTGTAATTTGTATTTTTCTGATGATTAGTGAAGTTGAGCATTGTTTCATATGTCAATTTGCCATCTTTATGTCCTTTTGAGAGAAATGTCTATTCAGATCTTTTGCCCACTTCTTAATTGAATTGTTTAATTTATTTTGTTGTTGTTGAGTTTTATAAGTTCCTTCTATATTTTGAATATTGAGAACTTATTCGATGTATTATTGACAAATATGTTCTCCCATTCAGTTCCTGATAAAATATAACTGTATTCTCTTCTTCATTAGATCTTCATGAACTTATCTGCTGTATGTCAGCCCCCTAATGCTGCTGTATAAAGTCAGCATCATTTATGCCTTTTAGTGACCTTTTTTCTTTCATGATATTTATATGAAATCATATTTAGTGAAAGCATCAAAGTAAATAAGTAACATTTATAATTCAATTACTGAGGAACTAATACGATTTATTATTAAAATGAAAGAAATTTTTCACCTTTCTCCAGTGAGATTGAAATAAGAGTGAATCTGCTGTAAAGTGCTGACTTCTATTAAATTCTAGTGTGGGAAGTGATGCTCTACCAGTAGTTGAAACAACTTATTAGTTCATTATTTTTATTCTGAGTATTCTTTTTTGGTTTTATTTTATTAGGAACTAGATCAGTCTGAGACAGGTTATGTTGATGAAATTAAATAGAATGTTTAAAACATTTTAATTAGAATTAAAACACACCAGTATACATATACTTTCTGCTACATTGGAAAACATAACAATAAAATGTAAGGAGCATGAATCAGTCCACAGTCTTCTGTCACTGTGTTAATTCCTAGGGGAGGGGTCATTCCGGGCTGCCCGCTCCTGTGTGTACAGTAGATCTCCCATGGTCCAGGGCTCCAGGTTCCTTCACCCGCCCCTGTGCACTCCAGCTGGCACTTGGCGAAGACTAGTTTCCTGGCAAGGCTGCAGCAACCAGGTCTGAAGGTGGTACTCATCAGCCCTGCTCCTTGTCGCTTCCGCATCTTGGTTTGCTTATCTAAAACACCGAACTCGCTGGTTAGCTCCACGACATAAATACGATTATTATTCAGGGCTCGGTTCAGCAGTTGAGACACACGGGAGATCCTTGTCGTGTGGGTCTGTGAGAACAGGAAGCCTTGGGGCAGAGTCCAAAGAAGCTGTAATTATCTCCTCTCTCCCAAGCCTGGCGCGCAGGTGAGCGCAGCCACCTCGGGGCCCCAGGTGCGCGGCGGCAGGTGAGCGCCGCGCGGTGCTCTCGGCCAATGGGCGAGCGCGGGGCGGCGGCGGGGCGGAGCCTCCAGTGCGGACCGCGCTCCAGACCGCGCCCAGGGCGCTCCACTAGGCACCGCGCGTCCTTGGCAGCTTTCCCGGCCCGAGGAGGAGGCGGAGGCCGTGGCGCTGGCGGCTCCAGCGGCCTGAGCTCTGCGCGCTCCCCGTCCCTCCCCCAGGGCCTCCGGCGTTGGGCTCCGGAGAGAAGGGGGTGGAAGCAGCCCCAGCCCGGCCGCTGCAGTAGCGGCGCCAGGTGAGTGCGGGAGCCGCAGAGAGCGAGCGCCCCCCTGGGCGGCCCTCCTCGTCCGGGGCAGGAAGGGACGAGGAAGACTTGCCCAGGAGCCACCGGAGCCGCGGGGCGCCGCGCGGAGCAGCCCCGAGTCGACCCCCTCGAGTCGCGCCTAGCGTGGGCATGCAGGCGACACCCCCCCGCGCCGGGCTGCCCCTGCGGAGCGCGGCGAGCGCTCACTCGCGCCCGGACCAGGGCGGGAGAGAGTGCGGAGCGGGGAGCGAGCCCGGCCGGGTGAGCAGCAAGGGCAGCTACGACTTCAGGCGGGTGGCGATCCGGCGGAAGTCCAATGTTGCCTACCTGCTGCACGGGACCCCCAGACCCTGGAGTCGGCCCTCGCTGCACCCGGGATGGGCCGAGACGGCCGCCTTCAGGACCCCGTCACCCGCGGGCACCACAGGTGAGTGCCTCGGGAGGGAGGGATGGGCAGGGGGCGTGGGCTCAGGTGTGGGACGCGCCCGGTCGGTGCGCACGGTCTGCCGGCTGCCAGGGGAGCCAGCCCGGGAGGTTTTCCTGGGGCTGCGCTGGCCACCCCCCCCCCCCCCCCGCCCCCGTCTTCCCTATTTGTCCCTTTCCCCCCGAGGACCTTGCTTGGGCAGGAACCCGCCTAGGCTGCGCTTGCCTTGGAGGTCAGTTCTCAGAGAATTCCGGAAGTAGACGTACCACTCTTAAAAGTTTGGTTATCGTGCCCATTTTCTGAATACCAACGTTTACGTTTCTTCGCTAAATTCTTGCTTTCGGCACGTCCTCGTGAAGGACTAGTGGATGAGGAGGCAGATGGTCACCTTGGTCTGGCAGCCTCGCTGTTGAGTGGCCGAGAACCAGCTAACCTGAATACTCCGCGTTTTCCCTTTTGGAAAACAACCCCTCCACTCGCACCCTGAGCGTGAGTAGCTGCAAGCCTCTCATGAGGAAAAACGTTCCGACTATCAAGAAACTTAATTCTTACTGCTGTTTTCGTGCTGACAAATGGAGATATCAGCAATGCGGGATGTTGAGTTCTGACTTCTCATTGAACCGTAGTATTGGAAGAAATGAGCAAGATGATCTATGCAAGCCCACATCGACTTAGCCCTTCAAAGGCATTCCTTTCTCCCCAGGGGTACGTGAAACTATGTAGAACACACTAGAGATATTTTTCTTGATCTGCAGAACTTTTCTTTACAACCCCCCTCGACCTTATTTTGTGCTCTTATTGTGCCATAACCAGAGATGTCACGTATGTAGACCAAGTTATGAGGCAAAACCCTTATTTAAGCAGCAGGAATACAGGTACTTTACCTCACTTTCACTCATTTTGTTCTGGTTTAGCAAAGCTGTTGTGATGATTTGAATGTGATAAGCGTTGGAGGCTTAAAAATAGCCCTTGTCCTGAAGCTGTAGTAGTCATAGGGCAGAAAAAATATGATGATGGCTTACAATTATGATGAATTTATAGCCACAATAGCTAAGGGCAGAAATAGTGATAAGAGAAAAAAATGTAAACAAGTAACCGAATTACAGTGCTTCAGGTCTGGATTTCCTCGTCGGCAAAATGAAGACACTGGGGAAATAATCTCTGAAATCTCTTCCAGATTTAGGTGATTCATCTTCCTTTTAAAGTGAAACTGCATTGCTTTGTGTTGAAGTTATTTATTAATCCGTTTTTCAATTGTTTGAACTACCCAATGTCTTAATCATCAGCTGTCTTCAAACTTGAGGGTAATGGAATCCAAGCCTTTTACATCACTTTACTTAAAATCACCTACATAGTTTCAAATTCTGAGCAAAAGATAATATCTCCCTTCTCAAACTAGGAGTGAGTAGTGCTGTGGCAGCCTATAAACATTTCTACAAGGTACTGGGCTTATAAAAGAAAGAGTTCTTTTTTTTTTCTTTTCCTTTTCTATTTGTTGTTAATCCTTATCCAAGGATATTTTCCCATTGATTTTTAGAGAGAGTGAAAGGGAGTGAGACACAGAGAGAGAAACATTGATGTGAGATCTGGGGCTGATCGGAATCGAACCCAAGATCCTTCAGAGGGTCCAACACTGTCCACTGAGCCAAACTGACTAGGGCTCTATTCTATTTTTTATTCAGAGAAAATTCAAAGCACCTCCCGTCCCCTTTCTTTTTTTCTTTTTCTAAACATGAACTCCAAGTTTTTGCTGCTATTATTATTAGGGCTGAAAAGTAATTACTGTGTCTTCCTGGGTACAGTTGTTTCTCTTTACCATAATATAGTCTGTAGTATCTGTTGGAGAATTATCTGGTGTTTTGACAGGTAGTCTTAAACTATTGAATGACCACACCTTATTCAATTTGGTGGGGTAGAACAATTAGAAAGTGCTTCCTTGTTTTAATCAAATCTGCTACTCAATATTAAGTCTCATCCAACTATCTATCATTATATAAATAGAATCTTCTCATCAAAAAAGTAAACAAGGTTTAAATTCCTCAGAAGTGCCAATCTATAGTACCTAAAAAAGTATTTACATGTGAAAACCACAATGGTTAGACTCATTGCATACCCATAATCAAATTGTTATTACTTTCCCTTTCAAAGAAGGAACAAAAACCCGAGATGTCAAGAACTTAGCAGAGAATTCAGTTTAATGGTGTTGTGTTATATTCTGTGATTGTGAAACCCACTATTTTTAGAGTTCTCTGCTTTTTGGTCAAAAAAAAGAAAAAAGAAAGGAAAGAAAAAGAAGTCTACCAACTGCATTCTCCATATGTAGCTGAATGTGAATCTTCTCAAATGGGGAAAAGAGAGAGGTGAGGTAATTAAGACAGGCTTTGGGGACATATAGCACCCAAGTTCTAGTCCCACTTTCATTACTAGTTGTGTGAATTGGACCAAGACTCTTAACTCATTTCTTAGTTTCCTCATCTGGACAATGGAGAAAATAGTACTTTATAGGACTGTTGGGAGGATGAAGTACAATTATATAGGTAAATGTCTGGCACAAACCAAGCATGCCAGATAGTATCCTAACAAGGAATTGATTATCCATCTCTGTCCCAAAGAGTCTGGCACTATCCTTGGCACACAGGAGACACTCTATTATAATGTTCACAATAGCTACTATTTATTAAGTGCGTCTTGTGTATTAAAGAACTCTGCTATGTGATACACACATGAAGACATATGTGTATGAAATTTCACAGCAATCTTAATAGGTAGGTAGGACAGTATTATGCCCATCTTGCAGTAGAAGAAATTGAGGCACAGAAGTTTTACTAACTTGCTTAGAATCATAAACTGGTGCTTAGTTATCCAGGATTCAAATTCAAGTACACCTGGCATTATTGCACATAATTCCATTATGAAAATAAATTTAAAAGGGCATTTTGTATGTGTGTGTGTAGTGTCGGATTGAACTTTTCTTATTTTGTGTTTTATTTGGTTCAACTTTTCTGTTCCTTCCCCCTTTCCAGAGTATGAATATCTGAAACCTTTGGGGGTAGAGGAAAACCTTATCTACTGAATGTGTGTGCTTCCTGCTATTATTCAAGGTAGCGTGTTTCCTTAATTTTATGGGAATCCTGAAGGATGTGTATTGAAGATACCTTTCTGTAGAAAATACTTGTTTGTTTCTACTTCCAAAGACTACTTCTATTAACCAGGCATTTCCCTGACTTGAAGATGTTGTAAATCTGAATTTAGGCTTGCTCAGGGGAGATCAGTGTCATTATCTTCATTAATTAATCTAGGCTTGGTGTAGGTCTGCAGATTTACTCATTAGTTTGCTTTGCTGGAAGGCAGATTTTTCCTACTTCGCCCTTTTAACAAAGGTGTAGCTCTTTCAAGCATGGAACATTGAGGCTGTTTCTCATGTTCAGTCCTTTCCCATTCAGAAGCTCAAGATCAAGTGTCCCTGTCCCTTTCCCTTACAAGACCCTCAGGTTTCTGGAGGGAATGGTATTGCTCCCACGGCAGCGTGGGCCTACAAATTAGTTTGCTGCTAGGGTTTAGATTTGTTGTTCTTTTTCTTTTTTTCTCTTATCCTTGGGAACCTTCATTATCTTCTTATCTCAGCAGTACACTTAAAAGTATATCTTTTGTTATTTATTGAGCATCTGGGTGATGTGTGACAAAAGACTCTTCACATTATCATGATATGCAAGCTTTCCATAAGTAAGAGTTTCTTTTTAACGTCCTCACCATGGCTGGAATGCTCGGGTTTCCAACATGAAGTCCAGTATCATGAGTAGTACTAGAGGACTAATTTCACCTTTGTTGAGAGGGGGTTGCAATGGAAATCTGGGTAACAGGGAAAATAGTACTGTTTATTACGGTAAATGCTGGTTCTGAATCAGAACTATATGTGTTTTACTTACAATTCTTATTTTTATGACAACCCAGCAAGATAGGTGGTATTATTACCATTTACAGAAGAAAGAAATCAAGTTTCAGAAAATCTTACCTGTAATGTTGTACAACTAGCCCAAGTTTCAGAAGCAGGATTTGAACCAGGTCTCTCTGGCTTCCCTTCTCACATACTTGCAATACTAGTTTTTTAGATGTCCCAGAGCTTTGAAAAGCAAAGTGCTATGCAATGACAATGTACCCTATATATTTTCATATATGTTAAGGCTAATAATATTTGTGACATGAATGAATGTGTCTTGTATTTAAAACAGTGATCTACACAAGTAATTTGTTTAAAGATTTATAATAAAATGATGATGTATGTCAGTCTGTTAATGTTTGTTAGAAGCTGCTTAAAGATGGACTTTGAGATTGGAAAGTCCTTTAGAGGAACAGGAACCAGGAAGAGTATTTTTTTTTTTTACTTGAATTTCCTTCCAAGAGCAGTTTAAAGAGTAGAGTAGTCAGTTGTCTTTTAATGAATAGCCATTCATTAAGTATCTGCCCAAGGCCACTACCTCTGGACTTTCAAAATATTTGGTTCAATTCTGGTGTAGTTTGTACTGAAAAAAATTTTAACATGCCTTTGCTGGAAAGTTGATTGAAAAAAGACTTAAACAAGATGTGTTTCATTTTGTTGATGTGAGCATAGTGAGATTCACTAGGCCAGGACAGGAGCTGGTAATCTGTATTTTTAAAAAGTATATCAGATCCTTCTGATGATGTGCTTGGTTTCCAAATGCCATCCTACTGGTTGCATCAGAATTACTTGGAGTGCTCGTTAAAAATCCCCAGCCACACCCTAGTTAGGAGTCAGAATCTCCAGGAGTAGGGTGAGAGAAGCTGTATTTTCAACAGGTGCCCAGATTTTCCCGAATGCAACCAGTTTTGAACGACTGGGCATCCCCAAACATGGGTAAACTCCTTTGTTGGTCCTGAGGATAGGTTTTGCTGGTGCCAGGCAATGAATGATACAGATTGCCCCTCAACTAACACAACATCTGGGCCCTCTACTTTTTGGCAACCTTCTTGCCTATTTCTGGTTGATTCTTTTTTTTTTTTTTTTAATATATTTTATTGATTTTTTACAGAGAGGAAGGGAAAGAGATAGTCAGAAACATCGATGAGAGAGAAACATCGATCAGCCGCCTCCTGCACATCTCCTACTGGGGATGTGCCCGCAACCCAGGTACATGCCCTTGACCGGAATCGAACCTGGGACCTTTCAGTCCGCAGGCCGACGCTCTATCCACTGAGCCAAACCGGTTTCGGCTGGTTGATTCTTCATTGTATTTTTTACACGTCTTTTCTACTTTGTTCTTGTTTCTCAACCCCACCCTGTCCCTCTTGAAATAGGCTTTAATTTATGCTGATATACTTTTTATATCCAACAGGAGTGTCTGATGTGAGCTCGGTTGACCTCTTTTTCTTCCTCCTCCCTCTCTCTTCTTTTCAAACGAGTTTAAACTTTGATATTCTCTGGAGCTACCACCCAACAGCTTTCTTACTTAAACTACGTTATATACTAGTACTTCCTTTGCTGTCTCCGTTTCTTTATCTTCCTCCCCACTTATTTCTAGGCTACCTTCTGTTCCCAACTGGATCAGTACTCTGTTACCTAACAGCCTGTTTCTAGCCCTTATTGTTAATTTTTTTCAGTGGCATTTGCTTCTTTTTTAAGCCCTCTTTTGGGTCTGGATTACATGAGATCGCCTGATTTTCGCACTTCACTAAATCTCAAAGTTTCGTCCTCTGGCTAGCCCATTTTTCTTCTTTTTCTCCTGCAACCTCTTATTTCCTGCCACCTCTGTTCTTTAATGGTCTCATTCAGTCTCTGGGCTTCTCTAGGTCATCTGTACTGCTCTGCTATTTTCAAGGCCTGCTTAAGAAATGTCAATGTAGTAAGGGCACCAAATTGCAACTTCTGATGCAACCAAGCCTTTTCTCCTGACATTCCTTGGCGGTATTAACAACCTTGCCTTCCTTCTGCTTCAAAGATTATTTTAAATCTGCTCTGTTATCTACTTGCCATCCAATCTGCCTCCAGTACTATGGCTTCCCCTTTGCCATCCAATCTGCCTCTAGTACTATGGCTTCCCCTTCTTTTCCTGATGGCTCCTTTGTCATATTTCAGCCCCACTTTTCTCCCCAGCAGTACTGCTATCCACTTTACCCCCCCTCCCCCCGCCATTAATTTTCTTAAATCTGGGTATTGGTCACATCTTTCCCGTGGCCAGAAGCCTTCTATGGCTCCTCAACTGGCTGTTATTGATATCTGTAATGAGATACTCTGTGTTCAAGAATGATCACTTGGTGACTGACTGTTGGTTAAACTTTTACCAGTAACCCCTCAGTATAGAGATGGACCTTTAGGAGTTCATACAAATATTGAATCTTATTTGAACTACTAAAGCTGGACTAGTTATGCATTGCCCACACTTCAGGAGTCGTGTGTGTTTTCAGGACTACACTTGACATCGTTTGCAGAGCATTGTGAAGTAGTCATCTGTCCTTGGAGTGTGGTTGACAGTGGACATTAGCTCCAGTTGACAGTGTCCTTGGAGTCTGGGACCCCACAGTCAGTTTTGTGTTATTATCTCACTTATGCAGCAGTAGCCTGAAGATAAACCTAGCTGTTTGGCTCATTCACCACCTGCAGCTGCTATAGGACAGGGGAGCTGGCCCTGAGCAGGTCTGCATAGGGCTGGCCAGTATGGTTTCTTGACTTCATGCAGGAAATATTTCATAGCAGGAGGCCAGGTGACTTTGAGGGTATTTTTTTTTTTTAAATCTGGGACCCAAGGAAGGGCCTAGGATAGAAGAAGCAACAGGAGAGACCTAGGTGGTGCTCTGCTTGGCTCTCTAGAAATGCCGTAGGAAAGAAGTGAGCCAAGGTGGGCTGCTTTAGCTCACCGGGAAGTCAGAGAAAAGGGGGCCTTGGAGACAGGTTCAGGGGATTAGCCCAGCATGAGCTATCACTGCCCATTGTTCCCCTGGTTGCGAGTCTCATGGGGACCCTTAGAGTTAGGAGATGCCTGCCTGTGGGGGAAGATGAGGGGGAAGGAGAAGGAATAGGCATTCTTCTGGCTGGGGAAACACACACTGGGTCCTTTGTTTTGAGGCTTTTAGCTCTCTCTTGCTGGCGGGAATCTCAGGGGAGGTCTCGGGAGGTTTTCAGCAGAATATGCATTCCTTTTCTGGTGTGCCCTTTTAGGGTCGTGGTCTCTACTGATTGGTGAGCACCAGGGCAGGGGGGACTCGTCATTGCCAGTGGTCCTGGCGTAGCCCACCTGGTTTTGCTGCTTTTCTGGGCCTGGAGCTGAAATACAACTGAGGCCTAGATGTTATCTCTAGGGAGGTGACCTGTATCTGGCTGGAAATTGCTCAGCCAGTTTGTTCAGCTGTTTCAGTTTCCCTATTCTAGTTGGCCAAGGAATTTTCCTAACTTCTGACTGTCCTGCCTCACAGCCACTATTCTGGGGACTGCACCAAGGCAAATATCCAGCCTGCTGTGCAAGGCTGCGATGTTCCCTGGGCTTCTGGTAGGCAACGTTTTGTATTAGGCTACATGTTAATAGAAGCCTTAAAAAAGTGCAATGCCCTTAGGATAGGGTTATTTGTGTTTTTAAAAAAATATATGCTAATGAGAACATTTAAGAGGTGAAAAGTCAGTATATAGAACCAAATAAATTATAAGATATCCCAGCAGAAGAATACAAGAGGTTATTGCTTATAATTTCAAATATAATGCAATATAAGGTATAGGAACTTATCAAATTATAGCCAAATTTGGTTACAAATTATTACTAAAAATCCTCCATGGAACAATAAAGCTTTTAAACAAAGTGATTTTTACTTCCACTGTAGAGAGTTGACTAACATGTAACTCCCCCTCTCTCCCGCAATGAAAAACACAGGCTGCTTTAATGCTGTTATATTGGTGACTTAATATGATATTTGGTGTTGGGAATCCAAGATGAATAATACAAATGCCTTGACCTTAAGTATTTCCAGCCCACAAGGGGGAATGTGATATATAATAAACCGGTGTGGTTATATATGATGAACCAGGTAATATATAAGTCAGTGTTGGTGTAAGAGCAGTGATCAGAGTTGTTGTAGTTCAGAGGAGGGCACACTGTGCTCTGCTACATCCAATTTTTTGGGGAAGACTGCCCAGCCGACTTGGACCTTCAGGGTCATGGATAAGCCTGTATCTGTTGGCTTATGCATCTGATGGGAGCAGTATCCTGCTGACACAACCTGGAAATCTATACCAGGCTGGAAAAATAGCTCTCCCAAGTACCATTCAGACCCCTGAGCCAATGAATTCCACCAGGATCTGTGTTCTTTTCCAAATCCCTAGATCCTTCTTAGTTTGTCTCTATGAGCCCACAAAAGCTAGGGATCCTTCGACCCTTTAACAAGTATTCCAGTGTTTACTATGGGCCAGTCATTGTGTTAGGCCCTACAAAATCAAAGTGGGAAGAATACACTATGATGGCTTAGCGTGTGGTCCCTGGAGTCAGACTGGCTGGGTTTAAAGCCTTCTGCAGTAATTATCTGGGTGATTTGGGTTCTTTTTTTTTTTTTTTTTTTTACTTAGTTCCCTCATCTATAAAATGGGGATATAAATATTGCCCACATCGTGGAGTTGTTAGAAGAATAAAAAGTTAATATTCTTAAAGGGCTTAGAACAGTGCTTGGGAAGTCAGGTTGTTAGGATGAACACAGGCACTCTTCACAGTCTGGGTTTATTTTGGCATTGTATGTGTATCTCTAATCTAGCACTGTCTTCCTGGATTGTGATCGGTTGTTTACAAACAACCAAGGTGCAAGCTCTCCTAGGCACTTGTCTTCTCGTTGCTTTTCATAATGCTTTCTACTTCGCCCTCTCCCCCGCTTAGTCCCTGCCAAAGCTGCCTGCCACTGCTGGCCTCTCTGTCTTTCCTCCTGTGCTGTTTTGAGCCCCAGCCACTTCAGTATCAACCTCCCCTAAGCCTGACTTGCCTCACAGAACCACCACCCTCTTCTTCTGTTTCCTCTCCTATTGACTCAAGTGGCAACTGGTTATTTTCCATGATCCACAGAGCTCCCTGACTATTTGTCTTCTGCCCCTATAGGAAAAAATCCCCCTGCATTCACTCTTGCCAGCCACCTCTACTTCTTCACTGATATTCCTCTGTTTTTTTCTACTCCACCTGCCCCTCCAATCCCTAACTCAAGTCATCCATTCCTTCGGTCCTCAGGGTCCATTCAAGGGCTCAGTAAATACTGAGTAAACAGAAGAACCCCAACTAGCTTAGCACATCTTTGCTTCAATATAAGAATTTTCTGACAACACTGTTAGAAAATGAAGTTGTGTTCCTTTGGTGGTCCTGATGAGTTCCTTGTTAAAGAGAATACTCAAAGAGAGGCGAAATGAATTATTGGCTATATCGTACAAGAGAGAGAATGTCGGATGAAACCCTTTCTGATCAGTAATCTCAGCTTGCAAACAAAATATTCTAACATCAGTGGTTCTCAGCTTTCCTCTGTGTCTGCACCATTCACATGCTCCTCTCAGGAACATGCAGCAACTTTGTGCAGGGGCGTATTAAGAAAGGGGTGGGAATAGTATGCTTTGTTCTCTTTGAGAATTCATGGAATAGATATGCCTTTCGGTTTAACAGTTTTTTATTATTCCTGGCATTCTTTTTGATGCTGTGATGTTTTGACTGGAGAGATAATTGGGGTTGCTCCTCCCCTGAAAGGCCCCCAAATACTCTCTTAGATTGTCAGGAGTTCCATTATCTTCTAGCTTTACTAGAGGCCCGGTGCATGGATTCGTACACCAGTGGGGTCCCTCGGCCTGGCCTGTGGGGATCCGGCTGAAACCAGCTCCTGAATTCCCCTGAGGGGTCCCATATTGCAAGAGGGCAGTTCTCGGGTGACACCCCCTGGAATTGGGCTCCCTCCTCTCTGGTTCCGGGTGCATCAGCCAAGAACCGCTGCTGCCAAGTGACCGCAGCTCGGCAGCTCCTATGTTGAGCGTCTGCCCCCTGTTGGTCAGTGTGCATCATAGCTACTGGCCAGTCAGCCGGTTGCTTAGGCTTTTATATATATAGATCATTTTCCATCTGCTGTCTTCTTTCGCCTTTCATAGCCTTTTTCTTTGTTTATTGTTTGTCATTAGTAGGACTTGGCTATTAAGGACAAAACTCCTAATGGAGTTTGCCATCTCTAATGGGCATCTCTTAAAAAAAAAACACAATCTGAGAGGCAGAAACTAGGAATGATTAGAAGTTAGATTTTAGCTCCCAGCTCTTATAGAAGAAGATGAACCTGGGGTATATATGATACCTGAAATATCATTGTATTGTTTTCCATCTCTTAATGTATTTCATCAACTTTAAAATGTACACTTTTTCACACTTTAATATCTCTGAAATTGTAATGTTTCTTTTAATTGATGGTGTTCTAAAAATTGTGAGACATTGAAATGTAGGTTGACCTAAATTTTAAAATATAATTGCACAATATTTACTGCCTCTGAGTAATAGTAAAGCTTATGAAATACATTCCTGGATTAAAAAATTGAAAACATTAACTAACAACTTCCTCACCTCCTCCTATAAACCGAAAACATACTAACTCTATGTGGCTATCATTCCATTATCTCTGGTTACTGCTTCAGCCCTTTTAGTTATAATTACAATCATGAGAGTCATAATAATAATAGCTATTATTTGTTGAGCACCTTCTTTGTTGGTCAGATATTGTTCTAAGTGCTTTTTGTCCATAAACTCAATTATCACAAATAGGACCCATTATTCCCATTGTACAGAGTAGGAACCAGAAGCCCAGACAGAATTAAATAATTTGTCCAAGTTCACATGGCTAAAGGAGCCAAGATTTAAAGTAATGCTCTCAACCCCCATACTTTCTATCTCCCATAAAATTCTTATTATTATTTTAGGTTTTTAAAATTGATTTTTAGAGAGAGAGGAAGGGAGAGGGAGAGAAGAGAGAAATATTGATCTGCTGTCTCTTGCACACCCCCTACCAGGGATCAAGCCAGCAACCTGGGCATGTGCCCTGACTCGGAATTGAACTGGCAACCTTTTGGTGCACAGGTTGGCACCCAACCAACTGAGCCACACCAGTTTTTACATAAAGATACTAATTGTGAAGTTGCGGGCACATCCCCAGTAGGAGGTGTGCAGGAGGCAGCTGATCGATGTTTCTCTCTCATCGATGTTTCTAACTCTATCCTTCTCCCTTCCTCTCTGTAAAAAATCAATAAAATATATTTTTTAAAAAGATACTAATTGTGGATCTTTAGTAATGAAGAAACACTTTCCTCTTATATTTTTATCCAGAGTTTAAATACAAAAGCAACACTATAATCTACTGTAGCTAATGAGGAAGAGGGGAAAGCCATTTTCAAGGAGAAAGAAACATATTCTTAGAAAAGATTCTTGAAATGGAAACAAGAATAGCTTCTGGTCTTTGCTGTGCAACCAAATTTCTTGGGACTACCTAACTCAAGCCCTCTGCTGCCTTTTTCCTGAGAACTTATTTAACTACATTATATCATATTTCACTTAGCTGGGTGACAGTTGCCTAGTAAACGCTGATGTTATGTGAATAGTATTAATTTTTAAGAATCCTGTTCCTTTTAGATGTTCTGCAAAAACAGGTAAAACTGTATTTCTTTTTTACCACATTAAAAAAAAAGGACTATAATGGATGGCTGCATAATAGAATATGTCTATATATACACACATTAGTATATGTCTATATGTAATACTAAATAGTAATATTAGGATCCTACTTGTATATGTTGACAAATCACTTTAATGTTTCTAAGAGAATTAGTCATAGCTTTTTTTCCACACTCTTAACCTTTTTAGTGTAATAAAAAGGTGGGTTTGGCCTGCAAAGTTTCTGTTGAGAAATCAGCTGACAGTCATATGAGTGCTCCCCTGTAGGTAACTAACTGCTTTTCTCTTGCTGCTTTTAAGATTCTCTCTTTGTCTTTAATCCTTGGTATTTTAATTATGATATGTCTTGGTGTGGGCCTCATTGGTTTCCTCTTGTTTGGGACTCTCTGCGTTTCCTGGACTTGTAAGTCTATTTCTTTCACCAGGTAGGGGAAATTTTCTGTCATTACTAGAGGTCTGACACATGAAATTCATATGCGGGTACAGTCCCTAGGCCTGGCCTGCGATCAGAGCCATCTTCCCCAGCTGCCTGCAACTGGCCTCGCCCCCCACCGCCACCCACCCCCGGTTCCCCGTTCACATTGGGTGATTG
The DNA here is from genome assembly GCF_963259705.1 of Myotis daubentonii. Taxonomy (NCBI): domain Eukaryota; kingdom Metazoa; phylum Chordata; class Mammalia; order Chiroptera; family Vespertilionidae; genus Myotis; species Myotis daubentonii. The sequence goes on from NC_081841.1 coordinate 40,168,566, forward strand.
GTGCCTGACGGCCGGGGGAAGGGACCGAGAGGTCAGCTGTTCCTGCCCACTCCCTGGCCCCGCCCCTGCCACAGGTGGCCATCAGGTGATTGGAGCCTGCCGGCCAGGGAAAGGGACTAAGAGGTGGTCAGTGCGCCTCATAGTGACTGGTCCAGTGGTCATTCTGCCGTTAGGGTCAATTTGCCTATTACCCTTTTATTATATAGGATTTCTTCAAATAGGTTTTCAATATCTTGCTGTCTCTCTTCTCCTTCTGGCTTCCACATAATGCGAATGTTGGTATGCTTGAAGTTATCCCAGAGGCTCCTTACACTATCTTCATATTTTTGGATTCTTTTTTATTTTTGCTCTTCTGGTTGGATTTTTTTGCTTCCTCATATCCCAAATAACTGATTTGATTCTCTGAATCCTCTACTCTACTGTTGAATCCCTGTAAATTCTTCTTCTTTTAAAAAATATGTTTTTATTGATTTTAGAGAAAACAGGAGCAGGAGAGAGAGTTAGAAAAATCAGTGATGAGAGAGAATCACTGATCGGCTGCCTCCTGCATGCCTCACACTGGGAATTGAGCCTGCAACCTGGACATGTGCTCTAACTGGGAATTGGACCATGACCTCCTGGTTCATAGGTCAATGCTCAACCACTAAGCTATGCTGGCTGGGCCCTTATAAATTATTCTTTATTTCAGTTAGTCTGTGCTTAATTTCTGACTGGTGGGGTTTTTTGTGTGTTTTTTTTTGTTTTGTTTTGTTTTTGTTTTTGTCTTTGACATTCTCAGTAAGATCCTTGAAGGTCTCACTAAGTCCCTTGAACTCCTCATTAAGATCTTTGAGTAATCTTATAACCATTGTTTTGAACTCTGTATCCAGGAGCTTGCTTGCTTCCATTTCTTTCATTTGTGACATATTTCTTTGTCTCTGCATTTTGGCTACTTCCCTGTGTTTGTTTCTATGTATTAGGTAGAGCTTTTATGTCTCCTGGAATTGGTAGAGTGACCTTATTTAATAAGTATCCTATAGGGCCCAGTGGCTCATCCACCCCAGTTACCTGAGCTGGGCACTCTAGGTCCACCCTGTGTGGGCTGTGTGCACAATCTTGTTGTAGTTGAGTTTTGTTTGACATTGCTGGGAGGAATTGGCCTCTAGGCCAATTGGCTGTGGGGACCAACTGAGTCTACAGTGGAAGAGCTGCTATGCAGGAGACACCCCTAAGGAGTAGGACTTGCTTCAGTGGGGCTTTGGTGCTCACTGAGTCTGCCCCTTGAATGTGTTGATTATGGATGTGTAGAGTTGTAATCTGATATGGTTTGAAGCTGTCCACCAGGTCACTGACTCTGGAGCCTACCAGGAGGTGCAAAGTCAAGCACTGCCTGGAGCCCCCCCGTCAGAATTTACAGAGAGTTTTGCAGAGGGCTGATATTTGTATTGGGCTAGGAAGTGCCCAGGCGAGGCCCAGCTGTGAGGCAAGGCAGGCTGGTGCTAGTGCTGGGTCTTGGGCCTCTTATTGATAAGTACGGGGTACGCTGACTCCAGCTGCTGCTTGTTTATGATGTTTAAGCAAAGTCTGAAGCCTGAGCCAGGACAGGCCATTCATATGGAAAAGCAGCTACAAACAGCTTGGGTGGGGCTGCATATTGTGTGGCACGGGGGTCTCAGGGAATCACCAGGGTGGAGCGAACAGTGTGAGCAACGCTGATGGAAACTCAGATATGGCTGCCAGTCAGCTCTGCGATGGGGGAGGTCCCAGTACAGGTTCACTGACCCCTGTGAGCCATCCCTATCTGGGAGAAAGCTACCCCCAAGTTCCTGCCCTGATGTCAGACAGAAACTTTGTAGGCCATAAGGGAGCGGCAAGAAATAGTCAAAGTGATGAATAGTAAGGACCTACAACGAAGATTACCTAGCAAAACTATCATTTAGAATTGAAGGTCATAGGCAAGAAAAAAATTAAAGGAGCTCATCACCACCAAACCAGTATTACATGAAATGTTGAAGGGTATTCTTTAAGAAGAGGAAGAAGAAAGAGGGGGAAGGGAGGGGGAAGAAGACTGGGAGGGGAAGAGGGAGGGAGAAAGGTAAGGGAGAGGACAAAAATATGAACAATAAAATGGCAATAAATACATATCTATCAACAGTTGAATCTAAAATCAAAATAAGTCCAATGAACAAAATAAACTGATGAATAAAATAGAATCAGAGGAAACATGAAACAGACTGATGAATCTCAGAGGGAAGTGGTGGGTGGGTGGAAGGAGATTAACCAAAGATTTTATAGCATACTAGAGGCCCGGTGCACAAAATTCGTGCATGGGTAGGGTCCCTAGGTCTGGCCAGCAATCAGGGCCGATCTGTGGGGTGATCGGCGGGGCAATCAGGGGGCCCCTGCTGGCACCCACCTTGGCGGGCCTGGTGCCACCCGCTTGCCAGCTCCGCCCCCTGTCGCCACCACCGACCAGCCCCACCCCCCACCTCTGGTCACCTCCCTCTGCGGGGCAATTGCGGGGGGGTGGGGGCCCGCTGGGACCCACCTTGGCTAGCCTGGGGCCTGCAGGCTGGGGGAAGCTCCTGTGTTTGGAATTGGTAGATTCCAGATTACCAGATTACCTGTGACCCCCTGGTGGTCAGTGTGCATCATAGCTACTGGTTGTTCCACCAGTGGTTTTGCCATTCAGTCTATTTGCATATTAGGTGTTTATTATATTGGATATGCATTACCTATGGATACAGACAATAAGGTGGTGAAGTCCTGGGGCAGGGCAGGAACCTGGTGGAGGGAGGCAATGGGGGGAAAAAAGAGGGGCATTTGTAATATTCTCAAAAGTAAAGTTTTTAAAAATAAAAAAATAAAATAAAAAGGTTTTATATCTCTTAACATTAAAAAAAAAAAATTGGATTTGAGTAGTCATATCCAGAGATGCTGTCTGCTAAGGAGCAAGAACTAGGGAACTGACTAGGATGCTAATTAGAGTCCCTGTATAGTCCTTTTATAGAAAGTGGTAAACTCAGGCCACTGGTTATGAAAACAGTGAAAAGAAGGGAAGGGAAGAATTCAGGAGGAAGCATGGAGGCAACTGCCAACGATGCAGTCTTTGTTCTGAAGTCAGTGTGGTGCCCAGTTTACGCTCATTTTCATTGAGAACTAATGCCCACATCCAATTTCGGGACTGAATGACCAACTTGTATGTTTTTGTTAACCTGGGAGATTTGCTTTAACCACATCGTGGGCAGTGGGAAGGTAGAAAAACAGGAATAGAAAATTAAAAGATACTCACATAACCCCCACTTTCAGTGGGTAGCTGTCATCATTTAATGTCATGAAAGCTCCCTGATGAGCTGGCAGGGGTGTGAAAGGTGCTTCTCTTACTTACAGTCCTGATGGTGACTCATTTGTGTAAACTTAAGGAAAACTAAATTGGTAATGGCATGCATCACTGATGCACTAACTGCCCTTCTTTCAGAATATTCATTCCACCGGATTTTTTTGTTAATTGCCCATTTCTAGCCTAGATTCCTGGATCCCCCTACAATTTATACTTTTTCATCTGGAAGAGGATTTTTATTTTGATTCCTTGCTTTGGGTCTCACAATTAGTTCCTACAAATGTTATAGTGACTCATTCAGAAAACAGGCTTTGTGACTCCTGCTGACCACAGTTCCTGCGACAAGGGTCTCTGAGTCCTCTTTCGCTATGACTTCCTCTGCCGGGGTCCAACCCCAGCAGGTCCAGGGGTCCCCAAAGGTGTGGACGGAGTCGGCGAAGAAGGAATGACATGGAGACAGCGTTCAGTTGATCAGCAACCTAGCCAGGATCTCTAGCCCGGATCTCCAGAGAGGTTCTGCTTCGGATCTCCAGCGAGGTTCTGTAGCCATGTTCCCTCACTAGGTTCTCCAGCCAGGTTCTGTCCAGGCTCTCCAGTCAGGTTCAGTGTCCAGGTTCCAGTCAGGTTCTCCTGCCAATCTCTGTAGTCAGGTTCAGTCCAGGATCCCTTGCCATGTTCTCCCGCTAGGCTCTGTCTCTAGGCTCCGAGGCCAGTCCCTCTCCAGGATCCTCCAGCATGCTCTCTCCAGTGAAGTTCTTCTGTCTCCAGGCTCTGTGTAGGTTCTGTCTTCTTGATTCTGTTCTAAGTTCTGAGTGTTTCTGTCTTGTTACAACTGTATTTATACCAGTTGATTCAATCCTATCAATCTCTATTACAAAGGTTAGGGCGTTTCTTATCTCCATTCCAGGGAGAAAAGATTATGTAGTTTAAGCATGATTGTTCGTAGTTAAAGGGATTAATTACCCGCCTGGCACTTAGTTGAGGGGTTTTATTCCCTCCCTAACTTCAGGGGAAAATCCCTACCTGGGGAAACAACCTTTCTCAGAGACCTTGGTTAAAACACATAGTGCCAAGAAGGTGAGCAAACATATTAAGAACAGTATGCCATATATGCCAGGTCCCTTGAAACAGCAAGCATGGACCGGCTCCCGGCATTCCTCCAGCTATTGCCAGTCATGAGCCTCCTCGTCCTTCATGGGCCTGGGTGGTGGCACCATGCACTTCGGAGCTGGAGGTGCCTACTGTGTGCCCAGCAGCCTCGGGGGCTTGGGCGGCCATGGTGTATTGGTGTCCTCCACTTGCTTCATGTCCTCATCTGTCTGGGAGCTAGGGAGGTGGATATGTGGGCACCCTGGCTGGCTCCGATAGGCTTCTGGTGGGCAATGAGAAGGTAGCCAGGCAGAACCTCAACCACCGCCTGGCCTCCTACCTGGAGAAAGTGCGAGCTCTGGAGGCAGCCAACCGCGACCTGGAGATGAAGATCCGTAACTGGTACCAGAAGCAGGGTCCCAGGCCCACCACTACTACCAGACCATTGAGGTGCCATGGCACAAGATTCTTGGTGCCACCATTGAGAACTCCAAGATTATCCTGTGGGTCAGCAATGCCCTTCTGGCTGAGGATGACTTCCGAAAGAAGTTTTGAGACAGAGCAGGCCCTGCCTGTGCCTGAACGTGGAGGCTGACGTCAATGGCCTGGGCAAGCCTGGACAAGCTGACCCTTTCCAGAGCTGATCTGGAGATGCAGATTGAAGGCCTGAAGGAAGAACTGGCCTACCTGAAGCAGAACCATGAGGAGGAGGTCAGTGCTTTGAGGGGCCAGGTGGGCGGCCAGGTCTGTGTGGAGGTAGATTCCACTACCTAACCAGGATCCTGAATGACATGAGAAGCAGTATGAGGTTGTCCAAACTCCTCAGTCTGGCTGGTGAACCAGACTTCACCATCCTTCCAGCCAGACTGAGGAGCTGAGCCGGGAGGTCGCTGGCCACACGGAACAACTGCAGATTAGCAAAACAGAGGTCACTGATCTGCACCTCACCCTCCTTGGTCTGAAGATCAAGCTGCAGTCTCAGCTCAGCATAAAACAGCCCTGGAAGAAACACTGGCAGAACCGGGGGCTCGCTTTGGAGCCCAGTTGGCACTGATCAGCAGTATCAAGTCCAGCTGTGTGACATTAGTGCTGACACTGAGTGGCAGAACTTGGAGTACCAGAATCTCATGGCACCAAGATGGGGCTGCAGCAGGAGATCACCACCAAGGCAGCCTGCTCCAGGGCCAGGATGCCTACTACAGCAACCTGAGCCCAGCAGCCTTCCGGGCTTCCTCCTTCCAGCAGGGGAATGGATGCTCCTGGGTAGGGGCATGAGAGGGGAGGGGCCTTTTCCTCTGGCTCTTCCTCTGACCTGTCAGTGTTATTTTATGGCACAAGGGGGCGGGCGGGGAAGGCTTTGCTATGGACTTTTGGAAATGTTTAATAGTTTATATCTGCTTACTTTTGCTCAAAAATCATTTCTGCATTGGCTGGGTAGTTCAGTTGGTTAGAGTGTCATCCCGATGAGTCAAGATTGTGGGTTTGATCCCTAGTGAGGGCACATACAAGAATCAACTGATGAATGTATAAGTAAGTGGAACAACAAATCACTGTTTCTCTCTCCCTCACTCTAAACTGATAAATAAAATTTTTTAAAAAGAAAAGAATTTTTCTTTATTATATTTTTTCTAATATTTTCTCTTGGCTCACGTGTTAAGTGACACCACTTTTTATTGTAGACCTGGAAGGCTTGACTAATACAAAATTTCAGGCACCTGAAACCTTACTTTCAGTGTTCAAAAAGTATTGAGTTCATCCGCTTCACGTCTTTACTTCAACGCATCTTCTCACTGAGGTCCGTTCCTGGCCACCTTATTTAAATTGGAAGCCCCGCTCCTTTACTGCTTACTTGTGTTTTATTTTTCACTATAACACTTACCACTATCTTACTCTTAAAAAATTTTTTTTTTAAAATTGGTTTCAGAAAGGATGGGAGAGGGAGGGAGGGAGAGAGAGAGAGAGAGAGAAACATCAATGATTAGAGATAATCATTGGTCAGCTGCCTCCTGCATACCCCCGACTGGAGATTGAGCCCACAATCGGGGCATGTGCCCTTGAACAGAATTGAACCTGGGACCCTTCAGTTCACAGGCCAACATTGAGCCAAACCAGCTAGGGCACTAACTCTGTATTTTTTAATCTTATTTTCTGTCCCCCAACCCCAATCACTCCCAAGTACACCAAACCCCATGAGAGCCAGGGCTTTGCCTGCTGCACTCTCTTGTGCAAAGGAAGGGTACAATCAAGATTCCCAGTGTGGAGACTGCCGGGCTTAGGCCACAGGACTCTAGGCCTGAGAACTTGGTCTGGACAGCTGGTCTCGGGGACAGGGAGGAAGGTGATTGTGGTGGGTGGTGAAAGTGAGCATTGCACAGGCCTTAGAAGAAGAGTGGCAGGCCTGGCCCTTTGCACTGGTGGCTACAGCAACTGGGTCACCGTGGGCTGCTATCTTGACAGGAACAGGTGGAGGCAGAGCGTGGGATCAAACTTATTTAAGAATAGAGAAATGAGTTGGCATGAGGCCTTCAGTTCACCAAGTTCACCAAGTTGAGAGCTGTGTATACAGAGACCCTTCATCACCTCTTGTAGTGATTTGTTGAATCACTTTAACACGCAGATGAACCTTTATGTTAGTGTCATGAGAGCAGGACTATACCTGTCTTATTCCCCACTATTTCTTCAACACCCAGAAGAGTTCCTGGCTCATATTAGGTATTTGTGAAACTCCGAGTGAGTGAATGAAATCCTATGTTGAATGCTACATTTTCAACGTGCATATTTTATGCCAGTCCGGTAAGTAATTTAAATACACTTAACAAAACCAGTGGTTCTCAGCCTGGGCATGACTCTTAAGGAATATTTGGCAATGTCTGGAGCTACTGGTATCTAGAGAGGAGGAGAGGTTTGGTGCTGCTAAACATCCTACAATGCACAGAACAGCCTCCACAACAAAGAATTATCCAGCCCAAAATGTTAATAGTGCCAACCTGAGAAAGCCTATACTAACCAATCTTGTTGATGGTCATCTTAACCATCATAATTAGTGTCAATAGTTAAAGAAAATCCTTTGTTTACCAATCACTTTCATTGGTAGAGAACTTTAAGACCCTTTATCTTTTTTTTTTTTTTTTAATGTTTCTATTTTAGAGAGAAGAAGGAAGAGGGAGAGAAAGATAGACACATCAGTGATGAGAGAGAATCATCAATTGGTTGCTTCCTGCATGCCCCCTACTGGGGATTGAGCCCTCAACTCGGGTATGTGCTGTGATTGGGAATTGAACTGTGACCTCCTGGTTCAATAGGTCGACACTCAACCACTGAGGCACACTGCCAGGGCATAAATATTTTTTATGACAAGGATGTACTTGTAAATGTTCATTACTGAAATGGGTGATGTCATATTTTTTTCTATTTATCATGTCAGGTTGTTAGACAATTCCTGTTAATATCTAAAAGCTACACACTCTTGTAACTCCTTCCCTCCAGAGCCCCTCTAATTTCTTTCCTAATCTTTGGCTGTTTATCTGCTGTGAGCAATGGAAAAATTAAAAGGAAGCTTAAGGAATTTGCTAAGTGAAGGCTAACATGAGTAAAGTACAGAGTTTTCAACATTATTTTAAGAGTAGATAACTTTTTTCTTTTTCAACTTGGTCTGATGTCCTAATGGTTACTACTGTTACCCCAATGTTATTAGATGTTATGTGTTTCCAAGCCATATCTATAAAGCAAGTGAGAATTTAATGTCTTCCAAGATGAGAAGAAACGCCCCAAGGACCACTACTGCATAGTCCTACCTGCATCACTGGAGAGCAATAACACCCTGAAAAAAGTCATTTTCACAATGGAAAGGAACATGTATGTGATATGTAGATGATACAGTGAAATGATGTGCAACAGTAGAATTATGTGTCTAGAAAAGATATCTCACTTTTGTTGAAAATGAAGAGGCCTGGTGAAATGCAAAACATCCAAAAGAGTAAAAAGTTATTTCACTTTTTCTGAAAATAAAGACACTAGTCACGTACAAAATGTCCAAAAGGCTAACAGGGAATTTATACAACATATTAATATAAGTTCATTTTGCCATGGATGAATTTAGAGCGTATTATGCTAAGTGAAATAAGTCAGTCAAAAAAAAGAAAAATACCATATAATTTCATATGTGGAATCTAAAGAACAATATAAATGAACAAAACAGAAATAGACTCAAAGATACAGAGAAGAGACTGATGGTTGCCAGGGAGGTGGGGTGTTGTGAGACTGGCTGATAAAGGTTAAGGCACTGAGAAATGTAGATTTGTAGTTACAGAATAGTCAGGGTGATATAAAGTACAGCATAGGGGCCTGGTGGGCTGGCATGGCTCAGTCTGATGAGCGTAATCCGGTGCACCAGAGGTCAGGGTTCAATTCCCCATCAGGTCACATGCCCGTGTTGTGGGCTTGATCCCCAGGAGGGGACATGCAGGGGGCAGCCAATTGATTTTCCTCACTGTCCCTTCCTCTCTCTCTAAAATCAATAAAAACATATTTAAAAATAATAATAAAGTACAGCATAGAGAATATAGTCAACAATATTGTAATAGCTATGTATGTTGCACGGTGAGTACTGGAACTATCAGAGGGAATGTTTTGTAAAGTAGGTGATTGTCTGACCAGTATGCTACACACCTGAAACTAATACAAAATAATACTGAATGTAGACTGTTATTGAAAAATTAAAAAAAATAATTTTAAGTTCTCTTTACACGGTTTTTGGAGCAAATGCAAACATCTGAGATTGTGAAAATTGCTGGTTCTACTCAAATGAGTACACAGGCATCTGTCTAGAAGTTTTGGTACATTAGTTTTATTATCTATCTTCAAAAGGGCTCAGGTCAATTCCAATTACCAGTTAAAATACACACAAACGCCGTGTGTGTGCATGTGTGTGTGTGTGTGTGTGTGTGTAAATAACATTTGTCGCTAGCATTACTGAGTACTGAATATGTAAATGTACCAAGCTTTACATGCATTACTTAATCCTTCAGAACCTTACCACATACTTCCATTATCCTGATTTTATAAAGAAACCGCCTTAGGGAAGTCAGGAGACTCGACTCGCCCCAAGCTGTAAAGTCGTAGAGGCAGGATTTTAACCCAGGCCTGACTGATTCTGAGCCGGGTCTCTTAACCACGTTTACCACACTTTCAAGAAGTGAAGCTGCTCTCCTCAGAACAAAAATTTTCTGTCATTCACCATTATATTTGTTTTTTAAAAATCTTATTTGCTACTCCATGACTTATATGCAGTACACAGACAAAATTCTGTCAAAGCACCATGTGGTGCCTTGTCACAGTGTGTAGATTTTTGAATTAGCATAAATTTGAACCCTGTTCACAAGTTAATCATATTCTACATGTCAGTTATCTTCAACAGTTTCAAGTTGTTCCCATTTTCCTAGCATAAGGCACTGAGAAGGCGAGTAAGTTAATTACACCCATAAAGAACCCAGAGTGGGCCCAGATGCATAAAAATACTAATTCACATAAATGAAATGACCTTCCTGAAGACTACAGTGTGATTAAAGCTTTCTTCTTCATAAAGGCCAGACCGTTTCACAGTAGCTAAGAAATGAATTTAGCCTAATAATTAAAATTATTTTCATGTATGTGAATTTACCAGGAAGAGGGGAAACTATTTTAAATATTCCAGCTATAAAGTATTCAAACTATTACTGCTCACCTGAGCCTCACTTTTTAGTTATAGGGTAACTAACTTTTTTGTGGCTAAGCAAGATCTAATGCAAACTAACACAGTCAGAGTAAATTACCAAGGTTTAAGGTTCTCTTCCGTTTTAAAAGTGTAGACAGAAAGTTTTAGAATGTAGTATTAATGAAAAGAGTTGGAGTGTGTGAGGAAACTTAGAAAAGAAAGGGAAAGGCTCAAGTTATGTAGTTCAGGTTAAACATATCAGATAGCTAATCCCTTTGCTTTACTGAAGGTTTTCTCCCCTTGCACCCTACCCATGATAGAGATTTTTTTAAATGTAACTTTGTCTTAAAAAAAATTAAAAGTGATGTGAATAGCTAGTTATAATGAAAGGATACCTGTTACATAAAACAGATACATTTTTAGTTATAGTTAAAAGTACTTTTCAATTGAATCGTTTCTCAAAAGTACCAAGGAAACTTATTTAAAGGAATCCTATTTTTAAAAAAATAGAATCTGAGTCATGAAAAATTAAAGGATGTAAATGTATTAGCTGTAGGATGTTCAGCAGTGCCCTAACCTCTCCTCCCTAAATACCAGTAGTTCCAGGCATTGCCAAAGATTTCTTGAAAGTCAACATAGAGTGCTCCTTGCCTGTGTGAGAAATCATGTCTAAACTCTACTCTCATTCCTTTATTCTTTGGGTGTGTGCACCTGGCTTCCTGGTTATGGAAGTAGCCTGTTAGTCTAGGTAGATTATTTTAAAATTTATTTCTAAGGACAGAGAGGAGAGTGAATGTACTTGAAACTGTTGCTTTTTGGTAAGATAAAGGTGTAAATCACCCAGACATATCTCCAACTATTGTCTCTGCCTACTGCCAGTAGCATAAATGAAACCTCTGGATCAGTTCTTTGGATCCTAAAGGAATTTTCTAATTTATGAGCAGCTGGCTAGTAGCCATCTGGTTTATGGTATGTTTTATGGTGAATTCCTCTGTCCTTCCTAGTTAAGCAAAGTCCATTGAACTGGCAATGCTGGGATCTGGTCACAGTGGCTCATTGCATTCCCTTCCTCAGCTATCCCTCAAACAAAAGCTGTATTTTCAGAGCTCTATCCTTTTTTGTAAGTTGTCCCATTTCTCAAAGTGTTTGCTTGTTGTTATGACTAAGGAAAACCTTATTCTAGGAGAACATAGTACTGGTAGTCATAAAAAAGCTGGGATGAAAGTTAACGATACAACCTTCAAGTTCAATTTTTTATATTATGCTAACAGTGTTGGAAAAGGAACAGGGCTTATTTGAAAGGGCTTAACACCAAACTAAAGTAATAAACTGTAGTTTAAAACAAAGTTGACAGGCTGACTTAAAAACCCACACAAAACAGCTTTATTGAGATATAGTTCAGATACTATACAATTTCCCCATTTAAACAGGCAGGCTGGTTTCTGAGATGGAAAAACATTGGATTGTTTCTATATAGTTCGATAGAACTTCAAGTTAGGCAAATATTTTTGACAGAGGTATTTTCTCTCTTCAAAAGTGCTTAATTGTATCAAGGTAAGACCTGAGGTGAGGATCAAACAGAATGGTTAGCATTCCTTCTGAATTCAGCAGAAAGTTTTGGGCAACTTTTACGGTACTCTGTCCTAAATTTATAACGGTTTAAATGCTTTCTACCAAATTGTGTGACATATATTTGAAATGGTGATTGATAATGTAAATAGATTTGGTTGACTTACTGGAATATCACAAAAGCTTATTAGCAAATTGAGATAGAAGGGTCATTGATGGGTAGGTTCCCATGCAAATCTAACATTTGAAGACTTTTGTGTGTGTTTGTAAATTGGCCTTGAAAAAATATGCGGCCAATGAAGTGTGAAGATGGCTCAAAGGTCCTTTGAAAGATAGGAAGGCTCGCACTTGCCATAATGAGACGTGCAATATTCATAATATGGCTCTTTGAAAGTAAGTTAATACTGAAAAGGCCTATATCAAGATTTTCTCTCTCTCTTTTTTTTTCATTTTCTTTTGCTATTTCTGTGGTGTAAAATAGGGATTTAGGAAATGTGACTTTGGCTTACATAATTCTTACCCTCTGACCATTGCTTAGGAATGATTAGGTTGCAAACTGGATTTGCCTCGAGTACAGTGGCTTCTTATATGGGTAGGACTGCAGGAAACAACTCATGGTAGAATTATTGAATAAAATCTGTTGTTTCTGGACTCATAGATACAGAGAACAAACTGATGGCTGCTGGAAGGGTACTAGGGGTCTGGGTGAAAAAGGTGAAGGGATTAAGAACTACAGATTGGCAGTTACAAAATCGTCACAGGGATGTGAAGTGCAGCATAGGGAATAAGTCAATAATATTGTAATAGCCATGTATGGTGCCAGACTTATGGGGGATCACTTTGTAAGTTATCTAAATGTCTAACCACTATTCTCTACACCTGAAACTAATATAATATTGAATGTCAACTATAATTGAAAAAAAATCTGCTGTTTCTGTGGGTGCTGAAATAGGCAGTCAGAAAATGTATTCTTTACATTTCCTCAGTAGGTCTTAATGCATTGGTTTTTTGGGACTGAACTTACACATCCCATGTAAGCAATCATTTTTGAGAATGAGGCATACATTGATACTATGAGTTGTGAATAAGAAACATATTATTTCCAAGAGTCTCACATTTCTTGGTTAAAAACAGATTCAAAATAGCTCTGGTAAGGACCTCCTGCCTGTGTAACTTCCAGTTTTTCTAGAGAAGCCTAAAGACTGGAATTCATTGTAAAATTTCTCAGTGGTTACAACTGATGAAAAAAATGTTAAGATGTTTTGTGGATCAAGCAAACCATGTCTATGGGCAGTGTGTCCACATGCACTCTCTGGCCTAGGTGGTGTGAGGCCTGCTCCTGCCCTCAGGAGAGACATCAATGCTTGTGACACAAGCTGGGAAGTGTTGTTCCCAGCATGTACAGGGTTGCTAAAGACCTGCAGTGGGGGCAACAAGGAAGAGTCCACAGGGGAAGAGGCCCTGACTGGGGCCCTGAAGGCGGGCTTTAGAGTTGGGTCAAATGAAGCCCGAGGGACAAATAACAAGACCCCAAAAGCATTTGATGGTATCACTTGAGAAGGGGGGATGTTAGGCAAGAAAGAGGGCTGTTAGGGCAGGAGGAGGGGAAGGGTGAGGGAGGGAATTTATCTCACCCACTGAACAAAGAAGTCAGCAGTCTTGGGACTTGCCAAGATAAAATCACCAGATGTTCTCATAAACTCTGGGAAAAGCCCAACAATGTCAAAGGGTGACCTTGAAACCTATAGTGGGGAAAAGCATAAAATCTTTGAACCCCCACCAGGTGGGACACCCAGATAAACTGAGTTGTCCACTTGTGCTTTATGCCAAGTGTATTATTAATAAATTTGTTTGTTTTGCTTTCTTTATTGTTGAAAGTATTACATATGTCTCCCCCATTAACCCCCTTCTAGCCAGACCCTACCCTCTACCCCAGGCCTTTGCCACCCTATTGTCTGTGTCATGGGTTATGTGTATATGCATACAAGTTCTTTAGTTGATCTCTTAACACCACTCAACTACCCTAGCCTTTCCTCTGAGATTTGACAATCTGTTCCATGCTCCTATGTCTCTGGATCTATTTTGTTCATTAGATTCCACATATGAGTGAGATCATGTGATACTTGTCTTTCTCTGGCTTATTTCACTTAGCATAATACTCTTTAGGTCCCTCTATGCTGTCTCAAAGGGTAAGAGATCCTTTTTTTTTTTTTTTTTTTTACTGCTGCATAGTATTCCATGTTATAAATGTACCACAGCTTTTTTATCCACTCATCTGCTGATGGGCACTTGAGCTGTTTCCAGACCTTAGCTACTGTAAATCGCACTGCTATGAACATAGGGGTGCATGCATTCTTTCTGATTGGTGTTTTGGGTTTCTTAGGATATATTCCTAGAAGTGGGATAACTGGGTCAGATGGCAGTCGCTTGCTTTGTTTCAACACTGCTTTCTATCAGTCATCTGAATTCTTTCTCGATAGCTGACAAGAGTCAAGGAGGGAAGAGCCACCTCCCTTTGACTTGGCTGGCTCTCCAGTAACACATATGTATCTATACACACTTACACTTTGTTTATGTATCTAAATCATGAGTCTTTCATACCGATATATCCAGTTCTAATCTGATACCACAGCATTCCAATTTTTGCCCTTGCCATATTTGCAACTTCCTTTCCTGAAAGTGAGAAACCTGACTTCTATTATCCTTAATATTCAGGGGTAGGCAAAAGTAGGTTTACAGTTGTTCATATGGAAAATGCAGGTTATGATTATTACAATAGTTTTATTAACTCTGTGCAGACTTCGTGTACTCACAACTGTAAACCTACTTTTTAAAAAAATCTTCACCCGAGGATATGTTTTTTTATTGATTTTTAGAAAGAGAGGTAGGGAGAGAGAGAGAGCAACATCAATGTAATCTGTTGCCTCCCGTATGCACCCCAACCAGGGGATCGAATCCACAACCTAGGTATGTCTCCTGCCCAGGAATCAAACCCTTAGCCTTTTGGTGCATGGTATGATGCAACCTGGCCAGGACTGTAAACCTACTTTTGCCCACCCCCACCCCTGTATTTATTTCGTCAATCCTTCTGTACGTAACTAATCTCCCATTGTTGCTGCCGCCTCTCCCTCTGTGCAGGTGTCCTCACACCACTTGGGTTCTGATACCTACTGTGCTGGGCTGACCCCACATGCAGACACCCTCCTGACTCAGGCTGAGTTTGGTTCTAGTTTTGAGTGTGGCAAGTATGAAAGGACTGGTTTACTTCATTTATACTTTGGGTAAAGTTTTGTGAAGGGATAACTGATAGCTTTCCTGTCCTCTCTCAATTTAAATTGCTTTTTTTGTTGTTAGACTCCCCCACACCACCCCGCATCTAACCAGGTATCTTTTACAATAGCAACGAATATATTTTACATGTGGATATTTTGATTCTCATATCAATACTTAAATATATCTATTATTGGACAGTTTGTGGTATGTTCCATAAATGTTATATATGATGATGTATTTTAGGCATACATAGTAAAGCCATATGTTTGTATAGCAGCATAAAATGCAAAGAGATAAGAAGTGGCTTTAAAATTCCACCTAAAATCTACCTATAATTCTCATTTCCATTGCAATGTAAATTAGAATATTGCACAATTTTGTGACTTTTCTGATTTTAAAATTATATAAAGACATTACCATGGGTGTTTTAATTTCCTTTGGTATTCGTGTTATTCCTTAGAAAGAGGTCTGTTCTTGTTTTCTTTCACACGGGTATGAGGAGGAAGTTACTGATTGAGGTCATGCTGCTGTAATGATAGCGACCACAGGATTTCTTACCTTCCTGAGCTACATCCTTTGGACATTTTTCTTCTCAAACAAGCCAGTTCATTGGAGAATGGAGTTTCCTGGATGTTCCTTTTTTATGTGCACTTATGTATTTTGGAGGAAGCTGTGTAAAAGTCGGCAGTCTGAACCGCTTTTGATCTCTAAAGTTCTAATTGATTGAAAAGCATGCTGACTTTAAAGTTCATTTAAATTCGTTCTTCTTTATATTGTCTATTCTTAAGTCTGTCTTGACATAACATTTCTGGGAAGCCATCCTATTCCACTATTTTTTTTTTTCTTAGTGATTTGGGGAATAGTTTTATAGGAAAAGCATTTGATATCGCTGCCTGTGGTACATGGAACTTCTTGTGGAATTCAGTCTTCATACATACCAGACACTATTCCCATCCCTTTCTGTTTTTAATCTTGAGATCACTGTTGCACCTGTGGTTGGGCAGATAACATTGAATCCAAAAGCAAGTAAATGCCTTCAGTTGTCTAAGGATGGAATTTTGGTGAATCAAAAGTGGGAAACTGCTGAAGAAGTTATCAATACATGTGCAGGTGTATCAGTTTGTGAGGTATAGTCACACTGCAAAGTAATACAACTGGCTGGATTGGTTATGTTTACTATTCTTTGGAGGTTGAGATCCTGAAGCAAAAAGTAGAGAGCTCCAGTGATCACATGGTGGGTGCATAATTTCATTTGTGCATTCTCCTTGCTTTGCATTCCAGTCCATGTTGTCCTATGGAAACATGTGACTCTTAATAGCCAAAAGCAATGTAACATTTTATGGTAAAGAATGCACCAAATAGCCCTAACCGGTTTGTCTCAGTGGATAAAGCGTCAGCCTGCGGACTCAGGGGTCCCAGGTTCGATTCAGGTCAAGGGCATGTACCTTGGTTGTGGGCACCTCCCCAGTGGGGAGTGTGCAGGAGGCAGCTGATCGATGTTTCTCTCTCATCGATGTTTCCAACTCTCTATTCCTCTCCCTTCCTCTCTGTAAAAAATCAATAAAATATATTTAAAAAAAAAAGAATGCACCAAATAAACAATTTTATTTAACTTCTTATGGAAAATTTCAAACTTAATGCAATATAGAGGAGAATATGACCTCTAGCTCTATCACTCAGCTTTGAGAATTATCAACATATGGCCAAATAAATTTGTTATAAAGATTTTTTTTAAATATAATTTTATTTATTTCAGAGGGGAAGGGAGAGAGATATAGAAACATCAATGATGAGAGAGAATCACCAATTGGCTGCTTCCAGGACACTTCACACTGAGATTGAGCCCCCATCCTGGGCTTGTGCCTGACTGGGAATCAAACCGTGACCTCCTGGTTCATAGATCAATGCACAACCACGCCAGCCCAGCATAAAGATTTTTTAAAAGCCCTTTGCATATTTTTAATGAAATGGACTTATTTATAACCTTTAGCATGTTTTGTTCTCAGAACTAAAATAATTTACATTTAAAGCAATTATTCATATGTATATACCTTGAATGTCTATAATATGGCAAATAAGAAATTTCCCTTGGATTCCAGTTCATCTTTGACTATCAACTCTTTACTCCCCTTCTTTGTTTTGTGAAATCATTCGGATTACTTTCTGGAAAAAAAACTTTCCCATAGGTCTAATCAACAGTAAGTAAAACAAATAAGATCCTCATAGCATTGATGATTGTTAGCTACCTGAATGATTAAAAGAGTTCAAGGAGATATTATGCATGGCAAGATCTATCCCCATCCTGATTTTGTGATGTTCTTTCCCATTACTTCCCTGTCCATTTAGGACATCCACAGAGAACTAACGCCCTCTAGCCCTTTCTTATTGTGGTAAAATACGCATAACATAAATTTTATCATCTCAACCATATTTAACAAAAATATGTTTGTATTGAATTTTTTTTTCCTTTGAGAGAGAGAGGAAGGGAGAGGGAGAGTGAGAAATGTATCAATTGGCTGCCTCCTACAAGCGCCCTACCAGGGATTGAGCCTGCACCACAGGCATGTGCCCTGACTGGGAATCGAACTGGCGACCCCTTGGTGCCTGGGATTATGCCTAACCAACTGAGCCACACTGGCCAGGGCCATCTTAACCAGTTTTAAATGTGCAGTTCAGTGGTATTAAGTACAATCACATTATTGTGCAATCATCAGAACCATTCATCCCCAAAACTCTTTTAATCTTGCAAAATGGAAATGCTATAACCATTGAACACTCTGTGATGAATCTTTTTGCAAGGTGCTTGGAGGGCTATTCAGATCTCTGGGCTTTACAAGGTTCTGCTAAGGTCTGTACCGAGCACTTTGTGCATGGGAAGGTTGTAGTTACTCTTGAGGGAGGCAGCTTTACGCCAAGTGCCATACAGATCATTTGAGTTCCCGAAAGCACTTTCAGTATAAGTGCAGAAACAAGTGCTTACCGGGAGAAGTTTAAAATGTTCAGTTTGTTTACATTAAGCAGAATAATTCCAGGGATGTTTCGGAAGGCTTTGATGATGCCGTTGTCCTCATTATAGATGAGGCAAGGTCCCTGTGCTGGATTCGATGACGGTTTCTCATTTTGCCCTTGCCAGCTTTCATTTGCTGAGAGGCATAGATCTTTTTGGTGTCATTCTAGGCCTTAAGTTTCTTTTTAAAAAAAAATATATTTTTTATTGATTTCAGAGAGGAAGGGAGAGGGAGAGAGATAGAAACATCAATGATGAGAAAGAATTACTGATTGGCTGCCTCCTTAACGTCCCTCACTGGGGATCCAGCCCCTAACACAGGCATGTACCCTTGACTGGAATTGAACCTGGGACCCTTCAGTTCACAGGCCGACGCTCTATCCACTGAGGCAAACCGGCTAGGGCGTAGGCCTTAAGTTTTTTAAGAAGCAAAACAGCCTCCTTGGTTTTCTTATAGCCTTTAACTTTACCTTAACCACCAAAGGAGATTCAGGAACTTCCTCAATACAATGACCTTTAGACATGACGAGGGTTAATAAAGCTGGGGCAGCCAGGGCTGAGCAGATGGCATATCATTTCTGTGTTGTGTTTACTGTGTAGTGCCAGTGACACTACGTTTTGGTTGGTGCATACGTGTGGCTCCCACAGCACATATTGCCAAAAGCACTCATTTAGAACAATGAGTCCACTGCCTTGAACTCCAGCCATAGCTCTGCTACTACTTCATGACTCAGCACTGGTTTCATGACTGATAATTCACTAACAGCATGGGGCTGTCAATTGTTTTTGATGATTGCTAATTTACTAACAGCCTAGGGCCGTGTATTGTTTTTATGGAAGTTGGGGTGAACAAAGTTCATAATATCTAGTCATATGAGAGCCTTGAACATAGCAGGCAAAGTGACATTTTTGCCAGATTATTTCCCCTTGTCAGAGTACATTGATATCTGGACGACAACATGCCATGATGGGGAAAGGCAATGGCCACGCTCCTCTCAACTTGGTGGCTCTCACAGGAAAAATATTTTAATTTTTTGAGGAACCACCATCCTGTTTTCTACAGTGGCTGTACCATTTCACATTCCCACTAAAAGTACACGAGAATTCCAATTTCTCCAGATCCTCACTAACACTTGTTTTCTGTTGTTTTTGTTAATCCTCACCTGAGGATATTTTTCCACTGATTTTTTTTTTTTTTTTTTTTTTTTAGGGAATGTGGAAGAGAGAGGGAAAGACAGAGAAACATCGATGTGGGAGAAACACATCGATTGATTGCCTCCTGCATGAGCCCTGACCAGAGCCGGTCCGGGGAGAAGCCTGCACCCAAGGTACATGCCCTTGACGGGAATCAAACACAGGAAGGACCCTTTGGTCTGCAGGCTGATGCTCTATCCATTGAGCCAAACCAGCTAGGACCATTTTCTGTTTTTGATGGTAGCCATTTTAATCCAGTGGATATCCAGTTTTCCCAGCACCATTTGTTGAAAAGATGGTTCTTTTCCCACTGAGTCATCTTGGCACCCTTGTCAAACATCATTTGGTCATATTCGGGTTAATTTTTAAGCTCTGTATTCTCTTCCATTGGTCTACATGGTTGTCTTTATGCCAGTACCACATTGGTTTGATCACTATAGCTTTGCAGTAAGTTTTGAAATTAGTAACTGTGAGTTGGCCAGTTTTATTCTTTTTTAAGATAAAAGGCATCTGAATTGGAAAGGAAGTAGTAAAATTATCCGTTTGCAGACAATATGATCTTCTCTGTAGAAAACCCTAAAGATTCCTCACACAAAAAAGCTGTTAGAACTGATTAATGAATTCAGCAAAGTAGGATACAAAGTCCACACACACAATTCAACTGCATTCTATACACAGTGAACACAAAAAAGGAAATTATGAAAACAGTTCCATTTACAGTAATATTAAAAAGAATAAAATACTTAGGAATTAGCTTAGCCAAGAAGGCAAAAGGCTTGTACAATGAAAACTACAAAACATTGCTGAAAGAAATCTTAAAATCTTTATTAATAATGGAAACATGTCTCATGTTCTTGGATTGGAAGACATAAATGTTAAAATGTCAATGCATTCCAAAGCAATCTTCATACAGATTCAGTGCAGTCCCTCTCAAAATTCCAGTGACATTTTTGCACAAATAGAAAAACCCATGGAATCACAAGGGGCCTCAAATAGCCCAAAAATTTTGAAAAAGAACAAAACTGGCCAACTCACACTTCCAGAATCCAATGATGTGTATTTGGGTCCACTTGATGATGTCCCACAGGTCTTTAGGCTCTGTTTGCTTTTCTTCAGTTTTTTCCTTTCTGTTCCTCAGACTTGATAATTTCTATTGTTTTGTCTTCAGGTTTGGTGATTATTTCTTCTGCTTGCTCAAATCTGCCTTTGAATCCCTCTAGTGAAATTTTCATTTTCGTTATTGTACTCTTCAACTTTAGAATTTCTTTTTCATATCTTTTTAAGTTTTCTACCTCTTTATTAATATTCTCATTTTGGTCACACATTTTCTTGACTTTCTCCTCATATTTCTTTAGTTTTTGAACATCTTTATGAGATTTGTTTTAAAGTCTTATATATCTGCCATTAGGTCTTTTCCAGAGACAAAATCTGTTTATTTACTTATTCTTTGTTTGAATGGGTTATACATTGCTGTTTATTTGTTTGCCTTGTGATTTTATTATTGAACATTAGACATTTGAATCTAATAATGTGTTAACTCAGGAGATTAGATTCTCCATTTTCTCAGAATTTCCCATATTTTGTTATTGTTTTTATTGTGTGTGTGTGTGGGTTTTTTGTTTGTTTGTTGTGTGTGTGTGTGTGTGTGTGTGTGTGTGCTGTTATTGTTTTTTTTCCTTATTTTCATAGTCTAGTCTTATGCTGAGGTCAGACTGAAGTGTATACTTATGGTCTTCTCAGGTCTTTTCTGAGTCTTTCTGTGGGAATGTGCCTGGTCAGTTCCTAATTCTCCTGTATGTGTTATTGTTCCTAGTCTTTAATGTCTGCCTCCTGAAAGTGGCAAAAGTGAAAAATGAAGTGGGAAAACAGGGCTTGTACTCTTTAAATATTCTATAAATCACTTCAGCTGGTGGGGGAGGGTAATATGGAAAGTTATAACAATAAAGGCTGCCCACCCCTTTGTCCTTCTGTGATCAGAAGCAGTAATCTGCAATGAAAGCATAGATCTCCATTATTTGGAGGATAGAATCCTTTTTGTCTGCCCTGGTTCCCATAAATTGTGTGCAGCTGCTCCAGGGACATGTGCACAGCTGCCTACCAAGTGGCCGGGGGTGGGGAGTGGGTTACTGCTACTGTGCAAAGAGCTGAAATTGACCTATAATAAGTACAGTTTACCATCCTTGTCTTCCTCTGGAAGTTGCAAGCCTTCAGCAGACTCTAAAGTTTCAAAATAGTTATATTCAGACAGATTTTGCTAGTGAAATTGTTGCCTAGGAGAGGAAACAGATACCTGGTACTTTCTACTCTGCAATCTTTCCAGAATCCTTTCCATAGAGAACCTGTTGAAGAGCACAGCATCTCCCACTGTGGTACAGACTGGGTACTGTGGTACAAGTACTCAATTCTATTTGACTTGGTTTAAATTTTGTTTTTCTTCTTCCCTCCCTGATGACCTCATTAGAGTCTGGTCTTTTAGATCATAATGCTTTTTTTGCAATTGGCTCTTAGGTTTGGGTGGTCACAGATGACTTCATGAAATGAATGCCCCTAAAATGATATTTTAGCTTAATTTTGAAGGAGTTATAAAATTTAGAAGGGCAAAGGTGGGGTGGGAGTTGGGAAGGATATAATCTAGATCTTTGAAACTTACAGAACTATATTCAATTATGATAAAATAGATGGTTTCTATGATAAACCCTCTGTTAAATCTTTTAAAGTATTGTTTACAATTTAGCAATAACCCTGAAGTAGATATTGTTATCCCATTTTCTGTATAATACTAGTCTCCTGAGACTTCCCTGTTTTTTTTTGTTTTGTTTTTGTTTGTTTTTTCCTTAAAAGGTTTTTTTTTGTTTTGTTTGTTTTTTAAATTTCTTTATTGATTAAGGTATTACAAATGTGTCCTCATCCCCCCATTAACCCTCAACCTCTCCTCCACCCCCCACTCATGCTCTCATCCCCCTGTTGTCCGTGTCCACTGGTTTGGCTTATATGGATGCATAGAAGTCCTTTGGTTGATCTCTTCTCCTTACCCCCACCCTCCCCTACTTTCCCTCTGGGGATTGATAGTCTGATCACTGTTTCTCTTTGGAACTGTCCCTGTTCATCAGTCTATATTGTTTTCTATATTTCACAAATGAGTGAGATCATGTGGTATTTATCTTTCTCTGACTGGCTTATTTCACTTAGCATAATGCTCTCCAGTTCCATCCATGCTGTTGCAAATGGCAAGAATTCCTTCTTTTTTAGCGCAGCATAGTATTCCATTGTATAGATGTACCACAGTTTTCTAATCCATTCATCTACTGATGGACACTTAGGCTGTTTCCAAATCTTAGCTATGGTGAATTGTGCTGCTATGAACATAGGGGTGCATATATCCTTTCTGATTGGTGTTTCTGTCTTCTTGGGATATATTCCTAGAAGTGGGATTACTGGGTCAAATGGGAGTTCCATTTTTAGTTTTTTGAGGACGCTCCATACTGTTCTCCACAGTGGCTGCACCAGTCTACATTCCCACCAGCAGTGCAGAAGGGTTTCTTTTACTCCACATCCTCTCCAACACTTGTTTTTTGTTGATTTGTTGATGATAGCCATTCTGACAGGTGTGAGATGATACCGCATTGTTGTTTTGATTTGCATCTCTTGTATAATTAGTGACTTTGAGCATGTTTTCATATGTCTTTTGGCCTTCTGTATGTCCTCTTTCGAAAAGTGTCTATTTAGGTCCGTTGCCCACTTTTGATTGGATTGTTTATCTTCCTTTTGTTAAGTTGCATAAGTTCCCTGTAAATTTTGGAGATTAAACCCTTATCGGTGATATCATTGGCAAATATGTTCCCCCATGCAGTGGGCTTCCTTGTTGTTTTGTTGATGGTTTCCTTTGCTGTGCAAAAGCTTTTTATTGACTTCCCTGGTTTTTATACTAAAATCGCATTTTGTTTAGCATTGGTCCTGGGTAAGTGTCTTAGTGTGGTTAATAAATAATACGTTCATTCTACAGAGAAGCAAAATGGTGTTTACACTTATTAATAAACTTGCCCAATTTGCTTGTAGAGAGCCTGATTTGAATTCTTATATTTCAGATTATAACAAATAATATTTTCCAAAAGTTGTCTTGGGTAGAATAGTCAGGATGGTTTTGCAATACTAGTGGGGAGTAATTAGCCCTAGTCCGAGAAATGCCTTGGTCTTGTACAAAAAATCATAAAAGCAAGACCTGTAAGGCACAAGCTGTTCCAAGTAATTTCTAGTTGCATTTCTTGGAACAAAACTCAAGAATATTTATAGGAATACAAAAATATCCAACATCCAGCAAAGTGAATTTTAAAATGTTTGGCATCTAGTCAATGATTGCAAGGAAACAGGAAAACACAACCCTAATGAGAAGAATTATCACTTGACACCAAGCCAAAAGTAATGCAGATGTTAGAATTAACAGAGAAGGTCATTAAAACAAGTTATAACTCTATTACATGTTTAAAAAGAGTAAAGTGTAGACATGGGCGATATAAAAAAAAAATGACCCAGATAGAACTAAAGTTGGAACCTACAGTGGGGCCTTGACTTACGAGTGTCCCGACTAACGAGTTTTTTGAGATACCAGCTGTCTCTCGGACGATTTTTTGCATTGAGTTGATAGAGCAATTTGAGTTAACGAGCTCCTTAACGAGCTCAGTCTTGGAACGAATTAAACTCGTAAGTCAAGGCCCCACTGTATAATATCTGAGATGAAAAATATACCAGATGGGATTAATGCCACATTAGACATTGCAGAAGATTACTGAACTTTTAGGCATAATAGAAATGATCAAAAATATATCCCCTGTACAGGGGAGAAGAATGGAGAGTTGGGGAGGAAAAGAGGATAAGTGAGCTGTGGACAACATTAAACAGCCTGATACAATATACTTGTAATCTCTGAAGGATAAAAGGCAGGGGTGGGGGATGGCAAAGAAATGGAAGAAATAGCCAAAATATCCCCAAATTTGATGAAAACATTAAATCCATAGACCTAAGAAGCTCAGTAAACGGAAAGCACAAGAAACACTAAGAAAGTTACACAGAAGCACATCATAATCAGATTGTTCAAAAGAACATTTTTAAAACAGCCATCAGGGAGATAAGGGGTTGAGGGGGTTGGTTGGGGACAGGGAGAGGATTAATTACATATGGAGGAATAAAGATAAGGATCTTTGATAGCTGATTTAGCCTCTGAAACAATGCAGCGAGAAAACAAAGGAGCAACATCTTTACAGTACTCAAAGAAACTATAAACCTAGAATTTTATACTCATAGACAATATCTTTCAAAAATAAAAGTAAAATGGGGAGGTGGTTGGGAGATGGGCAGAAAATGGGAAGAGAATTAAGTACAGACTTCCAGCTATAAAATATGTCACAGGTATGTAATGTACAGCATAGGGAATAGAGTCAGTAATCCTATGTAATAAAAGGCTAAAAAGCAAATTGTCCCTACGGGCAGGAGTTTGACCGACCAGGAGTTAGACATGCGCTGACCACCAGGGGGCGGTGTGGAACATGGCAGGCATTGGCGATATGGTGCTGGCAGCAGGCAGCAGTGGAGGTGCTGCTGACCCTGATGAGCCTCGACAAGAGCAGGATCCCAGTGAGATGGTGGAGCAGGTAGGCGGGTGGTGCCAGGCCAAGGCAGGTGCAAAGGGAAGCCCCAGCTGGTGGCAGCGGCAGGCAGCCAGGGGAAGGGAAGCCCCAGCCAGCAGATGCTAGGGACCTACCCATGCATGAATTTTGTGCACTGGGCCTCTAGTATTATAACTATGTATTGTGACAAACTAATGTTGTATATCAACTATAATTAAAAACAAAAACATAATTATAGGTAAAATAAGAACATTTTATATATTGATTTTAAATCTTATTGTTGTAAGTATTACGTATATCCCCCTTGTCCCCCATTGACTTCCTTTAGCCCATCCTTGCCCCTGCCCCAGGCTTTTACCACCCTATTGTCTGTGTCCATTGGTTATGCATTTATATATGCATACAAGTTCTTTGGTTGATCTCTTCCCACCCACTCACCCTCCCCCCACCTTCCTTCTAAGGCTGGACAGTCTGTTCCATGCATCTATGTCTCTGGATCTATTTTGTTCTTCAGTTTATTTTGTTCATTAAATTCCACATGAGTGAGATCATGTGCTACTTATCTTTCTCTGACTGGCTTATTTCACTTAGCATAATACTCTCCAGGTAAATAAGGACATTTTAGATGTCAGACATACAAAAGCCCATATAACTCATTACCAAGTGGATGGGCTTTCAGGTGCTCTGTTTGATTAAGCACAGATAATTTAATAGACAGACCTTAGCTGGGCCAGTCAGAATATGCTTCTAGGAATGTGCATGTTGGACTGCGAAAATCATATTAATATGTGAAATTGGGGCCTGTGTGTGTAAAGGAAAGACTATTCCATGATGTGAGTGCTGCCTGAGCGTTGCTGGAGCTGCCAGCTAGATCCAGATGAAAAATAAAGCCCCTCAGAGATTGCCTGAGGGACCCCTCCCCTAGGCCCTACAGCAGGGGTAGAGGACCTTTTTTCTGCCAAGGGCCATTTGGATATTTCTAACATAATTCAAGGGCCGTACAAAATAACCAACTCAAAAATTAGCTTGCTGCCCTAACTGGTTTGGCTCAGCGGATAGAGTGTCGGCCTGTGGACTCAAGGGTCTCAGGTTCTATTCCATTCGGGGGCATGTACCTGGGTTGCAGGCACGTCCCCAGTGTGGGGGGCGTGCAAGAGGCAGCTGAATCGATGTTTCTCTCTCATTGATGTTTCTAACTCTGTATCCCTCTCCCTTCCTCTCTGTAGGAAGTCAATAAAATATATTTTAAAAAAATTAGCTTGCTGTATTTGGTCAAACATTAAATTAACACACCCCTCATGCCTTGGCAGGACAGACAAAATGATTTTGCAGGCCTTACACCAAAGCGACCTGGTTTGTGATGGTTCCTGGAACAGGCCGTTGCTCTGCCCCAGGCAAGCATGATAAGCATTTCCCCCTTATCTTCACAGGGTCACACCCTGAAACCCCTGTCCATCTTGCCTAGTCTCTTGTAACCCCTTAGCACAGCGGTTCTCAACCTGTGAGTCGCGACCCCTTTGGGGGTCGAACGACCCTTTCACAGGGGTCGCCTAAATACATCCTGCATATCAGATATTTACATTACAATTCATAACAGTAGCAAATTACAGTTATGAAGTAGCAACGAAAATAATTTTATGGTTGGGGGTCACCACAACATGAGGAACTGTATTAAAGGGTTGCGGCATTAGGAAGGTTGAGAACCACTGCAGCAGCACAGTGGGGAGGGTATCCATGGTGTCTCACCGCCACCCAGCACAGGCTCCTCTTATGTAAGTTTCCTTAATATATTCTTAAATGTAATAAAGCTGTCAGCCTCTTTTGGCCCCTCGGCTGGGAAGTTTTCCCAACAGCGTGGTAGGCCAGGGAGGCTGAATAACAGAGGTTACCGGAAAAAGCATAGTCCTTGACATGAGACATGGAGGCCAGAAGCAGGCACTCCCTTGATTTCTTGTGGCCTTCCCATTCCCAGTTCTTTCCTGAGTCTGAGTTGCAGGCCTGCGTTTGGGTTCTGTGAGAAACCAGTCTGTCTTTAGCATAAACTTACCTCTTATGCTAGCTCTATTACGGACGGGTTCTTGGATACTTGTTACACACACATAAAAAAACCAAAAAGATCAGTTCCAAATTTTCTTCCTTGTTTATTTTAATGTAAATAATAATGCCGAGGTCACATTAAACATAAGAACAGAAATAATAGTCATAAGGATTTAGCATTTCTAGGCCCATCATGTTGTCTTGGTGAACATGAAGGCCTTGAATTTATGTTGCCTCATGGAGGAAAAAGATGCTATAACTTTTTAAAAAATATATATTTTTACTGATTTCAGAGAAAAAGGGAGGGAGAGAGAGAGAGAGAGAGAGAGAGAGATCAATGATGAGAGAGAATCATTGATCAGCTGCCTCTTGCATGCCCGATACTGGGGATCGAGCCCACAACCCAGGCATGTGCCCTGACCGGGAATCCAACTGTGACCTCCTGGTGTACAGGTTGACATTGAACCACTGAGACACGCCGGCTGGGCAAGACACTATAACTTTTAAAGTTAGTTCCCGTTGTCACCATCTAATGTGCCCAGGCAGCCAGAAATTGTTGAAGAAATGAGGAAAACCGTACTTCTCAATGTTGGAGTTGAAGTCCGGGGAAAATTAGGGTTTAACATATGTACTATTTGCTTTTCAAGTGTTCTCCACAGGAAACTCATATGTTCTGGTTGTTAGTGGACATGTTAAACAAAATTTTTAATTTTCACGACCGAAAGTCTTCTAAAAGAAAGAGCTGATTGGGTCATTGCTGGCAAGAAAAAGAAGACCAGGCCCTGGGGCATGAAGTTGGAACCGCCATCTGCAGTGCCAGGGGGAAATGCAAAGTCTCCGCAGCCCGGTATTGGTGATCCAACACCTCTTCATACGTCAAGTCGTGGGGAGAAGGATGGAAGTTGTTTTGAAGGAATGTACATCGGCTCTCGGTGAAGGGATGGGAAAAGGTCGAGAAGGGCTAATTCTGGGATAGGCTCCGCAGAGTCCGTGAGGAAGAGGTGTTTGCTCTTTGGGATTGGTTGTGGGCAACATTTTGGAAAGTTCAGCGTAAACAAGAAGCAGAGGCTGCTGTGCTGTCTTAGATAGGAGTGGAAACAGCCA
Source organism: Myotis daubentonii (assembly GCF_963259705.1). Taxonomy (NCBI): domain Eukaryota; kingdom Metazoa; phylum Chordata; class Mammalia; order Chiroptera; family Vespertilionidae; genus Myotis; species Myotis daubentonii. The sequence continues at coordinate 40,196,471 of NC_081841.1, forward strand.
CCTGGAAGTTAATTCGGGGTTCCAGCATACACTCAGGAATGCGAGCAGTCTTGATAGCTGGCCCCTACTTACCAACAGACTAAATGTCCTGTCTCTTTTGTTCACTCTCCAGCCCACTGTCATTTAATTTAGAACATCTCAAAATGTTTCTTTTTGTCAGATTGAATCTCTGATTTTGCCCTTCCATCAATCACTAGTCTTTTTTAAGCTGTTAAAAAATATTTTTTTAAATCACGAAGGTTTTATAAACAGAACCGAGGCCATAGGTCCAGCTTCTGAGTCCATACCAAATGATTGTTTTAAACAAGTTACGATTTCTATTCATCTACTAGTATATATGTAATCTAGAAGTTTTGTTTTACTTTTTTTTCATTTAATTCATCAGGATCATAAGTATGCTTTTGACCAAGTATTTTGCTGGTAAATAACGTAAGTTGACCAGACTCCAATTTAGAATCTTAGAAAATTCTTTTAATAGCTGCCCTTTTAAAATCCTCACTGCCCTTGTTTCTAACAAAGCATCTTGTGATCCTTTGTATTTTTCTTCCTTTCTGGGTGAAGTGACAGAGCATTAAAGTCTCCTATGAAGGTTTTGGTGATCTAAATACTGTTTGGGGAGCTTTGACCTACTTAGGATGGTTTTGTGCTGGAATCCCCAGGGTAACTGCTCCAGAATTGCTCCGTGTGAATGCATTGAAACTTCCCACTTGTCAGAACTTTTATTACAGCAACACAATGAAGCAGCATGCAGCCAAAAAGAAGTGAGGAAGGTTGCATTGTACTTGACTTCCTTGAATTAAGTTTTATTCATCTCCTTGTTTTCTACAGATACTTTACCGTAATCTTGAGCACAAGGATTTCCCAGCAACAGTTGCTTGCCATCTGTGTTCATTCTCTACATATTCTCCAGGCTGGGAAGCACCGTTATCCATTTTGTTTAACAGGACATTATACTTACAGAGAAAGTTTTACTTTATTCTTAGAGCTTTTTTAGGCATAGGGCTCTGCACTACCAGGATCATTGTATTTAAATATAACATTATACATTTTTAAATCTTCGCATTTATTAATAATCCATTTTTGTGGTTGACAGCAGAAGGTCTGTGTCAGTTTCTCGATCTCTTCAGGGTTGGATCATTTGCAGTGGACTTCTTCTCTAACCATTACAGTTTTTTTTTTTAAATGCAAGGAGATATCCACCTATCCTATCTAATAAAAGAGAAACATGGTAATTGGCGTACGACCGCTACCCTTCCCATTGCCTAATCAGGGCAATATGCAAATTAACTGCCAACAAAGATGGCGGTTAATTTGCATTTGTAGGCGCAATGCTGGGAGGTGAAAGGGGAAGAAGCCGCCTGCCACACGGTGATCGGAAACCAAAGTGGCAGCTAAGAGCCGGGTGGCAAGGCAAAAGTGGCCCTGGGGCTCAAACGGAAGGAGGCGATGGTGGGGCCCCGCCCCCTGTGCTGCCAGGCCATCGGTGCAGTGATCAGGTGGAACATGGGGATGACAGGGCCCCCCCGCCCCGTGTGCAGCCCGCTCCATGTAAGGCCAGGCCATCGGCGCAGAGCTCAGGGGGAAAGCGGCGAAGGCAGGGTCCCTGCCCCGTGTGCAGCCCGCTCCGTGTAAGGCCAGGCCATCGGCACAGAGATCAGGCGGAACAAGGGGATGACAGGGGCCCCCCCCCCCCCCCGCCCCGTGTACAGGCCGCTCTGTGTTCAGCCCTTCCTGAGTGCAGCCCCAGCCATCTGTGGGGCTCAGAGGGAACATGGCGATGGCGTTGGCCCCGCCCCTGTGCACCCAGGCCATGGGCCTTGGGCCCGGGAGGCTCCACCAGAAAAGCGGGACTGTGCATTGGGAATGGGCACAAGGCAGACCTCCTGGTCCTTTCCCCTCAGCTGGCAGGCTCCTATCAATCTTCAGTTTCTACTGAAAGGAATGTGGCACCTCCACCGTGCAGCCTCCCAGGACTCGCAGGCTCTGGAGTGGAGACTTCAACAAGGACTTCAGTACCTGCTCAGGGGAATAACCACCACCTCCCTACTCCACAGCTGCTTCTGTGTCTGCAAGAAGTGCGCATGCTCCTCCCTGTGACATGGGCAGGGCGAGAGCCTGAGTTGAGGGGTTCCACCATAGCATAGCAGCTGGACCAGTGCAGAGAGGGAGAGTGGGGAAGGAGCAAGGGGGAAGCCCTGGTTCCCTGCTCCTCCTCCCACAGGCATGGCCCTTGCTGCTGTTATGATATAAGGAGTTGTGTTTTTCTAACTCTGTCTGGGTAAAGGAAACAAGTGTCTGTGGATTTCTGATCTTATTCTCAGAGCTGCCAGTTAATCCCTCTGGATGCATCATATCCAAACTCCATAGGATCCGAGGGGCAGGATCAACCTTCGTTCCATAGTTGAGGAAATTGACCAATAAACACAGGTGTCTCATGCCTCAGTGTTAACTACCACAGAAATCTCCAGGTAATGACTCAGATTCTATATCTAAGGGTATATTCTGTTTTCATGTTTAATTCAGCCCCAAGAATCAAATAATACAATAAAGAATAAAATGAGTTCAGGGGGCTCAGCATTGTATTCCCAGGGCCTTTCGTCTCACACAAACCGCAGAGCTCAGTTATCCTGAGATGAAAGGAAGGAAAAGAGAAACATGAAAGGTTTCCCAGCTCAGTCACAGAGACATCTCATAACCACATATTAAGGACACAGCGTTAACTTAGGAGTGGAAAGGACACAAATGGAATAGAATATGGAGCCACTTGGAGTGAGCGGGCCAGCAGGGGGACAGTTGGGGGCAAGCAGGCCAGCAGGGGGTGGGGGCAGTTAGGGGCAAGCAGGCCGGCAGGGGGGGTAGTTGGGGTGAGCACACTGGTACAGGGGAAAGTTGGGGCTGATCAGGCTGGCGGGGGGATGGGGGCGGCATTTGGGGGCGAGTAGGCTGGTGGCGGGGGGAAGTTGGGGGCAAGCAGGCTGGCAGGCAGAGTGGTTAGGGGCAATCAGGCAGGCAGGCAGGTGAGTGGTTAGGAGCCCGCAGTCTCAGATTGTGAGAGGGATGTTCGACTGCCAGTTTAGGCCCGATCCCTGTAAACCAGCAGTAGGACATCCTTCCAGGGGTCCCAGATTGGAGAGGGTGCAGGCCGGGCTGAGGGACACTCCCCCCAGCCCCCGAGTGCACAAATTTTTGTGCACCGGGCCACTAGTAAATTAGAAAAAGAATCACTTAACATAAGAAAAAAAGCAGGGCATGTTCTGTGTGGTCATTATCAAGATGAATTTGCGGATATGGGATGTTAAAACTAGACGTTGTGATGAATATAGGGGTGTTTTAATGTACTTTTGGCCTCTAGGAGGCAGCATAATCTAGTTCAAATTTCTGGATTTTGAATAAGGAAACTTGGTCCTTTCTCATTTTAAGAACTTGGCCTGCATGAAAATATTTGTCCTCTGAATCATAAAGTTACACTGGGAATGAATAAACTAACAGCTGTTAGTCACAGAATCCTGCAGAAGGAGATATTGTGATTATGTTATTTTCTTTGTATTTAAAAAGAAAGAGTAATTATTGTAATTGCCATAGCAGTAGCCTAATGATTGCAAAAGTAAAAGGAATTAGTAATTTTAATGGGTGGGTATTTGTCCATTTGCAGACCACAATTCTCCGGGCAAATGCTCTACAAGTATTACTGTCATGAAAGTGAGTTTGGGTCTCTTATTTCTAGCTGGTGGCTTTGCTAAAGTACTGTGTTACGTTTGTTTAAATGTAATTCAAATAAAATCATTTAGCAATGTTGTAGTTCTCCTATACTAGTAGCTATATCAAAAACTAGCCCTAGCTGGTATGCTCAGTGGTTAGAGTGTCAGCCCTCGTCCTGGAGGGTCTTGGGTTTGATTCCCAGTAAAGGGCATGTACCTGGGCTGCAGGTTTGATCCAGGTCTGGGGCACATGTGGGAGGCAACCAATCCACGTGTCTCTCACATTGATGTTTTTTCTCTCTCTCTTTCCCCCTCCCTCCCTCCCTCCCTTTCTCTAAAGAAATCAAAGGAAAAAATATCCTCGGTGAGGATTAACAAACAAAACTATTTAAAATTAGTTGAAATCCAGGCAATACATTATGTCAGTTTTTTCACTGTAATTGCATAATTTTGGATGTGACCAAAATGTACGCATGATGTGACTATTGCTGGATTCAGGAGAATAGGAACTGTGACTGAGCTTTAAGGGGACAGTGGGTAAGCAGTCATCCTGTAGCCTATTTTTCTTCCCTTTCCTGTTCTTGTGGCACCTGAATAATTGGTATTTAGTGACTTGGAGAGAGTATGATAGTAAAAGAAAAATGCCCCTTGGTTCTTCTGGAATGGCCACTTTTAGGAGAATGTATTCTGCTCAGCACTCAAAGGTCAGTTTAGAAGGCAACGGAACTGGTGGGAGGATTTATTTATAACCTTATTTATAAGATTGATATTATTGTTATTGTCATTAATTTAATGTTGGACCATTTCAACCAAAACCTCTTAAAGTTCAGATCCTGCTCTTTAATCCTTGGATGACTTAATCCAGAACTTGTTTAACTAAAGTAATCAAAGTTAATCTGAAAGAGCTGATGGACATTAAGAAAACTTAAAGCTGCTATATATTCGAAAGAAGTCCATGAGTTCCTTTTGCACAAAGGGATGCAGTCCTTTAAAATGGAAGTCCCTGTGAACAAATAATCTAGCATTTCTTGTTTGAATCATCTGAGCTGTGATTCTTCTCCTCCTCTTCTCTTCCTCCTCCTCCTCCTCCTCCCCACTCCTCCTTCTCTCCCTCCCCCTCCTCCTTTTCCCCTTCCTCCTCCTCCTTTTCCCTCCTCCTCCCTCCTCCTCCTCCCCTCCCTCCCCCCTCCCCCCACTCCTCCTCCTCCTTAGTAAATGTTCATTTAAATGTTTGTTGTTTTTGCATTAACAGGATAATATTGGGGCCAAAATGGAAATGAGGGAACATGAGCTGGTATAACCAGTTCTGAGCTCTATAATGGGCAGGTGTGTACTTGATGAAGGAAGTAAATTATTTGGAAACCTTTAGATTTTAAAAAGCAAAATAGGCCTCTATTCTCTACTTTTCATGTATTCTATATTATATCATTAGAAACTTACTTAGCTGTAAATATATAATTTCAACCAAGAAAAACAGTGTTGTTTTTAAAAGTATTGTGTCTTGCCGTAACCGGTTTGGCTCAGTGGATAGAGCTTCGGCCTGCAGACTGAAGGGTCCCAGGTTCGATTCTGGTCAAGGGCATGTACCTTGGTTGCGGGCACATCTCTAGTGGGAGGTGTGCAGGGGGCAGCTGATCGATGTTTCTCTCTCATCGATGTTTCTAACTCTCTATCTCTCTCCCTTCCTCTCTGTAAAAAATCAATAAAATATATATTAAAAAAAAATAAAAGTATTGTATCTCAATTTTGCTTTATCATTTTTAAACTAAGAATCAGAGGTAATGAAGGAGAATCACTGTGAGACATTTTATATTTTAGCCAGAGTGTCTAGGATCATTTTTGCCCATTAACTTAATTCAGGACTACTACACCCAAAATAATAAAGCCTAAAGATATAAATGATCTTCTTAGGGAATTGTGGGAACTAGATTACTTTTCTTGTCATTTACAACTGTCCTCATTTTGGAACTAGTCTACCCAATGCATGCCACAAGTATACATCACAAATACACCGCAGAGTCTGTACAGTGAGGAGGGAAATTTCTAATATCTAATTGCTAGGGTCTTTTTGTAAGAAAAGACAGCCTGTGCTTGGTTTGTCAAATTAATATGGAATAATATGTATTGTTGCAGCATTTTGTGAGCATCAAGGATGTCCTCAGTGGACCCGGATTTAAAAGTTGTGTTTTGCGGTATGTTTATGTGTGAGTGCATACATATGTAGGCTGTGCTATTTCATTAAAATTTATCATGGGGCCCTGCCTGTGTGGTCAGTGGTTGCGCATCAACCAATGAACCAGAAGATCATGGTTTGATTCCTGGTCAGGGCACATGCCCTGGTTGTGGGCTCGATCCCCCAGTGCGGGACGTGCAGGAGGCAGCTGATCAATGATTCTCTCTCATCATTGAGGTTTCTCTCTCTCTCTCTCTCCCCCTCTCCCTTCCTCTCTGAAATCAATGAAGAAAAAAAAATAAAAAATATATTATATATATTTAAAAATGATCATGGTTACAAAGGTGAAGGGATTAAGAAGTACAGATTGGCAGATACAAAATAGTCATAGGGATGTAAAGTACAGCAAGGGGAATATAGTCAATAATATTGTAATAGCTATATATGGTGTCAGGTAGGTCCTAGACTTACTGGGGATCACTTCATAAGTTATATAAATGTCCACCCACTGTGCTATACATCTAAAACGAATATAATATTTAATTCGTCAATTGTAATCAAACAACAAACAAAGCATCCTATATAATAAAAGCTCAGCAACCGAATGGCGGAATGACCAGAACGACCAGTCGACCAGTCACTATGACATGCACTGACCACCGGGGGCAGATGCTCAAAGCAGGAGCTGCTCCCTGGTGGTCAGTGCACTCCCACAGTGGGAGCGCCACTCAGCTGACCAGGATGAGCAGCGCTCCCACAGCTATGCTCCCGATCCCTACAGGCCACGCCCCCCACCAGTGCATGAATCCCGTGCACTGGGCCTCTAGTAAAAAATGGTCAGCTTATTAGGTACTATTAAAACATTTTACATTGTTATTTGTGCCAAGAACAGTATGTAGCATATTACTAATCAAATGCAAATTTCAGTAGAGACCAGAGACCTGGTGCTGAAAGGGAGCTTGGAAAATATCTAGTATTTCGATCTTTTAGCTCTGCTCCAATGACCAAATCTATAATAATAAAAGTGTAATATGCTAATTAGACCTGATGTCCTTCCGGATGACCTGCTGGATGAAGACTCAGCGGCGGGGGCCGAGGCAGAGGCGGCCGCCGAGGTGGCAGGGGCTGAGCTGCTTGCGCGAATTTCGTGCATCGGGCCTCTAGTAGTGTATATAAGAATCTTAAGCCTTCCTTCGGAGAGGCAGAGCTTTGGATATGAATCACATCTCCTTTACTTGCTGCAAGTAAATAAAGCTACCTTGGGACAGCCATGCCTTGTTTTTGAATGAGAGCACTGCAAAGTGCGAAACCTTTGAGTTCTGTAAGAAGGTGACCACAAAAATAAAATCAGAACTGTCACGAAGATTCTTTGGAATCTGAGTTGGCATCCACTGTTGTTCAGTATGAACTTTGGCTTCCGTTTTATTATGCCTCGAGATATTAACTAATCCTACAAAGCCAATATTTAAAACTGTGTTTTGTTTTATTTCATGTTTTCAACAGTTCTATTTTGTGTATTTTGTAATATATTAGTACTGAAGCACATATATGGAATTTTGAAATGTTCATATCCTGGGGTGCAGAGTCAAAACGTTTTAATGGTTTGTATGATGAAAAAATTGGAGGTAACTAGTTTAGAGAAGGATGTTGAAGAACTAAGGCAAAGAGGGGTTGGTCTTTTGAGTGAGGCAGGATAGTAAGAAGCCAGGAAAATTCCTTTGCAAGTGGAATGGGAAAACAGAGCTGAACAAACTAAACTGGCTGAGCATTTTACAGCCAGGTATAGAAGGTCCCTGGAGATAACATCTAGGCTCCAGTTGTATTTCAGCTCCAGGCCCAGAAAAGCAGCAAAACCAGGTGGGCTACAATGACTAATAACCCTCTGGAGCTGGCCAATCAGTGGAGACCACGACCCTGAAAGGACTCACCTGGAAAATCTGATTTGGGAGCATGCCCATGCCTTTTCCTTCCCTCCCTTTTTCCTAAACTCTAAGCATCCCCATGAGACTTGAAACTGAGCCCATAATTCATCCTCCGCTAACCCCCTGACCCTGTCTCCAAAGCCCCCTTTTCTCTGACTTCCCAGTGAGCCAAAGCAGCCCTGCCTAGGCTCATTTCTTTCCTATAATATTTCTTGGAAGCCACAGCAGCCTCACATAGGTTCTCTCCTCTTGCTTCTTCTGTCCTAAGACCTTGCTTTGTTTCACTGTCCGTAGCTTTAATAAACATACTCTCAAAATCACCTGGAGCATTGGCCCATGAACTAAGAGGTCACTGGTTTGATTCCCAGTCAGGGCACTTGCCTGGGTTGTGGACTCAGTCCCCAGAAGCGGGTATACAAGAGGCAGCCAATGGATGTTTCTCTCTCATTGATGTTTCTATCTTTCTCTCCCTTCTCCCTTCCTCTCTCTAAAAAGAGAAAAATTAAAAAATCATCTGGACTCGTATTGTGAAATCTTTCCTGCACAAAGTCAAGAACTCCGCAGTGCTGCCAGCCCTAGTCAGGCCTGCTTCGGGCAGTCCTCTTTCTGTTAACGTGAAGCCCTATTTAGATTCTACCAGGTGTTGTAATCCGTGGCTTACGTTTTAGTGTATGTTATGTGACATAACATTAACGGTAATCCTGCCAAATAGATGTTGCCATTTTATAAATGGAGATCACAGTTACTGTACTTCGGATTCTGCATTTCAGCTGAGCTCTCTTCAAAACCCACAGTCTTTCTACATATTGTTTTTCTTGAATAGCAGGGCACTGGGAAACCTAAGATAAAGACTACATGCAACTCATTTTCTCCAGAATATTACTAATGAATTTTTTATGAGGCTGTATTGATAGTAACCCTCCCTGAGACATCTAATCCAGAGCTAAGGTGTGTTATTGTTTCTGTGTGTAGGGGTCCGTCACTTATACACCGTGTTCAAAGTTCATATTGATTCTTCTAAGGTTGTGTTAGATAGTGGAATATTCAGTTAGGAAAAACTATTTTTTCTTCTGGGAAATGATCATATTTTGAATCGGGAGAATGTGAGGAGAAAACATAACTATTCAAGCAACTAAAACCCGTGTCAATACAAATTTACTGATTATTGTTGTCATTTTCAGATAAAGGGTTTCATGGCTCCTTATGACTTCTGTGTCTTTAGGCTTGTAAGAAAGTTTTTAAATGATTTCTTCAGTCTTAATAGCTAACAAGATGAAGAAAAGGCCCACAAGGCTTACATGCCACAATGCTGATGAGTTTAGTAATCATACTTCCGTTTTATTCATCTGTTTCTCTGATTATTTTGACGTCTTTTTGCCAGGTGGTATATTTGTCTGCCGTGAACTTATAGAACTCACAGAGTGGAATTTGAACGAACATATTTGCACAAAGTACTGGGAGATGCTATAAAAAAACAGAAACCTTCCTGGGGGAATTTCAAGAATGTTGTGAATTTTAAAAATAGAAGTAACTCTGTCTCTTGTTCTGGTTTCTGCTCTTTGCCCTATGATATTATCTTTCCTTTTGGCTTTTTTTATTTTTTTAAGATTTTTTATTTTTTTTATTTTTAGAGATGGAGGAAGAGAGAGGGAGAGACACACAGAGAGAAACATTGATATTAGTGACATTCGATCTGCTGCCCCCTACACGCCTCCTACCTGAGCTGGCAACTCTGGCCTATGCCCCGAAGGGGAATCGAACAAGCAATCCCCACCCCCACCCCACCCTGCAGAGGAGGACCCCAGCCAACTGAGCCGCTTCGGCCAGGTCCTTCCTTTTGGCTTTTTAGAGGTCTTCACTGTGACCTTCTTCGTCTTGAATTTGGTTTGTTTTCTGCTGAGTATCAGGTGGTTAATGACAAGTACTAGTAAACACTACATATGTGTCATAGGAAAGTTGGCAAAAAAATTACTTTTCCGTTCTTGATGTGGCCGCCTTAAATGTCTTCGTAGCTTATTGCCTTTTCTGGCGAGTGTCAAGGACAAAACTTTTAAGCACTCAGTAATCACTCGCTATTATTACGTTAGTTTCTCCTGCATTTGACTCTCTCCCTTTTCTGGTTGAAGGCTATTAACTTTCACTTCATATATTCTCTCCAGGGTTTGCTACCTTTTACATCAATGCTGATGAAACCCTACCATGCACTAGCATTTGCTTTCTGTCAGTTTATTTCACCTATGAGGAAGCCACTATATACTTTTATTTAAAACAAAACTTAATTTTTATCCAAGTAGGTTTTCAAATATTGCTAAAAACAGACCAAAGACTGGAGCCAAATCGTCAGTGAAAAATGCTTGGGACTCTACTTCACTTCCTAAGGGGCACCACCTCTCCCCCCAATTGTTTAAAGAAAGTAGAACCAGAATGATAATAAGAGAGAGAGAGAGTACAACTACCATAAGTCAGGCACAGTGCCTAGCTGTTTAGTACACATTATAGAATGTCTTATCCCCGTTTTACATTGGAGTCTTGTGGCACCTGCCAGGTGACTGAGAAAGAACGTGGTTGGCTCAGGGAAAGGCCAGGCCTCTTCTGTCTTTTGAACATAACGAGTCAACATTACTTTAGTCATGTGAATTCTGTTGCCACTAGGTGGCAAGACAGAGGCAAGAATTCTAGACAGATTTAAGGAGACCTTTGAAGCATCGGTCACCAACCGGTGGTCCGCTGACCATTGGTGGTCCATGAAGTCCGAAAGGTTGGCAACCACTGATCTATAAGATTAGGAAGACTGGTCAGCCCATACCTGCAGTGTTTAGAGGGGTAACGAGAGGCCAGTCAGGGTGCTACAAGGAAAGAATTGGGGCCCTAGAGTTTATTTCTTTGTTACCTCTTTTAATTCTACCCCTGGTGATGAAATTTCTGGTAATGGAGTTTATTACTTAGCATGTGTCATCTTAGAGGCACGAGTCATAAAATCTTAGCAGTCACAAACTTTGCAAAGCTCTGCCTTCAGGGAGACTTTATAGATGCACAATTAGAGGCCCAGAGAAATTGGCTTTTGCAAGACCTCATAGCAAGTCACTGGCTGGACTTACTCTTGAATTCCATTTCTTTGCCAATTAAGGTATTGCTCTGAGTGCGGTCTATTTATGGGACAAATTAGAATCTGGAGGATGGTCCAAATTCTACTGGCTGGTTATTCATAATCCTGAATGTAGGTCCTATTCACCCGCAACCAAACACTGCTAGTCAACAATCAGCAATGATCAAACTTGCCAGTCCTGTAACTATAAGAAAATGACCTTTATTAGGTCATCACTTAACAGGCAAAACTATAACAGCATAGCGGCTTTAGCACTGTGACACTTACAGGCTTGTGAGGATTAAAGGAGAAAGCCTGCATGTGTGGCTGGCCTATTATCTAGTACAATACCTGGAATTAATGAAATGTTTTCCCCTCTGCATCTGCCCCCTCCCTAGTAAATCTTTTCATATGTTTGTCTCTTGTCTTGCAAATGTATTGGTTTTCTGGGGATACTGATGACCAGTTGGAACCAGCGTCCTGAAGTGGGAGAGAACACTTTCTTCTCAAGAGCCCACCCTTTTAAACTGTCTTCTTTTTCTTTGTCATAGCAATGGGCTTCTAAAAAGTAGTGTTACCATGGGAACTGAATATGTAAATACTTTTTCAGTTATTTTGAGGAGAGTAGTCAGTAACTATGCTTTCAAATAGTGACTTTCAAACATTTTAACTATAACCCAGTACAGTATGGCGGGTACACATGCATGCGTGTGTGTGTGTGTGTGTGTGTGTGTGTGTGTTTGTGTCTGAAATAGATCTTCTCCCGTGTGCTTATACACGTGGCTATTTACTATTGGACCCACTAAATGGATAGGATCATAGTTTGAAAAAATCTTCTTCCTTAGAGAAATAAATAAGAAAGCATTCTTTTAAGCTTTATTTTCTCTCTTAACTGAAGACTTTCTCGGTTGGCAATATCCAGGGCCGCATTTAAAATAAGAAGGTTATATAGCTCTTGAGAGATGTAGCATTGGGTCCTAGGCCTTGGTGCTTCAAATAGTATTTGGGGGCACTGACACTTTTGTCAGCTCACCCCACACTTACTTGTGTCATCACGATGATTAAAGCAAGGAAGTGAGAACAGAAAGAAAATGCAACGTAAGTACTGTGACTCACAGCTGACATTTCTGCTAAAACTTTTACTCACCCTGTATGTCTTTTGTGGGTGAATTCTAACCTTATTTCTTGCAGTTCTTGGATCAGTGGGCTTGTGTTAAGTCACATCGCCTAACAAATCCACTTGAGACAACCTTAGTAATTCAGGTGTGAACTGTTGAAGGAAACACCTGCTGCCCTAGCTGCTGATGGAGTAGGGCAGCAATACTGATGGGTGCCTTCTTGTGCATAACGGTGTGTGTGATCTTATTTGGGCCTCAGAGAAAAGATGAAATTGTTGTCTTTATTCGAAACACCCACTACCACCAAAAAACAAACAAGCAAACGAAACCCAAGGATTCAAGAGCCTTGCTATCCTACTATGTAGCTAGTAGATGAGAATAAAGCTTCAACACAGTTCTGCCTTACTACTAAAAACAATTTCCAAAATCCTTTGTAATATGTAATTAAAAGTGTCAGTGTCAAGAGTACCTTTGTTGTGGATTAATACTAAGTAGGAATTCTTTGGGAGAGAAATTAGTTTGAAGAGTATAGCACAAGAAATGCATCATTGTTTAAAGGCAAGTAACTCTTTCATCTTGATGTTGTCCTTCAAATATTTATGAAGTCCTCAGTGAAGGAACATTGATACAGTCCCCACAAATATGTTTTTCTTTTCCTCTGTGCAGCAAACCTGGAAGCCTGTGCTAAATGCCCACCGTCTTTGCTGTTTTTGTTCTGAAGAAACCTGTGAAGTAAGGGGGCAGGTGGTGTCATTGTCGGCAACACTGAGGTCAAAAGGCTGTGTGAGAGTTTAAAGGAGAACTCAGGTCTTCAGCCTGCCCACTGCTATGCAGAAGCATTAACTTCGTGTGGGCAGAGTAACTGAATGTTTTAAGTCAAGGCCACATGTCACAAATGGCAAAGGGAGAGAACCACACATTGCATTTGCTTCTTGGGCTTAGAATGCAGCCACACCAAGACGGTTTTGTCAGTGTTCTATAAAGGGACCCCATAAGGGAAAAATTAAGTTAAGTTCTGCACTTACTGGGTATTTCACAAAGCCAGTAAGTAGTCAACTCAACAGGTAGAAATATTTTTTTTTAAATATATTTTATTGATTTTTCACAGAGAGGAAGGGAGAGAGATAGAGAGTTAGAAACATCAATGAGAGAGAAACATCGATCAGCTGCCTCCTGCACATCTCCCACTGGGAATGTGCCCGCAACCCAGGTAGATGCCCTTGACCGGAATCGAACCTGGGACCTTTCAGTCCGCAGGCCGACGCTCTGTCCACTGAGCCAAACCGGTTTTGGCGGTAGAAATATTTTTTAAGTCATGACGTTTCTTTATGTCCTCTGTTTTTATTAAAGCTTTGGTAAGCACTTAATTTGCATGTGACCCAATGAAGCGTGCTGTGTAAATAAACACTGGACTAGATATAGTTTCTAAATGTGTTTGGCCTCATCCAGCTGAAATTCTTGATTCTTCAGAAGATGAAAGAAAAAGGACAAGGGTGAGTAGGGCATTTACATTATATAAACATCGAAAGGCTGATTAAATAAGAATGGGTAGTTTGTTGAGAGCTTCCTATGTCCCATGCAGTGTTCAAAATGTTTTACACATTTTAGCTCATGTGGGATTTTTATCTCAGAATCCCAGTGAACATAGATACCATTATTATTCCAATTTTTTACAAATGTGAAAACCAAGCCACTGATAGTTTAGCTTAATATTGAGGGTCATATTTTGATAAGTGGTGGAACAAGTATGATCTGACTTGAGATCCTATGGTATTTTTTTTTATTTTTTTTTTACTGATTTCAGAGAGGAAGGGAGAAAGAGGTAGAGGGAGAGGGAAAGAGAGAGAGAAAGAAACATCAATGGTGAGAGAAAATCATTGATCAGCTGCCTCCTGCATGCCCCACACTGGGACCAAGCCTGCAACCTGGGCATGTGCCCTGACCTCTTGGTGCATGGGTTGATGCTCAATCATGAGCTACACTGGCTGGGTCATTTCTCTTCTTTGGAATCTAATAAGTAAGGGATAGTAAGGTGTGCCTAGCCATGTCCACTCCTGGCATACTCATGCAGCCCCACACAATGTGGTTTGCTGGAGAGCACCATGGTAGGAAGGAAGGTTAGGCATGCCCTGGTCACAGGAGGCCATTTGTCCCTTGTCGAATAACTTTTCCTGTGTGCATGTTAAACTGTTGGTAGCCAGGCTATGACTTCCCAAGGGGACTACCTGTATTAGGATTCTCCAGAGAATAGAACCAATAGGATTTGTGAGTGTGTGTGTCCATGTGCATGTGCGCACACATGTACACACGCAAGTATTTTATGAGGAATTGGAGAATGTGTTTATGGGGCTTGGCAAGCCCAGATCTGCACTGTGGGCCAGCGGGTTCCAGACCCGGGAGAGCCAGTGGTCCAGACTGAAGTCCAAAGGTAGTCTGCTTGAGAATTTTCTCTTGTTCAGGCAGGCTGGGCTTTTTGGTTTATTCGGTCTCAACTGATTGAATGAGACCTGTCCACAGTAAGGAGAGCATCTGCTTACTCAGAGTTCACCAGTTTAAATCTTAATCTCATCCAGAAAGTCCCTGCAGTTGATGCATAGAATTAGCCATCACAGTCCCTCGATGGGATATGCTTATGGGGGCCATGTGTTGACCCCACCCCAACCTCAGAATTTCTCTTAAATGCCAACATTTTTTAGTTAAATGTGTTAGGTAGAATTTTTATAACCTGTCTGAATTGAATTAATGGATAAGGAAACACTTTAAAAATAGTGAAGCAGTTTACAAATGCAAGGAATTTAGGGAAGTGGTGAGTGAAGAGGGTGTGGGGTAGAGTTTAGTTGGATGGCTTGCCACCTGTCATGAGGATTATAGTTTGGCAAGAGAACAATAAACCCCCTTTTTTTTTTCGACTGCCATACACGGTGCAGCGGGGACCTTCTTAGAACCTTCTCTTAGATCTCCATGAAAGTCCCATCGCCGTTCTGTGGGAGAATGTCTTGGTGTGGGACCTTTGGAACTCAGGTTCTGCTGTGCAGCCATTGAGTTCTCACCGACTCTCACTGCTGGTGGCTCTTTAGAGGACTCCTTGTGGTGTTGGGCAACCCATGGGTTGAATAATTGGACGGATGAAAAATGTAATTTGTTTACATAGCAGCTATCTTTTGAGCCATATTATCTCCTATCAACTTTGGGACAATATAATAAAGTAGAGGGGGTGAGTATTGCTAATTATACTTTCAGCTAGAGCAGCTACAAGTCAGTGTAGGACAGTATTTTTGCATCTAATTGCTTAGTAAATATTTAGTTTAAAAGAAATCGTATTAGTTCTGTATTCTTTCTCTTTCTTAGCTCTGATTTTCTGGCAGCTCACATTTAAGTGCTTACTATGTGAAGAATGTTGTGTTATTTTTTAGGTGACATTAAGCAAATAGCATGTAGATCTGCTCCTTGAGGGATTTTTAATGAGATTAATTTATATCAATAGCACATTAGAAATAAAGGGCTTAACACTAAATATTATATTTCACTAAATAATACATAGAGCATTTTTAATAACTTAAATCTTTCATAGTGTTTTACAGAGTAAGCCTTTCTTCAGTTCAACTTGCAGAAATGAGGGTGTTTTTATTTTCCAGTGAACTCTTACAACAAAATGTTCATTAATTAAAAATAGCTGCCTGATACAGGAAACAGCTCATATAGCAGCTTCTGACACGGTTCTAAAAACAGACTTGAGCTGCTTGCGTGCTAAACAGGAATGAACAATGAAAACTGTATGAACAAATTCAGGTAAAAGCATGCTGTGTTTTAAGAAGGATTTTTATGTGCCTTTACATTAATGTTTTTCTGGTTTTAAGACTCATATGTGCTTACTATTTAAAAAATGTTATAGCAGTATATCATGTAGAAAGTGAAATTCCCACCCAGATTGTGATGTCTGTATAGCCTCATTTTTTCCCTACACATATACAAACAGTATATAATTATTTCAAAAATGGAATTATGTTTTCTTCAACTTGGTTTCTCTTTTATATAGTATTAGGAATTCTCCACATCAAATCTTTGGAATGGCTCTTCCTTTCTTTTATTATCTCTCTTAAGGCAGCATATTATTTCACTGTATAGGTGTACGACACTTGGAGCCAGTTCCCTGTTAATAGACTTGTGATTTGATACTCTTGTATTAAAATTTTTTTTTCTTGAAAGTTGTTTTTAGGGCAGATACACTTATAATTTAACAAATGTAGCATGTTGATATATAATATGGAGAGTTTACTATGTGCCTGGAACTTTTTAAGCACTATTCGGTGAAAATTAGAAGAATCGTTCTACCCTCTGAGAGGCTCACTATTATCGCCCCTGTTCTCGAGATGCAGGAAGCCCCAGGCTACCCGTATGCCAGCGTGGTGCCCATAGGAAGGACTGCAAGACCTGGTGCCTGGGTCAGGCAAGTGAGGGCCTTTAGATCCAAAGCAGCTAAGCAGGAGGACAGCAGCTTCATCAGCATAAGAGAAAGCAGAGTTTACAAATTTTTATTGAAGCTACTGATGTTAAAAATCTTTGCTGGTTGCCATAACAACAGGCTTTGGAAGAATTGTCATCTTAACCCTTGTAACTGTGCCTTGAGGAGTCCATGGCTATTTCCACAGATGGCTTCTGTGTATCCCCTCCTGACTTTCAAATTCCTGTTGTGAATTTACCTGATCTACAGGGGCCTTTCCTTGGATTTGTCTGTACCCCTCGTGTCCTTGCTGAACACCAAGAGATGCCAGTCAGCTGAGGTCGCCCAGCCTTGGCCAGTCCCCCGATACCCTGTGGAGCTGCTCATTGCTTTCTACGAAAAATGAAAACTCTTAATTTTGTTTGTTTTTGTTTTTTTAGAAAGAGGAAGGGAGAGAGAGAGACAGAGAGAGGGAGAGACATCTATTGGTTGCCTCTTATACACGCACCAACCAGGGTCTGAACCTGAACTATAGGTATGGGACCGGAACTGAACACTCAACCCTTTGCTGTACAGGACGATGCTGAGCCACACCAGCCAAGGCAAAAACTCTTAACTTTTGTCATTATTTTTTACTCTAAGATCTGTCTCTAGCATAGACTCTAAGAGAAGTCTCCTGAGATTTAGAAAGTATATTTCATTTGCTTAAATGATTGTTAAATTGGTCCTAGGTATAATGCATTAAATGTTTGGCAGGAAAAAAAAATGTTTATTTCACATTATATTGCTTCATAAATAACTAATTTATCATGACCAGAGAGAATTGAAGTTCAAAATATACCAAAAGGGGCCTGTGTTCTGGCTATTTCTTGCAGTTTAATAAACCATTCCAAAGTGTAATAGCTTAAACCAGCAATTTGTAACCTTGGGATTTGGTGGGTTGACCAGGAAGTTCTGTTTCATGTGATGTTGGCTGGATGCTGGAATGGCTGTTGTCCTCTGAGGCTTGGAGAAGAGCTCAGCGGGACCCAGCAGCTGCTTGGGTTGCCTTGTGGTGTCTGGATTCCACAAGGGAAGAGGTGGATGCTGCCCGACCAATTAAGGGCTACGACCAGAGTTGGCGCTGCATCATTTCTGCCATATTTTAATGGTCTAAGCAGTAATAGGCCCAACCCAGAGTCGGTGTGAGAAGGGACTATGCAAAGACATGAATACTCAGAAGTGTAGTTCGTTGGAGGTGGTCACCAAAATAACGGTTGACCAGGGTGTGTGCTCTCTGGCCCCTCACACATGTAAACTGTGCTGACCCCGACACAAGACCTTCACAATCGCATTACTACATCAGCTTAGTTCAGGATTAGTCTAAATCAAGTCAAAGAGCTGATGAGGCTCTTTCGGTACAGCTAATCTCAACTGAATACCTGGGAACTAAAGTGACAAACTGGGAACTAAAGGGACAAACTACACTACGGGGTTGCCTGTTCAATTCCTGTCAGGATGCATGCCCAGGCTGTAGGCTCGATCCCCAATAGAGGACATGCAGGGGGCAGCAGGTCAATGTTTCTCCCTCACTTTGATCACATTGCTGTTTCTCTCTCCCTCTCCCTTCCTCTCTCTAAAAATCAATAAAAACGTTTTTATTTAAAAAAAAGATGCAGTCACTTTAGAAACAGTCTGGCAGTTTCACAAAATGTTAAAACATCAGAGTTGTAAGAGAGTTGTCATAGTACCCAGAAATTTCATACCTAAGCATAAACCCAAGAGAAAGGAAATCATGCATCCATACAAAACTTGTACATGAATGTTCATGGTGACATTGTAAGAGCCACAAGGTGGAAACAACTCAAATATCCATCAACTGAAGAACGGATAAATAACATTTAGGATATCCATACAATGTAATATGTAATTTACATATTACATATTACTATAATACTACAGTATTACATATTTACATATTACAATTTACTGTAATACTAATACATATTACAGTATGGATGAACCTTTAAAACACAATAAGTGAAAGAAGCCAGCCACAGACGGTCACATCTTGTATGATTCCATTTATACCTAGAATAGACAAATCAATAGAAACAGAAAGTAGATTAGTGATTTCTGAGGGTTGTATGAGGGAGAGCTTAATAACTAAAGTGTACAGGTTTCTTTTGGAGGTGATAAAATGTTCTAAAAGTAACTGATTGTATGTATCTGAATTTACTAAAAATCTTTGAATTGCAAACTTGGGGTGAATTGTATGGTATGTGAATTTTTTAAAAGGGCAGAAGGGGGGACATGGGAGGCACCCATAGGCAGCTCTAAAACCCAGCCAGGTATATGTCTGTGGTTCCTTGTTTAGGGGCCAGTTTGTATGGCTCTTCTTTCCACCCTCTAGGCTCTGGGCTGTATTTTCTGACTCTTCTTACTTTTCCACAAGAAATGGTTCGTGTTTGCAGCCTCTTTGTATCTGCATAAGGCACTGATATTTTTTATTTTGAACTGTTTCTGTCTTTTCAGTCCAGGCTGATAATGCTTCCATGGATATGTTTCTCAAAGTCTTTGTGGGTTTTCCCATGTATCTCTTTGGGGTTCACAGCATTAGAGAAAAACCATTTCCACAAATCTCTTTGAGACAGAACTCTCTCTCTCCCTTGGACTACCTTTAAGTCAATGTTGTGTGAAAATACCTTTAAGATTCTTAGAAGCTCTAGTGTCTGGTAGAGATAGTCCTTAAGATGCACCCTTAAAATTCTTTCAAGCCTGTTGGTCTACCTCTGATTTGCAAAGTGTGGTGCCTGTGCCACCAGCATTAGCATCACCTGTGAATTGAAATTGACTACAGAGGTCAGACCCACTTTAGATTTGCTGAATCAAACTGTGAGGATCCAGCCCAGCAATCTGGGTTTCAGCAAACCCCGGAGCTATGTCTGACACACACGAAGTTTTAGAACCACTGGTCTAAATGGAGAGAGTCTATGAGGAACCACTTAAAATCTTTATGAGGCTCAACAAAGGGCTGTGCAACCACATCCTTGAGGACACAGGATTTGATCTTTGCCCTGAGCTATTTCTTATTTTGTGCGTCATTTGCTAAGATAATGAAATGAGGAATCGTTTTATTTGGGGACCTATCAAGTTCAACTCCTTTATGTTTATTTCCTCTAAATTCTGCTTGGAAGGGAACCGAACGGTTTCTTTTTTGTTCATCCCACTACTCCTGTATTTTATCACAGGCAGCTAAGAAAAGCCAGTTGGTACTTTCAACATTTTTCCTGGAATTCTCCTTAGATCCATGAACTGGATAACTTTCAACCTTCCACATTACTGCACGCAGTGGGTGTGCTAATTATTCTGCTGTACATAATGTAGCTTCCCTTTCTTCAGCCAGCAATAACATTTCTTCACTTTTTCAAATCTTTATTAACAGTCACCTCCATCTTCTGGGATCCAAAGCCAGTACATATTTTAGGTTTTTGTGACAGTGGAACCCCAATTCTGGTACCAAATTTTGTTTCAGTAACCTACTGCTGCATAACAAAACAAACCCAAATTATTGGCTTAAGAAAACAGTTATCTTGCTCACAATTTTGAGATTTGGCCAGGGTTTGATAAGGATGGCTCCTCTCTGGCCTGCGTGTTTTCAGCTGGGAGAGCTCGATTAGGACTGTAGGATTTATTTCCAAGATAGCTCACTTAGACAGCTGGCAAGTTGGTGCTTGCCGATGTCAGCTGGGATTTTAGCTGAAGTCGTCAGCTGGGACCTTGATTCTCCTTCATGTAGGCTGCTTGAACCTTCTCACAGTATGGCATCTGGATTCCAAAGTGGAGAAAGCAGAAGTTGCCAGGCCCCTTACAGTGTTAGCCTAGAACTGGCGCAATGTCATTTCTGCCCTTTGCTGTTGGACAAACCATCATAGACCCAGCACAGATTCTAGGAGGTGGAGAAGTAGACCTCGCCTCTTGGGAGTAGTGACAGGATTTGTGGCTGTCATTCACCCTCTGTAATCTGTTAAGGTTTTTTTTCTTTGTGTTGTTGTGTGTGTGTGTTTTAAATACTGAAAAGGCACTCTTGGCTAAAGTTAGGAGTTGATGAAAAGTAATTTGTTCATCACTTGAAGAAAGGTCAAACTCTAGAAGGAGGTTTAAAAGAAAACATTTATATAGACAGAACCTCTCAATATCTGGACATTTTAAATGTTATATTTCACTGGTGGACAGAAGTCATTTTTTCTTTTTTTCTTTTTTTGGTAGAATTACATTTTTATGAGACTGACGCGCAACCCACTGGGCCAGGAGGGCCGCCGGCGACAGAATTACTTTTTTAAATTCCTCATCATCGTAATCATACTCTTCAACTTTGGTTGTGTCAAGATTTCTATGTGACGGGGACATCTGAATGCATTACGTATCTTATTTGGTCTCAACAATGAACTGTTTATTTTTAGTAAAGGTTGCCTCATACTGTGTTACTGAATGCAGAGAAATAGTCCCCTTCCACAGGCTCCATTTCTTAAAATACGGACTAAATGCTGTTTAAGAGTTGTGGACAACGAAAGGCGGGCTCTGTATACATTGTAGAAATGATTGTGGTAAAGGCAGTGGGCGATAATGGGATGAAAGAATCCCAAGGTTTTCTGTCATTTGGAGCTTCTGTGTGCAGCTGTCTCTACATTGGCACGAGAGGACAAAACAGGTGGCAGCAGGAGCTGGCTTCTACTGTTGTTTACTCACCCGAATGGTCTATTAGGTTAGTTCATACAGGCTAGTAAATGGCTTCCTGAATTTGTTAAGCACTTATATTAGTAAATGTTTCCCTACCCAGTTTTATGCTCTATTAAAAAAAAAAATCAAATTAATGCTGTATTACAATAGGGATTCAATGGCATTTAAATACATCCTGTAGCTTTAAGATTCATAGAATCTGACAGATATTCAATCTTTGACCTTTAACTTTGGTTCCTGTTTTTAGCTTTGGTTTCATGCTTTTGAGTTTGGTTACGAGTATACATTATCACGCGGCACTGATAAGTCATTCACTATTGAGGTAATTTGAATGTTTTTCTTTAATTTGATTGTAAAAATGTTTTGGGGGCAACACTAGTTTTGCTTACTTGCTTTTAGTTTTACTCTCACATCTGAATAGTCGTTAAGTGTTACTAATAACATACTTCCTCCTTTTCTGTCTCTCTCTCATTGGTTCTTCTACTTAGGTTTTTCTTCTTTATTCTACTCATACCCTACCCTGTCTGGTGGTGAGACATATTTAGCAGTGAGATTATGGGTGTGGGGATGAAATGATTAAAATACACGTGTTTGATTTTGTATGAGGAGTCCTCCCAGCTTCTTCTTGATTCTCTCTATCCACTGTCAAACTTCCTTGGCATGATATCGTTACCAATCGTTCAGAAAATGATGTCCACACTCTCAGTTTTCAGAAATTATCTTCTGTTGTCTCTCCACAAATTATAATTCCATTTGCTTAGGGATATCCTCAGTGCGTGCTCATCATCAAGCAATTATTGTGTGAGCCAGTAAAGCATCTAGGAAACAGAAAATGGTCACTATTATTTGCTCTTCAGTGTCCAGTCTTCATATTCTTTCTCAGTCAGATTTGAAAACTGGACATGTTTTCTGAAGGCTTGGATTGCACACTTGTAGAATGTTGGTGGGCGGCGGGGGAGGGGGTTCTGCGAGTTATTTTGGTCGTCTCAGGCCTTCACAACTGTATTTCACTCATCATCAATAGGACCTTCCTTGTTTCAAAGTTTGTACAACCAACTTACTGCATTATCATTATTTTGAGCTCCAATTGTTACAAATGTATTCTTGGATATGTTAAAAAATTGTCCTTTATTTCCCTTGGATAGATATATAACCTTCTGATTATCATCTAGCTATTTTCATAGAATTCCCATTTCTGGGCTAAATAATTTTAATCCCTTTGATTTTCTCATATCCCACTTTCCCCATAGCTTCAGTAAATTGTCTAAATAGTTAATATTAATACATTTATTATTCAACAGAATTATTTTTCTACTTGACCTTCCTTCTGTAAATAGCTAAGCAGCAAAATTCATAAAGCATTATTTTTTACCACTATTTAAATATATCATTTATAAAGTTATGTAATTGCAGTTATATAATTTAGAACCCTAATCTTGCACTATAACTGCACATGTAATGAACAGGTTTGATACATAGAATAAACATAATAATCAAAAAAGGGAATGAAAAAAGTGCTGCATATAATTGGAAGATACTTATTCTATCCTCCCTTCTACTTCCAATCTGCTCTGTTTACTGTTTTAATTGCAAAATTCTCTGTGGTGCCCTTTCATTTATTTGTAAATTATATAAACCCTGTCTTTCTGAAAAATCTGCTTATTTTCCCCAAATGGACATATTTGGATTTATGTTACTTTTGATTTTTAACTTTAGTTAATTAAGATAATTTTTACTTTCAAAACTTGTTTGGACTATCACTTTTTATTTCAGTAGCATTTGTAAGAGATTTCTAATTTATTATTTAGGTTGCTTTTGATAGATATACCCATGAAAACTACAAAGTACTGATGAAAGTAATTAAAGACCTAAGTAAATGAAGATATATACATAGTTGACCTATGAACCAGGAGCTCACGGTTCAATTCCCAGTCAGGGCATATGCCAGGGTCACCGGCTCAATCCCCAGTAGAGGGTGTCCAGGAGGCAGTCGATCAATGATTCTCTCTCATCATTGATGTTTCTATCTGTGCCTCTCCTTTCCTCTCTGAAATCAATACAAAAATATATAAAAAACAAAAACCAAAACCACAGGTGGATGTCTACTCATCACACAATCTATCAGTCGCATGTCTAAGCCTTTATCCCAGAGAAATGAAATCTGCACTAAAATCTGTGCGAGAATGATCATAGCAGTTTCATTTATAAAATTCTAAAACTTCAAAAAACCTAATGTTCATTAACATAATGGCTAAAACCAGCTGTGGTAAATCACACTATGGAATTTGACACAGCCATAAAAAGGAACCACGTTATTGATGCATGCCAAGTTTAATTGATCTCAAGGGCATTATGCCCGGTAAAAAAGGCCAACCTCAGAAAGTCACATACTGTGTGCTTCCACTTACACAGTGTCTGTAGATGACAACATGATAGAAATAGAGAATAAATTAGTGGCTGCCAGAGGCTGGGCATGGTGGGGATAAGAGTGCTGGGGATGACTGTAAAGGAATAGCACAAGGAAGTTCTTTTTGGTGATGAGATTGTTGAGTATCTTGATTGAGGTGGTGGTTACACAACGCTAATATATTTTGGTTGATTTCAGAGAGGAAGGGAGAGGGAGATAGAAACATCAATGATGAGAGAGAATCATTGATCAGTTGCCTCCTGCCCGCCCCCTACTGGGGATCAAGCCCACAACCCAGGCATGTGCCCTTGACTGGAATTGAACCCATGACCCTTCAGTCCCTGGGCTGATGCTCTATCCACTGAGCAAAACTGGCCAGGGCAACACAACTCTATACAAGTGAAAAAATGACATAAACCTAAATATACATTGTACCTATGTCAATTTCCTGGTTTTGATATCGTACTATAGTTATCCTATATAATAAAAAGGGAATATGCAAATTGACCATCACTCCATCACAAAGATGGCAGTGCCCAGTCCCCTCGGCCCTGCAGGAGTCCCCCAGTCCTTTCAGCCCAGCCGGGGAGCTGGGGGAGGGGGGGTGCGGCACGCATACAGTGCGGCCGGACCCGCCCTCAGCCTCCCAGCTGCCCAGGGCCTGCCCAAGGCATAGGCAAGCCTCGGATGTTGGCTGCCCAGCTGCCTGGGGCCGGCCCGAGGTGCAGGCAAGCCTCAGATTTCAGCTGCCCAACTACCTAGGGCCGCCCGAGGCTCAGGTAACCAGGGCCGGCTGAGGCTTGCGCTGCCAGCAGTGGCAGTGGCATAGGTGTGATGCGGGAGTCACCTTCCCCTGATCGCCGGGTTGCCTCCCACCCCTGAGGGCTCCTGGACTGTGAGAAGGGGCAGGCTTGGCTGAGGGACACACCCCCCTCTCCAGTGCATGAATTTTCATGCATTGGGCCTCTAGTATACTATGAAAAAAAAAAACAGGTGAAACTGGACTTCTCTGTACTATTTTTGCAACTGCCTGTGGCTCTATTTTAAAATAAAAAGTTTTAAAAATAAAATATATACCCAGACTTTAGGGCTATGCTGTCCACTAGCCACAGGTTGTTTCTAAATTTAAGTAAAATAAAATTATTTTTTGTTCCTTGGTCACACAAGCGGTCGTGTGGCTATCTTATTATATAGCACAAATATAGAGTGTTTCCACCACTACAGAAGGGCCAGTTGGCAGTAATGCTAGAGCCTGGGGGGACGCTGAGTACCCTCAGCCTGGATGTGAACTGCTGTGCCCCTGGGGCTGGCCCTGGCACTATCATGCTGCTGCTGCCTAGTGATGTGGACACCCAGGGCACCACCATCACTCACGTGCTGACCTCTAATTTATTCCATGCAATGCATTGAAGCCCCTCAACTCTTTCTTTCTTTCTTTCTTTCTTTCTTTCTTTCTTTCTTTCTTTCTTTCTTTCTTTCTTCCTTTCTTTCTTTCTTTTTAAATATATTTTATTGATTTTTCACAGAGAGGAAGGGAGAGAGACAGAGAGAGTTAGAAACATCGATGAGAGAGAAACATCAATCAGCTGCCTCCTGCACATCTCCCACTGGGGATGTGCCCGCAACCCAGGTACATGCCCCTGACCGGAATCGAACCCGGGACCCTCCAGTCCGCAGGCCGACGCTCTATCCACTGAGCCAAACCGGTTTCGGCAACTCTTTCTTTCTTTAATTGATTTTTTTTTATAGAGAGAAAGAGGGAGAAACATCAATCTGTTGTTCCACTTATTTATGCATTCATTGGTTCATTGTTGGATGTACTCTGACCTGGGATCGAACCTGCAACTTTGGCATTCTAGGATGACACTCTGACCAACTGAGCACCCAGCCAAGGCCAACTCTCAACTCTTTCAATCGCAACCTCAACACTATCAAGTTGAACCTTTGGGAAGATGGTTTGAAGCTTTTGTTAAGAGGAGAAACAGAAATTCTTCTGCCTCTTTTCAGGAACTGGAGGATAAGAAAGATTTATCAGAGGAATCAGAAGGTGAAGAATTGCAATGAGAAGAATTTCCTGTTCTAAAACCACTTGATCCCACCACTGAAGAACCAAGATCATTAGGCAGTACTTCGACTTGGCCATGTAAGATAGAAAGCTACACCAAAACCAATCAAAGTACTTTTGATATCTCAGTTGCTTCTTAAAGAGAAGCAAAATGGCCGAAACCGGTTTGGCTCAGTGGATAGAGCGTCGGCCTGCGGACTGAAAGGTCCCAGGTTCGATTCCGTTCAAGGGCATGTACCTGGGTTGCGGGCACATCCCCAGTAGGAGATGTGCAGGAGGCAGCTGATTGACGTTTCTCTCTCATCGATGTTTCTAACTCTCTATCTCTCTCCCTTCCTCTCTGTAAAAAATCAATAAAATATATTTTTTTAAAAAAAGAGAGAGAGAAGCAAAATGCAGTTTCTTCAAAGTATTTTCCCAGTGTTTTAAAGGAATTCCAAAAGGTCAAATTTTAAAAATGTCCGAGATTTGGTGATATGGATTTCTGATTTGAAGATGTAGATACATTTTATTCTTTCTGATATAATTTTGATTCTTAGAACATTCCCATTTAGATGAAGAAGAAAAAGCAAAAGCAAAACGTTGTGATGAGAGGATATGGATTCAAAAACAGAACAGAGCAGCAAGGCCACAATGAAAAAAAGAAGAAACAAACAGAATAAGGACATTCATTGACAATGCATATAGCTTTGATCCAAGAATTTAAAAAATTAAGGAAGAGGGGAAGGCCAAGGAAGAAGTAGCGGCTGCCATCATGAAGGACACAGCAACGACCCGGACCAGGAAGTTCATGACCAACAGACTACTTCAGTGGAAACCGATGGTCATCGATGTCCTTCACCCTCAGAAGGCAACAGTACCCAAGAAAGTTGAGAAAAACTAGCCAAAATGTATAAGATAACATCAGATATCATCTTTGTGCTTGGATTCAGAACCCATTTTGGTGGTGGCAAGACAAATGGCTTTGGCATGACTTATTTTCCTTGGATTAAGCAAAGAAAAATGAACCCAAACATAGACTTGCAAGACATGGCCTGTATGAGAGGAAGACCCCAAGGAAACAAAGAAAGGAACGCAAGAACAGGATGAAGAAAGTCAGGGGGACTACAAAGGCCAATGTTGGTGCTGGCAAAAGTGAGCTGGGATTGGACAACAGAAGTATTAATGATTCTTCACTGACTTCATCCCTGGTGATTGTACAGATTTTTCATGAGAGGATTAATAAACTAAGAACTTTCATGTGGAAAAAAAGCAGAAAAGAAAGCAGAAGCAAAACAGAAGGAGCAAGAAGCTAAAGAAAAACAAAGACAAGTGAATTAGAGCTGCTCCATTAGCTAAACAGAAAGAAGAAGAAGAAGGTAGACAACAAGCATTATTGGCAAAGAAGGACAAAATAGCCAGGTAAAAGCCATTAAAAAGGAAAGGCAAAAATTTCAAAGCTCATGCAAGACCTGCGATCACTTTTGTGAAAACGAGGAAGTGCAGGTTAAAAATGATAGAAGTGGGAAAACTTTGTGAGCACCTTGAATTAGCACATTTACAGTGTTTGTTTGAATGAAACACATCATTCTCAAAATAGAAAAGGCTGTTCTGGAAAAACAGAAGAAACAAATGAGCAAATTAGAAACGAGAAAGAGGAAGCTGAGGCTCATATGTGATAAGCATCTAAGAAATCAACTGGTGGAGGTGGAAATTGCAGTCAAAATTGGTCAGAATATGATCAGCAGTTACTAATTATGTCTGTGAATCTCTTTCCTGCTGCCAAAAATTCAAGATGGGAAGTTATTGCTAATTACATGAACATGCATTCTTCTTCTGGAATCAATAGAACCACTGAAGATGTTATAAAAAAAGCAGAGTCTTCAAACACTTGACCCTTGTTGAGGAAATGACATAAGAAGATTTTTGATAAGTTTTTAAAAGAACGGAGTCTCCAGTGCCTCAAGCAGACAATGTAACACCTTCACAATGATTTGAAGGTATGTGCACAGATTTCACCCCTTGGACAACAGAACAAGAGCGTTTGGGACAAGCTTGGAAACATACCAACCAGTAAGTACATCTGCAAGTACTTCTGCAATTTCTATGCAGACTGGCAAGGAAAAAGAAGGCCTGCCTAAAGCGATAGGGAACTTGTCGAGATGGTAAGAGCAAAGAAGGCTGCTCAAGAGCAAGGACTGAATGTAAGTAGACCCAAGAAATGACTTATGACATCTTTTTTGTGTGTGCATCCTATAATAAAAGCCTAGGTGGCGTCATGCCCTTGTGCGACACCCTCGCGCGATGGCACAAGATGGCTGCCACAAGATGGCTGCACGCACAGCAGAGGCAGGGCCCAGTGGCTGCTCAGCATGGGGAGGCCTGGGGGTCCTGCAGTTCTGTATGGTGTGGAGGAGGCCAGTCCTGGTGTCTCCATCGCCTGAGATGGAGGTGGGTCCTGATGGAGGAGGCGGGTCGTGAGAGCGGAGGGCAGTTGTGGGCGATCAGGCCTCCAGGGGAGGGCAGTTGTGGGTGATCAGGCCACCAGGGGAGGGCAGTTGTGTGCGATCAGGACGGCAGGGGAGGGCAGTTGTGGATGATCAGGAAGCACAGGTGCAGCTAGGTGTCAATCAGGCTGGCAGGGGAGCGATTAGGAGCCAGCAGTCCCAGATTGGAGAGGGTGCATGCCGGCTAAGGGACACCCCCTCCGTGCATGAATTTCGTGCACTCGGCCTCTAGTATATGTAATAAAAATGAAAAAAAATATTTTAAAAGTTAGTAGTACTGCTTTAGACATATGCCAAATGCTATATGTGCAGGTACCTAGACATGTCTTAGTGAACTGCCTTAAATCTATAAATCAAAAGATAATAACATGTATCAAGAAAATTTAAATAAAAGAGGCCTGGTTGGGTGGCTCAGTTGGTTGGAGCCTTGTCCTGCTCACCAAAACATCTTTTGTTCGATTCCCCATCAGGACACATAACTAGATTGCAGGTTCAATCCCTGGTTGGGGCACATACAGGAGACAACCAACCAATTGATGTTTCTCTCTCACATCAATGTTTCTTTCTCTCTCTCTCTCTCTCTCTTTCCCCCCCCCACCCCCTTCTTCCTCTGGGAATCAATGAAAAGCATTTTTAATAGAAGAAATTAATTTAACAAGACAATTTAAAAAAGAATCTTAATTTTTGAGGCTATATCCCATATATTTAAAAATATATATTTTTATTGATTTTCAAGAGGAAGGAAGAAATAGAAACATCAATGATGAGAGAGAATCATTGATCAGCTGTCTCCTGCATGCCCCCTACTAGGTATGTAGGGGGCCCACATACCCAGGTATGTTCCCTGACCGGGAATCAAACTGTGACCTCCTGCTTCATAGATCGATGCTCAACCACTGAGCCACGCCAGCTGGGCTAGATCCCGTATTTTAATCAGAAAAGAAAATGAAACACTTGTTTCATGTTTGAAATAGGAATAAGGTTTTTTCCTTATCTGCCAAGGCCATTGCAGTTTCTTCCCATAATTGTAATATAGAATCTACAGCAGGGGTCCTCAAACTTTTTAAACAGGGGGCCAGTTCACTGTCCCTCAGACCATTGGAGGGCCAGACTATAGTTTAAAAGAAAACTATGAACGAATTCCTATGCACACTGCACATATCTTATTTTGAAGTAAAAAAAACAAAACGGTAACAAATACAATATTTGTATTTGCATGTGGCCCGCGGGCCGTAGTTTGAGGACCCCTGATCCACAGTATGGGAAATGGGCAAAATAGAGGGGATGGACAAGTATGAGAAAGATAGCAGTAGGAATATCCCATACTTTTTCTTCTTCTTTTTTAAGTATCCCATACTTTTTCTTCTTCTTTTCTGTTTCTTAGTGACCAGCTTACCAATGGCAGCTTACCATTGCAGAGGAAGCGTGGTTTAGCAACCAGACCTTACACCAGAATTCTATTTTTGGCTCAAAGTGACCTTGAGGAAGTGACACATTTACTCGTCTTCTCATAACCAATAAGCGAATTAAAATAAAACTGATTATTGCTTGGGTGAACTCTAAGCTATTCTAAAATGATCCTACTATTTTAGGTTTTGTGTAAAACTATTTGCTTACAAGTAGATTAATTACAAAGTTTTGAGGAATTTAGTTATGAAAAGAGTCATATGATGTAAAAAGAGGAAGTTCACCAGTTTGGGGTTTTGAATTTGGAGATAAAAGCAAGAAAACTCAGATATAGGGTAAACGTTTTTATTTTTGCATCCCAGTTTAATATTTTTGAGAAAACGTTGGGAGAATAAGCTGACATTTTCCATTTTAGAGAACTGGTTTTGCAGTTAAACAGTCCAGGGTTTGTATTGTAGTTCTGCTGTTTACTTCTCTGGCAAAGTTATTTAACTTTAGTTCTCAATTTCACTATCTATGTAAATGGAGCAAATACCACTTTGTTAGGGTTGTTCTGAGAAGGGCATATAATAAGTGCAGTATACAGCTATAATTAAAATAACAATATTAATTTTATTGAGATATGGAATAAAATGATGGTGGTGTTGGGAGAAGATAAATAGCTTTGTTTACTTTCTCTTTATGAAGATTTCTTTTTAGCCACATAATTTTTTGGGGAGGGAAGGGTTACTTATCTTTATAACACATGGGTTGATATCATGATTCCTAAAGCCATTCTCAAATTTAAACTAAACACCTGGGTATGACTGATCAGAGTCACTTGATTTAAAGCCAAGAGGAATAAATCTGTTTTTATAAAATCTAGCAAACCAAAATGTTAGCAGCAAACTAAAAAAAAAAAAAAAAAAATGTTTCTACAGCTATCGTCACATAATATCCGAATGAACAGTGAAAAGATTTAGTTACTTATGAAGATATATGAAAATCTACAATGTACAGTGTCAGATAATCAGAAACTATTCCATATGCGTTTTCTTTGCCCACTAAACTGCTACAACACAGAAAAAAGAGGTCAAGAACCACATTAAGACCCTGCCAGCCTTGGTGCACTGTAGCAGAGTGGGGCAGTTTTAGTTTTGGCAAATAGTTCATGTGGTCAGTTTGAAGTTTCCTGCTGCACCCTCCGAGCTGGAGAGAGGGAACCAAAAGTGCTGACATCCTCATTTGACTTCATCACTCATGCCTGAGCACATACACCAACACTTCCGGTGCAAAACCCGCTCTGACTGCCGAGGACACCCCAGCCGTCTGCAAATCTGGCTAGGTATGGTGCTTGGATTAATGAAGTTTGGAAAGCATTAGCGCACAGTTATGGGAACATGCCATGTTTCCTTACTGTATGTTTTACTTCATAAAGATTGGCTTTGAAAGCTTCGGATAACTTTCATTTAGAGCAAGCGATTATTACTCAAGGCGGTTACTCACTCTCATGAAAATAAGCTGGATGACAGCATATTTAAGAAAGAGCTAATTTAGAAATATAATGCCCTTTCTTTCCAACTTGGGCCTGGCATAATGGCTCCCACAAAGAAGGGTAGAAGGCCCGTTCTCTGCCATCAACTAGGTAGTGACCAGAGAATGCACCATCAACATTCACAAGTGTATCCATGGAGTGGGTTTCAAGAAGCGTGCCCCTTGGGCACTCAGAGACATCCAGAAATTTGTCATAAAGAAGATGGGAACTCCAGACATATGCATCGACACCAGGCTCAACAAAGCTGCCTCGGCCAAAGGAATAAGGAATGCCCCATACTGTATCTGGGTGCAGTTGTCCAGAACATGGAATGAGGATGGAGATTCACCAAACAAGCTCTATTTGTTGGTTACCTACGTACCTGTCACCACTTTAAAAAATTTACAAACAGGTACTGTGGAGAAGAACGAACTGCTGTTCGGTGAGTAAAGTTATAAAACTGCCCAAAATATATGTACATATACTAGTATGCATCCTATATAATAAAAGCCCAGTGACCGAATGGCAGAACCACCAGAATGACTGGTCAACCAGCCACTATGACGTGCACTGACCACCAGGGGCCAGACGCTCAACACAGGAGCTGCCCCCTGGTGGTCAGTGCGCTACCACAGTGGGAGCGCGGCTCCACTGACTGGGATGAGCTGCTGCTCCTGCTGCAAACCCCAGGCCGATGGGTAGGAACCC
The DNA here is from genome assembly GCF_963259705.1 of Myotis daubentonii. NCBI lineage: Eukaryota > Metazoa > Chordata > Mammalia > Chiroptera > Vespertilionidae > Myotis > Myotis daubentonii. The sequence goes on from NC_081841.1 coordinate 40,228,213, forward strand.
GGGCTGTGATCATTGCTTCCTCGCCCCAGGGTCCTCCTCCTTACTCCCTGCAGGCCGTGCAGTGCCGCCACTGGGCTCACAGAGCTGACCCCAGAGGCCGGGAGGCGGGTTCATGGCCGCTGCGGGACTGAGGCCTACTCCGCTGCCTCTCAGTGCTATTGTCCCTGGGCCTGGCCCCGCCCGGGTCCCCTGGGGATGCCAGTGCTCTGGCTCCACGGAAGATGCCAGACCAGGGAGCAGCCACTTGGGGAGCAGTCCACAGCTGCTTGGCTGACTGGGATGAGTGGCGCTCCCACAGCGGGCCAATCCCTGCAGGCCATGTGCCCCACCAGTGCACAAATCCTATGCACTGGGCCTCTAGTGTGTGTGTGTGTGTGTGTGTGTGTGTGTGTGTGTGTGTGTGTGTGTGTGTATTTTGCAATGGAAATTGCACTGAAAAAATCTATCAGAAGATCTGAAATGGCTTGTCTCATTAATATCAACATAGCTATGTCTATCTTATCTTAACACTCTCGGCCTCAGTTTTCTTAACCATACAGTGGGAGGATTTCAAATTTCTAAGCCTTTATGATTTTAGTGTGTGTTTCCCCATGTAGTTTCTTCCATTCTTCCACTTGTTGACTCATAAGCTTCATTAAAAGTTTACTTAATTTTACCCATTAAAGTTTCCTCAAGTGCTTTAAGGTAGCCTACTATTGTTAGTTTGTTATTCTTTCAGAAACTCAGTAATTAAAAGAAGTAATATTGCTAAGTTGAACTGAGACTGAGTTTGATAGCTCGATTTTGACTACAGCATCTATATGTCACATAAAAGGAAAATTAGAATTTGAATTATTTTGTAAATATTCAGTCCACATGATGATAAACATTTAGGTGTTTTGAGAAGTCTATATAATATGATATATTAACTAAAACCTTTACTTGAACTAGTAAACATGGCAATGATGAGAAATTTGCTCATTGGTGCCTTCTTTAAAATCCTGATATGTTTTTATGAAGTTTTTTGGGATGGCTAGGTGACCTGGGAAGGAAACAGAAACCTACTTGCTTTGGGGGAGATGGAAAGCCAAACATAATTTCATTATTCTATTGACTAATCACTATGAAAAAAAAAAATCCCAAGATCCTTTAATAGTCCACCTGGTGTGGCTCAGTGGTTGAGCGTAGACCTATGAACCAAGAGGTCACAGTTCCATTACTGGTCTGGGCACATCACCAGGTTGCAGGCTCACTCCCCAGTGTGGGGCATGCATGAGGCAGCAGACCAATGATTCTCTCTCACTGTTGATGTTTTATCTCTCTATTCCTCTCCCTTACTCTCTGAAATCAGTAAAAATATATATTTTTTAAAAAAATAAAAGATCCTTTAACACTGAAATTTTGAAGGATAGCTTGTTATACATCTGAAGGCTGTAACTACCAAGAGGTCACCTGTAGTTGGCGCCATGCTTCCCATTCCACCACAGTATTCCAGCGCTTTCTCGTTTCGTTTTGAAATACCTTCAGGGATTTTGAAATGCATTGCTTGCGTAGTTCCTTGAGGCTCCATCACTGCTAGAAATAAAGTTATGAAACCTAGCTGTGCACTTCCCATTAGTTAGTTCTTTACCTCGTCTAACAGAAGTCGTGTGGGTGTCTGATGCAGAATGCCTATAGATTTTACTCACAAATTACATATCCAGATAATTCCTCTGCAAGCAGGAAATAATGATTAATCAGAAGAGTAAAAGGCGCTGCTGGATGTTTAAAAGGAATCTTCTATGGGGGGCTGTGAGTATTGTTATTTGCAATTTTCGTTTCTGCAATCTCTCCGGTTGCCATTTGAAACTTTTGAGTCTACAAAATATATGATGAGCAGATGAAGGAACTGGTATTTGCCTTTTTGTTTACTACTAAATGATAGGTAATTTGTATAATTATTGAAAAATTACTATGGCTCTTGTTTTGAGTGGTTTTATGTTGTGATTTTAGCCCAAAGCTGTTCTTTTTCTTAGTTTTATGGTTCATGTACACTCCCCGTGGATTCCTTGCACAGCATTGTCCCCTGACAGTAGAGAGAGCTGTGCTTTAAGTGCAGTTACTGTTAACCTTTCTTACGTGAGACTTTTTATTACAACTTCTCTCCTCCTATTTGTTATTTCTGTTTCTTGTTTCTGTGGCTGATATACAAGAGCTCTACTTCAGCCAATTTTTTAGAACTTGTTATTCTCTCAATCGCCAATTATTTGGGAATGAAATCCCCTCTACTTCTAAAACATTAGCAAGGTACATTGGTAATACACAAGTGAGGATTTCTTGAAATTAAAATATGAAGTCTAGTTGACTTTACTAGATCTTTTTGTCATTATGCCTTTAATGTCCTCGTGGTCTTTTATACATACTGAAAACCCATGTTAGGTGAATGTCTTTGTTAAGAAAAACATTTTTAAACAAATTTTTGTTGGGCAGTAAAGAGAAAGAAACTAAACATCCAGTATGACTGATGGTGACGTTTTGATGTGTTTTATCTTTGTATCTGTTTGTTTTGAAAGTTGTGGTTATATTGTACATGGATTTTTTTTTTAAATCATCCTTTCCCTCTCCTACATAACATTAAATTATTTTATTTTACTAAACATTTAATAGATGTGTGATATTCAAAGTAGTACTTTATTTTAGTTAGCATGTTCTCTATTGTTAGACATGTAAAATTTTCTAGATTTTAGATTATAAATAACTGTGAGAACACCACTATTTTCTTTATTTTTTTAATGGATAGTTATATAAAGTTTAATATACTCATATCTTTTACACATTTGTAAAAAGTAACTTGTTCTAATTTATGAAAGAAATTTAATAGGCAATAAAATATTATTCTCTGTGAAGGTAAGAGGACAAATGTGTGAACATTTTTTAGAGCTTGTTTTTCATGGCTGTTGACCTTCTGGTCTTTTTACGGCCATTGCAGACTTCTGCACGATACCTATGTCCATCGCCCACATATGGCTCCACATTTGTATTGTCTAGCTTTAGACAGCTCGTTTGAATGAGATATGAATATGCCACATCTGTAGTCTCACCAAATTTGTTGCCCCTAATGTAGGTATTAGAGACTGTGGGATTTGTTTTCATTGATTGTGAACGTGCACCAAGTCCTTCTCCCTCTATGTTGCTGCTGACAGCTGACAACACTTTAAGACTCCTGTTGTGTGAAGCCAGAGTTTCACCTGAGATTCTTTGCCCCTGCATTTTCTATTCTGTTAAAAGAAAGGTCCTTTGCTGCCAGGGTAGTGTTCCTTTTCAGTACATCAGCAAAAGTCCCCATCCCATCACGAGTTATTTTATTACGGCTGACATCAAGGTAGTGCAGGCTTTTATTCAGGTGCAGTGCATAACTGTTTCAGACCACAGTTTTTCAAGCTTTACTCCCGTAGTTCAACAAGGCAGTGATTTTCTTTTCACATGTTGCCTAGATGAACTGTGGGCTCTTCCTGTTTTACCACACAGTATAGGTCGGTTTAGGTTTTATTCCTGTAACTGATTGGTTTTGTGTTAGGGCTATAGCCAGTGTTGATCACACTTTGTTTTATTTTTTTTTATTTTAAATTAAATCTTTATTGTTGAATGTGTTACACCGGTTCCCCTTCCTGCCCTCCCCCATTGATCCCTTCTAGTTTGCCCGCCCCAGGCCTTCACCACCCTATTGTTTGTGTTCCTGGTGCTTATCACACTTGGCATTCCCAGATCAGTCACCCAGATCTAAATCTCTGAGGATGAATCAATTTGTAGCAATGCAGCAAAGAATTTTCCACCTTTATTTTCAAGCTCGTGTCCATGATTCTTAGGCATTTCAGAGTTTTAGTCTTACGTAGAGCTTTAGCAATCAGTTCTCCTTTGGGCCCAATATTATTAAACATAAAGGTTAAATAAATGAGATTGTATTGTGTCTCACAGAGTTTTGCAGCATCGTATGCACCAACATCCCCTACAAGGTGAAAGCTAACATCCAAACCATTAACATGGATTCTTCTCTAAAATTCTGGAAAGAACCCAAAAATCTTCATCTGTTACTGTTTCCAGTGGCATTGAGTGATTGCTACCAGCAGTGTGTAATGTGATTCCTCCCAATCCCTTTTCAGTTTCTTCCTCCACTGCTTGGAGTCTATGCAATATAAAAGGATTAATTTTCTGGGACTCTTCCGTACATAGGTTATTATAATATTCCTGGAGATTGCCAGTAGGTTCCTGGGCACTGCCAGTAGGTTCTGGAGCTTCGCTATGGATGGCCTGGGCTCAGGCCGGAGGAGTAGGGCTGGAATGGGGGGCAGGACTTGCTCCTCTGACCCTGTGGGCTGCAGCGGCAGCCTTGCCAAGACGCATCACCATTTTTAAAACCTATCTCGCCTTGGGGGGAAAATTCCATTGTAATTTATTCTTGGTTTAAGAGATTAATAGCCTGACCCTAGAATTTTAAGGACAACCACTGAATTAGGATTTTAAGCAAACCTTTTGGGTGCCATGTTTGTTTAAACTTATCTCATTTTTTTTTTTTAAACTTTTACTTCTATGTGGCAGATACCTATATACTAGCTTTTGAAAATGTGAATTACATTGCTTTCTTCATAGACACAAACTGGAACTGGATTTTTGTAAATAGATCATTGAGGAACATTGTAAGAGGACTTCCCTAACCAAGGCAGGTTCTTCTATGCCAAAAGCCTCATGTGAGTGGAAAAGTATACCCATGCATACAAGGTAAATCCAGCGTGGGCTCTGCAAACACTGGTGCCTGAAAAGGAAATTCACAAGGCTTTGGCCCAAGCTTTCCTGTTGCCACTAGGTTAGAAATGGCCTGAGATTCTCCCAATAATTCAGTCACAGGAAAAAGGAAAAGCTTGTTGTTTGTTCCTCATTCCCACCCTATAGAGCACCTGCATTGCAGACTTGCACCCTCGTGGAGTGCTGACCTTTCTGGTGGAATGAATGGAACCGAGGGTAGAGTACTTTGAGTTACCGCTTCTAAAGGCATGAAGATCAATTTTCATGGGGGAGGAATTGCTAGGGAAATCAAAATATGGAAGTTCAGAGCCTCGTTCTTCAGTTATTATTTTGGGTCATAAAATCTGATTTCAAGATGTCAGGGTATTTATTTTTTTCTTTGCCCTGCCTCTCTCCTCCCCTTGCTAGTTTAGATGGTAATACAACTTAATATCCTGACTTTTCTTTGTCAAACAAGTAAAATTTTATTGAAAATGTGTTACACTTAGAAATAATCATTTCCCTTAATTTTCATTGTAACTTTAAAATTTAGGATCTGGTTCTAAATATATTACATTACCATCACCATATTAAAAAGAAGTCAAAGTGAGATTTATTATGGGACCTATATCTTTTATTCTCTAATGATAAATATGAGTAGATGTATGTATGAGACTAAAGGAGACACAGACTTAGGCTAAAAACTGCAGTGTGTGTTGTTGTTGTTGTTGTCGCCCCCATTTTCTTGCTTTTGTATTTCGGGCATCCTGCGCTGCATATGCTGCTCTCCAGAGCGTGTATACAGTGCACATAGTGTTCTGAGGATTGACTTTGTAACTGAACCAATTGGACTCCCATCCAGCAGTTACACACATTTTGGCATTTCTCCTGCCCATTTGTTTAATCTTTCCAGTTCATTTGATCTTCTGGCATGAGAGCTGACAGCTGCAGTTGCATATGGGGTTCATAAAGTAGCTGAAGAAGAAAAGGCCATGACCCAGTTCTTGTATAGTTTCATTTCACTGATGCCTGAGTTGGCAACTCAGGAATACTACATATTTATTTTACAGGAGGAGAGTTTATGTATAAAAGGGGTTGATCATTGATCCTAAGTGGTGTAAGTTATATTTCCTAAATTCGATAGGAATTTTTGAGTACCTGTTAGTCACAGGGCTTTGTGTTATATGGACATTATATCTAATCCTTAGGGTAATATTGTAAGAGAGGTGATATGACCCTCTTTTTCAGATGGAGAAAGCTGACTCAATGAGGGTAAACACTCATAGCTACATATTTAGTATTATAATGTAAATAGTACAACTGGAATTAAATTCAGGATCATCTGTTGTCAGAGCTTTGGAGTATCGATCATACACTGTAGCAGTAATGTGTGTGTGTGTGTATAGTATTTGATTTCTATTTTTCTGTTGATGGACATTGACTATTATGATGAAAGGTGCTATGAACATTATTTTACATGTCTTTTGGTGGAATTATTGGGCCACAGAGTATAGATATGTTCAGTTTTAGGAGATGTTGCCTAAAAGTCTTCCACAATGGTTCTGGTGTGTGAATATTCCAGTTGTCCCACTTCCTTGTTAGTACTTTCTGTTGGTTTTTAAAACTTTTAGCCATGTGGTATCATTTTGTGATGTTAATTGGCACATCTCTGGTAATTAATGATTTTATCAGAGATCTTCTTTTGTGAGTGCCCAATCAAGACTTCTGCTCATTATTAAAAAATAAAAGAAAAAAAACTGGATTGTCTTTAGATATTACGGGGATCAAATTTTGAATTACAACTATTTCAGCTGCACTGTCTGATGTGTTCTGTATGCACTCAATAAACCTGATATAGTTTACCACAGAGGGGACTACCGCCCGCGCCCTCCCCCCCCCCCCCGCCCTCATTTTTTTGTTTCACTGGTTCTTCTCAATAACCAACCTGATTTTTTTTTTTCCAACCTGATTTTTAAGTAAGCTCTAAGAAAGGATTCCATGAAAGACTTTTGGTTCTCCTCCTGTAAAATAATGGAATAATGTATACTGGAATGCTTTCCTGCCATAAAAAAACTCAAAACTGTAAAACAGAAAAAATATATACAGCAACACCGTATATATAAACCTTATATGCTTGAGGGACAAAGTGAATTAAAAAACACACACACCCTGAATAAATAGAAATTTGAATAGCTTATAAACATTGAGTTTGCAGTTAAAAATCTTCTAACAAAGAATGCCAAGATGCTGCTGGCCCAGGAACCACACCCTTAGGCCCCGAGGTCCATAAGTGCAAGGCATAACCTTCATGGCTCTTTTGATGATCTGCGAGTGACATAACATTCCTGGTAAATGTTAAAGAGAATTAAATTGATTGAATGGCATGGAACTATATAGAGAATTTCCCTTCTCTTGAGAAATTGAACAATTTGTTTTTTACCTTCTTTCTTTGGTAAGGAATCTTTAATCTTTTCTCTGATTCATTTCAGAAAACGTATGGACCCTATTGAAATGAGAATGCTTTAACTTCTTGTAGATGTGAAATGATACTTGCATGGTTAGCACTACCTCAGGGTTTCCTTGGTGACCATCTAAGTCAGTGATGGCGAACCTATGACACGCATGTCAGAGGTGACACGCGAACTCATTTTTTTGGTTGATTTTTCTTTGTTAAATGGCATTTAAATATATAAAATAAATATCAAAAATATAAGTCTTTATTTTACTATGGTTGCAAATATCAAAAAATTTCTATATGTGACACGGCACCAGAGTTAAGTTAGGGTTTTTCAAAATGCTGACGTGCCGAGCTCAAAAGGTTCGCCATCACTGATCTAAGTCATATGGGGTATGAGTGTGGGTTATATTGCTCCCAGGCATACTGCTTTAACCTAACACCCTAACTGCTGCTAGTGTCTTACATGAGTTAACCAGAAGTAACACCAGCCCTCTTTCTACCTATGGTAATTTGTTTTTTTGTGTGTTTTGGAGGGGAAGGCAATGTGTGTGTGTTTCCTTACATTACAGTTTTGTCGAACACTCTGTTGTTCATTTTATTTATTTTTGGTCTGTCTTTTTTAAAAAAATATTTATTGTTGAAAGTATTACATATGCCCCCTTTTTCCCCCCATTGACCTTTCTAATCCACCTCGACCCCCTGCCCTAGGCTTTCACCACCTATTGTCTATGTCCATGGGTTATGCTTATATGCATACAAGTTCTTTGCTTGATCTATTCCTGCTCTCTCCCCTCCGCCCCCCCCCCCCCGCCCCAACCCTTCCCTCTGAGATTCCACAGTCTGTTCCAACCTTCTGTCTCTGGATCTATTTTGTTCATCAGTTTATATTGTTGATTAGATTCCACATATAAGTGAGGTTATTTGATACTTGTCTTTTGCTGATGGCTTATTTTGCTTAGTATAATACTCTCCAGGTCCCTCCATACTGTCTCAAAGGGTAAGAGATCCTTCTTCTTCTTCTTCTTCTTCTTCTTCTTCTTCTTTTTTTTTTTTTTACTTCTGCATAATATTCCATGGTATAAATGTACCACGGCTTTTTTTTAATCCACTCATCTACTGATGGACACCTGGGCTGTTTTCCAGATCTGAGCTATTACAAATTGTGCTGTTATGAACATAGGGGTGCATAAATTCTTTCTGATTGGTGTTTCGGGTTTCTTAAGAATATATTCCTAGAAATGGGATCACTGGGTCAAATGCAGTTCCATATTTAATTTTTTGAGGAAACTCCATATTGTTTTCCATAATGTCTGCACCAGTCTGCATTCCCACCAGCGGTGTACTAGGGTTCCCTTTTCTCACATCCTCATCAGCACATTCTAGTTGTTGGTTTGTTGATGGTAGCCATTCTGACAGGTGTGAGGTGATAGTTCATTGTCATTTTAATTTACATCTCTCTTATGATCAGTGACTCTGAGCATTTTTTTCATATGTCTCTTGGCCATCTGTATGCTTTGGAGAAGTGTCTATTTAGGTCCTTTGCCCATTTTTAAATTGTATTGTTTATCTTCCTTTTGTTAGGTTGCATGAGTTCCTTTTCTATTTTGGATATTAAACCTTTATCAAGTGTATCATTGCCAAATATGTTCTCCCATATGGTGGGCTCTTTTTTCATTTTGTTGGGTTTTTTTTGCTGGGCAGAAGCTTTTTGTTTTCTCCTTAGTTTCCTTTGCCCTCAGACATGTATCTATAAACATATTGTTATGAGAGATGTCTGAGATTTTGCTGCCTATGGCTTCATTTAGGATTTTTATGGTTTCATGACTGTATTGCTGTTGATCTCTCCCTTAAAGTCCTCTAAAAGTTTTATATATATTTTTTAAATTGTATATATATATATATATATATATATATATATATATATATATATATATATATTTAGATGCTCCTATATTGGGTATATAGTGTTTACCAGGGTTATATCCTCTTATTGGATTGATCCCTTTAGTATTATGTAGTGACCTTTATTGTCTCTTGTGCTGGCCTTCATTTTGAAGTCTATTGTGTCAGATATGAGTATTACTACTCCAGCTTCTTTTTGTTTCCATTTGCATGGGAAAAATTTTCCATCTCTTCACTCTCGTCCTGTGTGGGTCTTTTGTTCTGAGGTGGGTCTCTTGTAGACAGCATATAATTGAGTCATGCTTTTGTATCCATTCACCTACCCTATGTCTTTTGATTAGAACATTTACTCTATTTACATTTAAGGTTATTAATGATAGGCACTTATTTATTGCCATTTTAATTCTTTACACCTAAGTTTCTCTCTATATTTCTTATTCTCATTACAGTAGTTCCTTTAGCATTTCTTGCAGGACAGGTTTGGTGGTGATAAACTCCTTTAGCCTTTTTTTTTCTTTTGGTCTGGGAAGCTCTTTATTTCACCATCTATTTTGAATAATAGCCTTGCTGGATATAGTATTCTTGGTTTCAGATACTTGCTTTTCCTTACCTTGAGTACTTCATACCACTCCCCTCTGGCCTGTAGATTTTCTGATGAGAAATCAGCTGACAGCCTTATGGGCGCTCCTTTGTAGGTAAAAAATTGCTTTTGTCTTGCTGCCTTTAAGGTTCTCTCTTTGTCTTTAATTTTTGGCATTTTAATTATGATGTGTCTAGGCATGGACCTGTTTGGATTCTTCTTGCTTGGGACTCTCTGTGCCTTCTGAACATGTATGACTTTTTCCTTTACCAGGTTAGGGAAGTTTTCTGCCATTATTTCTTCAAACACATTCTCTATCCCTTTCTCACTTTCTTCTCCTTCTGGTATTTCTACTGTATGAATATTATTACATTTCCTATTGTCCCACAGCTCCCTTAAGCTGTCCTTCTGGGTTTTAATTGTTTTTTTCTTTTTGGTTCTCTGATTGAGTGATTTTTTTCTATCCTGTCTTCTAATTCAGTGGTTCATTCCTCAGCTTCTCCTAATCTGCTGTGTATTCCATCCACTGTGTTGTTTATTAGTGCTATGTCATACTTCATAGTTACTATATCTTTTCTCATGCTGTTGAGCATCCTTGCCATTATTCTTCTGAACTCTATGTCTGATAAATGTCTTATCTTCATTTCATTTAGCTCTTCTTCTGGAGAAGTCTCTTGTTCTTTCATTTGGGGCTTGTATTTTTGTCTCCCCAGTTTGGCTGCCTGTTTGGGTTTGTGTCTATGTATTAGGTAGATTGGCTACAAGTTCCAATCTCTAGTGCAGGACAATATCAGATGCTATTTGTGACTTGCCTGAGTCCCCTGATTGGAGCTATCAGCAATCCAGAAATTGTGGCTTCTTCTGCTGGGGCTGGGTGCCTTTGGACAGGACCAAGATTTGCACCAGGCTCTGCTTTTGATTAACCTCAGGCTATTGACCGACAGGGTTGGGTGAGAAGTCTTCTAACTGGGTGGCAACTGCCTTTACCCCAGGCAAAAACTGGATAGCAAAGATGTCCTCTGCAGTGTGAGGGAATGACTCAGCATAGAAAACTGGGGTAGCTGCCCTACGAGCTCCAACCCCAGAGTCCCCAAACCTGGCTTCTGCTCACACAGCTCCAGTCTACTCTGCCCTCCCTCTGATGGAGCCCCAGGTGAGTGCCTGCACACAAAATTTTATGTGTTGGCCTTTTAAGAGGGTGCCTGCATTTCCAGTTGCCTCTCCCTGGCAGACAGCAACCCTGCTGCTTTTCACAGCCAGATGTTATGTGGACATCTTTCTCAGTTCTGGTGCTCTGGGCTGAGGAGCCCAGCTTGGGGTTTAGACCTCAGAGTTCTCAGTGAGAACCCCCCACAGCTGAGATATCCCTCCAGAACTTCAGCTGCTGTCTGTGGGAGCCTGGCCAGCCCTTTCACACCTCTGCCCTTCCTACCAGTCTCTACGCAGTCTTCACTTTCTGTCCTTGGTTATCAGGGTTTTCTCCAGCTAGTCTTTAGTGTGGTTTTTCTGTATTTTCGTTGTATTTCCAGTTTGGACATGGGGGAGTGTTAGTGTAGCTTTCACTCCCTCCACTGCCATTTTGGAATCTCTGTTTATTCTTTTAAATTGTTATTTATTGATTTGAGAGAGAGAGAGAAATGTTGATTTGTTGTTCCACTTACATGTGTCTCACTGGGGATTGAACCCACAACCTTGGTGTATCAGGACAATGTTCTAACCAACCGAGCTACCTGGCTAAGGCCGATATGTGGTCCATTTTAAAAGAAAGAACCAAATTATAGCATCCCAATTATTTCTTAGTTTCATGCAGCATTCAGCTTACAGTTGAAAATCCTCTAAAGTGAACAGTATATAGGAGGCTATTTCTAAAAAAGCCTTATAAAAAGTGACTCTGAACAATGAATAGCTCAACCTGCAGGAGAAAACGACACCAACTGAAAATAAAGAAGTCTCCTTTGAATCAAATGGCAAATCTTTTTGGACAGAGAGTTTTGTTTATGTAAAGAAATTTGAAATAAATGTAATGATACTGGGCCATTACAGAAATTATGTTCCTGATCAGTCAACCCCTATAAATTAAATTAAATAACATAATTTTTTAAATTAAAATCTTCTTTTAAACCCCCAATACCCTGTCACGGTTGAGGAAAAAAATGAAGCAGACTCTTCCTTTGAAAGGATTTCATAAACTTTCTTACAAAGCCCAATGTTGAGAAAAATCCCAATCTTGATATGTATTAAACAAAAGCTTTTAAGGAAATGCATCAAAATGCTGATCATTTTTACATGGTGGTTTTTATAGTCATTTAGTTATTTTTATTGTTTAATGGAAATATTTGGAAGAGTTAACTAGAATAAAGTAGAGATTTTCTCAGAGTAAGCATAGCAGTTAAAATTAGTTGCACTTCATACTTTAAATATACTTACAAATATGTTCAACAGAGTGTATATCTGAAATTGCTATAGTTTTTAGTAAAAAACGAGATAAATGAGGATGCTTTTGTTAAAATGGTTGTGATATATATGTTTATAGCATATGACTGCAGAAAAGCATCTGGAACAAATACCCCAAGATGTGAATAGGGGTTATCTCTAGGTGATCAGAGTAAGCTGAATTATCTTTTTGCTTATTCTCTTAAAAAATTGTTTTGCAATAAACATGCATTACTAGTTTATAAAGTGTTGTTTTTTTTTGTTTTTTTTTTAAGCAAGCATGGAAGTCAGCATTTCTTCCAGCTTTTAGCAGATGAAAAGCTGGTGCTGCCCTGGGCATAGGCAGCCCTGCTCTGCAGTGACAGACAGTGAAGGTGGAGATACATGGAGAGAATGTAGTTGGGTGCCTACGGACGGACCAGCTAGAGTAGACCCCAGGACTGCTGACTCCACTTGTTTTCAAGAGGAAAACTCCATGTGAGCTCATTGGAATAGTGTTGGGATTTCAGTGACTACCAGGTTTACATAATGAGGGTAAACGTCTGGGTGATAGACAGGGAAAGAGGAGATCTAGTATCAGTATCGCTTGGCCATCATCGTCCACCCACCCTGGAGAGCAAGGAAATAGAGAAGTGCAAAGAAATGGTAACAGTTTTTTTCACTTAACTGATAGTCTTTCAAAGTTGTGCCTCTCTTTTTTAGTTTCCCCAGAAAGCATCTAGATTGTCATGGCCTCTGTAGGGTGCCTCATTATCTCTGGGGCTGCCAAGCATCTTCCCTTTGAGCTCCACTCTCTTGTCTTGGAGAAACTGTGGTATCATGATAAACTTCATGAGTCCGGGGACACAGCTTCCTGCCTCAGGTTCCTCAAGTCGGGAGAGCACACTTGCTGCTTGACTTATTTCAGAACTGTCACCCACTCCCACTCCTTGTATATGTCCCTGCCCTGGCCCCATGGTCACTTCCTTGGTGCTAAGCCTTGTCTTCATTCATTCCCTGCCATTTTTTATTGTTTCCATTTGTTCTTTCAACAAAGGTGGGATGAACACCTACTTTGGGCTGGACACTGGGGAGTCCTTGTAAATAAAAGTCCCTATCCTCATGGAATTTACCTTCTAGAGTAGAAAACAAAATGAGGGAAAAAGAAACATTCGATATAATGTTGAGCAGTGATAAGTACTATTAAATAACAAATAGATCAATGTGTTTTCTTTTGCTTATAAGGTACTCTGTACCTTGCAAATACATTTTTTTCTAAACCATCTTATTTATTTATTTATTTATTGTTTCACAGATGATATTTTATTTACTATAATGTTTAAGTTATAATTAATGGGAATAGTAACTATAAAAATAAAAATAGATCTTAAATTTTATAGAATTTGGAAACTTGCTTTTAAAGGCTATTTATTTATTTATTTATTATTTTTTTTTATTGCTTAAAGTATTACAAAGGGTATTACATATGTCTCCTTTTTTTTCCCCCGCCCTTGACAATCCCCTGGCCTCCCCTACCCCCCTTAAGAACTATTTGATTATAGCAAAGTTTCTATTGTATATGTTTTAAACCATACCATTCGGCACATGAAAGTGCAGTGGTCGTCCTGGTATTGCATAATAAGAAGGGTACCTTCCCTCAGAAGCAAAGTATGGAGCAGGATGATAAAAGCAAGTCACATTGTCTGTATTGGGTAGAATATTCTGTTCTCCTAGTACTTTCAAAGCCATTAGGGTGATCATATTGATTGTCTGCATTCGTTTGTTAGCCACGAGGCAAACGGTGCTTTCATTTATAACTCTACGCAAGGTCATAAGGTAATCATACTTGCTCTTTTCTTCACCTATGAAATGGCTGTGGAGGTACGATTCAATCTTCTTTTGCTGTTCTACTATATCAGGAAAATCAATGGAAAATCTAGAACACATGCAATGTTCCAGGGATGTGATTTCCGTTTCACAAGCTGGCTTGAAGTCGTGAACCAGCAAGTTGCTGTACTTCAGAAGGCCACCGCCTCTAATCTCTTCAGGTTTTCTGGTAGATATAAGCTTGCATTGCAAATGCGATGCAACGCTCCATACATGCTTTCAACTTCCACAGCAGGATAAGATTCTTGGGTGAGCTTAGCATTTTTGTCACTGTAGAAGTCTAACATGGAATCCAAAAGAATTTGGAAGGAATCTACACTGAACTCAAACTGTCGTCTGAGCGAATTCACAAACTTTAGCTCTACATTCTTCCCAGTTTCATTTGAAAGAGAGATGAGACTCCAACGATCGTGCTTATTGCAAACTTGGACCATCTTCTGCACGTAAGCCTCTTTCATGGTCTTTAGGGTGATCTGTTCCTTCTTTACACCTTGTGGTAAAAAGTCAAGTAGAAAACCTAGAACTGCATCCTTAACAACCTGGAATTCTTGATTGTTTGATAGTTCAACAAGCAAAATGACGTCCAGGTCCTTATAGCTGATTCCATTGTGGCTTGCAAGTATGTAACTTGCAGTGGAACCATTCAGTCAGGTATCTTTAACAATAATTCCTTGCTCTATCAGTTGATCTTTCACAACACGAATAATACACTTTGGTTTTACCTCCAGTGTGGGGAAATTCCCCCTTCCATGAATTGGAATTACTTCATCTAGCACTTGATCCAGTATTATAACTTGACCCCAAGTGAGATTGCTGACTCCAATTTCAGACATTGTGTCGTGTTAGTAAGTCACCTGAAACTGGAGTTCAGAGCAGTCGGGGGCTTGTGACTCCCTCCCGATTCAAAAAGACAGCCGTGTCCTCAGTTGCCAGCCCTTGCCGCATGCGCCTCCGTTCCTCTGCACTTCTGCACCTCCTCTGAGTCTCAGTGTGCTTTTCTCTTTCCTTCTAGTTGTAGAATTTCCACTCAGTCAGCCTTCCTGTGGTTCTGGATGATGTCTGTTTTGTCTTTTAGTTGTATTTTTGAATTTGTTGTGGGAGGCAGCAATTTTCGGTGTTTATCTATGCCACCATCTTGGTTTTTCTCCATCTTTTTTTTTTAATTTAATTTTTGTCATCATTTATCCCCTCTATGTTCTTACACACGTGTGCGTGCACATACACACACACTCACACACACCTCCCCCCATCACCACACTGTTGTCCACAAGTGTTCTCTCTCTCTCTCTCTCTCTCTCTCTCTCTCTCTCTCTCTCTCTCTCTGTAAATTACCTTTTTAAAAGTAATTTGCAAAAGAAAAAAAAAACACACCCTGTCGAATTAGAAAAACACCGACACACAACTTAAGTAAAAATTCAAAATTCATGGTCACATTTAAAATATCTAGGGAACTGTCACCTCTTTACAGATGTATTTTGTGTTTCAGAGTCTGTGACTGGTTAGCTCTGTTGTTAACCCTGGTGCTGTTTTAGGCTTACATGATAAATTTGATCTCCAATTAGGATAGGTCATTTGAGTCTGTGACACAGACTATATAATCCTGACAATGTCCAGTCACTTCATAATAGAAACCACATGTTGAGGAGGAGTTTCCACAAAAGGTGAAAGAGAACGTGGAAGGAGCAGGGCAGGCGGCACTGTCACTCAGAGCGGACCCTACACGGTATCTTTGGGCAGGTATAGTTGCCGTCTCACCTGGTACTTCAGTCACACCTCCCGCTCTAATCTTTGTCATACTACACCTAAGGGTTGAACCCATAAAATTTTAGTTTGCCATTTCCTTCTGTAAAATAAATATTTGTTCTTGTCCTTGCTGCTCTCACCCTTTCTCCTTTCCCTCTGAAACCAGAAAGAATGAGAAAGAACCCTCCCTCCTCTAACATTCATTCTTATTATTTTAGAACAGAAGAGATCTTTGGGGATGATCTAACCTCGCGCCCTCATTTTGTGACTGAAGCGCAGGACTAGAGAGGGTAAATGGCGTGCGTGTGTCATATGAGTAGCTAAGCAGGGACTGTTAGGGTTTGGCGGGTGATGTGGGCTGTAAAAGAATTCACAACTAAAAGAAGAGATGCAGAGAGTAAGTTCATTTTTACTTTCTAAGAGAGAGAAAGGCTGGTGCATTGTTAATCAATACAGAGGCAAAAAACAAAAGGTGGTTTCCCCTTTTAAAGGGTAATGGCTGTTGCTAAGTGAGAAAAGAGGAGGATTTAGGGCTGAAACAGAGTGGACATCAGGGGGGTATGTGTGGTTTGTTTGCTTTTCAAGAGACAGTCCAGGCAGATATCCTAGTGAGGTATTTTATCAGTATTTTTCCTAAGCCCGTAAAACATGCTTAGAGCAAAAGTTATGAAGAGTTCAAAAGAGGCTGAAGAGGAGGAGTGGGGTAGAGAATTTCTACTAAGTAGAGTAGCGGTTCTCAACCTGTGGGTTGTTCGACCCCTTTGGGGGTCGAACGACCCTTTCACAGGGGTTGCCTAAGACCATCGGAAAACACATTTATAATTACATATTGTCTTTGTGATTAATCACTATGCTTTAATTATGTTCAACTTGTAACAGTGAAATTGGGGGTCACCGCAACATGAGGAACTGTATTAAAGGGTCGCAGCATTAGGAAGGTTGAGAACCACTGAACTAGAGACTCTTTGGTGTGAATTATCCCCGAGTAGTTAAAACAGCAGGGAGGAGGAAGATGCAAGAATGTAGCCCTGAGAGTAGTTTATCTTGTCTTGCAGCTTGAATAGAGAGGCTGTTTGAATCAGAGAAGCTAATAATCTTGGAGTTTAATTACTGGGTGCTTCTTATAAATTATGGAAAGCCACAGCAAGGAAAAAGAAAGCCCCTTTTTTTCTGTCCTTACAGAAACCATTTTAGGTTTCTGAATTTCTAGTTAGTCTTTGTATTATTGGGCTTCTCAAAAGCTAAGGGCTTACAAACATCATTCTCAAAACATGTGCCTAGGTGGTCAGGGACCCTGCTGTCTATTCACAGGGTGCCAACTGCAGGGTATTTAAAAAGTTCAAAGGAAACAGACATCTATCGAATACTATGGAAATGGTGGTTCACAGTTTTAATATTAGATTGTATTTCTTTCAATGACACCTTAGTTTTGCAGAGCTGAAGTTTTAGCAGGTTACAGTGATAACAAGCAAGTACCTGGTGAAAACCAATGTGGAGCAAGAAATGAGCATGATGATGTTTAATATGATCCTATGGCAGCAATTTTCAACCCTTTTCATCTCATGGCACACATAAACTAACTACAATTCTGTGGCACAAGAAAAAATACGTATTTTTGCCAATTTGACAAAATAAATTTTTTTGGTATAATTTTGATTCATTCACACCCAACAGCTATTGTTTGTTGGCTGTTGTCATTTTGTTATTTGACAATCTAAGGGAAAAGAGGTCAGTGCCCCTGACTAAATAGTCAGGCATTGCATGTTTTAAAAATTCTTGCAGCACATTGGTTGAAAATTGCTGTCCTATGGTGTGAGAGGCTGTGCAGGGCCCAATAGGCACCCACATCTTATTAATAAGAGGTATCAGTGATTAAAGAATGGAATAAAAAAATTAAATTTTCTTGCACTTATTTTATGGTATTTTAAAATGATGCTAAGTTGCTAGGACAAAAATAGTTACTAAATTTTTTATATGAAATACTTAATAAATGGAGCACTTAGGTATTTTCTTGACTTAGGAAGCCATGAAAAAGTTACTGAGATGCTGAGGCCTCCATAATTTCAAATAAGTCTGAGAACCTCTGACTTAGTGTATCTTCTTTGTAAGCTTTTTACCAGAGAAAAGAGAGGCCGAGTAAGGGCGCATGAAACTGGGCATATTCAATAGTGAGGGGAGGGAGAACAACAGTCCCAAGGACATTTGATCACTGCTTAGCTGGCACAATGGCTGCTCCAGCAGATTCTAGGCAATGCCGCTGCCTGCCCAATATTTGAAGAAGATAAATTATAGGGCTTCCCTGCTTTCTCAATACCTTTTTATCTCGAGAACCTTTATGGGGACTGTTGGCTCTTTGTCATGTGCCCTACAGCTTATATGTGGGGGCCCAATTGTGAGGTCCTGGGCAGTGTGGCTTGAAGTACTATTGTGGAGTCAATGTCGGAGCACTCAGAGGGTTACTTGGAGCTGAAGAGGACACTTACTTGCCTTTCTTAGACCTGCCATTGTTTTCCTTTCTTTTTTTTTTTTCTTTTTTTTAAAATATATTTTATTGATTTTTTACAGAGAGGAAGGGAGAGAGATAGAGAGTTAGAAACATCGATGAGAGAGAAACATCGATCAGCTGCCTCCTGCACATCTCCCACTGGGGATGTGCCCGCAACCCAGGTACATGCCCTTGAACGGAATCGAACCTGGGACCTTTCAGTCTGCAGGCCGACACTCTATCCACTGAGCCAAACCGGTTTTGGCTGTTTTCCTTTCTGAGTAATTCCCATAGAATCAATTTTCTAGAAACTGCAAGCCAACTTCTTTTTAGTATTTTTATTGTGTCTTGCTAGTTAGCAGATTCGCCCAAGAACACAGTGAAGTGAACATTGAAAAATATGTGTAGGAGGAATACATAATAATTTTAGGAAATTATTATTTATGACATTAAAAATTTTGGAAAACAGGAAAGAAAAATGTCACCAATATTTCTTTTTCACAATTGTTCTTAAAATTTTGAGGTAGGTAAGTCTAGGCTTTTGTTCCTAAGAATCTTTTCCTTATTATGTAGTTGTTCATAGTAAGTTATTTAGTTGTGTGTGTGTGTGTGTGTGTGTGTGTTTCCCCCCCAATTTCTAGGAGGTGGTATAGCATAATGACTTAGACCTAAGTTTTGGCCTCAGTTGAGAGGTTCTAGTCTCAGTGATGAGTTGCAGGGCAGAGCTTAATTTCTGAATCTCAATTTTCACAGCTAAAAAATGAGGATACTAATACCTACATCATAGTTCCTGTGAAATTTCAATAAAATATTTGTCAAGTTCTTATTATAGTGCCTAGCACATAGTAGGGACTCAGTAAATTGTACATTGTTAGTAATATGCCATCAATATTTCCCTTTTGTCATATAGTCTTTATGACCACATTTTTAATAGCTGCATGATACTCCATCAAGTTGTATGCATTCTTATTTGCTTAACTATTTATCTGTTATTAGATTCTTAGGTTGCCTCTGAATTTGTACTTGGAAAAAAACTTCTGCAGCAAACTGTTACTCAGTCAGCAGATTCGATAAGCGCTCGCTATGTGCCAGGATCTTTGCTTGGTTTTGGGAACACAGAACTCAGAATGGCACAGTCCTGGCCTTGAGAGACTCACAGTCTGGGGAAGGAGATGTGTACAGGTCACTCCTGTCCTGTGGTAAATGACATCACTGTCCAAATTACTGCGAAAGGGCAGATTGGAGGACAAAATGTCTCACTCTGCCTGGAGAGCTTGGGGAAGGCAGGTGAGGGTCATAGGAGATGGGTTAGTGAGATAATGGGGTAAGGAGCAAGTTATGAAGGGCTTTTTAAGCCATCATACAGAACAGAACTTTTATTCCTAGTGCAGCGGGGCAGTTGGTTTTGGAAAGAGAAATGGCATTATCTGCTTAGGTTTTACAGTCTGTAGGGGGCGAGTTGGAAACAGAGTTCAATTAAGAAGTTATTAAAGAATCCAGATGAGAGATGGTGTGGCCTAACCAAGCTGAGAGTGATGGAGGTGGTAAGAAGTGTCCAGATTGGAATAACCCACAACCTGAGCTGGATGTGAGGTGTCAGAAAGAGAGGAGTCAAGGATGGGTTCCTAGGCGTTTAGCCTGAGTGATTGGAAGGGTGGAGTTGCCATTCCTAAAATAGGAAAGGATGCAGGAGGAGCAGGTTTGGGGAGAAAACCAGGAGCTGAGTTTTGAAATATGGTATGTTTGAGATAGTGATTAAACAGCTAGGTGGAGATGTTCAATAGGTAGTTAGATGTAGGAGTCTGGTTTGTCCCCAAATTATAAGTTTGGGATGTATCTGTATATTTGTGGCATTTATAACATGTTTTTAAAATTTGGTTAGTTTTTTTAGCTATTATTCCATTTATAGAATTTTCGTTGGGATCTTCATCTTTAAAAAATCCAAATAGCCCTCACCGGTTTGGCTCAGTGGATAGAGTGTCAGCCTGCGGACTGAAGGGTCCCAGGTTCGATTCGGTCAAGGGCATGTACCTTGGTTGTGGGCATATCCCCAGTAGGGGGTGTGCAGGAGGCAGCCCATCGCTGTTTCTCTCTCATCGATGTTTCTAACACTCTATCCCTCTCCCTTCCTCTCTGTAAAAAATCAATAAAATATATTTTTTTAAAAACCCAAATAAACTTCAATCACTTTGTAAAATTGTATGTTGGAAATTTTATTAGAAGACTACACACACACACACACACACACACACACACACACAGGGTGAGGCAAAAGTAGGTTTACTATTGTTTGTATGGGAAATAATGCAATAATAAATAAATATATAATATAAGAATAAACTGTTTTGAGTATTCACAACTGGAATCCTACTTTTGCCCACCATATATGTATATAATATATATAATATATTTACTAGAAAACTAGAAGTCTTTTGGGAAGACTTGGCATCATTAAAATGGATCTTTGTATCTAGTATCACATTATGTCTCTCCATTTGGTTTTCCCTTTATTTTCCCAATAATCATTCATTCTTTTTCTCCACGTACATCACACACATTTGTTGGTAATATTTTTCCCAAGTGTCATTACTTTTTGTTGGCATTGTCAGTAAACTTCTTTTCATTGGTATTTTGATAGTTTTGCTCTTATGAAGGAATTACTATACATTGACATATTTGACTACTTATTAAACTTCTAGTACTATAATTAATATCCTACTTGATTTCTTTGATTTTTTTCCCCCCTAGGAATAGACTCATATCACCTGTGAATAATAATTTTGTCTTTTTCCTTTCAATATTTGAGTTTCATTTCTGGGCATGCCAAAAAAAGAAATCCTAAATTTAAGATAAGGGGTAACTGCAAAGTAAGGAGGCAATTAATACCTAAAAGTCTAATCACAGCTTACCATTTTTGTTTTGTTCTTGCTTTAGGCTTGTTCCAATTATTCCTCCCCTTGCCCTTTTAAAACTTTATTTTTAATAGATTTAAAAATAATGATTTTGAGAGAGAGGAAGGGAAAGGAGAGAGAGAAACATCGATGTCAGAGGAAATATTGATTGGCTGCCTCCTGCAGGCCTCTCCTACCAAGGACTGAGCCAGCCACACAGGCAAGTGCCCTGACCTGGAATCGAACTGGCAACCCTTCAGTGCATGGACCACACCCAACCAGCTGAGCCACATGGGCCAGGCTTGATAGATTTTTTGAGTGCCGAGAGCTTATCTGATTTAGGTTTGTGCAATATCCCTAATGATTGACTTTGGTATATTTGGTTTCCAGCCGTTTTGCTCTTCAAAGGACATGTTCTGATTGGTTGATCATTATGGTTACTCTTCTCCTGCTGAATCAGCATTTAAGTTTCATGGATACAGAAAAAAATTAAAACCCAGTAGAACGAACATAATAACCAGAGATTTTGAGTAGGGCTCTGATCAAAATTTAAAACTGAATAGCCTGCTACCACCCCATCAACACAGTAAACATGAATTTATACTACAGGTATTTAAAAATAATTATTACATGATTCATAAAACAATTGCTTTTGGAAACTTGTGTTTTCAAACTAATATACTATAGTTTTGCAATTTGGAAAATTATTTTTGTTTGAAAAATCTTTTCTAAATACAAAACCGGTTTCCCTTTTGCTGTGGATTGCAAATCCGAAAATGATGTGCTGATGCACCTTAGATTTCTGGAATGCTTTACCATAAATTCTCAAGTTAACTTTCAAGTTCTGTTTTCTGTGTGTCCAGTTAAGCTTCTTGTGACCTTTCTCCTCGAAGGAGCAGACAACACTCTCTGAAGTGCTAGGACTTTGTAGCACCAATGATAGATTCACTGGAAAGCTCTTAATTGGCCGGCATTGCCTTGTTTAAATAGCCAGACACCTGCTGGGCAAGCCGTGCGCATGTGAGTGGGGCTATATGTTCCGTCCTTTAGGATTTGCAAGGCTGGAGCACAAAGACAGCGATTGTTACCCAATAAGCAGTAGTCACACACTTCTACCAATCGCCTTAGGAGGGCTGGTTACCATGGAATCCACCATCTGTTCACTCCCCCCCCAGAATGTGATTATCCTTGCTGGGCTGGGAACTGGGGGAAGCAGGGGAGTGCGTGCCCTGTGAAATTATCTGCCATGGATTGGGTTAATGGGAGGCTAGATTTGGCTCGCTGGAAAAACAAATGAAGGGTGTTCTGCTTCCACCATTGGTGACTTCTAACCAAGAGGAATAAATTCGGCTTTTGTAAGGTAAGTAACCATGGTACTGGGTATTCAGTTTGTACCACATTTGGTGTCGGGCATTATGTCCATGCGGTCCAAGCAAAGGGAGCTATAAGCTCTTCTGGGAGAAATTGCCAGCATTACACACTTCTATTGTATTGATTTTATGCAGCTCCTGTACAATGACATGTTAATGTTGGAAAAATGAAAGAATTATTCTTTCATCTTTTACAATTCTTTTTTTGTGCCTGTGAAATTGTTTTATGTCCTCTGAAAGTGGCAAAAAGACTGTCATTTTTCTTAGTTTCTCAGAATGAATGATACCGATATTCTCTTTGAAATACTCCCATGGCCACGTGTTCAGTGTCTATTTTTCAAATAAGAAAATGTCTCAGGTCAGGGACATTTGTAGGTTATGGTTTAATTAATGATTATTCTGGCCCATCAGACTGACCTACCATCATTAGGTCATGTTTTGAAATGTGATGCTTATGCACTTTCATTGTGCAATGCTTTTGCACAAGTTTCAAGGGCCGGAGCATGTGGAAACAATGTGACAGTGCTTTTAAGGGCGGGCAGGCTTGCAGGCACACTAATACAGGAAGGGGCAAAGCTAAGAAGATCTGCTTCTATTTCAAGGGCTTCCTTTGTTTTTTTTTTTCTGTTTCAACAGCCCCTGGAAATGTGTGATGCATATTGTGAGCAGTAGAAGGAGATTTGGGTGCTCACAGATGGATGACTGACATTTTTCTGGGTGGCTAAGAGATTGGTAGCTCAAACAAGGGACTTCTATGTCCTTTGCAAGGCAGCATTGTGTCCCCTTATACTGTGTCCCTAATACTGTGCCCTAACATATAAAAGTGGAAAACAAAAAGAGTGCTGTCTGTACTCTGGGCACTTCTTTTGTGTAAGTTTTCCTATCCTTTAAACCACAGCGCCAGGGCGCTGTGAGCCCGGCTGGGTCTGCCATTTTTATTTGCTATAGGAAGGGTTGCAAGGACAGGCTTTGCTTATGCAGCTGTAGTCATCCTAATAGTGCTGTTCAGCTGTCATCTTGGACACTCGCATCACTGGCTGCTCAGAGGGCTAGACAAGGTCATTGCTAACAGACCCTACTGGTTTAATTTTCTTTTTTTTAATGATAAGTATAAAATCAGATAACCTTGTATTGGTCAAGGACTCATGTTCTTACTTCAAGAACAGCTTTTCAGGATTATCAGTTGTGGGTTCTTGGTATGAATTGTGGCTGACTTTAAAATTCTTAACTTTTGTGTTTATTGACCTCTATACATTATTATTGTTACTACTATTTTAAGTTTTTTAAATATGCAAAATTTGATTAGGTAGCTGCTAGCTCTAAAAAGAGCGTATTTTTTCAATAATAATACATGCATGTCTGGCTGGAATTTTTCTTAGCATCTGTAAAAACTTTTAAGCTAATCTGGTATTGTTGAGATGAAATTTTCAGCCGCAAATGTCAGTCATTCATAAGCAATATAAGTTTCGGAAGGAAATAAGATAATGTGAAAGCAAACCTGGAAAAGCCTGCGATTGAATGGGTGTGAAGTGTGAGAGCATTCGTGTGCCTGGGTTGTAGTTACTTAAGCAGTTGAGTTGGGCTGCGTAAATCTGTCACTTTTCAAGTTCTCTAGTGTCTGTGAGTTTTCTTACTATTTTTGTTGTTACTGAATTGAAGTTTAATTGTGTATTTTTAAGGGGGTGTTTGTCATTTGATCCCGATTGTTTATGGATATGGGCAGGCACTTTTAAGCATATTTCTTATGTTCCTTGACTGAGTTTTCGGAGTAATTAAATAAATAAAGCCATAAGGCGTTCAAGATACAGTAGAGAAAAAACTTTGTTCCATAGCCAAGGACGGGAACTTAGGGTTATACTTCCTGAAGTTATGAAGAGGAGTGGGCAGTAGGGACAGTCCCTGGAGGGCCTGTGATCCCAGCCAGTGTTGCCGAGGGTGAGGGCTGCACGGCTGTGCGACCTGTAGTTCACTGGGAGGGATGTGGCTTTTGGACCTGGTGGTGGTTTTTTTTTTTTTATTGCCCATGGTGAGATTTTGCTTCTATTCACACTCATTGTCAGTGGTAAGACCCACCACCCTGTGTCCACAGCCTTGTGGTAACGCGTTTAAAATATACTGAGTTCTCAGGGCTGCTCTGAAGGGTGACTTTCTGGTTCTCGCTGTCCTTGCCTGTGAGGGTGGGGAAAGGTGCTCGATTTCCGTGAGTTCCGAGACTTCTTCCAGCCTTTCAGACTCTGTGATGGCTCGATGCTTTTCAGTCCTCCAGTCCCACTTGAAGATGTCACTAAATGACAAGTTTCCAGTAGTGTTTATAAACATGTAAAGCGACCCCTATTCAAAGTTATTTATTTTACAAGTGTTATATAGATGACAAATCAGAAACTCTGAATAAAGTGCTTGGAGTGACTCAAATTTATAACAGTCTGAGCAGCTAGCAAATCAATCTACCACCAGGTCAGCGCAAATAGTCAGGTTTTTCTGCTTCTTCCTTGACACATGATGCTGGAATGCTGCCTGGCTTGACTTAGAATTGGACAAGTAGACTACAGAGTTAATGAACAGCTGTTAGAGCTTACATTTTTCTCCTATGTTTTATTGCCACCTTCTAGCTAACCTCTAAATTGAGTCTATTTGCTTTTGGGGTACAGATTTATAATCCATTTTTTTGAAGTTAAACATCTATGGTCATCGTGGTCCATTTGGCCCATGAGCTGTCTGTGCTCTCAGGATCATCTCATTTTTAACTAATTTTACAGACAAGAATCTGAGGCCCATAATGATTAAGCAACTTGTCCAGGGTCACAAAACTTGCATTGCAGAAACAGATAATGTTGGGTATTGCATGTTGAATGCAAAGATACGAGGTAAGGTCACCTGACTTCCTGCATTGTTACCCTTATGGGAGCAGAGCAGTCAATGTCACCTTGAAGTCTCACAGATGGACTTTTCAGGGATTTGAAGGGAAGAGGAATCTGCGTATGCTGCTATGTTCACATGTCTCTGGTGTTGAAGCTGTTTTCATTCTACATGACATTTAAAAAGAGATATATTGCCCTGGCCGGCTTGGCTCAGTGGACAGAGCGTCAGCCTGTGGACCCAAGGGTCCCAGGTTCCATGCCGGTCAGGGGGCACATGCCTGGGTTGCAGGCTCGGTCCAATGTGCAGGAGGCAGCCGATCAATGGTTCCCTCTCATTATTGATGTTTCTATCTCTTCCTCTCCCTTCCTCTCTGAAATAAAAATATGTTTTAAAAAAAGAGAGATACTGAAAACTGCCCTCTCCCACAATTCTGTATTGCCATGGGTTCAAGAAATATTTAGAATGAATTAATTCTGTGCATTCGTATAATTTTGTATGGCTGCGTTAAATATAGAACTACAGGGTCCTGCCAGGTAGCTTAGTTGGTTAGTGTTGTCCCAATGCATCAAGGTTACAGGTTCGCTCTCTGGTGAGGGCACATACAAGAAACAACCAATGAATGCATAATTAAGTGGAACAACAAATTGATGTTTCTCTTTCAAATCAGTAAATTATATACAGGATGTGAAGCCTGTATATAAAGTGTGCATGTGAACAGTGTAAACTCACCCCAAAAAAGCTATGGCTCACAGGGGGTTGCTGCATTTTACAGGATTTCTCTCTGTATGAATGCGCCATATATTTGATTTTCAGCAGCAGTTTTCTTCTGAGATGCTTCCTCTTCTGTTTTTATAACTGCTCCTATGCTTTCTGAAAATCAAAAAGGCAAACTTCCTATAAACTGGCAGTAAATCGGCCTATGTAGGCAGCTGCAGCTCCTTGGAACAGTTTGGCATAATGCACTTATTCCTTTCCCACTCGGTTGCCACCACTTGAAGCCCAGGATTGGCTTGATGGAGTTGAAGGAGGGTATCTGGCAATACCTTATTCTGAGAAAAGTTCCATATTTTGAGAATAACCCCCACTCTATGGGGCTAATTATTTGGTAACAAATGTGTTGAGTTACTGACTCTCCTATAACAGTTGTTTCCTTCCCTTCTTCCTTCTTGTCTGTTTAAACCCTTTTTACTCCCCCCCACCCCCCACCAATTTTCTTGTGCTGAATTCAGATTAATGAAATCCTGTGACAAGATATATTCCCAGAAGGCAAACAGATGGACTCTATTGGATTTTTTTGATTTCTGTTATACATCGCTAGAGGTGTAGTCTCCTATAATTTAAAGATCTGTCAGGATCATCTCATTTTTAGAGAGAAGAATCTGAGGCCCATAAGATTAAGCAACTTACCCAGGGTCACCAAACCTGCATTGCAGAAACAGCTAATGTTGAGCAGTGTGTGTTAAATGCAAAGACGGGGGCAAGATCAACTGTCTTCCTACGTTTCTGTCCTTATGAGGAGTGGACCCCTAAGGTGTCACCTTAAAGTCACACAGATGTGATTTTCAGTCTGCCCAGAGGGAGAGCAGCTTTGAAAGATGATCCTCTCAATAACCAAGGTCATAAGAAACAGATCTCTTTCTCATTATAGATGCCTATGCTTTAAACAAAACCTCTAACTGCCAAACCAACTAGATGTTTGTGCTTTTTAGTTTCAAGTTCTCTCCCTTACATCCATATCTATAGAAGTAAAATGATGATCACAATGCTGCTTGGTGATTGTGGAGCCCAGAGCAGGTGGGGTGGAGCACAAAGGAAGGACAGCCTGAAGGACAAATATAGTTCCACTCTAGGGCACGATCGTCACCTGCATTGTACATTCCTATCGTGGGTTAATGCGCCCTCTTCTGTGGACAGTGATTGATGGATGGACAACCTGTGCTTGCTTACCCCACCTCCCTTTCCTCTGCTCCCCTCACCCCACCCACCTGCTTTAATTTGGGAGCACCTTGGGCCACCCTACCACCTATGGAGACCTTCTTTCTTTGGCTGTGTTACTATTACCAGTGTTGACCTTGCATTCATTCATCAAATATTTATTTAACATTTTATTCTTTGCCAGTGTCAGAGGATAGGACACAGAACACAATGGACACAGTCTTTAGTGAAACTTACAAAATAAAGAAGGGAGACATAATACACAAATAAGTGAACAATGTAATTTCAAATAGTGATAAGTATATGAAGACAAACACAATGTGTGTTACAGAGGGGTTTCTGGGTAGCAAACTTTAGAGTGGGTCTTCAGAAAATGCTTATCTGGGGCGGGGGGGACTTAGATACGCTGAGACACAAATAATTCGAATCCAGGAGTAGGGGGTGTGTGGTTATCTCCACTTTATTCAAGTGGAAATTGAGGAAAGCTTGTCTTCTGGTTCATTCTGTGTTCAGTTAGTGCTGCAACACCACAGCACGTGTTGTCTCTTCTTTCAGCACTTGATCCTGAATATATGTTCTTTTTCAAAATCAGAGTTAAATGGGCTGGCACAGTGGTGAAGATCACAAGCAGACCTAGAGTTAGCCCCTCCCTCACGGCCTGGCCACCTGGAGGAGTGTAGGCAAGTTACTTAACTTCTCTAAACCGGTTTCCCCCATTGTTAGAACTTACAGGGTTATTATCGGTATTTAAGGAGCTAATATTCAGAAACCCACTTAGTGCTAGAGATGATGGGGATAGTTGTGATGTTCTGTAAGAGGCATCAATAATAATCCCGTGGATGTTAAAGTATTTGCTACCGTTGGCAGTGGAAGTCCAGAGAACTATTCACCTTCTCTGTACCGGATAATTTTTTCTTTGATCTCTCCCATTCACTCTCTCATCCCTTACGTTCATTCATTCAACAAACTTTTTTTAAAAAAAGCACTTTATTGAGGTATGACTGATATACAAAAAGCTGTACATATTTAAAGGATACAACTTGATGAATTTGGGAGATAAATATACATTTGCAAAGCCATTATCACAATCTATGCCATAAACATACGTTACCGCCAAAAGAACTTTTTTTATGTCCCTCTGCCCTTGCTAGATTCTAGATAAAGAACATGATTAGACTTGGTCAGCACTCACAGTGCTCAGGTAACAATCTGTTGAGCAATCAATTGCATTCCTGTCATTGGTGTCACAGTGGAGGAGGGGTGCAGGGGACAGAAGCAGGAGAGATGGCCTCTCCTCCTAGGCGGCAAAAGCAAGTTGGCTTGATGGGCCTGGGAAGTGCTGGTATCTGAATGCAGAATTTGAGGTAAGATAGGACGGGATTTGAGAGTGGAGATCTTGATTTGCATCGATGTTTTTACTGTATCCTGTAAAGAATGAGGAATCTTTCACTAGTTTTAAACATTCAAAGAATAGATCTTCAGTTTTGGGGTCTAAAAAGACAACTGGTAGTTTAAGTAATGCAAACATTGGAGGGATTATCCAAGGCAGGCTGAATTCCTCTTTTCAACTTCATCGTTTTCCTCTTCCTCTTCATCCGTAGCAGGAAAGAATGTTTCTTCTATCACCACCACCACAATACAGCTAAGTCATATTTTATTCTTGATATTTAGATTCTAAAGACACACATAAAGTAAAATCTGCATAGAGTCCCAAAGTTCTTGAGCAATCCCTTAGAAAGCCATAGCTGTGGGAATCAACTCTCTCATTAAGTCCAACCCAGTGGGTGTCTTCCCAGGGTTGGAAGGAATTGCTGCTGCTTTGCTTGGGCGTGAGATGAAATAATCTCTGTGTTTTCATTTAGGGGTCATGCTGTATGAAATATAAGGGAACAGCAGGTTCATGACCCCTCCTCATTTCTACTGCAGGGCACTGAGCATTGGGGTCAAGCTGCCTGAACAACTTAAACGTTCACACCTGTTTTTGTGAGCTTTCTTGTACATCTGTTTTCTATATCTGCGAAGTGTCTATGGTTCAATTTGAGTACGTTTTAATGCACTTATAGTACAACTACTGTAATTGCTATGTAAACTTGCAGTGTTTTCTACGTGTCAGACAATGCAAAGTACATTTATTATCTCATTTCGTTTCTAACAAACACCTGAAATAAGTGGAATTTATCCTAACTGAACAAATAAAACTCTGGTTATGAGATACATAATATTTTCAAGCTCACTAATAATTGAATGATGAACTGGAATAAAAACCCTGATCCATTCTGGCTTCAATTCTATATTCTTAGCTTTTATGTTCAGTTTTCTTTAATTAGAAAGCTATTGCATTAACCTACGCTATATTTACACATATGTGTGTATATATGTATATATACACACACACATATGTATATATATGTTTCACACATATATGAAACGTAAATATTGCAATAGCAGAAGGGGTATAGAAATGAAAAAATTCAAAGAGATGAAGAGGGAGAATTGTGTTACTGCCTTTAAGAAGCCCTTAGGTACTTAGCAATTGTCAAAGAACATGAATGTGATATTTCAAAAAAGAAGAAACACAAATGACTAATACATGAGAAAAAAGTGTTCTATAACTGGCAATCAATTTACAAAATAAATATTCTCTTATTACATTGGCAAAAATTTCTTGAATGCTTACATTTTGGATTTGGCATCCTTATATATTTTGGATGCCAATGTAAATTGATATAACTCTTTGGAAAACAATTTGATAATATGTGTGATCTTAGAGAACATTTTGTTGGAAGGAACAGAAGAATCCCCCTATAACTTAGATAAGAGAGAGATGAGTAAAACAATAAAAAGGTATCTCCTAGATCAGTGGTTCTCAACCTGTGGGTCATGACCCCTTTGGGGGTCGAACGACCCTTTCACAGGGGTCGCCTAAGACCATCGGAAAACACATATATAATTACATATTGTTTTTGTGATTAATCACTATGCTTTAATTATGTTCAATTTGTAACAATGAAAATACATCCTGCATATCAGATATTTACATTACGATTCATAACAGTAGCAAAATTACAGTTATGAAGTAGCAACGAAAATAATTTTATGGTTGGGGGATCACCACAACATGAGGAACTGTATTAAAGGGTCGCAGCATTAGGAAGGTTGAGAACCACTGTCCTAGAGCCTTGAGGACAGGAAGACCATCTGGCCTCACAGGAGCCTGACCCAGGATTGTTCCACTCCCGCTCCCTCAGACTGGCCTCATCTGCCCCTCTGCCGGGAGCCGGTCCATCCTTGCTGTTTCAAGGGACCTGGCATATATGGCATACGGTTCTTAATATGTTTGCTCACCTTCTTGGCGCTGTGTTTTAACCAAGGTCACCTCTCCGAGAAAGGTTGAATCCCCAGGTAGGGATTTTCCCCTGAAGTTAGGGAGGGAATAAAACCCCTCAACTAAGTGCCAGGCGGGTAATTAATCATTTTAACTACGAACAATCATGCTTAAGCTACATAATCTTTACTCCCTGGAATGGAGATAAGAAACGCCCTAACCTTTGTAATAGAAATCGACAGGATTAGAATCAACTGGTATAAATACAGATGAAACAAGACAACAACACACAGAATTTAGAACACAGGGCTTGGAAGACAGGACCAAGAGAGACAGAGCCTAGGCACAGAACCTACACAGAACGTTCTCTAGAGACAGAAGGACTTAGCTGGAGAGAACATGGCAAAAGATCCTGAACTGAACCTGACTACAGAAATTGGCAAGAGAACCTGACTAGAACCTGGTGACTGAACCTGGCTGGAGAACCTGGACAGAACCTGGCTGGAGAACCTAGCGAGGGAACATGGCCACAGAACCTGGCTGGAGATCCGAAGCAGAACCTCTCTGGAGATCGAGACCAGAACTTGGCTCGAGATCCTGGCTAGGCTGCTGATCAACTGAACGCTGTCTCCGTGTCCTTCCTTCTTCGCCGACTCCGTCTACGCCTTTGGGAACCCCTGGACCTGCTGGGGTTGGACCCCGGCACCTCTCTGTTTGGAGGGCAGGACCCATGGCTGCCCCAAATCTCGATTACTCAGCAACCAAGGGCCTTTCATTTTACTGGGCTGTGTGTCTGTGTGCGTGTGTTATCTTTTTACCACAGTAAAGTAATACTAAAGGTATATTCTTTCTGTTCATTAGAAAAAGGCATAGCTCCTTAAAGAGTAAACTGATCTCAATGTTTAACCTTAGTTCAGCATTTCTATAAAGCTGATCTCAATGTTTAACCTTAGTTCAGCATTTCTATAAATCTAATTTCCCTTCTTTTAAAAAATTAGGATAGGTCTAAAATTATTGCTGTAAAAGTGATCATCAATACAGCTCTTCCTTGATTTATCTTTCTGCTTTTTGATCCTTGTGTACATTGAATCTCTGTCTGTGATAAACAACTTCTATACTAATTCTGATGAGTGTACCCTAAACTCGATGTCATGGGCACTTTGGGGCTCTGAGTAGAGTGTTCATGACTTTAAGCTCACTTGGCTTCGGCCTTCAGGTGTCTGTTGGTTCTACAACATTTGGGACCTCTCGGCCCTACTGAAGTCTGTCACTGTCTTGTAGAAAATTGTTGGAGTGGTGGTTTCTCTTCTCAGAAGAGCCAGCTCTGTACCAGGTAGAGTAAGCTCATTCGATAGTTTGGCTGCCTAAAGTGCACAATTAGTTTTGAAAAAGGCTGTTCCAAGGCCCAGCTCTTTCTCTTCCAGGGAGCATATACATTTTAACATTTGTGAAAATTGAGTTGTTTTGACCAGATGGAAGTGAAAGGGGAACGAAGTGAAAGACAGATGGTTTGAAGCAAATAAGGCTACCTACTTTTCTCGCATCCTTGACCATCCAGAACTGTTTTTTCTTGATTACCATAAGTATAACATATTTCCACAGAAGCTATTTTATCATTTGGAGTATTGGCAGAAAGGGGGAAGGGAGGGTGTGCATAAAATTTGAGGTGGAGAGCAGACCTAATGGAATCTTGTTTTTATAAAGTTGGATAAGTTTATCTCCTGGTCCATGCAACCTGGCTATTCATGTAATAAACATGTAGTGTTTTCTTCGTGTCCAGCCCTGTGCTGAGCAGTAAAGATACAGTCTGGCTCTCAGGAAGCTCACTTTAGTAACATGTGTGATTCAGATTCGTAAGACTGTACAAAGGTCAGGGCAGAGTGTTGTGATTGCATAGAGAGAAGGAAGGATGCATGCCCAGGCCAGAGGCAGCTCTGCTGCACGGTCTTAACCCCTAGAGTGCGGGGGGGGGGGGGGGGGGGCCCGCAATCGGGTTCCTCCTGTCTTTCGCCAAAAGTGCCAGGAGCGCTATTGCGCTCCTCCTGCAGAGTCCAGTTCTAAGTCTGCTTTTATTAGTGATAATGATATTGCTAAATATGTCAGTTCTTGCTGTGAAGATGACGATTTTGTGGAAGATATTGAATATGTAACTTCATTTACTTGTGATTCATAATTTGTTTCCTAAATTGCTATAAAATCAGCAAAAATGCCTTGGCAATTTTAGCATAGTTCCTAAGATATTGGTTGGCACTCAAAGGGTTAAGGGTGAGGAGGTGTCTGCCAGGTTGAAAAGTTAAGGACATTTCCTATCAAGGGGACAACATACACAAAGGCTTGAAACTATAAAAACAACAACACCTGTTTGTAATACAAAAGGTTGGTGTATTTGGGACTGGGTGTCGGAGTGGACCACTGGCACCAAACTATATTAGATTGTCTAAACCAGTGGTTCTCAACCTTCCTAATGCTGCGACCCTTTAATACAGTTCCTCATGTTGTGGTGACCTCCAACCATAAAATTATTTTCGTTGTTTCTTCATAACTGTAATGTTGCTACTGTTATGAATCGTAATGTAAATATCTGATATGCAGGATGTATTTCCATTGTTCGCGACCCACAGGTTGAGGACCGCTGGACTCTAAACCATGCCGTGGTGGGATTATATTTTACGGGCAGGGGAGAATGCTTATACACCTTTACCCTGGCAAGCAGCATAGTACCTTTGGGAAGATGACTGACAGCATTGTAGAGGAAGGATTAGGGTGGCAGGGGTAGGAGCCCTGGCGTTTGATAGGGAGCAGATGATCCAGGAGAGAGATGATGAGTTACTGAATTAAGACAACGAATGGCTCAAAGATGTAGAAGAGATAAGGAACTGAAAAGTCTGTAGGAGAATTGTCAGGAATTGGTGATAAAAGGCGGAGGTGTGGGAAGCATCAAGGACCGCGCTGGAGTTTTCAGTTTGGGTAGCTGGCTAGGCGATGCATCCTTAGCTGTGGGCAAAGCAGGCTGCTTTTGATTTGGGAAAACTATTAAATATTTTATCACATGTCTAACTAGTTTAGCTTTGTGCATGAAATTTATATTTTTTACAATTTCAAAAAGAAATGCCAAATAAATCCATATAGATTCTTAGTGTGATAACGTGTAGGAGATTCCATTTTCCAAAAAAAAAAATGGGGGAAATATGACAGCAGAAAGAATCAGAGATTTAGAAACAACTCCTATTTTTTCTTTGTATATCATACTTCAAATTCTAGTACTTTCTAGCATTTATAATAAATTGTTGCCTATAAACAGGTGGCTGAGCCCTTGCTGTGGAGTGAACTTCAGAAGTAAAATGGTTCTTCTGAGTTTACAGTACAACTTGGAAGAACAAATATTTATATTTGTAGAAAGTGTCTAAAATCTATTCAAGCAGGAAATTAGTTTGTTGGTTATATATATTTCAGTAATAAAAGGCTGGAGCATTGTGAATGTCGAAGCAAGAAATGCCTGTATGACACTGGAGTTTTTTTTTAATGGCAGAAAAAAAATTTCAGTGTTAATTGGGTTCCTTCAAGACTCCTCAACCACTTGTCTTCCAGTATCGCTTTTTTTTCACAGCCCCTTTACTCTTCTCTAAGCCCCTGGAGCACTGTGATTATATCGGTCATCAACGTATTTTGCATTTGGCTGCTACTTTATCTCTCTCTCCAACTAGATTGAGTTCCTGAGGCTAGGGACTATTTGCTTATCTGAGATCCCCAGCTTTTGGCTCAGCACTGTCCCCATCCTTATGTTTTTTGTTGTTGTTGTTAAGCCTCACCCAAGGACATATTTTTTTCTTCATTTTTAGGTAGAGTAGAAGGGAGGGGGAGAGACAGAAAGAGAGAGAAACATCAATGGGAGAGAGATACATCGATTGGTTGCCTCCCACACATGCCCTGACTGGGCTGGGGATCAGGCCTGCAAAGGGAGATATGTGCCCTTGACCAGAATCGAACCTGGCAGCCTTCAATCCAAGGACCAACCCTCTCTATCTTTCGAGCCAAACTGACTAGGGTCTCATGCTTACTTTTAAATTGTTGAACTGAACTAGGACTAAAGAAAAAATGTAGCATAAAAGAACTTATCCACACCACAGTAACTACCTCATCTAGCTGCCCTGGCTCCTCGTTGGGAAAGAGCCCTACTCCACCAAAAATAAACAAACACTTCCTCCTCCAATTTCTGAGGATTCTGGGTCTGTTCTTGTCCAGCTCTTCCTGGACAAGAGCTGTTGGAGGCCATGGATTTTGTTGATCACCTTTATGCTTCCAGGCCCTTGCACAAAGCCCAGTAAATAGGCGGTGCTAGATAAAACATCAAATGGAAGGCAAAAGGAGAATCATGAGTCTTACCCAGCTATCTCTGCAGTCAGAACTACAGAGATAAGGACAACAATCTGTGGGATGGGCAGGAGGAAGAAGGATGGGACTAACTTTATCACACTACTCAGAATAGCACAGAATTTAAAACTTCAGAATTGCCTACTTCTAGGATTTTTCCTTTAATACTTTTGGACCATGGTTGATCATGGGTAACTGAAACCATGGAAATCAAAACCACGGGTAAAGGGAGACTACTGTACACTTTTAGAAGGGCAGTCAAATGAATTTTCAATAATAGAGGTAACCTATTGAATAACTCAACCTTAACCTGTAACCAGTAATGTGATTTTCATAAATAACAGGCTCTTAATTCAAAATTAGTATATGACGTAATAACTAAATTGTCAAAATCAATACTTAAATTCTTGTTGAGGGGTGAAAAGGAGCTAATATCTCATGATGGAAGAGTATATGACTTTGGGTGGTTGGCACACAGTGCAATATTACAGATCTTGTGTCATAGAAATCTACACTTGAAACCTGTATGACTATTAACCAATGTCACCCCCACAAATTTAATTAAAAAACACTGAAACTCTTCTCGGAAATCAGGGTAAAAAAAGCAATAGTAAGGGGGAAAAAACTCCTTTAAAAAGTTCTAGGATGTGAAACTAATTTCCCTTTTTAAAGTTGTGGTAAGTATCATCCGCATTTTCTTTTCTTTTTTTTTTTTTTTAAATATATTTTATTGATTTTTCACAGAGAGGAAGGGAGAGAGATAGAGAGTTAGAAACATCGATGAGAGAGAAACATCGATCAGCTGCCTCCTGCACATCTCCCACTGGGGATGTGCCTGCAACCCAGGTACATGCCCTTGACCGGAATCGAACCTGGGACCTTTCAGTCCGCAGGCCGACGCTCTATCCACTGAGCCAAACCGGTTTCAGCTCATCAGCATTTTCTATTTGCACTGAGTATGCCTGGTCTCTTAGACACTATGCAGGTCCATAGTAATGATAGTGACGCTGACAAGGGATATCTGTTCTAAACATGGATGTTTCCATTGAGGCATACCATAGACTACGGAATGTATAAACTATAAAGTG
Source organism: Myotis daubentonii (assembly GCF_963259705.1). Taxonomy (NCBI): domain Eukaryota; kingdom Metazoa; phylum Chordata; class Mammalia; order Chiroptera; family Vespertilionidae; genus Myotis; species Myotis daubentonii. Next base: position 40,264,256 of record NC_081841.1, read on the forward strand.
ATCTTTTAGAGCAAATTGTTACATTTAACATAGAATAAAGTTCATTTTACTAGAATAGAAATCTCTCATTTCAAACTCCAGAGTGGGTATTAGATGATTTATATATAAAGTAGAGGCCCAGTGCATGGATTCATGCCCCGGTGGGGTCCCTCGGACTGGCCTGTGGGGATCAGTGGACTTCCACACCGCAGCAGCCCAGCCTTACCCGCCAGCTCGTTGGGCTCCAGCCCACTGTCCACCTCAATCCCGCACAGCACAAAGTAGTGCACAAAGCTCAGGCAGACAGGGAGGAGCCTGAGCCCGGGCTGGGCGCCCTGCCGCTCCCGCTCATCCCGGCTCCGCTGCGCCTGCCGCCACCACTCTGCCGCCATTGCTCCAGTGCGCAGGGGGAGTGTCCGTGGGAGAGGCTTGCGCTGCCGCAGTTGCACTCGCCAGCTGTCAGCCCAGCATCTGGCACCTGTTTGTCAGCTGAGCAGTGCTCCTGCTGTGGAGCACACTGACCACCAGGGGGCAGCTCCTGCGTTGAACTTCTTCCCCCTGGTGGCCAGTGCACATCATAGCTACCAGCCGGTCATCCGGTCATCCAGTCATCCAGTCGTCTGGTCGCTTAGGTTTTTATATGTATAGATCAGTGATGGCGAACCTTTTGAGCTCAGCGTGTTAGCATTTTGAAAAACCCTAACTTAACTCTGGTGCCGTGTCACATATAGAAATTTTTTGATATTTGCAACCATAGTAAAACAAAGACTTATATTTTTGATATTTATTTTATATATTTAAATGCCATTTAACAAAGAAAAATCAACCAAAAAAATGAGTTCACGTGTCACCTCTGACACATGTGTCATAGGTTCGCCATCACTGGTATAGATGATAAGAGAAAAATGACTCTGACTAATGTATGTAACAAAGCTTTAATTCATTATTCAAATGAAGAAAGGAATGGTAAACCTAGTACTTTGGTTTGAGATGATAATTTTATCTAATCAACATATATCGATGACATATTTAGGGAATATTACTATATAATACTGTAATGGATCTGAAAATGACCATAATTTAAATTGGGCAATTCCAGGTCTCGTATGATTTTAGTGAGCACCCAAAAAAGTGCGCAAATGCTTAGTAAAGCTGCTTTATTAACTCATTTAAATTAGCAGGTATTTCGTGGCTTCTGTGTTCTTCAAATTGACCTTGTCTTGGGGAAGAGAGTATAATTATAAAAATAATTTTGTTACACTGTTAAATTGCTTTGAGTTTTTCCCTGTTCCAATGACATTGCGTTCATATAAATATATATATATTTGCTTCCTCAGTGACTGTTTTAATTTACCTGCCACCGGGGGTGCTTGAGATGACAATTTCTTCAGGATTAGATCTTATCATTTCAAAGCATTTATTCTAATCCAAGGCTTAAAAGTGATATTTTAACTATCTCTTAAAAAAACACGTTTTTATTGATTTCAGAGAGAAAAGGAAAGGAAGAGATAGAAACATCAATGATGAGAGAGAATCACTGATTGGCTGTGTCCTGCATGCCCCACAATGGGGATCAAGCCTGCAACCTGGGCATGTGCCTTGACCGGAAATCAAACCCTGACCTCCTGGTTCATAGGTCAATGCTCAACCACTGAGCCACACCGGCCAGATTTAACTATCTTTTAGTATGGGGATGACATTCTTTTTCAAACATATCTTTACCAGTATTATTCACAGTTACTTTTAGATGAAATGTAATGGCATCCTCAATTCTATGATATTTTTTAAATTTTTCATTATTATAATTGATAACCTAGAATCAAACCATTGGCTTAGGTAGTCTTCCTATCATCTAGAATGATCTGGAGATACGATTAAAGTTTTAGAAGAATTCAATTTAAAATAATTATGGAGGGTTTTTTTGTGTATTTTTTCCAAATTATTTTAGTGTTTTTGTTTTGTAGCATTTATGGTTTATGCATTTATCACCATTTTAACACAGGTACAGTAGCATTTATGGCAGCTTTTTGACATACATTTCTGGAATAACTTGAAGGTCAAAGGATTATTAGATGAAATGTGCAAGATCCCTGTGAAAAACTATCTGGGACCATAAATACAAATGATCTTTGAGAAGTTGCCTTCTCCTGAGCAATGGCCCGGGAAGGGTTATATACCTCAGAAGATGAACCAAAGACACAATCCCTTGTAGTGTGGGAAGCTGATCCTAGAACTTGGAACATTTTTCCCTAAGGAGTTTTGGTAGGGTTTGTTTTTTTTAGGTTTTTTTTTAAACACCTTACCATTTCTAATACGTATGGACTTATTCTGCCACCTTTATTCAGTGTCTGTGTCAGGTGTAGTTAGCGTAGCAGGTGCATGGGAGGAATTCCAGAGGAAGGGTGGGAGACGGCCATGGCAGCTTGTGTCCTTTCTGCCCATGGCATTTTAGGTTTAGCTGAGGAAACACTGAGATTTTATTATTTTAGATAATGGAATTCTGAGAATGCTTGGAAATAAGAGACCATAAACATCTTTTGTACACCCCCCCCCCCCCATCCACCCCAGAGATTTGTAGGTTATATAATGGCTCAGTCCTTAAATGAGTTGTCAGAACAAAGGATTGCATCTTTTACTTTTACACACAGAAACACAGATGTTCCCAATGCACTAACCTCTCATGTGAGACAAGTGTCTGTCAGTACATATTTACCAGGTTCTTACCTAGCAGATATATTTGAAAAAGTAAACACAACCTGTCCTTTCGAGGTAAAGGTGAGATTTGAATGAGTGAAGTAAATGCAGTCAGCAGAGGAATGTGTGTGCTGGGAAGAGCATTTTTGAAATGATTGTTTGGAAATGTTTCCAATATTGTGTAATTTTATCACCAAAATTATTATGTATCTTTTATTGTTTTCATTTATTTTTAAGACCCTCACTTCTGTGCACACAAACACAAATACACATCTTTTTAGCCTTGTTTTAAAATCTTTGAAATAGTTGTAGTAGGCTGTAGACCAAATTTTTTTCAATAAATGTTTATTATTATTATTATTATTATTATTATTATTATTTTCTTAATTTATCTTTATTGTTGAAAGTATTACAGATGTCCCCTAGACCAAATTTTTCACAACAACAACAAAAAACTTCCAAGACATCAAGGCAGATGGAAATTTACTAGAGGGATTTCAAGGAAAACTTATGCATGATTGGTAGATGGGATTTTGAAATGTATGTCATTATTTAGCGAATGCACCCAGGATGCTTTCTCAGGTAGGGCAATCATTAAAACCAAGTATGGCAGTAAACTCACTTAGATCTGCTCTTTCAAATAGCTGAATCATGAAATATTTACCAACATTTTAAAAAACAAAATAAACGGAATCCCATTATTTCTCAAAAATATAGTATTTTCTCTTTACTTCATCCTATTTTAAGTTCTATTTTTGTGTTTTGCAATAGTCATTGTAGGGCAGTAATTGTTATGTTTAACTTATACACAAGTGCATACATACATGGGAGGACAACATCCAGATTGCATACCGAGAGGGATATGTCATCAAAAGTTAGAAGATTCTGTTCTAGAAAGCCTTCCCTGACCCTCCCCTATGCACCTACAACGGTAATTGGGTCCCGACCAAACTTCTCAATCACCATTTTGCTGTCAGCTCTTCCTCTGACTCCTTGGAAGGGACCACTTAATGCGATTGTATTAAGTGCCTGACACTACATGGGGCCCAAGATGATGAGCAAGACATTCATGGTCCTTGCTTTCCAGAAGCTTTGGGAATAGTAGGGAAGACAAATGCCAAACAAGGACACTGAACATTTAATTACAGTTGTAAATAAGTGTTCAAGGGAAGTCCACAGGGGATATGAGATTAGTCACATGTGAAGACCTTAAAGGCCATAGGCATGGAAAAGAATAACGTGGCTGAAAGAAAATTACATTACAGGAAAGTGATGGTCAGGACTTTCTTAAAAATTCCCAAGTGCCTCGAAGTGTGCTATGTATAATATATTGTGTTCCACGTAGGGGCTCAATAATTCTTTGTAAATAAGCAGGTAAACAATTTTATTTATTTATTTTTTTAATCTTTAAATTCTTTATTAGTTAAGGAATTACAGCCCTGGCCGGTTTGGCTCAGTGGATAGAGCGTCGGCCTGCGAACTGAAGGAATTACAAATGTGTCCTCATTCCCCCAGGTAAAACAATTTTAGAAGGGGCTCTCAAATTTATAGTTTTCTTTGGCCCACCCAATGTGTTTGAGTTTTAAAATTTAAATTAAAAAATCATTCAACAGTTTGCCACAAGTGAATCTTAATTCATGTTGTTTTAAACCTGTATCCTTACCCATTTGAGTTATCCACCACGATCAGTGGTTATCAACCTTCCTAATACCATGACCCTTTAATACAGTTCCTCATGTTGTGGTGACCCCGACTTCATTGTTACAAATTGAACATAATTAAAGCATAGTGATTAATCACAAAAACAATATGTAATTATATATGTGTTTTCCGATGGTCTTAGGCGACCCCTGTGAAAGGGTGGTTCGACCCCCAGGTTGAGAACCGCTGACCTAGATGCTATATGCATTAGCCTTTGCTACCCTGTGTAGAGGATAGAGATCTGCCACACTCTATAGACGTTTACTAATATAAGATTATTTATCTTGAGTTCTACTAGTAATTAATGTACAAACTAAAGTGTTTTTTTTTAAATATATATTTTATTGACTTTTTAACAGAGAGGAAGGGAGAGGGATAGAGAGTTAGAAACATCGATGAGAGAGAAACATCAACCAGCTGCCTCCTGCACACCCCCTACTGGGGATGTGCCAGCAACCAAGGTACATGCCCTTGACTGGAATCGAACCTGGGACCCTTCAGTCCACAGGCTGACGCTCTATCCACTGAGTCAAACCAGTAAGGGCCAAACTAAAGTTTTAAAAGACTGCATGGATATTTTATAATCCTTAGTGTAATATTGAAAACCTGTTTATGTTCCATCATTATTGGTAAAGTTCACAATACATAGATTGCTAGGATAATAATTTGAAAATTTCAAGCAAATAAATTTATAATTTATCAAGTACCCATTTATCAGTGAAGGCCCATATGATGAAAATTGAATTAAAAAAAAAATTAGTTCCCCCCCTTTTTTAAAAAAATATATTTTATTGATTTTTTACAGAGAGGAAGGGAGAGAGATAGAGAGTTAGAAACGTCGATGAGAGAGAAACATCGACCAGCTGCCTCCTGCACATCCACTGGGGATGTGCCCGCAACCCAGGTACATGCCCTTGACCGGAATCGAACCTGGGACCTTTCAGTCCACAAGCCGACGCTCTATCCACTGAGCCAAACCGGTTTTGGCCCCTTTTTATCCTTGATCTTATTTCCGACCACTATGGCAGTAACTTAAGATAAATTATCTGAAAGTTTACTGAAATCTGGATCTACTATGATTCTTTCTTCCTTTGGAACTTCCTTTATTCCAGAAATATACTTTTGAGATTGCATCGAAAAGGAAACTACATGGTTATGTGTGTCGTTATCAGTGGGACAAAAGGCAAGAAGTAGGTAGAGTGGATGATTGGCAAAGTCAGGATGGTGTTGGTTATATTTAGGGTCTCTTTTCTTTCCACACTCTGAGTTTGTCCTTTCAGAATAGTTGGGCCAATACAAAAGGCCTAAGCAGCTGCTGTTACGCCCATAAACTGTGCATTGGGTCTTAGGGAAAGGAAGACAGTTATTAAAAGAAATCTGTATGAGGCAGCTGATCCAAAAAAAGAGAGAAATGAAAGCTTTTCTCTTTTCTCCCAAGTAGCAGCCAGCCTGGATGTGCCTCACCCTTTATCTGACCTGGCAAGGGCAAAGCCTACGTTTTATTTTCTTAAAGCCTCAGAGGAGCCTTTTCTGGAAGCTGCATGATTATTTCAGAGTTGGAAAAAATAATAGTTAAGTTCCTGTAGAGCTTTATGAAAAGAAAACATTTCTCTTGTCTTCCTTCTCAAAACCGGTGATTGATGGAGGGAACATGGTTTGGGAACATATTTTGAAAGCCCATGGCAAGAGATGAGGCTGTAAAGGTAAGGAGGGGACAGAGTCTTGAGGCCTTGTATGGAATTTGAATTTCATTCTAAGTGCAGCAAGCAGCCAGGGAGGGTCTCAGTGGCGAGTGAGGGACATTTCTGCAGGCCAGAATGAAGTTGTCAAATCTGCTACAGATTTCCTCATCACAGACCCAACGTGATGCTGCCTAGTGAAATCTCACTTACCCTTCAAGATAGAGTTCAAACTTTCCTTCGTCCCTGGAGGAGGTAGCTACCTTCCAGACATGTGGGAGTGAGAACATGAAGCTGAAAAGAGAGGTTGCTATTGGAAATAGACATTTTAGGGTCTTCTGCATGGCCGAGGAGTTCAGCCCTCGAGTGGTCAGTTATCCAGAGTAGATAATGAAGAAAGAGAAGAATGCAAAGGAACAGTACAGGCAGTAGAGAGTCTATGGCAGGAAATTCATAAGCATGGACAAATAGATGCACAGTAGAGGTAGCTTGGTTGGGCAGTATAAATTGATGGCAGAAAATATTCTAGTTGCAATAATTTCTTTTATTGCAGTAAAAAATATACTTTATATAACATTTACCCTTTTGGCCATTTGTAAGTGGCTAAAGTACAGTTCTGTGGCTTTCGTACATTCACATTGTTCTTCCACCATCACCACTATCCGTTTCTGGAACCCTTCCATCTTCTTTACTGAACTTCTGTTCCCATTAAGTTGTTGCTGTCATATTTTGCTCACAATACATGGCAGCCTCCCACCAGAACCCTCTAGATGGACATTGTCATGGGTAGGTAGAGATGAAGGAGTTGCTGCATTGCTAGAGAAAGCATTTGTAAAGAGCGATTCTGTGGTGAGGCGGTAAGACAGAATGACTGTGACAGGAAGGGATGGAGCAAACCAACATAATCTTAAGGGCCTTGTGTATGTTATTTAGTGAAGTTGTTATGAAAGCTAAGAATGATGAGTCCATTTAAGAGTTCTGAGTAGGAAAGAGAAATCTAGGTGGTGGCAAGGTGAGAATTGTCGTACTTGAAATCTCAGAATTACTACTCAATGAAGTGAATGTGATCTCCCTGCAGGAAATACATAACTCTCCGCATGTAGGGTAGCTACTTGGCATTGAGCACATGCAATCCAAAGAAGTTCCGTAAAAATAATAATGTTCGTAAATAAAGAAGGAACACATCCCATATTTATCCATTAATTTTGTTTCTGTTTTGAATGAATTATTCAAATTGGTATAAAAACAAAATTAGATAAAAGTCACCCCAGACTTAGAGAAAGGAGTGGACCATGATGGGTGGAAATGCCGAAACAGAATATCACCAACGTAAAGTGTGTTTACTGCGGAACTGTGTATGTACTAGTAAACATGTAAAGTGAGTGGTGTGGTGTAGGAAATCCATGCAGATAAGATCAGACAGGCTATAAATCAGGACTTGGGGATCAATACCATAATTTGGGTAGGAAAGTGATTTTATTTGCTAGGATTATATACTTTTTAATGGAAGAGAATTATTAAAATCAGATGATACTTCAGATATAAGGTTTCTTCTCCTAAGTCATACAGAGTACCTAAAATATAAAATTATCCCTAGTCACATGTCATCTGAAAGGCATATAGCTCTCCATGGGCTTCCAAAGGAGTAATGGAATTGAGTTAGAACAGAATGGACAGCAGTTTAGTCTAGGATTATGTTGTCATTCATCCAGGAACCCTGGTTTGAAGTTTATTGTCTATTTTAACTGTACTGTGTGGTCGGGACGTTAACTGAACATCTAACTGAAGAATTAACATAAAACAGTTACATTGAATTAAAAAAAAATAGAGATTCAGGGATAATAGGCTTGCTTTGAAGATCTGTATAAAAATAGTTTGGTACAAAAATATTCAACCAACAGGATTTGCCTGGCATGTGTTCAAGAATTTCCAGGCCTCACTTCATTAAGGCTCGCAGACATGCAGTATGAGAATTATGCATCAATTGGTTGTTTTGTGTTTTTTTAAATTAAACTGTGTGTTTTTTTTGAGCCAATGAGGGAATCATTTTAATACCGAATTGCTATTTAATTTTATTAGATTGTTATTAGAAAACTAAAGAGTGCAAAATGGGTTAAGATTCAGATGAGTTTCATTCTATAAAAAGGGAGACGGCCTTCCAGTTAAACAACACTGGAGAATCCGCCTGAGGCTCTTTCTTCTTAGTGGATAACTGAAAGTCAGAAGCGCTTGTTATTTTTCCTACAGCTTGTTCTAGCTGAACAAAGTGAAAAATTAACATTCACTTGATATAATTGTTTTGTTATTTTATTTCCAAAATGTGTATTAGTAAATAATAATTAAAGCCAACTTTGTCATTAGTGCATGGAAGTTTTCAATTATATGACAGATGGTGTGCTGGGTAGCTTTAAATAAAAGTGGTAGAGCAGCCCGGCCAGTGTGGTTCAGTAGATGGAGCTTCTACCCAGGAACCAAGAGGTTATTATTTGATTCCCAGTCAGGGCACATGTCCAGGTTGCGGGCTCAATTCCTAGCCAATCAAAGATGTTTCTATCTCTCCCTCTCCCTTCTTCTCTCTCTAAAATCAGTAAAATCATATTTAAATTAAAAAAAATGTTAAATGGTGGAGTAGAGTAGAGAACTTAGTCCCCTTTCCCCCAACTGCCCTTTTTTTTTTTCTTTTAACATGGTAGATTAAGAAATTTTAATTCAGGAAGCACAGGTTGCAAATTTTGTTTTAGATTATTTCCATTAGGACTGGTAAGTTATTGAAAATAATAGAGATAGCCTTTAATAAAAGGTAAAGTAAGTTCCATATAATGAAAAAAAAAGTAGTTATGAAATACCATGTGATTGTTGGGCTTCTAAGTTCTTTATTCAGCAGAGTTTGTGAATAAATAATCTGCTCTACTATAAGGAAAAGCCTAAGGGCAGGTGATAGCCCACTAAGTCTTCAGTACACAGGGTATTTTGTGAATAGCTGTGGGTTAAGTTTATTTCAATGTACTTTATTTTATTTGATGCAATTGTAAATGGGACTGTTTTCTTAGTTTCTCTTACACATAGTTCATTATTAGTGTATAAAATAGCAACCAATTTCTGGATATGTATCTTACATCCGCTACTTTACTGAATTTATTTTTCAGTTTTAGTTGTTTTTTTGGTTGAATCATTAGGGTTCTCCACATACAGTATCATGTCATCTGCACATTGAATCATATCTACGCAGCCTTTTAAGGTGACTTCTTTTTAATGTACATGCGAGTATTCTTGTTTATTGCTGAGTGCTATGCCTTTGTGTAGATTCAACACAGTTGGCTTATCCATTTGTGAATCCAAGGACAATTGACCCAATTTCCAGGTTTTAGTGATTATTAATAAAGCTTCTGTACACATTCATGTACAGGTTTTCATGTGAAGGTTAGTGTTCCTTTCATTTGGATGAGCACCCTAGGAATGTGAATGCTGGGTCATAAGAAAATGCATGTTTAACTTTATAAAAACTGCCGAGGCTACTAATGGGAAGCTTAGAGTTTATTTACTAGTTTGTGGTAGATACTGAATACAATTGTGGTTTATTTGCTTGCGGACAATGAGAATCAATGGTAATTGTATTTTTATCTTAATTAAAACTTTCTAAGCTATATATAAATCATATTTTGGTTTTCTAGTTTTCATCTATAAAGAGTCAACATGGATTCCATTATATCTTAATTGTGTTAAAAGCGAATTAGATTTCTTAAAGGTTATTTTACTAGTGTCCTTGGCCAAGATTTTTGTCCTCTTAAACCTAGTTTTCTCATTTGCAAAATGCTAATAAATTATTATTTCTTATCTTACCTATATTATTCTGTTTACAGAAGAGTGATTTTCTTCTGTAAAATAACAATGAGTTATTATTACCTTATAGTGAGGATTTAATGAAATGCCACATGGAAAGTGCTGAACGTAGCACCTGGCACAAAGTAAACATTGGCGCCCAAAAAAGAAAAGGTATTTGTTTGAAAACCAAACCCGAGATTGTAACTTAAACATTGCTATCAAACTCAGGAAGTACAGAAGTTGGGGCATTTTTATGACAGGAAAGCATTCTGTTTTTTACATTACAGAAGTTTGCCAAGGCTAAGTGGTCTTGGAATCACATGCAAGCAGCTTTCCTGCCACGGCGCAATTTAAACACACGGGTAGAGTGTGTGAAGGAAATAAAAGGCAATTCAGATTTCTTCTCTTTCCGTGACTCCTTTTATCAATGTTTATTCTTTTTTATTTTTTATTTTATTGATTTTTTTTTTTTTTTACAGAGAGGAAGGGAGAGGGGAGGGATAGAGAGTTAGAAACATTGATGAGAGAGAAGCATCGATCAGCTGCCTCCTGCACACTCCCTACTGGGGATGTGCCTGCAACCAAGGTACATGCCCTTGACCAGAATCGAACCTGGAACCCTTGTGTCCGCAGGCTGACGTTTTATCCACTGAGCCAAACCGGTTAGGGCAATGTTTATTCTTTTTAGATTAGTTTAAAAATCTATTCATACCTAATATGCAAACAAATTTATTAAGAGTTGTGAAGTTGATAACGAACCAGCAATTTCACTTCTGGATACGTATCCAAAGAAATTCAAAACACTAATTCGAAAAGATATATGCAACCCTATGTTCAAAACAGTGTTATTTACAATAGCCAAGATATGGAAGCAACCCAAGTGCCAATGAATAGGAAAGTGGATAAAAACTCATGGTACATATATGCAGTGGACTGTTACTCAGCCATAAGAATGAAATCTTACCATTTGCTACAGCATAGATGGATTTAGACGGTATTATGCTAAGTAAAATAAGTCAGTCAGAGAAAGACAAATACCATATGATTTTAACTTATATGTGGACTCTAAAGAACAAAATAAACGAGCAAACAAAATACAAAAAGACTCATAGAACAAGCTGATGCTCGTCAGAGGGGAGAGGGGTTGGTGGGCTGGGTGAAAAAGGTAAAGGGATTAAGAACTACAAATGGGCGGTTAGAAAATAGTCACAGGAATGTAAAGCACAGCATAGGGAATCCTATAAAATAAAAGGCCAGCCACCATAAGCGGAACAACCAGAACAGCCAGAGACCAGAACCACCATGGCCCCTCACCGGGCTGGCCCTGCCCCCAAGCAAGTGGTTAGGGGCAATCAGGTAGGCAGGCCAGCAGTTAGGGGCAATCAGGTAATCAGACTGCCCCTGCTGGCCCTGCCCCCACGCAAAGAAAGAGGGAGGCCCAGGCCACTGGAGGCAACTCTGTGTCAGGTGTGCGGCCGGCCAGCGATCGCCCCGCAGAGGGAGGCCCAGGCCAGCCAAGCCATCGCACCCCAGCCTGTTGCCTGTAGAGGGAGGCCACCAGTGGCAGGAGCAGGGGCAGGGGGGTGGGGGTGCGGGGGGGGGGTGCAGCACTGCACAGATGGCAAGCAGTAGCAGTGGCATGGATGGGGCCAGCTGCCTGCAGCTGGGGGAAGGAAAGCCCTGATTGGCCTTGATCTCAGGCCAGGCCTAAGGACTCTACCTGAGGGGTCCTGGATTGTGAGGGTGCTAGCCAGGCTGAGGGACCCCCCTCCGCCCCCCCGCCCCGAGTGCACGAATTGTCATGCCCCGGCCTCTCGTAGAGTCAATAATGTTGTAATAACTATGTACGGGGCCAAGTGGGCACTGGAAATATCAGGGGGATCACTTTGTAAAGCATGTGATTGTCTGACCACTATGACTGCACACCGGAAACAAATATAAAATAATGCTGAATGTATCCTGTAACTGAAAAATAAACTTAAAAACACACACATGCTTGTCAAGTTGGTAACCCCATTTCCTGATGAGTAGGTAGAAGTAACTGTGCGTCCCATTTGAATATGCACATAATCCTCCCTCATACCTCATCCTAAACCTTGTCCCTTGCCCTGACTTTAAGCAATTCCTAAGCAGGTGCAATTGAATCAGAGTTTTAGGCCATCGGGGGAGTGAATTGTTCGCCCTTTAAACAAGCAAGTGTCTGCGCCAGTGGTTCTCCTTGTGTGGTCCCTGAAATACAGTCCCAGACTAGCAGTGTCAGTGACCCCTGGGAGCTTGTGAGAAATACAAATTCTGGGGGAGCTGGGGACAGGCCATGCATGTTCAAATGCCATCCAAGTGACCTGAAGTGCTGATGAAATGATATAAGCTTATAAGATATACAAAAAGAAATAATAAATATTTTACCAGTAAAACAGTGTTCTGAAATTACATATGGAACTTGGTTTCCTTAGGAAGTTTCATGAGAATTATTTATTCACTCTGCACTATGGATTCACCAAGATTCACGAGCTTGGCTAAAATGGAAAGCCCTAAGTGGTAAAATAACATTTGAGGCCACACAAAATGACACTGTAACATCTTAAGCCTGTGAATCCTGAATCTGTAACTTCTGTACCCAGTTACAGTGGAAACAGACTGTGTTCATGTCAGCTTTTTTAGGCCATTACTAATGGTTAAGGAATTAGTTTCTTAACCATCCTATTCCCCAATGTGTTTGTAGTGTGTTTGAGACTTCCATGTGCCTCCGTTGTTGTTTATTTTACTGTAATAAATAGCAGTCTCTCCATCCTCATCTACTTGGTCTCATGAAAAACACTGCGCCGGCCCTTCCTCTGGGGAGGTGTGGCATATTATGCATGAGGTTGTCTCTGAGCCCTGAGGTCTAAGAATGCCTTGAAGTTAAAGCGCTCCGGTCAGAGCTCCTGGCTGATGTGTGTGATCTCCAGTCTACCACAGGCTTTAAAGCCAGGAGTGAGATTCTATCACATGAACTTTAAAAGAGTGAAGCCAGATATTTTCTTATCAAACCAGAGTAGGCTAATTATCAATCTATGTGAAATCATGTCCACTGACCAAGGTAAGTAGTTTCATTTTCTAGTGTATCTTTCTCTTGTTTTTTTTGTTTTGTTTTGTTTTGTTTTTCCTTCAGATGTGTGGGTCAGTTTACAATACAGTGTGCTGAGGGACATCGAAGTGGCAGTGTGGTTTTGTTTTAAAGTGAAGAATAAGGTTCACATTATTTTTCAGCTTCAGCATTAGAAATATGTACTGTGTCCATGAGGTTTCTCTCCCAGCAGGCTTCTTTTGGGCTTGTGAAATTGAAATCTGTTTAGTAGTCTGTTCCTCTGCCTCATTCTTTTGGTAACATTTACATTTAGAAACGTTTGAAAGTTTGAATGCAGAAGGAGGCAAGTTTTCGTTTTTTCTTCTGCTTCTTGTGTTGAGCAAAGCTAAGAAATGTTTACCACTAATCCTTTCCTACTTCTACAGCTTGGGAGCACTGTTCTGTTGAAACAAAGTCCCAATCTTCTTGTTTTTAGCAAAGTTCAGGGGAGTGGGTGTGACTTGTTTTTCCATATAAGATAACATTGTAGAGACAGGCATGGATTTGTTATTTTAAATTGTTAGTGCTATTAAGCCACTGTTTTTCCTCTACTATTCTACAGTATATTAATGAAAAATTGATTCTTTCAAAGAGGAATGAAATGCTATGGTGTGGTAGAAATGTAATCATGTGATAGGACATTTTTGCTAAAAAGATATATTAATTTTTATTGTGAAAGTATTACATATGTCCCCTCCCCCCTCCCACCCTTGACCCCTTCTAGCCCATTCCCGCCCCTCCCACCCCCACCCCAGGCTTTCCCCACCCTATTGTCTGTGTCCATGGGTTGTGCATACATGCTTACAAGCTCTTTGGTTCATCTCTTCCCACCCACCCCCACCTTCCCTCTGAGATTCGACAGTCTGTTTGCTCAAAATATTTTTAAAAACTGAAATGGGTTAGTTTGTGTAGCTATTTTCCCCATTGTTTCTGCATGGATACAAACCTTCCTGAAGAATGTTTACACTGCTAAGTAAGGCAAACTGAACTTGGGCCAGGCAGTCTTCAGAGTTACCAGGACTCTCTTCCTGGTGGTGTTGCTTTTCCTCAGAGGGGCTTCAACTTTGTGTGAAGCCCAAGGGTAAGATGGGTCCCAGGACCGCAGCCTGCAGCTGCACCGCCGGGGCTGGCTCTGTTCCCAGGGCCCAGCCTGGCTAGAGAAAGAGAATGAGTAGCCCAGTCCCTCCCTGCCTGCCCTTGTTTCCTCTACCATCCAGGCAGGGGCCTCAAATTCTTTGCAGGGTTTCCACCATTTTTGCATAAAATTCAAAGTTCCTATGAGCTCTTCGTGATTTATCCTTGCATTCTAAATATGAAATTTGTTTAAAATATATTTTTATTGATTTCAGAGAGAGGAAGGGAGAGGGAGAGAGAGATGGAAACATCAATGATGAGAGAAAATCATTGATTGGCTGCCTCCTGCACACCCCATACTAGGGATGGAGTCCGCAACCCGGGCTTGTGCCCTTGTTCAGAATCGTACCCGGGACCCTTCAGTCCGCAGGCTGACGCTCTATCCACTGAGCCAAACCGGCTAGGGCAAATATGAAAAAATTTTAATGTGGCCAAAGGGAAGTATTTTCTTGCTCCATCAGTGAAGTTCTCTTTTCTCCTGAAGCAGCTTCTGTTTCTTCTTATTCAATCTTCAAACAGTCAGGGATGATGAGAGAGCATTAGTATTCCCTCCTGGAAGGCAGCTCTCTGCAGAAGGAAGAATTGCTGCTAGAATTTTCTCCAGTAATGGACAACTCTCTGTAGTGACACTGCTGCAAAGAAGTGGCTTTAGAAGTTCCTTTGAAGTTTTCTAAACTGAACAGACAGTAATGTAGTGAGCACTTCCTCTCCACTCTACTGGGTTCTTTTATTGCCTCAGAAAAAAATATAAATATACATATTTAGTATACCTGTTGTTTTTAAAGTTTTGTCATCTATTTTTTATTACTTGAAGAAACTTTTCTTTTTAAAACCTGTGCTTGTAGTCAAACTCATGCAAAAACTGAAAAATAGATTGTGATGCATGACTCAGTAGGAAGCATTGTTTCTGTCTTTGCAGGATGATAATATTGTCCTTGATATGTATCCAAACTGTAAATTAAAGTGCAATCCAAAATTAAGATTTAACTTTGACCAACTCTCCTTAGACATTAGAACAACATTCATTCTGAAAATAAAATGGCTTTTTCCTAGGTGCTTGTAGACCTATCCATCCCTACCCTTGTCTGATTTATCATCTTTACTCTCTGTGATCTTTCTTCTTTATAAAATAGGGGGCTAATTTTTATTGGCCTGAAATATATTTGTAAAGGTCTTCACACTGGATTTATATATATATTTTATTTATTTCAGGGAGGGAGTGAGAGAGAGAGAAAGACATCAATGACAAGAGAGAATCATTGATCGGCTGTCTCTTGCACGCCCCCCACTGGGGATCAAGCCCACAATCCGGGCATGTGCCCTGACCCGGAATCAAACCGTGACCTCCTGGTTCATAGGTTGATGCTAACCATTGAGCAACATCAGCCAGCCTTCACCCTGATTTAAATGTTGTCTGACTGACCCTCTACCACAGTACTTGGTAAGCTCTACTTAGATCAGACTCTTCTGAGGTGATTTTTCTTTAAATGACTCAGGTCTGTAGTTACTTGGCCATATGTTGAAGCAGGCAAAAGCAAAACACCTTTGATAAGAAATACAGCATTAGTTGGTCATTCTACATGGTGATTATGAAAACCTGGTAGAGAGAAAATGAATATTTCCCCTTAGACAATGAATAAAAACAAGATTTTTATTTTTTTAAATTTAAACTAAAAACAAAAAAAAACTCACTATGAGCTCAGTTTTCTCCATATCATCATATAACTTTTTTAAAAAAATTCTTTAGGCCAAAGTCCTTAGTCTTGCTTGGATCTTTCCCCTTACACACATTAAATTGTTGGCAAATCCTGCTTAAAAGACATCACACTGACCATATCATAATGCCTCTCTGATCCTAGCCACACTCAACTTTCCCTTGGATTACTTCAGTCGCTTCTTCCTACCTTTGACCTTCTGACGTCTCTTCTCTCCCCAGCAGCCTGAGTGAAAACTGATTATCGTCACTCCTCTGCTCAACCCTCCAGTGGGTTCCATCTCTGTCCTCTCCGTGATATGCAAGGCCGTACCTGTCCTGTCCTGTGAACTCTCTGACTCAGTGCCAGACAGGCTCCTCCCTGCTCATTCTCCTCTACCTGTGTTGTCTTCCTTATTTCCCTATAAACACATCACTGACTATGTTACTGTTGGGACTTTTGTAGTTTTACCCTTTGCTGGGAATGCTAATCCCCCAAATATTTGTGTGCCTCACTCCCTTCATGTCTCTACTCAGCTGTCATCTGTTCAGAGAAGCTTTCCTAGAACTTCTTACAAACAATAGCAGCCCTTCACCCAACAGCACTCTCTAGTTCCTTTACTCAGCTTTATTTTCCTCATAGCACTTTATTTTTTAACTAGAGGCCTGATGCACCAAATTCGTGCAAGAGCAGGCCTTCCTTCCCCCCTGGCTGCCGGCACCAGCTTCCCTCTGGCACCAGGGACCCGAACTTCCTTCCGGCCGCCGGCAGGCACCCAGGACCCAGGCTTTCCTCGCAGCCCTGGCTTCATCCGGAAGGAAGGTCAGCTGGTCTAATTAGCATATTACACTTTTATTATTATAGATATATTTTTATTGATTTAGAGAGGAAGGGAGAGGAAAAACATTAATGATGAGAGAGGATCATTAATCAGCTGCTTCCTGCACACCCCACACTGGGGATCGAGCTCACAACTGGGCATGTGCCCCATCTGGGAATTGAACTCTGACCTCCTGGTTCATAGGTTGATGCTCAACCACTGAGCCACACCAGCCGGGCTTTTAGCACTATGTAATATCTAGCAGTTATAGAAATGCTTGTTGTGTGGTTCACAGCTATATCTGAAGGGTTTATACTAGGTACTGATAGATACTGGCTATTTCATTCATATTTGCTGAGTGAATGCATATACTTCTAATATTCATAGACCTTTTCTGTTTGCAAATTTAAAGCTAAATGAGCAGGAATATAAGAGGAGTTAATTATAAATATTTATAGTGTTCTCTGTTTCTTCCCCTGAATTCCCTTTTGAAGAGTAAATATTCTACTTACTACTTTGTGGTCTCACTTATTGAGCAGAATCTGAGTAATGAGTTTCTTCTCATTGGCCTGAGAAGCTCAGTTGATCAGTTATAAAGAGCTGAGCATAAGGAGAGGGTAATGAGACTGGAGTCTACTGATGGGCTCAAGAAATGGTTTGGCCGCTAGAAATGGTTTGGGCCTTGGCCAGGATAGCTCAATTGGTTAAGCAGTGGTTCTCAACCTGTGGGTCGTGAACAATGAAAATACATCCTGCATATCAGATATTTACATTACGATTCATAACAGTAGCAAAATTACAGTTATGTAGTAGCAACGAAAATAATTTTATGGTTGGGGGGGGTCACCACAACATGAGGAACTGTATTAAAGGGTTGCGGCATTAGGAAGGTTGAGAACCACTGGTAGAGCGTTGTCCAGATACACCAAGGTTGGGGGTCTGATCTCTGGTCAGGACACATACAGTACAAGGAGCAACCAGTGAATGCATAAGTAAGCGGAGCAACTTAATAAAAAGAAAGAAAGAAATGGTTTGGATTACAGTTATGGGCCTCTGTTGGGAGAGAAGAAAACAGATGGAAGGATTTTTGGAGTGTGAGACCAAGAAATTTCGTGGACAGATTGCATGGAGAAAATTGTGGCAAGATGAAGAAAAACTATTTAAGATGGTTTGCTATGTATTAAGGGTGTGCATTTTTTTCTTTTTTCTTTTTTTTCTCTTGCACTAAAGGCATTTAACTCTTTGAACTCCCCTGGAGAGGTAGGGAAAGAAAGAAGATAGAATAAAATATAACAATTTAAAAATGTTTCCTTTTAAATGTTCTTGTAAAACTTGATTTGAAGGGGTAGAAAACCAGTGCATGAATTAAAGTGTGAGAATTATTTATATATCTATACTCATGCAATTCATTTCTAAATCCATCTGGATAAGTAGAAATTGACCTGCATTTTAAAATCTATAACTAACAGTTAAATTTTGTGAATTATTATTTGCTGTATATGAATATCCTTAATCTGAATAATAATGACATAATTAGATCACATGACTTCTTAGAAATATGAAATCTATTTTGATTACATAGTAAAAAGAATATAAAAAGATTGAAAATGATTATAAATATAAGCCAAGGATTATTGAACTGGTGGAGTTCCAAATTTATATGCCATATCATCAGTTTTTCTCTTTTAACATTGCCCAACAAAATTTTGTTTCTTGATTGACTTTTATCAGAGTTGCTAATTTAGACTGCAAATTAGCAAATACTGAACAAGAATATTGAGCAAAGAAGATGTTTTGTCTACCTCTTTAGTTCAAAATAGATTAACTATTAGATACAGGACAGTGGTAACAAGACATGCTTAGAGACAGAAAATATTAATGTATTCACTAGACTCAATCCTGAAACATTTAATATTCCTGTCTTGAAGGAACCTTAAGTTTGTTTCTACCATAGACACCTAGAAGCAGTGATTGTGCATGACAGATGCCATAGGAGAGGTAGGAAAGACATGTTTGGAGAATAGAAAAGTGGGAGCAGCTGATCTTTCATCTGATTGAGGAAAATGTCCTCCAAAATGGTGACATTGGAACTCAATGTGTTTAAAGAAAGACTACCAAGCTAAAGGAACGAACTTACACAAAAACATGCAGAGACACAACCGAAGAGGATAACGTGTTCCAGGAATGTAGAAGATTGGAATGTGGCTGGAGGATTAGTGGTGCATGGCTGTGAGGAGGTAGATATGAAGGTCGGTTGAAGTCTGATGGTGAAGGGCCCTTTATGAAAATTAGAATTTTCCTTCGGAGCTTGCAGTTCTGCATAAAGAATTTTAAGGAAGGGAGTAGTAAGATGGGCTTTATCAGTGAATGAATAAAATAGTTCAACTTTTTTGTTGTTGTTGGAGCAATCATATTAGACTTAACCAAACCTCACTTGATGTAATGTAGTTTCAAAATTCAGAATTAGAAAAGTGGTTATCTTTGATGAATTGGCTTATTTTTCTTCCTAACTTCCTTCCTCTGTCTGCCAGAAAAAAATATGGGAAATAATACATAAGCTAGATGCAGTATTTGTTTTTTAAGTTCTGTATGACTGAAACAATCCTCTACACTGTTAGAAGCCGAACACACAATGCTATTGTGCTCCTGGTCTAGAATCTAGCCGGGGTGGAAAAATATGAGGCCTGCTGGTCTGATTACTCAGCAGGGAGTAAGGAAAGCAAATATCGAACTTTGTAAACTGTGGAATATTAAAATTGTAGTAAAAGGGGATTTATATTCATGCTTGTCTTAAAGGAGAGAGTATCAATATGACAAGGAAGGTTGGGATGCAGGAGAGCCTGGCACCAAGACCTTTTTAGAAAGCCACCTCCTTTGTCAGATATATCTTTAAAAATGGCCATGTCAAATGGAAGCATTTGGAAGTCTACATCTACCTACCTGTGACTGGTATCTAAGCAATGTCACTAGAGCAATAAAAACTTCTAATTTATAAGGAAGTTAAATAACTTTCTCACGGTCCAACTTAAATAAATTATCATGTTAAAATTTGACCTCTAGTTTTACTAATACACCCTGTTTTCTCCGGGGGGTGTGGGGGGGGAGGGCAGGGAGGTTGCTCTTCCAATAAACATAGCCTTGCTTCTTATGACTGGTTCGGCCGACCCTGTCCATGGCTAGAACTGGCACCGTTAAAAAAAGTAGCTTTCAAAGTGAAGAACTGGCTGGCCTTACGGAGCTTTTCCTCCTTGTTCGTTTTCTCCATTATTGCTGTGAAGCTAAATTTTGGTTTGAAAAGTGCATGAACAGTGTCAGTAACTGCAAAACCAAGAGTTGGAGGACAGTGAGCTGAGAAGTGTACGTGGGCTGGTAATTTGAAGTAGGCAATATGAAGTAGGCAGAAACGCCCAGAAAATAGTTTACAGAGAGTGTTAGGCTGGGATGTTTTAGCTGCTGGGAATTAGGCTTAGAGAAATCAGGTTCAGAAAAATAAACCAGAAAAGCAGATACAAAATTAATAAAAACCCAAGCAAGGTCGGGAAGGATTTGTTTAGAAAAAGCATGTATATTCCCTTTTGTGAAGAGAAACAGTAGCCCATTCTTGGTTACTTGTGATGAAGATAATTAAAACAATTCTGTTTGGTTTTAGCAACATCCTTTTGCAGCCGTATGAAACCTTGGCCAGTTTGGTTTTCTTCTTCTTTTTGGATCTGCAGATAAATTTATTGTGAGTAAATGGAAAATAGTTTGGCAGTGGGTAGAAGGAAGAGGTAAAGCCAAGAATCTGTTAATTTATGAACCAGACATCTTGAGGAAATAAGTGTGGGCTGAAGCGCTTAGGAAAAACACACACACAACTATCTCTTGCCCTTCAAGTTCTTTTCCTACATCTGTTTCTATTTCTTTCAGAGTTTATGAAGTCAGTCAGTAAAAGTTTTTAATTGTTTCAGAAGTTTCTCCTTTCATAACCGAGCTTGCCATACTCTGCATCAGCTAGAAATCACCTCCCTCTTCTGAATTCTCAAGAGTCCTAATTGGTAGCTTTTCGTTTAAACCAGTGAGGTCTAGGTTATTTTTAGTGGTAGATTCTAAAGTCAGATAATCATATTTTGTCTACCACACTTTAAAGAAGGCCTCACACTGGACAGAAATACATTGGCTGTGACTTTTTTTTTTTTTTTTTCAAATATATTTTTATTTCAGAGAGGAAGGGAGAGGGAGAGAGAAACATCAATGATGAGAAAGAATTCTTGATCAGCTGCCTCCTGCACACCCCACACTGGGGATTGAGCCCACAACCCAGGCATGTGCTCTGACCGGGAATCGAACTGTGACCTCCTGATTCACAGGTCGATGCTCAACCACTGAGCCACGCTGGCTGGGCTGTTGGCTGTGACTTTCAGAGGAGTCAGGCAATGCTGTGAGCCTAAAAATTTCTATTAAAATTTCACCAAGTCTTCATGATATCCCCACTTTAGGATGCAATTTTGGCGAAACTTCAGTTTAACAGTTTAAAATTATTGAATCCATTTCATTTAACTTTCCCTGCAGACACTAATTTGATCCAAACCTGTTATCATGATAACAGGAAGGATGGTGCTCAGCCTTGACTGCACATTGGAATCACCTGGGAAGATTTAAGACACAATGATCCTTGGGCCCTTCGCCCCTGTGTGTGTGGTTCCATTGGCTTGGGGTGCAGCCCAGGTATTGCATCCCCACAGGTGATCCTGGTTGAGCGCCACTGACCAGGAAGCGTGCCCTGTTGACTTATTGGCTCACATGCAGTAGATGGGTGGGGAAGATACCTTTTGCTAAAAATAATTAGGAAGGCAACAGAATCAGTAGCATGGGATTTAGACCAATAAGAAATTGAAGATACTCTAAAGAGCACTGTTAATTTACCAAATACACCCCAGAGTCCCCTGTGTCAGTGGTTCCAAGAAACCTACAGGTTTTTACTTGCCAAAGTTCACATTGCTGGCTGGGGACAGAATCAAGGTTGCTTATAGTACTAATCCTATATAATAAAAGGCTAATATGCAAATTGGCTGAACGGCTGAATGACCAGTCGCTATGATGTGCACTGACCACCAGAGGGCAGATGCTCAATGCAGGAGCTGCCCCCTGGTGGTCCGTGCACTTCCACAGGGGGAGCACTGCTCAGCCAGAAGCCCTGAGCCTGGCGAGCATGGAGGCAGCACTAAGGATGTCTGACTTCCGGCTTAGGCCCACTCCCCGTGGGAGAGGACCTAAGCCATCAGCCAGACATTCCCCGAGGGCTCCCGGACTGTGAGAAGGACAGGCTGGGCTAAGGGGACACCCCCGCCCGCCCTCCCCCCGCCCCACACCCCACCAAGTGAACAAATTTCATGCACCAGGCCTCTACTATATTGTATTATAGCACTTATAGCATGCACCCATGGTTTGTTGCCTTGATTATTTAGGTCAAGGTCTGCAAACCTTTTCTGTAAAGGGCCAGATCATAAATATTTTAGGCATTGCCGGCCATGTGGGTTCTGTTGCAGCTCCTCAATGCTGCCAATTTAGTGAAAAGCGACATACCCAATATGTAAAAGAATGAGTATCATTGTATTGCAATGCAATTTTATTGACAAAAAATAAGTGGTGGGCTAAATTTGGCCTGCGAGCTGTGGATTGCAGACCTCCAATTCAGGGATGTTTTAATCTTCCCATGGAGGGACTGGAGTTCTGTAGTTTGCAGTCCCCTGATTGAGGAGCATTGTAGTCTTTCTACTTGAGAGCAGATTGAGGATCTTAATGGTTCTACACCAGTGGTTCTCAACCTTCCTAATGCCACGACCCTTTAATACAGTTCCTCATGTTGTGGTGACCCCCAGCCATAAAATTATTTTTGTTGCTACTTCATAACTGTAATGTTGCTACTGTTATGAATTGTAATGTAAATATTTGATATGCAGGATGTATTTTCATTGTTTCAAATTGAACATAAAGCATAGTGATGAATCACAAAAACAATATGTAATTATATATGTGTTTTCCGATGGTTTTAGGCGATCCCTGTGAAAGGGTCGTTAAACCCCCAAAGGGTTGCGACCCACAGGTTGAGAACCACTGCTCTACACAGTGCCTGGCGCTAACTGACCCTGCTACTAATCCTTTCAAGGTGCTCAATAAATGCTTGTTGAATTGCACACATGCAACGCAACCTTTTTTCTATTATCCATAACCTACTCTTATAACTAGTCTTTCAGTAGAGATAAAAGTTGGCACATATTCCAGCCAGAGAGAGGACGTGCACTTCAGTTCTTAGAGGCCTGTGACAGGTTATAATTCCCAGGTTTGGTAGAATTCTTGAAGTGAATAGAGCTTTTACTCACGCTGAAGACATTTATTATTGTCCTGATTTCCTGGAGCAGATTCTGAGACATTAAAATGCAAAGTGTTGCCCAGCCAGCATGGCTCAGTGTTTGAGCATCAACCTATGAACCAGAAGGTCATGGTTTGATTCTTGGTCAGAGCACCTGTCCAGGGTTACAAGTTTGATCCCCGATCATGCAGAATGCAGCCAATCAATGGTTCTCTCTGATCATTGATGTTTTCTATCTCTTTCTCCTCTTCCCTTCCTCTCTGAAATCAATAAAAATATGTTTAAGAAAAACACCTCAAAGTGTTTCTTAAACTTGTTTCTGTGACAACTGGAGTGTTGTTAATGATTTACAGAGTATGTGTAGTTTCTCAAAACAGTATTTCAATTAATTTGGATTTAACATCACCAATGTGCTTGTATGTGGTGGGAGGAGTCTTTGACAAAACGGAGCAAATAACTGATGGGTCCTCACAGCACCAGAAATACTGGAAACACAGCTCCAGATCATGAGCCCATTTTCAGAGCAAAACACAGGTGAGTCTGACAACAGGGCCAGAAAGCACTGTAGTGCAGTGGTTCTCAACCTTCTGGCCCTTTAAATACAGTTCTTCATGTTGTGACCCAACCATAAAATTATTTTCGTTGCTACTTCATAACTGTAATGTTGCTACTGTTATGAATCGTAATGTAAATATCTGATATGCAGGATGGTCTTAGGTGACCCCTGTGAAAGGGTCGTTCGACCGCCAAAGGGGTCACGACCCACAGGTTGAGAACCGCTGCCTTAAAGAGATCTGGGTCAAGACTAGCAGAAGCAAGACCCATGTAGCCCAGAGCTAACTAGGACTAGACTAGCATGGAGCGAACCTAAGCAGGTATGCCCATTGGTTTCCAGACAGAATACCTAAGAGTCTATAATGGAGAGGTCTTATCGGCCTCAGTACAGCAAGAAATCTGAAGAACTGAAGAGCAAGTGGGTATAGGAGGTTCGTAGCTGTGAGAGGCAAGGAAATCTGAAACTCTGCCTTGATCTGTTCAGTTATCCCAAATAAAATTCACATTCTTATCTTTTTTATGCTTTAAAAATGTTTATTTACCTTTTATATTTTTCAATTAAAGTTTATATTTAATATTATTTTTGTACTAGAGGCCTGATGCATGAAATTTGTGCAAGAGTAGGCCTTCCTTCCCGCTGCTGCCGGCACCAGCTTCCCTCTAGCACTCAGGACGCAGGCTTCCCTCCGGATGCCAGCAGGCACCGGGGACCTGGGCTTCCCTCGCAGCCCCGGCTTCATCCAGAAGGTCGTCTAGAAGGACGTCCAGTCTAATTAGCATATTATACTTTCATTATTATAGACTAGAGGCCCAGTGCATGAAATTCGTGTCCATCAGACCTAAACTGGCTGTCAGACATCCCTCTCACAATCCGGGACTGCAGGCTCCTAACTGCTTCTGCCTGCCTGCCTGATCACCCTGTAACTGCTCCCCCGCTGGCCCAATTGATGCCTAACTGCCCCCCTGCCAGCCCAGAGGCCCCCAACAGCCCTCCCCTGCCGGCCTGGTCACCCCCAACTGCCCTCCCCTGCAGGCCTGGTTGTCCCCAACTGCCCTCCCCTGCCGGCCTGATCTCCCACAACTTCCCTCCCCTACCAGCCATCTTGTGGTGGCCATCCTGTGACAATGTGAGGGCATCACGCGAGGGCACAAGGACCACCTAGGCTTTTATTAGTATAGATTAGTTTCACCGTATAGTATAGTGGCTAGACCAGGGGTGGGCAAACTTTTTGACTCGAGGGCCACAATGGGTTCTTAAACTGGACCGGAGGGCTGGAACAAAAGCATGGATGGAGTGTTTGTGTGAACTAATATAAATTCAAAGTAAACATCATTACATAAAAGGGTACGGTCTTTTTTTTTTTTTTTAGTTTTATTCATTTCAAACGGGCTGGATCCGGCCCGCGGGCCATAGTTTGCCCACGGCTGGGCTAGACAATCATATACTTTACAAAATGTTCCCCTGATATTTTCAGTAGCTACCTGGCACCATACATAGTAATGACATTATTATTGACTATATTTTCTGTACTATACTTACATACCCATGACTATTTTGTAACTAACAATTTGTAGTTCTTAATCCCTTCACCTTTTTCACCCAGTTCCCCAACCCTCCTCCTCTCTGGAAGCAATAAGTCTATTCTCTATATAGCTGAGTCTGTTTCTGTTTTCTTTGTTTATATTGTCCTTTAGAATTTACATATAAGTGAAATCATATGGTATTTGTCTTTCTCTGACTGGCTTATTTCAATGAGCATAATGCCCTCTCTAGATCCATACAATCACAAATAGGATTTTGTTCTTTTTTATGGTTGTGTTGTATTCCTTTGTATATATGTATCATAGCTTCTTATCCACTTGTCTATTGATGGGCACTTGAGCTGCTTTCATATCTTGGCTATTGTAAATAACACTGAAATGAACATAAGGGTGCATATATTCTTTTGATATATTGTTTTGGGCTTCTTTGCATATATACCCAGTACTGTAATGGCTGGGTCATAGGCAATTCTATTTTTATTTTTTTTGAGGAAACTCTATACTGTTTTCCACAGTGGATGCATTAATCTATTCCCACCAATAGTGCACAAGAGTTCCCCCACCAATACTTTTTGTTTGTTGATTCATTGATGATTGTCATTCTGAAAGGTGTGAGGTGATATCTCATTGTGGTTTTAGCTTGCATTCTCTGATGATGAGTGAAGATGTGCTCACTCATATGTCTATTGGCCATCTGTATGTCCTCTTTGGAGAAGTGTCTATTTAGATCTTTTGCCAATTTTTAAATTGAATTGTTTGATTTTGTTGTTGTTGTTGAGTTGTATGAGTTCTTTAAACATTTTTGGATATTAACCCTTTGTATCATTGGCAAATATGTTCTCCCATTCAGTGGGTTGTTTTGCTTTATTTGTTGACTAGAGGCCTAGTGCACGACATTTGTGCACTGGGGGGGGGGGGGGCAGGGGGAAGGGTCCCTCCACCCAGCCTGCACCCTCTCACAGCCTGGAACCCCTCAGGGGATGTCCAACTGCTGGCCCATGGGGAGCGGGCCTAAGCCGGCAGTCGGACAACCCCGGAGGGGTCCTTAGTGCTGCCACAGAGGCAGGAGAGGCTCCCACCACTGCTGCTGCACTTGACAGCCATGAGCCTAGCTTCTGGCTGAGCGGCACTCCCCCTGTGGAAGTGCACTGACCACCAGGGGACAGCTCCTGCATTGAGCGTCTGCCTCTTGGTGGTCAGTGTGTGTCATAGTGGCCGGTCATTCTGCCTTTCTGTCAATTTGCATATTAGGGTTTTATTATATAGGATGGATTCCTTTGCTGTGAAAAAAATTTTTAGCTTAATGTACTCACATTTGCTTATTTTTTCTTTTGTTATTCTTGCTCAAAGATATGTATCAGAAAATGTATTTCTAAGAGAAATGTTTGAGATTTTACTGCCTATGTTTTATTCTAGGATTTTTATGGTTTTGAGTCTTACAGTTAAGTATTTAATCCATTTTTTTTTATATATTTTATTGATTTTTTACAGAGAGGAAGGGAGAGATATAGAGAGTTAGAAACATGGATGAGAGAGAAACATCGATCAGCTGCCTCCTGCACATCTCCTACTGGGGATATGCCCGCAACCCAGATACATGCCCCTGACCGGAATCGAACCTGGGACCCTTCAGTCCACAGGCCGACGCTCTATCCACTGAGCCAAACCGGTTCCGGCTCTATTTTGAGTTTATTCTTATATATGGTATAAGAATGTGGTCTAGTTTCAGTTTTTGCATGTATCTGTCCAATTTTTCCAACACCATTTAGTGAATAGACTGTTCATACCCCATTTTATATTCCTGCCTCCTTTGTCAATTTTTAATTGATCATATAGTTCTGGGCCTTTTATTTTAGTCCAGTGATCTATATGTCTGTTTTTATGCCAGTACTATACTGTTTTCATTACTATGGCCTTGTAGAGTGTTTTGATATCTGGTAGTATGAGTCCTCCAACTTTGTTCTCCTTTCTCAAGATTGCTATGGCTATTTGGATTCTTTTGCAGTTCCATATAAAATTTTTGGGTTATTTGTTTTTGTTCTGTAAAATATCCCATTGGTTCTTTATAAGAATTGCATTGAATCTATAAATTGCTTTGCATACTATGGACATTTTAACGATGTTAATTCTTCCTGTCCATGACACAGTATATGCTTCCATTTATTTATACCTTCTTCAGTTTCTTTCTTTGGTGTCTTATAATTTTCCAAGTACAGGTCTTTTACTTCCTTGGTTAAATTTATTCCTAGGTGGGGTTTTATTTTATGCAATTGTAAATGGGATTATTTTTCTTAGTTTTCCTTTCTGATCTTTATTATTTACTTTCTTCTCACTTTGGTCTTTGTTGTTCTTTTTCTAGTTCCTTAAAGTGTAAGGTTATAGTGTTTATTTGATTTTTGTTTTTTGAAGTAGGCCTATAATGCTATGAACTTCCCTCTTAGGAAAGCTTTAGCAGCGTCCCACAAATTTTTGGGTGGTTGTATTTTTATTTTCATTTGTCTCAAGGTATCTTTTGATTCCTTCCTTTATCTCATTTTTACCCATTCATTGTTTAGTAACGTGTTATTTAGCCCCCATATGCTTGTGTGTTTTTCAGGTTTTTTTCTTTTAATAGATTTCTAATTTTATAACATTGTGGTCAGAGAAGATGCTAGATATGATTTCAGTTGTCTTAAGCTTATTGAGACTTGTTTTGTGTCCTAACATGATCTAGCCTAGAAAATGTTCCATGTGCACCTAAAAGAATATATATGCTGTTGGTTTGGATGAAATGCTGTGAATATTTCAGTTAAATCCATCTGATCTAGTGTGTCATTTAAGGCTGCTGTTTCCCTGTTGATTTTTTTCTAGAAGATCTATTCATTGATATGAACGGGGTGTTAAAATCCCCTACAATGACTGCATTACTTTCAATCTCTTTATGTCCATCAAGATTTGCTTTATATATTCAGGTGCTCTTATGTTGGGTGCATAAATGTTTACAAGAGTTATATTATCTTGTTGGTTTGATGTATTTATCATTATGTAATGTCCTTCTTTTTCTCTTATAGCCTTTGTTTTAAAGTCTGTCTTATCCTATATAATAAAAGCCTAATATGCTCGCCGAAACCGGTTTGGCTCAGTGGATAGAGCGTTGGCCTGCGGACTGAAGGGTCCCAGGTTTGATTCCGGTCGAGGGCATGTACCTTGGTTGAGGGCACATCCCCAGTGGGGGGTGTGCAGGAGGCAGCTGATCTATGTTTCTCTCTCATCGATGTTTCTGGCTCTCTGTCTCTCTCCCTTCCTCTCCATAAAAAATCAATAAAATATATATATATAAAAAAAAGCCTAATATGCTAAGTGTCTGGTCATCCGGTTGGCCATTCAACCAATCTAAGCAGAATATGCAGCCTGACTGGTTTGGTTCAGTGGATAGAGCGTTGGCCTGCAGACTGAAGGGTCCCAGGTTCGATTCCAGTCAAGGGCATGTACCTTGGTTGCAGGCACATCTGCAGTGGGGGGTGTGCAGGAGGCAGCTGATCGATGTTTCTCTCTCATCGATGTTTCTGACTATCCCTCTCCCTTCCTGTCTGTAAAAAATCAATGAAATGTATTTTTTAAAAAAGCATAATATGCAAATGATATGTGAAGGCCACTCAACCGCTTGCTATGACGTGCACTGACCATCAGGGGGTAAATGCTCTGACCGGTAGGTTAGTTTGCTGGTGAGGTCTGGCCGATTAGGACTGAGTGAGATGGGCTGGACACACCCTGGAGCCCTCCCGTGGTTTGTCCTTGGCTGGCCAACCTCTGATGCTCCTCCCCAGCCCCGATTGTGCACCGGTAGGGCCCCTCAGCCTGGCCTGTGCCCTCTTGCAATCCAGGACCCCTCGGGGGATGTTGGAGAGCTGGTTTTGGCCTGATGGCGGAACAACCGGTTGCTATGATGTACATTGACTACCAGGGGGCAGACGCTCAATGCAGGAGTTGCCCCCTGGTGGTCAGTATGCTCCCACAGGGAGAGTGCTACTCAGCCAGAAGCCATGCTCACAGTTGGCGAGCGCAGCGGCAGTGGCGGGAGACTCTTCCGCCTCCACGGCAGTCGGACATCCCCTAGGGCTCCCGGAGTGTGAGAGGGCACAGGCCAGGCTGAGGGATCCCCCGAGTGCATGAATTTCGTGCACTGGGCCTCTAGTCTGATATAAGTATTGCTATCCCAACTTTTTGTTTTTAATTTACATTTGCATGAAATATTTTTTTCTATCCCTTTATCTGTAGTCTGTATGTGTCTTTTGTTCTGAGGTGGGTCTCTTTGGACTGTGTGTGTGTGTGTGTGTGTGTGTGTGTGTGTATATATATACATATATATGTCTTGTTTTCTTATCTACTCATTCACTCTGTCTTTTGATTGGAGCTTTTAAGTCTTTTACATTAAAAGTAATTATTGATAGGTACATATTTATTGCCTTTTTTATTTTTTTATAACTATATTTCTCTTTTTTCTTTCTTCTTAAAAGAAGACCCTTATTTCTTTAACCCTCACTCAAGGAAATGTTTTTTCATTGATTCTCTAGAGAGAGGAAGGGAGAGGGCAAGAAAGAGAGAAACATTGATTGGCTGCCTCCTGCACATGCCCCGACTGGGGATAGAATCCCTGATCCTTCAGTGCACCAACCAGGTGGGCCACAGTGGCTAAGGCAGAAGACCTTTTAACATTTTTGTAATACTAGTTTGGTAGTATTAAACTCCTTTAGCTTTTCCTTGTTTGGGAGACTCTTTCTCCTTCAATTTTAAAGGATAGCCTTTCTGGGTAAAGTAGTCTTGGTTGTAGGTCCTTGCTTTTTATTACTTTGAATATTTCATGCCAATCCCTCTGGCCTGAAAGTTTCTGTTGAGATATAAGCTGACAGTCTTATGGGACCTTCCTTAAGGTAACTAAGTGATTTTCTTTTGCTGTTTGTCTTTAACCTTTGTCACTTTAATTATGATGTGTCTCCCTTTGTCTTTAACCTTTGTCATTTTAATTATAATGTGTCTAAGTGTGAGCTTGTTTGGATTCATCTTGTTTAGGACTGTATACCAGTACACTTCCTGGATTTAAGTGTCTTTCCTTCACCAAGTTCTGTCATTAATTCTTCAAATAGGCTCTCAATCCCTTGCTCTCTCTTCTCCTTCCGGTACTTCCATGATTTAGATGTTGTTGTGTTCATGTTGTCTCAATGGTCCTTTAAACTATCATTGTATTTAAAAATTCTTTTCTTCTCGCTGCTCTCATTGGGTGTTTTTGCCACCTTGTCGCCCAATTCATTGCTTTATCTAACCTAGTAATTATTCCTTCTCTTCTGTTCTTTATTTCAGATAATGTATTATTCATTTCTGGTGGGGGGGGTTTTATGGTTTCTATATCCTTTTTCATGCTGTTGAAGTTCTCACTAAGTTTTTTGAGCATTGTTATAACCATTATTTTGAACTCTGTATCTAATAGATGGCTTGTCTCCATTTCATTTAGTTGTGTGACTTTTTTTTTCCCCCTGGAGATTTCTTCTGTGTCCCTTCATTTGGGGCATGTTTCTTTGTCTCCCATTTTGGTTGTCTCTCTGTATTTGTCTTTGTCGATTAGGTATGTATCTTGGTAGGATGGCCTTAGGTATTAGGTATCTTATGGGACTCAGTGGTGCAGTCTCCTTGATCACTTGAGTTGGGTGTTCCAGGAATGTCCCCTTGTGTGGGTTATATGAGCCCACCTATTGTAGTTAAATCTTGATTGCTCTTGGCCCCGCTGTGCATAGAGCCAACCCTCATGCAGGCTGACTGAGGGTCAACCCTGACCACAGTGTATGAGCTGCGGTGCGGGAGCTTACCACACAAGGCAGAATTTGCCTCAGCAGGCACTGAGATCTCCTTCGGACTTCTCTCTTGAGGAGCTAATTGTATTCTGCTCTCATGTTGTCTGAAGCTCACCATTGGGTGGGTTGGTTCTGGGGCCTCTTGGGAGGGACTCTGGTGCAGGGTAATGTCCGTCACTGCCTGTGACTGGCTTTGGGCAACCTGTTTGGTGCTACAAAGCCATCCATAGTTTGTGGCTCCCTCTGCTTGGCCTGGGTGTACTTGGGAAGGGCCAAGCTGAGCACCAAGGCCAGCTTCCACCAGCACCTAGCCCAGGGGCAGGTCAGCAAAAGGCCCAAGCCACTCCCATTTTGCCTCCACCTGCCTCCGCCTGCTGGCTTCCTCTGAGCCTGTCACTGAAAGAGCCTCTGGTGGTATGCAAGTTGCATGAGGTAGGTTCTCAGGAGTCAGAAGGTAGGACAGTGGTGTCCACCGGACTGTTACTGATTCAAACTCGGTGTCAGTGCTGGGTCTCGGTCCACTCAGCAGAAGTCCCAGGGTATACCAAGGCTAGCTGCCACCCACCTGGTGCCTCAGACCTTTGTTGTGGGGCAGGGTCTCAGGGAATCATCATGGTGATTTTATCAGGCCCAGACAGACCAAGATGTGGCTGTTGAAGGAAGGGCTCTGCACCAATCGGGCATGTGGAGGAAAAAAAAGTTCCCTGACCTATAGGGACACAATTCAGTCTGTCCTGGATTCTGCGGCTTCCAGGGATGGTGGGGCTAGTGGATTTCTCAGGAGGGGGTTGTGCCGGTTAGACTGGTGTGACGGTGGAGGGCAATCCCCCCCCAGCCCCCTTCAGCCCCCCCCCCGCAACACAACCTAGTCTCTGACACACTCAGAACCTCTACACCCTCGGGGCCTAGGCAGCTGACTCCTCCACAGGGTGTGTGCTCCTCAGGGCACAGGACGTGGAGTCGTTAGGGTGGGGCTATTGCATTCCTCCAGGCTGATACCTTGTGGAGGGGAGTTCTTCACTCAAGAATGGTGGCGTCTGGGGTTTGGAAGAGGGAATCAGCACAGGGACCCTGGCCGCTGTCCCTTCAGCTCTCTCTCCATGGCCGCAGAACCCAGTTTCTCTTCGCAAGACTCTATTCTGCTCCAAGCTGCTCCCTCCTCCAGAGCCCAGGGTGAGTCCCTGTGATTTTGTGTGTTGACCCTCTAAGAGGGTGTTTGGGTTTCTAGCAAACTTCTGTATCTCCCCATTGGGGATACAGAATCCCCACTGATTTTCACAGCCAGGTGTTATGGGGGCGCCTCTTCCAGCTCTGGGTCTCTGGTCTCAACTCCATGCTCTTCAGGGGGAATCTTTACAGCTGAGCTAGCCCTCTGGATTCTCAACCATGGCACATGGGTGCTAGCCAGCTCTTTTTGTGTCCGCCCTTCCTATCAGTTTCAATGTGGCTTCTTCTTTAAATACTTGATTATAAGACTTCTGTTCAGCTAGTCTTCAGTTGGTTCTTCAAGTTGATTGTTTTATATTTCGATATTAATTCCAGTTTGGTCCTGGGAGGAGGTGAGTGTAACTTTCACCTACTCCACTGCTATCTTGGATCTCTTGTTTTTCGTAACTTGGATTTTTGTGTGTGTTGGGTATTGTGAAACTCCTGGCTGCACAGCATTGCCTTATATAAAGGTACAGGGTCAGAGCAAATAGCTGTAATATAACAGAGATCTAATCATTTAATTACCTGCTGAGTGAAAGTCAAACGAGTATGAGCTAGAGTCCCTGTCCAGAGGCACTTACTAGTACAAACTATATGTAAATATAACATCTAACATCAGCTTGTCACTTAACACCACCTCAGTTTACTCACCTTTATAATGGACATAAAAATTCCAGCTTTGCCCTAGCTGGTGTGGCTCAGTTGGTTGGGTGTCATCCGTGCACCAGGAAATTTCCAGTTTGATTCCCGGTCAGGGCACATGTTTGAATTTCGGGCTTGATCCCCAGAAGGAAATGTGCAGGAGGCACCTGATTGATGTTGTGCTCTCACACCAATGTTCCTCTCTCCCTCTCCCTCTCCCTTCCTCTCTCACTAAAAATCAATAAACTATCCTTTAAATAAAAAAACACTAGCCTTTATTACGTAAACTTAAGAGGAGCACATGAAATAATTCATACAAAGTGCTTCCCATAGTGCATAGTTGGCACAGAATGAACAATATTGTTAGATTTTGTTACCACCATTATTGCTAATAGTAGCAAGAACCGTAACAGTATTTGCAAGCAAATTTGTTGTAAACGGTGTAAGGTTTAAAGTGCTAGTAGTTCCCTGATTGTAAATATTTTTTGTAACATTTAGGATGTTTTTGAGGGCATGTTACTGAAGGGCATATCTCTTAGCATCAGTGTATCCCAGTCTGAAGCTATGCATTGCACTGCATTTACATAAACTCCTCTTGGTGTCTAAAGAACAAATCAACTGAGAAAAGGCCATTTTGAGAACTAGTTGTTTTACTTCCTTAAACCAGCGATCGCCAACCTTTCAGACCTCACGGACCACTGGTTGGCGACCGCTGTTCTAATACACTGTTGGTATATGGGCTGTAAGTCTTCAGAAAGAAGTTAATCTTCTTATTGAATAAATTTCTTTGCCTGATCCTGGGGTTTAAACCCCAAGGGAGATCACAGAGCATAGGAACAGTTGCATCTGGTTGTGACTGCAGATTGAAAGAGCAGTGATGTGCTTTTACAGTCATGGCATGTTTAGTTTCTCAAAACAGTATTTTAAATCACTTGGATTTAAGATCACTACAATGCTTGTATGTAGTGTGTGGAGTCTTTGGCAAACCAGAGAGCGTACTTGTCTCAGTGAAATAAAACTGCCTGCGTCATTCTACATATGACTATTCTCCGCATTGTTAATTAGTGCAATACATTAGATCCCGTTTTATGACCACTTTAAGATTTTTCCGTATTTCTAAGTTGTATGCCTCCAAGTGTGCCAGGCTGTGGATTTTGCAGCTGAGAAGAGGAGAGGGTTGAAGAGAATGGGGGAAAAGTGGACTGGCAGGATTACAGAATGTGATTTCACCTGATTTTTTTTAATCTGAGAGCTACTCCAGTTAGCGATTCCAGAAGCGGAACTCGAGCACCTGCCCTGGGTGCACTTTTGTGGTCCTCTCATTGTGGGATTGTGTAGCCTCGAAGCTGCGGGCAGCAGGCTCACATTCAAAAACTGAGGGCAGGCTAGAGTTTCGGTTCATAATTTGAGAGTCAGAGTCATGAGGGCAGCCACAATGATTTTTGGGAAGTCAGGAGCAGGTACCAACCATGGCGGGGGGCGGGGGGCGGGGGGAGGCGGGAGAGTGTGGGAAATGCCATGGGGATAGCTGACAGGCGTGGGAAGAATTCCTGGGGCAACTTTTCCCAAATGTTTCAAGTCACAGTAGCTCCATGGGATGTTTCCTTGTACATAATACGTGACGGAAAAGTTTCCTGGACACACCGGGTTCCAAGTTAAACAGGTTTTTCTACTGTCGGACTTTTCACAGCCTCCAATATGCCCACTGGCATCATGAATATACACGATAAAGCTGTACACTTGTCAGGTCACCTATATTTCATATAGAACCATGGCGGGTTGGGGTGGGGGTGGGAAAATGTATGGTGCAGATGAAGGGTCCTGTGGCCGGAGCAGTGTCTCACATGACACTCTCGGGAAGAGCTGCCCTGGGGCGTGTGGTGTGGGCTCTTTAAGGAGCTGCTCTGTATCCCGTGCAGTCCTGAAGGAACCGACAGACACCCCAGAAATGATCTTTAGGCTCCTAGTAAGTGCGCTTTTCCTCCCTCCAGCCTAATCACTTACCTGGCGTTTGCTCCTGCTAGTAATGAAATTAAGGATATCAGCCCCCATAGGAAGAAGGACAAGTGATTTAGCCCGTAATTACTGAGACCGGAAACAAACAAAAACGTGGGTCAGAGCCTCTGTACAATTGGCCATCGGCCCTGCATCGAATAGCCTTTCGCCCCCCCCTCCTTTAAAAGGCAGTGAAATGGTATTTTAAAGAACGTATCAGCCCTAACCGGTTTGGCTCAGTGGATAGAGCGTAGGCCTGCAGACTCAAGGATCCCAGGTTCGATTCCGGTCAAGGGCACGTACCTTGGTTGCGGGCACATTCCCAGTAGGGGGCGTGCAAGAGGCAGCTGATCGATGTTTCTCTCTCATCGATGTTTCTAACTCTCTGTCCCTCTCCCCTTCTCTCTGTAAAAAAATCAATAAAATATATTTTAAAAAAATAAAGAACATATCAAAGGGGATCTGTCTGAAAACTTTAACAATGAGGTTGAAAAATGAGGCAGATGGAGTGTATAGAGATGGCTGAACCCACTGAAGGTCAGGGCAGACGGGTTATTCTAGACCAGGGGTCCTCAAACTATGGCCCGCAGGCCACATGCAAATACAAATATTATATTTGTTCCCGTTTTGTTTTTTTTACTTCAAAATAAGATATGTGCAGTGTGCATAGGAATTTGTTCATAGTTTGTTTTTTTTTAAACTATAGTCTGGCCCTCCAACGGTCTGAGGGACAGTGAACTGGCCCCCTGCTTAAAAAGTTTGAGGATCCCTGTTCTAGACCAGTGGTTCTCAGACTCTGGCCCTTTAAATACAGTTCCTCATGTTGTGACCCAACCATAAAATTATTTTCGTTACTACTTCATAACTGTAATGTTGCTACTGTTATGAATCATAATGTAAATATCTGATATACAGGATGGTCTTAGGCGACCCCTGTGAAAAGGTCATTCGACCGCCAAAGGGGTCGCGACCCACAGGTTGAGAACCGCTGTGACAGCCTCCTAGGCAGGAAGTCTCCTAGGCAGGAACTGCGTTCTTCTTACTTAAAGTGAAAGGCACTGTTTCCGTGTCACCTTAGGCAGGAACCTCAGTGCAGAGCATCCTTTACTCCTCTCCGATCCTCCTCCTTCAGCCACTCCCCTAATGGTTTTCTCCTCAGTATGTCCACAGCCGTTCCTCCTCTTCACCCTCAACCATTGCCGTCGTTCAGGACTGGTGCTGCTGCTTCCTGACCACAGCTAGCAAGGGGCTGGAGTGGGGAGTGGGGTAGGGTTAGGGGGGCTGCGGGGGAGAGGAAGGGAGGCAGGTGTTCTACACATCTATGGAATTGTTGTACATCTCTTTCCCCATGTAAACCATGGATTACATGACAGTGAGGACTCTGTCTTATTTGTTCTCCTGTCCCCAGTAATAAACAGAGTGCTTGGCCCTTCTAATTAGGGAGTTGTCAGTCAATACATTTAAGTAGGAACAAAAAGAAAACACAAAAGAGTGGAATAAATCAGACAGGTTTTATCACCCTGCAGCTGAGCATTAGATATTCTCAGTGCTTAAATAGTTTGTGCTTTGGCAGCATAAGATGAAAGCTATTAAGATTAAGCACCAAGTTTAAGGGTCATAAGCATATTTAAATGTGCTCATCAAAACCGGCCATGGTGATTAGTATCAAATGAAGAAATGTTGAATGGAGGAAAAGTGAAAAAAGTCTATGGATCCAGGACACACAGTTGCAATCATGGTAAAAAGTGAAGAATGTGATTAAATCATCTGGAGTTAAAATTATCTTCAGTAAATTCTCCAAATGTCAGACATCATTTTATCATTACTGATACTGTTACTATCTTTAGTGAATAAGAGATTCATAGTTGATGTACCAGGCCATACGCTTGTAAATAATTAATTATTATATTCATTTGCAAAAGAGTCATTATTTGGTCAAAACTTATCCGAAACAATCTATTGGGAATCCCTGAAAGCGGTGGGATTGAGCACTAGAGCAAATGGCAGCTACAAAGCTGAGAAAGTAAGTCAGCAAGAGCAAGTGCTGGGTGGCAGTAAATAAAAATTTAGGCAGTGGTGAGGGCAAATTTAAACTGACAGGAGGCAAAGAGGTAAGGGGTATAGGAGGCTGGAGGGAAAAGAGACTGAGGATCTGGTCCCCTGATCCCCTGTGCTGGCTTTGTATAGATTGGAGTGCCATACAAATGATAATAATGGCATGTAGTCATATAGCACTTACCAGGTGCCTGCTGCTACTCTAGTACTTTCACTAGCATCAATGAAATCGTAATTCTCACAACAACCTTATTGGGGGAGGGTACAATTATGAATCCTATGAATTCTTATTTATAGATGAGGAAATTGAAGTATAGAGAAAGTCAGTCAGTGACCCAGCTAGTAAATGTAGAAGCCAGGATTTAGTTATATGATAGTTCTATGACTGAGGTGCCCTGAAGAATGTTTACATTGCAGTAGGGGTATATTTAGTGCTTGATGATATAATGCTTAATAATGTACAGTAACTCATGCAGTTAGCACGGAAACAGCCAGCTCTGGAAATCAAGGAAAGCTGCCTGGGTGCACATGTGCCTAGCATCTGAGCAGCCCTTTTGATAGGTGATTCTATCAGGGAAATTGAACATCAGTTATCAGGTCCACCCGCAAAGTAATATACCTAGAGATCTTTGTGCTGTAGTCATTAATATCAGAGCTTAAAATTGTGATGAATCTTAGGTTCTGGCAAAAAGAGTGACGGCTGCAAAACTTAGCAGTTGATTGCATGAATGGGCAGCTTCTCAGACACATTTCTCACCACCAGCACGGGAGTAACATCGGGTGTGTGGATAAGCCCAGAAATGGGTGTTATAAATTAGGAACCATGTGTCAAAGAAAGCACAGCAGGCTGTGAATCTCCTCCAACTCAAGATGTTGTCAACTAGAACCATCTTTTGCAAGGAAGCAAAAAGAAACATATAATTGATTGTGGTTTTTCTCTGCTTCCACCTTCCGCTCTAGTCATGGCTGCAGATACAGACTAAGTTTGGTGCTTTAAATAGCAAGAACTTTCTGTAATTTTGACCAATATATTTACTTGAACGTAGATAAAAGGGGAACCTGCCTTGGTGCGTGGTTGCAGGTGAGCGAGCTGCCTCCAGCTCCCTTCCCAACACAGGGATTCTGCAAGGAGCTGGGTCTCTGAAGTAACACCAATCCCCGGCCCAGCAGAACACCCTGACCAGACCCGTCCCGGCACCAATCCAGCATCATCGACATCACGGAATGTGCACTCTGCATGCTTCCTGTGCAGGAATTCATGGTAACTGACAAATGGTCACTCTGCAAGTGAGGAGCAGGGACTTGGACTCCTAAGCCCACATTCAAATTGTAATACTTGTAGTTTCCTACATAACAGGCTCTGTGGCCATGGACCTCATCTGTGAGCACCAACTCAAAACTAGAATTTTGACAGGCTTAATGAGAGGTGTTTCAGTGCAGTTCATCTAACAGAATTCTAACTTGTAAGGGACCACAAACAACAGCATTCTTTAGAAATTTTGTTATTCTTTTCATCCCTTCAGGGTAGCAAAAAAAAAAAAAAAAATCAGTAATTAATTAGGGAGCATGTTTTCTATTTCAGGAAAACCAAATATTTCTAGTTTTAAAACAAAATTTATTTTTGTGTTTTTTGAAGCTGCACATTTCTTTTATCTTAGGTTTCACATACATGCATCTGCTTTAGAATGATACAATCGTAACAGTTGCCTTTTTATACATTTTATTGTGTCATCCAGCTGTGGGATCTTCAAAAATATCTACTATGTATAGTTACTTTACCTTCAAGGCTTGAGTTCATATTGCTTTTGACAGTGTAACAGGTCCTCCAGTTTTAGGTAGCATCAGATGATGAGTCTGAAACATTGGCAGCCTTTAGAGCATTTTAGCTCACGAGACGAGTACATGTAAGTAACATTACAGATTATAATAAATGAAAACATTTCAGTCAGTTGCTGGGACTTTTGGCTGCTGCCGAGTTTATCAAGACAAACATGGATTTCACAATTCCCAATGTTTAGAAAACTGGATTGCAAGGGAAGATTACTTGGATACAAGTTTTTTCCTAGATATTTATAATTTGTGTAGAAATAACCTTGAATGTTTTGAAATGTAGATAAGAATGGAAATGTTTAAAATTTTGTATAGAATGGGCTCTAAGACAGGTATATATTTCCTTACTGTTGGAATTTAGAAGACATCTCTTATGAGATAGCCTCTAAAAATGTAGGCAAGTGAAGAGGTACTTGACTAAGGTCTAGAATTCATTTGTTCAACAAGTATTTATTGAGCATCTACTATGTGATAGGTGATGCTTCTTGAGTATATCAGAAACAAAGATCATTGCCTTTCCAGAGCTTACATTACAACCACAGGAGACAGACAATAAACAACAAACAAAATAATGTAGTTTGTTAGAAAGTGCTTTGGAAAAAATAAACCATAAAACATGACAAGAGTAGTACTAAACTAGAGTTGTCAGACTCCTCATATGGACAACAGCTAGACCAAAGGCCCTCAAGTGTGGTTGGCCTGAGGAATAGCAAGGAAACCAATATGACTGAGTTGAGTGAGCAAGGGGGGCAATACTAGCACTGAGGTCAGTGGTAAGGGGACTAGGACCAGATGACATAGAGCCTGTCAGTTACTGTCAAGAGCTGAGTTTTTACTCTGAGTAACAGAGTGCCATTGGAGAATTTTAAGCACGGTGATATGATCTGACTTGGGTTATATAAAAGGGAACGCTCTAGTCCTGGTTGAAAATATGGACTGTACTGGGGTAAGCGTAGGAGCAGGGAGAACAGGTGGAGGGTTCTGATGAAATACAGTTAAAAGATTGTGATAATTTAGGCCAGAAGAGTAGCAGTGGAGGTGGTGCTGGTAGATTGTAGAGTCAGCAGAATTACTTGATGAAAAGATGTGGAGTGTGAGAGAAAAAGAGAGAGAGGACTTGAGGGTTCTCCCAGTCTTGTTGCCCTAAGCCGAGATGAAATCACCATTAACTGAGATGGAGAAGACCTGAAGCTCGTTGGTTTGGGGTCAGAGTTGGGAGATGAGAGAGCCATATTTGGGTATGTTGAGTGTAAGCTCGTAAACATACTAGTAAAGATGCTAAGTAGGCAATTGAATGTAGTAATATTTCTTAACTTTTCATTTAGCAAGAGATATGCTTCCATTTTAAGTGTACATTTCATTAGCATTAAAATGCATTCACATTGTGGTGCTACTATGACCACATCCCATTTTGCAAAGTTGAAACTTTTTTCATCTTACAAAAGTGAAGCT
Source organism: Myotis daubentonii (assembly GCF_963259705.1). Lineage (NCBI taxonomy): Eukaryota > Metazoa > Chordata > Mammalia > Chiroptera > Vespertilionidae > Myotis > Myotis daubentonii. The sequence continues at coordinate 40,304,342 of NC_081841.1, forward strand.
ACCCATTAAACAATAACTTTCCATTCTTGCATTCTCCCCTTCCCCCCATCCCTGGCAACCACCATTCTGCTTTCTGTCTGATTTTGACTGTGTACTTCATATAAGTAGAATCATAGAGTATTTTTTAACTGTCTTGTTTCACTTAGCATAATAGCCTAGAGCAGTGGTTCTCAACCTTCCTAATGCCGCGACCCTTTAATACAGTTCCTCATGTTGTGGTGACCCCCAATTTCATTGTTACAAATTGAACATAATTAAAGCATAGTGATTAATCACAAAAACAATATGTAATTATATATGTGTTTTCCGATGATCTTAGGTGACCCCTGTGAAAGGGTCATTCAACCCCCAAAGGGGTCGCTACCCACAGGTTGAGAACCGCTGCTCTAGAGGTCAACCATGTAGCAGGCATCAGACTTTTCTTCCTTCTTAAGGCTGAATAAAATCCCATTGTTTGTATGTGCCCATGTTGAGGGACAGTCTACAAAATGCTGACCTTCAAAAGTGCCAAGGTCATGCAAGACCAGCAAAGACTGAGTAATTCACAGATTGAATTTCATCAAGGGACAATGAAAACAAAATGCAACTTGGTATCTTGGATTGGATCCTATAATAGAAAAAGGATGTGTGTGGAAAAGTTGATGAAATTGGAATGAAATCTGTGGTTTAATATTGTACCAACATTAAATTCTTGGTATGTATGTATGTATATATATAATTTTGTAAGGTGCTTAGGAACCTGGGTACAACTCTTCTGTAAATCTAAAATTATTTCAAAATAAAGTTGTTTTATTTTTTAAGATATTTCTTTTATTTCTGTTCTCCTAAAAAGATTGCCTCCCCTAGAAAACCACTTTTGTTCTCTTAAATCCCAGCAATCCTCTTGTCCTGAGGGTTGGAGTCCACTGAAATCTTCTGAGCTAGAGACTTGGTGCAGTTGGGAGAGATGTTATGAGTGGATAAGGCAGTACAGACTTGGCCATAGCAAGACCATAAAGATGTGATCTGAAGTCTTAGATAACATGGCAAGAGATTAGGCCTGAAGAATCCGAGAACTGAGTGGACTTTGCTTTGAATGGATGGCCAAAAAGTAAGTCCAACCTTAAAATGTGAAAGCTATTAAAGAATGGTGTGGCAAGACATAACAGCCCAATACAAAAGTTTTGCAAATAGGAGACAAAGTTACCCTAAACCCATCAGAAGCATATCTGCCACTCACCGGTGTCCTGCAAAAGAAGACAGATAAATAAAAGTTAAGCCATAGGGGCACACTCTTGTGTTGGAACAGGGAGCCTTCTACCAGCGGTTCTCAACCTGTGGGTCGTGACCCCTTTGGGGGTCGAACGACCCTTTCACAGGGGTTGCCTAAGACCATTGGAAAACACATATATAATTACATATTGTTTTTGTGATGAATCACTATGCTTTAATTATGTTCAATTTGTAACAATGAAAATACATCCTGCATATCAGATATTTACATTATGATTCATAACAGTAGCAAAATTACAGTTATGAAGTAGCAACGAAAATAATTTTATGGTTGGGGGTCACCACAACATGAGGAACTGTATTAAAGGGTCGAGGCTTTAGGAAGGTTGAGAACCACTGCCTTATACAGTCAAAGATGAGGCTGGATTAATTGATAATCCGAGGAGCCCCTACAATTGCCATGGGTCTAGACATTTCTTATAGGAGGTAAGACCCAGAAAGCTTACGTGAGTAACCTGAAGACAGAGCAATTCGAAATGCTTAGGGCCAGTGGCTAAAAAAGATGACCAATCATTAAGAGAAAACAGTATTTAATTAGGGCAACCCCACCCCCACCCTATCTAATAAAAGAGAAACATGGTAATTGGCGTACGACCGCTACCCTTCCCATTGGCTAATCAGGGTGATATGCAAATTAACTGCCAGCCAAGATGGCAGCCGGCAGCCAGGCAGCTTAAACTGAACACGAGGCTTGCTTGCTTCAGTGACGGAGGACTGCAATGTTCCCCGCCTGCCTTGCCGGCCTCTGAGCCTGCAGTTTAAGAAACATTTTAACAGCCCTAACCAGTTTGGCTCGGTGGATAGAGCGTTAGCCTGCGGATTGAGGGGTCCCGGGTTCGATTCTGGTCAAGGGCATGTACCTTGGTTGCGGGCACATCCCCAGTGGGAGTTGTGCAGGAGGCAGCTATCGATGTTTCTCTCTCAATCGATGTTTCAAACTCTCTATCCCTCTCCCTTCCTCTCTGTAAAAAATCAATAAAATATATTTAAAAAAAAAAAAAAAGAAACATTGTAACATATAGAAGCTAAACAAAACCCCAGAAACCAGCTTTCAGCCGGCTGGGATCTCAGAGCTGGAGTTGATACAGAGTTTCGATTATGGAACCGAAACAAACCAGATACCTGCTTTCAGGAGCAGAGGCTTAAGAGCTGGAGCCTCAGAGCTAAAGGTGGCCCAGAATAAAAAAGAAAAAAAGAAAAAAAGGAGCGGTTGGGAGCTTCAGTCACCCGCCAGCCTGAAAACAGCCCTCAGCCCCTCACCCAGACTGGCCAGGCACCCCAGTGGGGACCCCCACCCTGAAGGGTGTGTGACCAGCTGCAAACAGCCATCATCTCCTCACCCAGGCTGGCCAGGTACCCCAGTTGGGACCCCCACCCTGAAGGGGGTGTGGCCAGCTGCAAACAGCCATCATCCCCTCATCGAGGCTAGCCAGGCACCCCAGTGGGGACCCCCACCCTGATCCAGGACACACTTCAGGGCAAACCAGCCAGCCCCACCCATGCACCAGGCTTCTATTTTACTATTCTATAGTAAAAGGGTAATATGCCTCCCAGCACCGGGATCAGCGTGACAGGGGGCAGCGCCCAAACTCCCTGATCACTCTGCAGCTCTGTGTGTGACAGGGGGCGGGGCCACAACCTCCCTATCTGCCCTGCTCTGTTCCTGACAGGGTGCGGCGCCCCAACCCCTCCCCCACCCCACGGGCCCTGCTCTGTGTGTGATGGGGTAGAGCCATAACCTCCCCATCGGCCCTGCCCTGAGTGTGACAGTGGCGGTGCCCATACCCCCTGATCGGCCCTGCTCTGTGGGTGATAGAGGGTGGCGCCCCAACCCCTCTCCCCTCCAAGGGCCCTGCTCTATGTGTGATGGGGTAGAGCCATAACCTCCCCATTGGCCCTGCCCTGAGTGTGACAGTGGCGGCGCCCCAACCCCCTGATCGGCCCTGCTCTGTGGGTGACAGGGGGCGGTGCCCCAACTCCCCTATCGGCCCTACTCTGTGAGTGACAGGTGGGAGCTCCTCAACCCCCTAATGGGCCCTGCTCTGTGCGTGACAGGGGGGAGCTCCCCAACCCCCTGATGGGCCCTGCTCTGTGCGTGACGGGGGAGCTCCCCAACCCTCTGATCGACCCTGTTCTGTGCGTGACAGGGGGCAGCGCCCCAACCCCCTGATTGGCCCTGCTCTGTGTGTGACAGGGTGGCACCGCAACCTCCCCATCAACCCTGCCTTGAGTGTGACAGGGGGCGGTGCCCCAACCCCACAATTGGCCCTACCCTGAGCGTGACTGAGGGTAGCATCGCAACCTCCCGATCCGCCCTGCTCTGTGCATGACAGGGGGCGGCGCCACAACACCCCAATCAGCCCTGCTCTGAGCCCGACCAGGGGCTGCACCTAGGGATTGGGCCTGCCCTCTGCCACCCGGGAGCAGGCCTAAGCCAGCAGGTCTTATCTCCCGAGGGGTCCCAGACTGCGAGAGGGCACAGGCCATGCTGAGGGACCCCCCCTCCACCCCAAGTGCACAAATTTTTGTGCACCGGGCCTCTAGTTCTATATAATAAAAGGGTAATATGCAAATAGACCAAAAGGCAGAACAACCGAACTACCAAAAAAAGCATAATATGCTAATGATATGCTAAGGCTGCTCAACCGCTCACTATGATGTGCACTGACCACCAGGGGGAAGATGCCCCGACTGGTAGGTTAGCTTGCTGCTGGGGTCCTGCCAATTGGGACTAAGCAAGACAGGCCAGATACGCCCTGGAGCCCTCCCACGTTCCCTCCCTGGCCCCGAGCATGCACTGGTGGGGTCCCTCAGCCTGGCCTGCACCCTCTCGCAATCCAGAACCCCTTGGGGGATGTTGGAAAGCCGGTCTCAGCCCAATCCCCCAGCCACTCCCCTTGGGAGGGCACCAGACGCAGGGCTCATGGCTGGTGAGCGCTGCTGTGGCTGTGTGAGCCTCTCCCAATAGGGACTGATTGGGTGTGAGCCCACGGTAGGCACAGGGGGCCGGGATAAGCAGAAGTGGCAGGTAGGAGCTGCAGGCAGCATTGGACTGCGGGTTTTGGCCCGATCCCTGCAGGCCACCCAGAGGGACCCCACCCGTTTACAAATTTGTGCACCGGGCCTCTGGTACTAATGTGATTAGTTGTAGCTGTGTCCAAGATAACAGTCTAATCACTCCTTCTGGTTCTTCTGGGTAGACTGGGACCAAAAGCCTCTTTAGTTCATATAAATTGTCTTGAATGGGTGGACCATCTGGTTACAATTTGGGTTTCATCTCTGTTATGCAACTGGCATCCGAAAGAGGACTGTCTCCACATGGGAGTAGGCTGAGTCAGTCATAAACAAGCAAAAAGAAGGTTAACTTTTTATTGCTAATATCCAAGATGTTAGAAGAGGAAGTACTGCATGAAGTGGTGTTGCATTTAGGTAAACTTCCTTTACCTTATGTGTTTTACCTAGGACAGTGGTCAGCTAACTTTCCTGTAAAAGGCCAGATAGTAAATATTTTTGGCTTCACAGTGATATATGGTTTCTGTTGCATATTTGTGATTGTGGCTGTTTTTTTTCTTTTAAAAACCCAACCATTTAAGCATGTGTTTTCTAGAGCCATCACGTTGAGGGCCATGTTGCTTCCAGGGGTTGGAAAAAACACACTAGGCAAAGAATTTGCATCAAATTCAGGATTGAAATACATTAATGTAGGCCAGTGGTCGGCAAACTCATTAGTCAACAGAGCCAAATATCAACAGTACAACGATTGAAATTTCTTTTGAGAGCCAAATTTTTTAAACTTAAACTATATAGGTAGGTACATTCAACTTTAAATTCACGGTTTTCGTCTTCCATTTTTCTTTGCTTCTTCTTTGTAGCCATCTCAAACAGGGCACCTAAAAAAAATGTTTCATTTTATAATAATAAAGCCACCAACACAAAAGAGTTACAATTCTTAAATTGATGACAAAAATACCTGTAGGATTTGCAGCTGGTTGGAAAAATACAGGTAACTTCATGCTTTGAGTAGGTACTTTTGTCACCCGTGCACAATTTGGGGACGCAACTAGCACTAACCACTGCACATGAGACTGCTGACTGACTGGCTCACTCAACTCGTGCATGAATCGTGCGCGCCTCGCCCGCCTGTGCTGCGTCTCCCGTCGCCCAACTGACCGACACCCCCCACTTCTTCTAACGTTACTTCTTCAAAATAGACTCGCCCAGGCCAAAAACTGACTTCTGCACATGGGCCACGAAGTTTCAATCACACTCTACGTGCGCACCCACGCATGGCATTTTGTAGGAGAGCCACACTCAAGGGGCCAAAGAGCCGAATGTGGCTCATGAGCCGCGGTTTGCCGACCACTGATGTAGGCAATTTAGCTCGAGAAGGGCAGTTGTATGATGGCTGTGATGAAGAGTAGGCTTGTCCCATTTTAGATGAAAATAGAGTAGTTGATGAGTTAGAAAACCAAATGAGTGAAGGTGGAATTTACTGTAGACTACCACAGTTGTGAATTCTTCCCTGAATGCTGGCTTCATACAGTTTTTATGCTGGAAACAGATAACAGTGTATTGTGTAAAAGACTTGACACAAGGGATTTATAGTGAGAAGAAAATAAAGGTAACATTCAATGTGAAATTTTTCAAATTCTGTATGAAGAAGCATTGGCATCCTACAAGGAAGAAATAATGCATCAACTGCCCAGCAATAAACCAGATCTAGAGGATAATATCAATCAGATATTGAAGTGGATTGAGGAATGGATCAAAGAACAAAGCTCTTCACTTACAGGACTGGACACTTGAAACTCTAATATTCCTCTGCCCACATCATATAAATTGTCCAGATATGAGTAAAACTTTTTATTAAAATTGTGCTGCGGAACTAATAGGTGGATAGTTTGGGTGGTTTTTGTTTTTATTTTCATAGGAAAGCAAAGCAACCTCAAGTATAATGAATACAATGTTATTAAAGATTGAGAATAAAAGCTGTCATTGTTGAATGCTTTGATTGCTAAAGAATAAATAAATCTGACCAAATGGGTAGATGGATAATCTTTTAAGTTTACTACAGAAGAAAATGAACATGATCTCTTAAAATTCAAGTCTAAAGATTTTTTTAAAAGTGTTTTCTTTTACCATATTTCCTTTTTTAAAACAATTTTATTGATTTTTTTTTTTTTTTTGAGAGGAAGAGAAAGAGAGAGAAGGAGAGAGATTTTTTTTGTTCACTTACTCATGCATTCTTTGGATGATTCCTGTAAGTACCTTGACTAGAGATCAAACCCACAACCTTGGCTGTGTTTCACTACACCCCAGCAGGTGGCCTGTAGGATTACCAACACATTCTTGAGATCACCATGGGAATGAAAGTCCTCATGCCCCTACTAGTAAAAGACTAACCAGTTGGATTATGGGCTGTAGATTTTAGGGATATATTTGGCCTACTTCACAGTTTTTTAAGAAGGTAGATAAGATCACACATTTAAAAATTTGATCTTTTATTTCTTTTCTTTACAATTTTAGTAATATGCTGTGAAATAATTTTTCCTACATCTTACATTTAAGAAAGGCCTTTGTCATATTTGGCTAAATAATGAAATGCTTAATCCAGCGGGCAGCTTACTTTAGCAGAAAGCTGTCTGATGAAACCTTACTACATTTGTTTTTGCACTGGGTCTCTTAGAACTTCTCAGATAATACTTGGTACTCTTAACATCTTCTAAAATCAGTATTACCAAGATAAATTTTAAAGGGAGCACAGACAAGAAAGCAATAGTATGGTTTTTTAAATTAATATTATTTAACAATCAATTGAAATAAGAGGGATTTGTTTTTTACTGAATAGAAAGTTGATTGGGGCCCTAGCTGGTTTGGCTCAGTGGATAGAGCGTCGGCCTGCGGACTCAAGGGTCCCAGGTTCGATTTCGGCCCAGGGCATGTGCCTTGGTTGCGGGCACATAGCCAGTAGGGAGTGTGCGGGAGGCAGCTGATCGGTGTTTCTCTCTCAGTGATGTTTCTAGCTCTCTATCCCCCTCCCTTCCTCTCTGTGGAAAATCAATAAAATATTTTTTTTTTTAAAAAAAGAAATATATTTTAAAAAAACGAAAGTTGATTGAGTTTTATTAGCTTTTTTGTTTTGACTAATAATGCTTTTTATTTCTAATAGTTCTCTTTTTATAGATATTTTGATTCTGTAAAAACGAAACTGTTTTTAACCAAATCACATTTTCTCTGCACACTTTTACTTAGTAATAGTGAATTCCCTGGTAGAAAATTTTTTTTCCTCCTAAGCAAGGTCCAATCTGTTGTTAATATCACCATGTCAATCAGAAGAAAAGGAAATTTAATATGTGTAAAGAGAAAACATTGGCATATGATTTCTTTTAAAGTCTCTGAAGTTCAACATTTAACTTCTATGTCAGAAATCATACAAAAAAATTATCCATTTTTTCCTCTATCTTTCATGTTGTATTTCAGTGTTTTAAAGAATATTCGGGGGTTTGAATAGGATGGTGTTATCCATATAATCTAATCATTCTTTGGGAGGGGCATGGCTATTAGCCTGTCTATGCTAATTTGGAGTTGAGTAAGCTGGTGAGTGAGTGTGTGTGTGTATGTGTTCATTTCTAATGGAGCCATTCTCCTCGCTCCCAGTCTTTAGTGAGCTGTCAGGTTGGTACTTAACTGCTTTGCTCTTTCGAGTTGCTCACAGACTGGAAAGGAACACTTTTAACAAGTTAGTGTGGGGCCCTCCAGACCTCTCCTTAGCCGGCTTTATCTGCATCCGATATGCCCTTTTTGTAGCCCTGCAAGGAAAGGAGTTGAAGGAGTGAGAGAATGCCTGTGTGTGCTTGAGTGTGTTCGAGTGTGTGCGTGTGCACGTGTGCACAGCAGTCTGTCAATGTGCATTATAAGGTTTCCCAAGCACATGGAATGAGAGCTTTCCCAGGGAGACTCTTTTGTCAGGGTCAGCACACATGGGAAAAGCATTTCTGTGCTTAGCCTCATAACTGAGATTGTTTTTTGTTTTATGGGGTCAGGAGGAATTTCAGTCATGAGACATGGTAGTGCTCTGCCTCTGCATTTACCTGCCCTTTCTTTTTGAACTCTCGCAGGTGGCAGTACCTGTCCAAAGATCACTATCATTCCACCCTTTTTGAAAAGCAGCACAACCGCACTGATTGATCAGAATGTATCTGATGAAGAGGCTCAGGGAATAAATGGAAAAACGCCAGCAAAACACTCAGCTGCAAGTCCAAAGCCACAAGGTACGTTGATCGGGGGTTCTTGGCATAGGTTGGGTACTTTGTTCATCAGTGAAGGCAACCCAGAAGAATGGTGACCACTAAGGAAGAGTTTTAAGCTACAAATGGGAGGAATTGAGTGCATTTATTGTTTTCAGGAGAAAAGTCAGTCGGAGAACCCTGTCGGACAGAGTTGGGTATTTCCTCTGCTCCTAAAGCACCTTATACATTTCTCTGTCATAGTTCTTTTCATGTTTCGGAAATAGTTTACGTGTCCCCTTTAAGGGACAGAGATCTGTTAATGCATTATGCCTGACTTAGCACAGGGCCTAACTACTGTTTGCGTAATACATGTGTGACAAAGGAATGTGTGTTTAGAAGTACTGTCAGCAGTTCTTATGACCTGCTAAATGTCAGAGGATCTGTGAAACAGATCATTCTAAAACAGTGCTTAACGTACTGAGTAAGAAGGTGCTTTTACAATATTAAGGAGTTTGGGCTTGAAAAACCTTCTTAATAAAGTCATCCGTAGAAAATAAAAATAAATGGTTCAAGGAAGGAGTAGCCAGCAAGTAGTAAAACAATTATAATGGTGAATTTGTTCAGTACCATTTCTTTTTACAATAAATCTCTAACTGGATGTTAACTTTGAGAAGCACCAAATTATAATTTTGAAGATAGTAACGCCCTTTGAAATGTAATGTAATGCTAAGCTCCATTATGGTTTAATGTGTAGTTTCTTCCTAACAGATTTTTATTTATACTGAATGCTCAACATTCAGCCAAGAAACAAACTGCGCATTTGTAGAATTACTATACTTTGGAAAAATCAATTTGTATTTGGTTTATTTTGTATTTACTTTGGTCTCTTTCCTGTTCTTGCAAAGAAAAAAAGTGTTATAGAGAATGCATTATAAAAGAGTTGGTGTTATTCTTGAAAGTTCTTCTGTTTTAAAGATTTCTGAAAGAGAATTTTAAAAAGGATTTAAAATTGAGTCTTCCACATTATGAGATATTTTTCTTTTGTTCTCACTACTAGGAGTATTGGTGGTGATGAGTTATGGCTATATAGCAAGGAGAAAAAATTGGTGATTCAAATGAATAGTCTATTCATGTGTTTATAACCTTTTCCTTTGTCCATACTCATCCCTGTAACATTGATGTGAATACGAATGTAGCAATTTTTGATCATGATTTAATTAAGCCATTTATTTGCAAAGTACAAAATTCCATCTTGCTTATTAAACCTGAGCTGACAAAGATCAAACAGGGTAAGACTATAAAAAAGAATATAATTTAATTTTATGTAATTGCCCAGATCAAACGCAAGAATTTCATTATTTATAAAGCCTTTTTTTGGAAGCTTCATTGCATTACTTCATTGTTTTTCATAGTTCACTGAGATAAATTACAGAAGTGTCCTTCCTGAGCTGTGTGCTGAAATAATCATATTCTTTAGGTAGACAACATTTAACCTTGCTTTTGCTGTTTGTAGTTATATGAAAGTCAGTGTATTGCTACTTCAGTACATATTTACTTCCTATTTTGAGTGTGGATTCATGCATACAATGCTACATAACTACAAATATAGTGATACCTTTAAGTATGAAGAGCACACTCTAACATGATAAAAAGTATAGCACAGTAAATATATAAACTAATAACAGTGTTTATTATCGAGTATTATGTACTGTATATAAATTGTATATGCTATACTTCTATGACTAGCAATGTAGTAGGTTTGTTTATACCAGCATCACCTATGACAGCTACAGTCAGTAGGCAATAGGAATTTTTCAGCCCCATTATAATTTTAAAAGGGACCAGTCGTATATTGACTGAAACATTGTTATAGTTCATGACTGTACTCAATAAATTAAATAAGGACTTTATACTTCTTTTAAAAAATATTCTTTTCTTTAAAAAAAATATTCTTTTCTTTTCCCTTCTCAAATTCACATTTGTACAGGAGGAAACTAACACTTATCAGTCAAGATTCACTTTTATTGTACATTACAAGTAAGGCATAACAAAACAATCTTTTTCCCAAAAAATAATGAACTGTACTTCATTGTTGTTTAATAAGTTGGAAAATAAAAAATGTTTTAAAAAATATATTTTTAACCTGGACAGATAGCTCAGTTGGTTAGAGCTTTGTCCCCATATGCCACCGTTGTGGGTTTGATCTCAGGTCAAGACACATACAAGAATCAACCGATTGAATGCATAAATAAGTGGAACAACAAATCAATGTTTCTCTCTTTCTTTTCCTCCCTCCCTTTCTCCTAGGTCTGTCTGTCTCTCTCTCTAAAATCAGTAAATTAGAGAAAAAAAAATTCTCTCTTGGTTTTGTCCCTTCCCTGGCCCCCCTTGTTAAAAGTTAAACCACACCTTCAACTCTGACATTTCATATTTCCCCATCCTTACTCTTTGTTCTCATTCATTACAAGTTGACCTATTATATATTTTATTCATCCACAATGATCTTTTTCCTTGCCTTTTGCACTGCTGCATCCCCCATGCCTGCCACGTAGCATAGCAGATCTTCAGTAATACTTGTTGAATGAATCCCTGCTTTATCACCATGTTTCTTCCACTTTTTTTGTTTCTGCTATTTTTTGTTTACAACTTAGAATGTGTGCCCTATAGAGACCACTGAGGATACATCTTGGTATTATGAGGTCAGCTGCCAAATAGATTGGGCATCACTTATTGACCTATCTACCAGTAAGCAGTGTTCCTCACCCTCTTGTGAAAGGAAGCTACCTTTCATTTCTCCAAACCCTTAAGAACATCTTGGGGACCAAGGCGGAGAAAGGAAGGGGATGCTAATGGCACTTCCTGTGCAGATGAAGAGATTATCACACCAACCCCTGTGTTTTCACTATATCGTTATGAATGGTGAGGATGCTGAGGCTTCTGGATTTAATTAGTCTTCTAATTTAATTGAAGACTCTTAGTCTAGATCAGTGGTCCTCAACGGGAGACAGTCCCCCCATTGGTATTGTCTGGAGACTTTTTTCCTGATACAACTTGTGGGAGTTGCTACTGGCTTTTGCTAAATAGAGACCAGAGATGCTGCTCAACATCCTATAAGAACAGTTCAGTCCCCCTACCTCACCTCACCCCAAAGAATTATCCACCCTGAAATGCCAATATAAAACTCTGATCTGGATCCTGAAAACAGCTCATAATTAAATCTTGTTTGTTTGTTTCTCATGTAGAACACTAATAAGATCATAGCTATAATTTATTATGATAAATTTTAAAAGAAGACACAATATTAAATAACTTTATTACTGGTGTTTATGTAGTAATGTGTCTAGAACAACATCAGGTTTATGTTTATTAATTACCAATAAGTAAATATTTTTTAAGAATTATAGTTTTTAAAAGGATAAAAGAGCCAAACTTTAGATTAGAGATTAGATAACCTTGCCATTTGAATCTAAATTGGAGCCTGTAAATTTAAAAATGGGTTCCTTCAATAGTTAGGGCTTGTTTTCCCTCGCCTTGGAAAACACCCTAAGGCTTGGAAAACAATGGTTTATTCAATTCATACCAACTCTACCAGTCAAACAAATAAATTACAGAGAAACTTCAAATGTAAGTCTTTCCTCTTGTTCACTGCTTTTAAAATTGGCCTATTTCCTGCCATGCTAGACAGGACTCAAAATAACTTTCTTAGCAATTAAAGCTAATAGTTCTTTTTCCCTTAAGAGCTTTGATCCACAACATTTTCTACATAGTTAATTATTTTGATAAAACCCACTATTTGTCACTTCTTCATCATTAAACCTAAATGTTCAGAAAAGTTTCATGAGCTTGGAAAAACATTATTATTTGAATAATTTGAGTATATTTAAAGTACTCGAACCTATTTAATTTGCTTCTAAAGTAAAGCATTCTATGTGGAATGTTCAATTCTTAAGGTATAACTCTATAAATTTATAATGTATTAATATATAGCCAGCTATTGTTTTTCCTAGTAAAATAAAAATAATTGAAATGTAGTGGGCATCCCCACCCTGGGCTAGATCCCCAGTAGGGGGCTTGCAGGAGATAGCCAATCAGTGTTTCTCTTCTCATTGATGTTTCTCTCTACCTTTCCCTTCCACTCTCTCTAAAGTAAATAAAACAATCCTTTAAAAATGTAGTGCGCATCCCCAAACTTAAATTGCAATTAGTGTCTCTTTCATTCTTAATAATTACTTTGCTTAGTTGGAAGTTTTTGAATAACTAAATTGTTTTGTTCTATTTACTGTCTGTAAAATTGGTTGTAAGAGAGCCCATTTTATTATAGTCATCTAGATATCTCAAGCTTAGCATGTCCAAAATTGCACTATCAATCCTTCCTCCAAAAAAATGTCCCTACTATGTGCCAGTTGATGACAATTCCATCCTTTCAGTTGTTCAGGCCAAAGGTCTCAGAGTCAAGGATCCTTGACTCATCGCTTTTACTCTCAGACCTCACATTTAATCTACAGGAAATCTACTTTTAAAATATACCTGGAATCCAACTATTTCACTATCTCCTTCTAAGCACCATTATCTCTTGCCTGAATTTTCTAAATAACCTCCTGACTCTTCTGCCCACCTCCCAAAAATTCCCAACACAGCAGCCAGAGTGAGGCCGTTGGAATTTATGTCATATGTCCTTCTTGTGGCCAGAACTCCGCAGTGACTTCTCATTTCATGCATTTCAAAATCTGTAGAAAGTTGTGTTATCAGACCCTCCCTCTGATCTCAATACCTGCTCTTCTGTGCTTGCTCCTTTGGGTTCAGTCACATTGGTCTCCATTGGTGTTCAGCTTTTGCTATATGTGATGGAATGCTTTTCCTCCACTCCCTCAACTTCCTCAAGTCTTAGTCAAATCAGAATTTCTCAGAGAGGCCCACTTTGCACACCCTACTTAATACTGCAATCTGCTCTTTCCCCCCAATCCCTACATTCCTGATCCCTTCTATCTTATTCTTTTAACCTTCCCCCCTTTTCTCTTAGCACTTACCACCTTGTGATATATGGTTTACTTGCTATGGTTTTTTTGTGTTTTTAAAAATATATATATTTTATTGATTTTTTTACAGAGAGGAAGGGAGAGAGATAGAGAGTTAGAAACATCGATAAGAGAGAAACATCGATCAGCTGCCTCCTGCACACCTCCTACTGGGGATGTGCCCGCAACCAAGTTACATGCCCTTGACCGGAATCGAACCTGGGACCTTACAGTCCACAGGCCGATGCTCTATCCACTGAGCCAAACTGGTCAGGGCGCTATGGTTTTTTTTGTTTTTCCTTTTGTTCATTGATATGGTCAAGTGCATAGAGTTTAATAGGAATTAAATATTTGTTGAATTAATGAAAAAGTAAGTTTAACAACAACAACCCTGTACAGCCTGGGCAGGTAGCTCAGTTGGTTAGAACCGTGGTCGGCAAACTGCGGCTCGTGAGCCACATGCAGCTCTTTGGCCCCTTGAGTGTGGCTCTTCCACAAAATTCCAACTTCTGGGCCATGAAGTTTTAATCGCACTGTATGTGTGTGCCCGCACTTGGTTTTGTGGTGTTTTGTGGTGTTTTGTGGAAGAGCCACACTCAAGGGGCCAAAGAGCTGCATGTGGCTCGCGAGCCGCAGTTTGCCGATCACTGGGTTAGAATATCATCCCATATGCCAAGGTTTTGGGTTTTGATCTCTGGTCAGGGCACATAACTAGAATCAACCAATGAATACCTAAATAACTGGAACAAGTCGATGTTTCTCTCTCCTTCCCTCTGTTTCTCTCTGTCTCTCTCCCCTCTCCTCAAAGCAATAAATAAATGTTGTTTTTTTAAATCCTGTACAGTATTGATGTGTAAGATTTCTCTAGGATATATATTTTGGAAATGTTGAGTTCTTAATGATTGTATTAATTATATTTCCTTTGAAAATGTATACTTTTCACATTTAGACCTCACATTGCTTCATATTCTCACTGACACTTGGTATTGTCACATTTAAAATTTTTGGTTAATCTGATGGGGTTGATGTGATATCGTATTGTGGTTTTAATTTGCATTTCCCTGATTAGCAGTGCATGGATAATCACAATTATGTAAATATCACACTTACTATTTCTCCTATTCACATCCTTTGGGCTTCAGGGGAAGTTAGCAGTAATTAAAGACTCTTGAGTGTTAGTCATAATGAACTGGACGTGCTGATAGGACACCTAGAAGACATTCAGAAAACATTTCAAAATGTTTACACCCTTCGTAGTATAAAAGTAAGACCAGATAGGGTGAGAGAAAGAGAGGAGTCATTTTCTTTTTAAAAAAATTAAATTTATTGGGGTAACATTGCTCACTAGGATCAAAAGTATGCATTATTTTCCTCTAAGACAGTGTATTGTGACGCTTCAGCCATTCATGTGCCATCTTGAGATTTTTGTAGCACTTATGCTCTTTTAATAAAAACTTCATTTTAAATCCTCACCCAAGGATGTTTTTATTGATTTTTTTTTTTTAGAGAGAGAGAGAGAGAGAGAGAGAGAGATGGGGGGGGAGGGGAGAGAGAGAGAGACATCTATGTGAGAAAGAAACATTAATCTCTCACCTCCCGTATGCCCCTGGGTGGGGAAACAAACCCACAGCCTTTTAGTGTAGGGGACGACACTTCAACCCTCCGAGCCACCAGCCAGGGTGGCATTTGTGGTCTTTTATTTAATATGTGTATGTTTACTAATTTCCTGTACACTTGGATCATCTCCCTGGCTCAAGTAGAGGCCTCCTCTGTGCTTCTAACATAACTGTGTATCCAGTGCCCACCTTTATCCATATAATTAAACTGTCTCCGCTCGTGACCGTGAGCCCCCTTGATGACTCAGTTAGTTAGTTCCTTCATGTGTCCCACAAATGTGTCACAAGCACTGTGCAGAGAGTTACTGTGAATGTAGTTGTGATCAAAACGGACAAAAACAGATCCAGAGACTGAGAAGCATCGATCAGACCGTCAAACCTCAGAGGGAAGGTAGCGGAGGGGGCGGGAAAGGGGAGAGATCAACCAAAGGACTTGTATGCATGCATGTAAGCCTAGCCAAAGGACATAGACACCAGGGGGGTGAGGACATGCGTGGGGGGGTGGTGTGGTGTGGGGGCAATCGGGATAAGGACACATATGTAATACCTTCATCAATAAGGAGAGAAAAATTTTTAAAAAAATAATAAAATAAATAAAAACAAAACAAAACAAAACGGACATGTTCCTACCCTTACAGAACTCCAGCCTTGTGGGGGAGAAAGCTTTACATCTATAATGTATTTAATACTTTATTGCTGCTCTATTACTGAATATTACTTACATCTAATTAATAATCATAATAATATGAGCGCATTGGGGGAAAGTACATATTGTTATGAAATGGTTTAAGAGATAGAGGTAATTGAGATGGGAAGGGTCGGTAGAGTCACTCAGAACCTGACTGGCTGGAACTCATCATTTTATTTGAAACTTTCAAGCATCTGACAGTGTCTGGAACATAACAAATAAGAAATGTTTACTGAGTAAACTCAAGATTAGGATGAGTTATTTTATAACAATCTTTGCAAACAGAATTATAAAGACCATATTTGCTTCCTTTGAATATTCTAGTTATGAATGTTGAAATTACTCCTAATGATGAAACTGTTTTGTTTTGTTTTTTTTGGTGGGGTGTTGTCTTGGTTTACTATCTCGGTATGTATTTATTCTACACAGGAAATTTTTCCTTAAGATTAACAAATATCACACTTATGTAAGCCTTCTCCTTCCCAATAGATACTATATTAACCCTTTCCCCAAGCACATCTTGGAAAATAATACCATGTTTATAAATAATATCATTTTTCTATTGGGATTTTCTTTTCATTTGTATTGAAAGGGAATGAGATGAATTGTTACACCTGTAGCCCATTGTGATATACATTTTCGTCTCTTCTCTGTATGAATTGATAACTGGCACAGACATGATAAGATCTAGGCCAGTGAGCATCAGGCAACCAACCGTCAACTGAGTTTATAAAAGAGATGAGAGGACTGAAAACCAGGGTAACCAGCTCGGGGAAATTGGGGCATGTGATTAGGAAGAGACATGATTCCTCAGCCTTCTTCCAGACGTTAGGAGAAAGGTTTTGTTGTATTTTTTCTTTGTTTGTTTAATCCTCACCAGAGGATATGAGAGAAACATTGATTTGAGAAACATTGATTGGTTGCCTCCCATATGCACCCTAACTGGGGATCTAACCCGCAACCTAGGTATGTGCCCTGATCAGGAATCAAAACTGCAACCTTTTGGTGTACGGTAGATGCTCCAACCAGCTATGAGCCCTGGCTGGTGTTGCTCAATGGTTAGAGTGTTGGCCCATGCACTGATCATTTTTGTCTAAGATCAAATGAGATAAGATGCTTTTGTTAAATGGGAAGATGTTATAGTAATGCAACATTACTGTTGTTTGTTGCTGTTGTTTTGTTGGCTTTTATGTTTAACTTATTGGTCTGGATTCTGGCGTATCTGTTATTCGGTGTTATTAAAAATGTCTTTTGTAAACAAGCAGTATATCTCTAGGAATTAGTTTTAAATTTAGCACTCTCCTTTCTCTGATTAGATAAATAACTGCTATGTTATATCTAATAGTATTGGAATGCCATGGCCCTATGTAGACCCCTAGGTGTTTAATAATACCATATTTCAAATTACCTAAAATGAAAAGAACTACTTGAATCTTGGAGATGAAATTTCCACAGGACACAGAGCCAAGATAGATAAGGCTTGGTTAAGTTTCAATACAAAGTTGACAGACCTCTTGACAAAAGTTTGATAATGCTGAAGCTTTTTATACCCAGGACACCAGATTTTGCTTTGTTTTGTTAAGGAAATACTGAATTCTATTAATTCTTTTTCTACAGTGCCTCCAAAGCCATTACATCTGCAGAATTCACCTTTGTCCAGTATACACCCAACCCCTAAGCATAAAGCTTTATCTAGTGCAGCACCCAGGATGGAGGAAGTTAAACCTGCCTCTGCTTCTTGTGTCTCAAAAGAAAAATCCAGTAAAATATCAGATCTCATCAGTCGCTTTGAAGGAGGCAGGTAAGAGCTAATTCACAACGGGAGAAGGCAGAGGGGAGACGAAAGCTGAGTTTTGAAAAAGATGACAGAGTCATAAGTTTTCCAAATCAAACATACATCTTCTTCCATTGGGTTTGTTAGGCCTTTAGAAATAGTGAAATTTAAACGTATTTAATCTTGCCCTAATAGAAACTGTCATTTACTGTTCGTTATCTATGTGCAGCACTAATAGCACCCGCTTCTTCACATTGTGTGCTATGTATGTTATAGGCGTGCCCTCTCAGTGCCTCGGTATCTGTGTGTGTCCTTGGGGTCATTGTGTTGGTCACTGGATATCTGGGCTGGGAAGGCAGGAGGTTGTCTCTATCTCTGTTTCTTGCTTTGTATGTTTGTGGATGTGACTCCAGTGGTCCTGTCCCATCTCTGCAGGCTTCTTTCTGACCCATTGTATTTAACATGGGTCTTCTGTAGCCAATCTGTGTCTGTTTCCCCTCTCCCCACACACCTGTTCTTACTATATACTAGGTATTGTGAAGAGATATTGACAATTGATATAGTTTTATATCCTTTAGTCCTAATGTTTCAAAAAAGGTAGGTAAGACACTGTATTTCTCACTTAAAGAAAAAAAACAAACTCACATAAGTTGCTTTTCTACTTATATGACCCTCAATTGTTTTTTCTTAGAATTCCCATCACTGACAAATAGATTTTTGGAAAAATTGTATCAGAAGCATTTTGTTATTTTTATGTCATCAAGAGACTACATATAATTTAACAGAATATGTATACGTTTACTCTCATCCTTGAAGCCACTAATTTCCTTTAAATCCAGTGTAATATTTGGGAATATTAGGTGGTTGTACTGTTTGCAGGATTTATTGTTATATATATAATGAACCAAAGTTTGGAAATGCTTTCAAAATCTTCTGGAAATTGTGACCCACCACTAAGCGGCAGCATCCCTCATTTAAAATGAGACTATATTTAGTAACAAGTTCTGGAGAAAATTAGTTCAGAAGCCTTTCTTCAATATTTGTTCCCCGTCAACTGGGGGAGCCTGAGTCATGAATATTTAAATTTCAACATCTCCTCCTCGGAAGTAGGATTTTTTAATAGCTTTGCCATCTTAAATTATAGCAATCTACTAAATGATTTAATTCCACTTAAAATTTTTGTTTCCCAGAACAAGTTGATTTAATCTCAGAGAGCACGACCCCTCATATTTGTAGGTTTTCAGGGCCATGTACTGTCATATAGTGAGGCCCTGGAGCACTGGCCCCTATTCACGGTGTGTGCCAGAACCCGAATCCTCTGAATGGGTCAGTATTCCAAAGGTTGAGTCCTCTAAACCTCACAAATCTGGTAACCCCCTCTTTGCATTCAACTCCATATGCAAAAGGTACACAGTTTTCCCATTCATTGATACCAGTTTTCCTTTATTCTTTCAGACTTCACAGATACAAAGTCATAGTTTGATGTAAAGCTAGAAGGTTGGATCTGAGAGATGGGCTATAATTTAAGACATTTTAAGATAACTTGTTCTAAGTGAAGCTAGGATATCACATGAACATTTTGGCAAGTCTGCTGAAGGACTGGTACTTGTGGCCAAGTCCACTGCCATGTGTTCTCAGTGAGGTGTCGAGAGTAGAAACTGACCCTAAAAGTGCCGGAGGGGTTAGTACTGCTTTGGGTCTATGGGGCTTGAATGGGAAGTTTGTATTTCCTGTCCACTGATGTCCATGTGCCTGCAGTATAGCTCTCGGGTTATACCCCAGTTATTACAGCTTGAACCAGCACTCTGTGGACTAGAGGGAGATTTGGCGGGCTGTGCGTTACCACAGTAGATTGACAGGAAGAACCAATGTCTGCTGCAGTGGCGTCATAGAAGACCAATTGCACTTGTTAAGACCTCACCCATGTAGTAGAGTTTTGCTCTTTATAATAATTTAGATAGCTCTGTTTTATTAAGATAAGTGACATAGAGGAGTGAAACAAGTGAAATTTTATTTTTTACTGTAGTTTATTTATTTATTTATTTTTTGGAGAGTAAG
Organism: Myotis daubentonii; assembly: GCF_963259705.1. Classification (NCBI taxonomy): domain Eukaryota; kingdom Metazoa; phylum Chordata; class Mammalia; order Chiroptera; family Vespertilionidae; genus Myotis; species Myotis daubentonii. The sequence continues at coordinate 40,323,994 of NC_081841.1, forward strand.
AGAACTAGTCTTTTTAACCTATGACATATTTCAGGATTTTAGAAATAAATCAGATTTCCCCACAAAACTGAACATTGATTTTTCCCAAGGACACTGCTTAGGCCAACTGTTTTTCTCCAAAGCATCAGGAATCTCCTACAAATTAACCACTGCTTTTATTAACCCCCCACCTCATCCCTTACCCCATTCCCACATGTCCCCTGGATGTCACTTATTGCAGGAAATTCCCTCCTGTCATCCACAGCAGTCCTTTCCAGAAATCCTAAGCAAGCCCAAAGCTTGCTACAGAGGATCTTCTGAGGGTCTTTCTACTGGGTTGCTCATATGGTCAGAAAAAGGAGTACAGTTTGATTCAGTTCTCCAAGAGCCATTTGGGAAATTATCTAGGCCAAGGGTATACTTCATAGAAGACAACCTTCATTGATGGAGTGTGTCACCTTTATTTATTTTGATAACATCCAACTTTTACATAGATGACGTATTCTTCTACCAATATTTTCCTTCCTGTGGAGCTGAAACTGACCATGTCTTCTTTCCTCCCTTATTACTTTCCTGCTATCTGTTGCTATTCTCTGTTCCATTCTCTAGTCCAGATCAGCAGTGTCTGGGAGGAGTGGAGTGAGGAAAGAGGGGGACACACATCTCAGCATTGTCCATGGCCCTTGCTGCTGTGCCTGGTGCGCCCACCCCCCCCCCCGCCCCCTTCTCCCGTCTATACCCTCTGATGTCTTCCTGTACTGGGAGGATGCGAGCCCTTGGCTGTCTTCTCACAATTGTATGCGGCCTACTCACTTGCTCCTCTCTCCCTCCTTCATGGCCCAGTGCATTTATTATAATGTGGGGTTAGACTGTGGGATTTAGCATCGGACTTCATGGTTTGAACTCTGGCCTTCTCATGTGTTAGCCATGTGACATTGCCACTTTATGTGAGTTTCAAAGCCTGGATTTATGGGGGCCCTACTTTGGAAATATTATGAGGCTGAAACAAGATAACCATTATGAAGGGCTTGGTGTAGGTTTTGGCATTTAATAAATGTTAGCTGCTAATACTGAATTGGTGCCATGATCATCATCACAACCACAGTTATTTATTACTCATTGAGTACTTACTGAGCACTTTTCATATGGCAAGTGCTGTGCTAAGGAGTCGGGATAGCGCAGAGAACAGGACAGATACGCTCTGCACCCTCTTGGAGCATTAGTCTAAATTTATCTTTATTCCTCGTTAGGTCATAGAAATCTCTCCAAGACTGCAGCCCAGAGTTTTATGTTTTTCCTCCTTGGAATGCTAGATTAAGATGTTATACAAATATTCCCATAGGAATATTAAAATATATTGGCAGTTAGGTTCCATCATACTATTGTTGGTCTATACGTTGGTAAGTAATAATAAGAACTTTAAAAAAAAAAGAGAAAAGAAAATGTTTATTTAGTGGTGGAGTATGCTGTCTTGGAGAGAACCATCCAGGAGGTGACATCTGAGCAGAACCCTGAGTGATGGGCAGGAGGAAGCCAGCCAGTGTCTTAGGGGAGAAGGTCCTGGGCAGAGAGAACAGCAGCGCAGAGATCCTTAGATGCATGTGTTTGCTTACTGGGAGGTGGGGGGACAGCAAGGAGATAGAAATGCAAGAGCACGGGGAGTGAGGAGAAATGGAATTTAATGAGGCCAGGCTAGCAGAGTATACAGAATCTCCAGGGCCATGGTCAGGATGCCAGATTGACGTTTAAGTGTGTGGGGAAGCCCGCGCAGAGTTTGATCTCTGCGGCCAACTTGGAGAGACTAGATTGGAGGGGACCGGGCGTGGGAGCGGAGAGATGAGTTAGGAGGCTATGGCAGCATGTGCAATCAAGTTTTTGAGATGTATTTCACTTCCCAAACAAAAATAACTTTTGGTTTCTAATCTTCTCATACATTGAGGACTGGCTCTATTTGTTTTTAAAATGTTAAGAAAGTAGAAGTCTTGGCAAAAGATGGTTTTATAAATATAAATGTTTCTCATATTTAAGTCTCTACTAACTAGCAATATTGATAAACAGCCCAAGGAAATGTTTCAGCCCTTATAGATAACGGTTAGGCCTGTCATCTTTATTTAAATGTTTCTTGACGTACAGATAGCATTGCCAGAGACTGAAAACTACACTGGAATATTCTTATCTGTGTTTCTAAAACCATCAGCAGGGGAAATGTCTTTACTAACTATCCCCTTTCCGCTGGAATAAACTTGTTTTTATTCTAGAGCTGGTCCATGCCAGTGTTCTCACACTTCCTCTGGATTTCGTCTTTTAGCACATTATCAAGTTACGGTGATTTGAAGAAAAATTCAGCTGTGAACCTAAGTGTTCCTAGAACCACAGGAAGGCATGGATTGACAACCACACCTCAGCAAAAGCTCCCCTCCCAGGACCCACCACAGAAGCAGGGAAATGATGTGGAGCCAACTCAGGGTGTACAAACTTGTGTGGCTAACGGTGTGATGGAGGCACAAAACCAGGTGGAATGTGAGGAGGACAAAGGGGCCACTGGTAGCCCAGATACTCCTACTCAAGCTGCTGAACCCTTGCTTGACACGAACTTAGTGAATGGAGCAGGAGACGAAAGTACCACGGGCCCCGCCTCACCCACAACAAATGACTGTGATGGAAATGCTTCTGACAGCAGCTGCAGGACGCCCAGTGTGGACCCAGCCCTCCCCCTGGAAGAAGAAAGGGCAGACACAGACGCCAAGGGTCAAGAGAAGGAAAACGGAGAAAGCTCTTCGGAACTGGAACAGCTGGACCAGCACCAGGAGATGAAGGTAAAGCATGAGACCGGCCTATAAGTAGGAGGGAGCATTGATCCTTTAAAAAAATAATATTTTTAAAAATATGTTTTTATTGATGAGAAGGGGGGGGTGGGGGGAGAGAGGAAAGGAAAGGATAAAGTGATAGAAACATCAATGAGAGAGAAACGTCTATTGGCTGCCTCCTGCACACCTCACTACCGGTTGTGGAATCAAGCCCACAACCTGGGCATGTGCCCTGACTGGGAATCGAACTGTGACCTCCTGGTTCACAAGTCGATGCTCCACTACTGTTTTAAAACTGTTTCATAGCACCCGTGCAATGAATGAGTCAGATCACCCTCCGCCCCAGGGAAACAGTTTTCTAGCTCTAGCTGGTAATGGGTTTTTCCCCTACTTTCTGTAGGTTTCTGTCGACCTGTTGTGATTTCAGGAGTCAGAAGAGAGTGTGTAGATTTTGATACAGGCAAACACAGCATTGCTTTTATTTACAGAGGAAGCAAAGGTTCTTTGTTGCTAGGTATTAGGGCTGCATCCCTAATATTTATGGTCTAAGCAAGAGGAAATTGCATAATCTTTGCTTTTCAGACATTTCTAATTTAATAGAAGAAATAGATTTGGAAGATTAACTTATACTAGCAAATGTGTCTTGTAAGGACATGAATATGGAAGTAGTCACAAATTAGCCAATAGTTATCTGTAACTCTTTCCAGGCTTCTAAGTTGTTTTTTTTTTTTTAAAAAAATCTAATTAACACACCATTTATAATTAGAAGACTCCTTAAAAATCGCCTGAGCCAGCAATCCATTTATAGAAGTAGGAACAGTCCCAGAAAACTGAAGTGATTTTCCAGGGTTATAATAATAGCCAAGACCCCTTGTGCCCTGATTCCCAGGCCAGGGTTGAATCCCGGATGCCATGAGTCACAAACATAAATGCCAAAATGTGGGAAATGTCAGTGAGTGCAGCAGCCATGAGTCATACACTGGGGGGGGGGGGGGGGGTGAGACTGTGGCACACTGGAAGTTGACATCCTTTCTGAAGAGTCCTGAGAACCACCTGAGTGGCATTTCTGCCCTTGTGCCAACAGAGAGCTGATTTGTTGGTGAAATGTGCTCATAATTTACTGGTGCTGTAGCAGGAACTTTGATACAATTGCAGTGGTAAGACCACTGCATTTGTATTCTTTATCCATGTCAGTGTAGTGCTTTTGAAATATTAATAAATACTGGCTTTTTACGAAGTATTTGGAATTTCTTGGATTAGAGGTGCCATGGAAGCATCATGGTAAATGCTGGAATAGAAAGTTGTTTCCATCTCTGAAGACAAGAAAAAAGTTTCCATTGCTTAGTCTCTTATTAATTTCAAATAACAGTCTATGAAGGAGAGTTGAGAATTGAAAATTTGATAATTTTATCAAAATTTGTAAGTGACAAATCCAAGTCTTAAATCTATGTACTTTTTTTTTGGTATGGTGCTGTGTCTTAACTGGCATTAACATAGGCAGAAATTCAAAAGGACTGATACTAAAATATTAGAGTAAAAAGTGCTTGATGGATGTGTTTAGAACTTTGAAGTGAAATCTACCTTATGGTACAATTTTCACTGCCCCTGAAATAAAAGAAAATTCCAAAAAGGAGCCACTGGTTTATTTTCTTGAGGTTTGGGGGATTGATTTTAAATGCTGACTTTCAAGCAAGGAAAGTTCAGAGGAGGAAGTGGGTGGGAGAAAGTGTGAGTCATACTTGGTAACATCTGAAACAGGACATTGCAAAGTGAGTTTCTTACCATCTTGATAGTGAGTTAGTGTGTCTCTGCGTGAACCATGGTGCACGGAAGAGAAGGTTAGCATCAAGAAACTCAGATAGCTGTCCTTTCACTGTTGGGAGGATGCCACCAGCAAGTATTTATTTAACAGTAAGAGCCATTCTTATTAAGGGAAATATTGTAGTTGGTAAGGATGCCTGTGGTTGCTGGGCACTACTTTCCCACCCCTGTCATATAGTATTATGTATCCATTTTCAGAGATTGGTTTGGGAGAGACTTAATCGGGCTTCTGTATTAAACTAGTGAAATCTAAAGAGTACAGCTGGCCTTTCTCCTAAATGGGAATGTAAGTAGTGGATGGCGTGCGCTCTGTGTGGGAAGAAAATAATTTTCTTTCTCTGCAGAGCTGTAGATCTGAACACCACATGTCTCCCATCCGGAAAGGAGTCTTAGGATTTAATTTCTATGTGGTGACCATGTGTTCCTCTTTGCTGCACTGATGTTTGTTGCATTGCCTTTCCTTGTTCCAAAGTACAAACATAAATGTTAGTAGTGTTAAGATGGTAACTTTTATATTATGTACATTTTACTGTAATTAAGCATAACACAGAAATCTTAATTTAGCAGTATAGAGTGAACCAAACAACCAGAACCAGGAAATCTGGATGAGGCTTCTGGCGTGTCCACTTACTAACAGTACGGCTTTCAACAAGTCAGTTTTGTGTGCCTTTAGTTAAAGGATATAAACTGAGTATGATCATAAGGCCCTTTGCAGTGGTATCAGCATCTAAGTAGGTACGTTCCCTTGTTAGCACCGCCCTCCACATTGGCAGCTGCTGCTTAATCTGTCATGTGTTGAACTTCATCTAAGAGGTAATGGAATATTTGAGTTTCACAATGCAGACAACTGAAAAAAAATGTCTATCCTTATATAACTCGATAAAGAGATTTATATCAGAAAAATATTAAATAGGTTTCATTTGTCCCAGAATTAAATTTAATGGACATTTCCTAAGTGCCCACCAGGAATGGAAGAAGGAGGAGTTGGGGGCTGGAAGGTAGGAGTAGAATGGAATCACAATGATACTTCACAAAAGTAGATACATATTAAAGTGCATCTTGAACAATCATTATTAATAATTGAGAACTAACTTGAAAACAGTCTCAGCTTATGTAACTGTTTTATTGATTATCTGATGTATTTGATCAAGAATCTCTTTCAGTGGTCAATAGAAAATACTGTTATTTTTACCTAGTAAAAGATAAAGAATACCTACCCTACTGAAACTATTGACTCTATCATAAACAGATTAAACACACACACACACACACACACCTCGGAGCCAAAGGAAAATTGTTAACACTTTGCGATCCCTTTATCTCTCACCCACAAGGTGTTACAGTACCTTTAAATTAAGGTTAATTGTGTATTACAGCAGGTGAAAAGATGGAAATCTACTGAAGGGGAGATGTTATAAGGAAAAACTGAAAACCTTAAGTTCCAGGGAAGGTAGAGGCAAAGGACTATCATGTGTGTACATACATGTGCTGCCTGCACAGGCAACCATACTTGAGGAGCTTGGGGGGTGAGGGAGGGGGGTTGAAACAGTATTAGAATTTCTGTTTGGCATGACAAATTTGTGTTATCATAAGTAGCTTAATTAGGAGACTCAGGTAAATGAGTGAATACATTTTAGAATGAATGTTATTAAAAATGGTCACCCTGTCTCAGACTGTGGGCTTTGGTGGGTCAGCCTTAGTATTAGTAGGCATGCACTGATGTGGAATGCTATATAGACGTAAACTTCTCTTTCGTTTGTGTGAGCCTTCTAATATCCAATTATATACTTTAATGTACTATATTGGTGTGTTTTTCTGTTATTTATTGTTTTCCTCTATAATTTTATACTATAGGCCAAATATAAATGTGTGTAGATATAAGCTTTTTAAGACTAAGTTTAAATAAATAACAAATCTCTGTTACTGGCAACATAAGCTCAAAGTAGCAATATATTAAACCTCTAAAAATAGCAGGTTTTTTTAAAGACTATAGCAGAAGCAGTTTTGTTTTGTTTTGTTTTTTAAGTCAGAGTAATATTATTATGTAGAGTTAAAATACCCACTGGGGATGGTTTTCTACCTCATAAAATGTAATTCCAAAATAGATTTAGAGACTTTCCTCAATATAAGTGTACTCCCCCGGAAGTCTCAGATTTCTTGCCTTTTCTTCTTCACCTTCGCACCCCTCACAGGATGGTATGGAATTTTTGCAAAATAATGTAAATGAACTATGTATAAGCAAGTTCTTACTTTTAAAATCCCAGTCCCTGGGCCAAAAGCTCCTTTAAAATATTTAAATTGCCCTAGGATTGTTGGCTTTTACTTTCATATCAAAGACTTCTTTCTAAACCTGTATCAGTAATTATGCTGAGTGAACTACATTGTCCTCAGTTCATCGCCACAGGGAAGGGGAGGATGTAGTGGCTATTGTCTGCCTTTGACTTCATGACTAGAGGGAATCTAGTACCCGGCCAGATCCTAGACTACACCTGATGGGCAACATTATTGCCTTCATCACTGTCTTCTGCCAGCCTCCTCCTCCTCCTCCTCCTCCTCCTCCTCCTCTCCTCCTCCTCCTCCTCCTCCTCCTCCTCCTCCTCCTCCTCCTCCTCCTCCATCTACAGTTTTTGGGAATCATTATTGAATGTGGTGGCAGATGGATGTCTCTCAGTGAAACCAAAAGCATGTGACAAGCTAGCTCAGCAGTGCCATGCCATCCTTGTGATGTGCTCTGCCTTGGTCCCTGTGATGCGGGGAGGTGCTTCAGCCTCACCCCATGTTCTAGGATTCTCTCAGTGGTTTCTTGATACCTGGTAGTTGTTCTTGGGGCAGGGGGAGTGAAGTCAGGAACAGCCCATGTCACCATGTTAGTTATGTCATTCCCTAGAGATAATTTTTAAATTTTAATCTTTCATTTCACCAACAGTGAAAGAAATTATATAGTAAAGTAGGAGATAGCTGAAGAAGGAGGTGGCCAGCCACAAAGTACAGATATGGAAACATTTTTAAAAGTTAAAAAAAAACACCTCAGTGTTTACTTCCTAGTTATTTCTGTTTTTTTAATTATCATTTATTTATTATATTATTACATAACACTTGAGGGTTTATAACTTTTGAACATATTCAAATAAAATTAAGATAATCGAGAACCAAGATGGCGGCATAGGTTAACGCCGGAGTTTGCTGCTTTGAACAACTACTTCAAAAGTGAAACTAAAACACGGAACGGACATCACCCAGAACCCCAGGAACGCTGGCTGAGTGGAAGTCCTACAACTAGGAGGAAAGAGAAACGCATACGGACACTCAGAGGAGGCGCAGTGCTGAAGTCAAACTCTGAGGTGCGGAGCGCGCCGAGCGGGCTGGCGGCGGAGGGCGCGGTTGGCGTTTTCAATCGGGAGGGAGTCGCAGACTCTGAGCTCCAGATCCGGGCGAGTCTTTAGGGACCCAGACTCAAACGGGAGAAGCGGGACTGTCTGGCTTCCGTCAGAGCGAGTGCAGCTTTCTCTCCGAGCTTTGCAGCAGGGTGCTGGGACTCAGAGAGGCAGAGCCCCTGGGGACAGGACTGAGAGCCGCCATAACTGCTCTCTCCGGCCCACCCTGTTGATCCTGTGCGACCCGCCCCGCCCAAGCCCTGCACAGAGGCATTTGCCGGATAGCCTCAGGCAAAGGCTAGATTAGCACCTCCCTAGAGGACAGAAGTTCTCTCACTGCTGACACAGCTGATTCTCATAGCCACTTGGCCTGGAGGTCAAACCCTCCCTGGAATTAGCTACAACAATCAAGATTTATCTATAAGACTGCGAACAAAGACCACTAGGGGGTGCACCAAGGAAGCATAACAAAATGCGGAGACAAAGAAACAGGACAAAATTGTCAATGGAAGAAATAGAGTTCAGAACCACACTTTTAAGGTCTCTCAAGAACTGTTTAGAAGCTGCCGATAAACTTAATGAGATCTACACGAAAACTAATAAGACCCTCGATCTTATATTGGGGAACCAACGAGAAATTAAGCACACACGGACTGAAATAACGAATATTATACAGACGCCCGACAGCAGACCAGAGGAGCACAAGAATCAAGTCAATGATTTGAAATGCGAGGAAGCAAAAAACATCCAACCGGAAAAGCAAAATGAAAAAAGAATCCAAAAATGCGAGGATAGTGTAAGGAGCCTCTGGGACAGCTTCAAGCGTACCAACATCAGAATTATAGGGGTGCCAGAAGATGAGAGAGAGCAAGATATTGAAAACCTATTTGAAGAAATAATGACAGAAAACTTCCCTCACCTGGTGAAAGAAATGGACTTACAGGTCCAAGAAGCGCGGAGAACCCCAAACAAAAGGAATCCAAAGAGGACCACACCAAGACACATCATCATTAAAATGCCAAGAGCAAAAGATAAAGAGAGAATCTTAAAAACAGCAAGAGAAAGAAACTCAGTTACCTACAAGGGAATACCCATACGACTGTCAGCTGATTTCTCAACAGAAACTTTGCAGGCCAGAAGGGAGTGGCAAGAAATATTCAAAGTGATGAATACCAAGAACCTACAACCAAGATTACTTTATCCAGCAAAGCTATCATTCAGAATTGAAGGTCAGATAAAGAGCTTCACAGATAAGGAAAAGCTAAAGGAGTTCATCACCACCAAACCAGGATTATATGAAATGCTGAAAGGTATCCTTTAAGAAGAGGAAGAGGAAGAAAAAGGTAAAGATACACATTATGAACAACAAATATGCATCTATCAACAAGTGAATCTAAGAATCAAGTGAATAAATAATCTGATGAACAGAATGAACTGTTGATTATAATAGAATCAGGGACATAGAAAGGGAATGGACTGACTATTCTTGGGGGGGAAAGGGGTGTGGGAGATGTGGGAAGAGACTGGACAAAAATCATGCACCTATGGATGAGGACAGTGGGTGGGGAGTGAGGGCGGAGGGTGGGGCGGGAACTGGGAGGAGGGGAGTTATGGGGGGGAAAAAAAGAGGAACAAATGTAATAATCTGAACAATAAAGATTTAATTAAAAATTAAAAAATTTAAAAAAAAAAAAGATAATCATCTCCTTGGGAAAAAGAATGACAGAGATTCAAATTCAGAAGTAAATTGTGAATAGAAAACTATTGCTATAATTCAAATCAACTCACCTTTCCTCTTTTTCTGTCAATCCCCCACTTCCCACCCCCCACTGAGTCTAATTCTAATCATTAAAATTGTTAATTAAATTTACAGGATATGATATGAGGTATCAAAGTTTTCTGGGCGTTAAAACAATGCTTACTTTGGTTCTCCATTTTTTATGATAGGCAGCAGGTTTTGTTTTGGTTTTGGTTTTGGTAAAGCTTTACTTTTCTTTCAGTTCACTTCTTGAAAAATAAGGATAACTGTTGAGGTCTCATTAGATTTGAAGACATAGTAAGTTACTCCTTAGCTATTTCTTCTCTTGCCAAATCAGGGGTAATTCCAAGCAAGTGAAAGTACCACCTAGAAATTATCCAGCTCCACTGGTCAGCCTCTTATTGTTGCTACTAGAGGCCCAGTGCACGAAATTTGTGCACAGTGGGATCCCTAGGCCTGGCAGGCAATCAGGGCTGGTCAGGTTGTCTGCTTCCCTGTCTCCTCCTTCCCCTGCCACCCCCATGCCACCACCCCGTGGTTCCCCATAACCCACCCCCCTCCTTCCCTCGCTGCCCGTGTCCGCTGCCACCCACCCCTGCTTCCCTGTCCCAGCCCGGGGGCCTGACCCCAGTTGGGTGATCGGGGCCTGATGGTGGCAGGGGGGTGGGGGGGAGTGAGGGAGGAGGGACCAGGAGGTTGGCCTGCAGGCCCCATCGGTGATCAGGGCCTGCAGGCTAGGGGCAGCTCCTGTATTGAGCATCTGCCCCCTGGTGGTCAGTGCACATCATAACAACCAGTCGTTCCAGTCGTTCTGTCATACCAGTCACTTAGGCTTTTATATGTATAGATTATTACAATGAGAGCTCCAACTAAAGTTGTAGGAATATTAAAACAATGTGCAGGATAAGGAAAGTTGTCCACTAACCCATTTGGATAGTTCATACACTCTTGAGGATAGCTTTGTTTTTCTTCTCCTCCTCCTCCTCTCCTCACCCAAGGATATTTTTCCCATTAAATTTTAGAGAAAGTGGAAGGGAGAGGGAGAGACTAAGAGAGAGAAACATTGATGTGAGAGAGACACATTGATCAGTTGCCTCCTGCACAAAACCTGACCAGGGCCAGGGATCAAGCCTGCAACTGAAGTATGTTACCTTGACTGGAATTGAACGCTTGACCCTTCCGTCCATGGGCCAATGCTCTAACTACTGTGTTAACCACTAGGATGTAGATAACTTTTCTTTATTCATTTACAACTGAATGGTGAACTTAGAAACTTCTTTGTGTTGTGGTGACTTGTATAGTACGTTGGCAAGATATAAGAAAGAAATGAGAAGAAATGAACTTCATGGAGCCTGTACCTGAAAAAACCACCTGTTGTTCAATCTGAAACTGCAGTGTGCCAGGTTCAGTCTCCGGGTGCTGAAACAAATGAAAAACACAAACCCTGCCCACAAAGCCTCAGTCTACTGAGCAGAGAGGAACACAAGTAAATTACCATAATATGATGTACACTGAGTAGCCAGATTATTATGACCACCTGGCGTTTGTGGGCAAATTAGCTATAATTTCGTGCTGAAGTTGCTAGAGGGCCAGACCATTATAAATAGGGAAGCAGGTTGTTTACCACAACAGTAAAGGTGATTTTTTTTCTGAAGATACGGTAAACAACGCGATTTAACAGCCTTTGAACGTGGGATATATATGAATGTGAGTGGCCAGATTATTATGACCACCTGATGTTTGTAGGCAAATTAGCCGTACACTGCATCGTATGGGATATGGAAGCCGAAGGCCTGTTCATACACCTTTGCTGTCTGCAGTTACCAAGATAAAACGTCTCCAATTTGCACAGGAACACAAGGATTGGACAGTTGAGCATTGGAAAAAAGTCATGTGGTCCGATGAATCACGTTTCCAGTTGCATCATGCAGATGGCAGAGTGAGAATTTGGCGTAAACAGCATGAAAGCATGTACCCCACATGCATGAGTACAACCCTTCAAGCTGGTGGGGGCAGTGTTATGGTTTGGGGCATGTTTTCCTGGCATGATTTGGGCCCTTTAATTCGTGTGGAACAACGTCTGAATAGCACAACATACCTAAGTATCATTGCTGATCAAATTCATCCTATCATGTTAATGGCGTATCCCAATGGAGATGGCTTCTTCCAACAAGACAATGCACCATGCCACGGTGCTCCTATTGTGTAGGAGTGGTTTCAAGAACATGAGAGAGACTTTACCTTGCTTAGGTGGCCCCCACAATCACCAGATCTCAATCCAATTGAGCATTTGTGGGACGAAGTTAAAAGAACCATCAGGCAGCTGGTTCCACAACCATCAAATCTCACAGAACTGGACAGTGGTATTCATCAGGCATGGTGTCAGATTCTTCGCATCACCTTTCAACATCTCGTGGAGTCAGTGCCAAGAAGAATCGCCGCAGTATTGAAGGCAAAAGGTGGCCCAACGAAGTACTGATGGGGTGGTCATAATAATCTGGCCACTCAGTGTATACGTGCTTTGGAAACACAGATGAAGAAACAAAGGTGCCTGGAGGAGGGCTTGATGAGGGGCAGGCTGTAGAGAAGCAATTGAATTGGGCTTGAAGATTGAGTGGGAGGTTGCTGGGTGATCCAGACTAGAAGGGAAGAAGGTGTTGAATGTGTCTAGGCAGAAGGAAAGTGTGAGGAATGAATAGAGGCAAGAAAGTGGGTGCCATAATTGGGGTATTTCTGGCCTCATAATAATAGGCAAGACGGCTAGAGAAATGAGTGTAGGGGTGGAGGGAGTGGCTTCAAAAGAGAATGTAAGCTAAGGACAAATTGAAATGGGTTTGCATTGCCTAAGTTGTATTTTCTCTCCCCCTAGGACAATAGAGACTTGTTATTACCAGTTATATGTCATCTCCTGTTATAAAAAACAATTTTTGAAAGTCTAACTAAAAATTAATAATTCTCATAGAAAATCAATAAAATGCAGCAAAGCATAGAAAATACACAAAGCAACCATAGTTCTACCACCCAGAGAGAACTGCTTTGATGTTTAACATTCCATCTTGTTTTTCTGAGCCGATTATTTTAAGACTATATTCAATAGCATAATGTATGATCACTCTGCATCCTGTTTTGTTGGATGAAGCATAGGGTTTTTCCCCCCATGTTATTTCAGACTTTCCATAAGCTTGGTACTCACTGGCCTCAGAGACAATTAAAGCATGGAAGTGACATGAGTTTATACCTGAGGGTTTTAGAAAAATGAGTCAGATGAAAGGAAAAACAGATGGAGCAGGGCACATAACAGCAACGTCAGTATTCCAGGTGTGAGAGGATGAGGTCCTCACTGCTGCGATGGGTTAGGACCAGGAAGAGAGATTTCTGAGGATCCGGTAACTGGATATGGGGAATGAGTCATATTCAACTCCTAGCTTGAGTGGGTGGCAGGTGGTATACCATTATTGAACTTCAAGGAAATAAAAGGAGCGACATATATTGGGGCAAAAAATAAATTGGATTTAGACATACTGAATTTGAAGGACTTCATCTTGTCCAGGTGAAAATGTCTAAAACAAAAGTGGAATATTCTGGAGATATTCTGTATACAAGGGCATGATTAATATTACCAACATAAAATATGTAGGAACAGAGAAAAGGCCAAGGACCGAGCCCTAAAAGCACAAACATAATCAAAAGAGGAACACAGTGAATTAACAGAAGAAAAAAGAAGAAGAGACAATGATGTTGTGAGAACCAATGGACGTGAGAGGGTAGAACACGTCGGGTTATTGGTGAGCTTATGAGGACAGTCATCATTTAGAATATGGAACTCCAACTAACCTGGAGCCCTAGACCTTCCCAGGGATAGGCTAGCCCACTGGCTCAGTGAACCTGGGTAATTAAATGAAATTGGGTGAATGTATATTGTACTTATACTGGGTGCAAGGTACTACAGTGAATATAATGAGGAAACTAACAGTTGAGGAGGAGGATTAAGATAAATGACCATTATTTAAGACTAGGGGCCCGGTGCACGAAATTCGTGCACTGGGTGTGTGGTGGGGGGGAGTTTCCCTCAGCCCAGCCTGCCCCCTCTCACATACCGGGAGCCCTCAGGCGTTAACCCCCATCACCCTCCAATCACAGGATCGGCCCCTTGCCCAGGCCTGACGCCTCTGGCCTAGGCGTCCGGCCCGGGCAGCGGGGACCTGCAGTGGCAGCGGGGGGCGCCGCGATCGTGCGGGCTCCGCCCCTGCCCCTGCAGGAAGCCTCTGGCTGAGGCGTCCGGCCCGGGCAGCGGGGACCCACAGCTGCAGCGGCCCCGCGATCGTGGGCTCCGCTTTAGGCCCAGGCAAGGGGCCCCTAACTCCTGGGACTGCCAGCTTCGACCGTGCCCAGCTCCCATCGCTGGCTCCACCCCTACTTCCTGCTATCACTGGCCAGGGCGGAAAAGGCACCTGATTCTCCGATCATGGCTGGGGGGCAGGGCAAAGGCGGCCTTTGCCCTGCCCCCCAGCTCTTAGCTCCCCCCTGGGTTTCCGATCACTGTCAGTGGCAGGGGGCTTCTTCCTGCTTTCCCTTTCGCCTCCCTGCATTGTGCCTACATATGCAAATTAACCGCCATCTTGTTGGCAGTTAACTGCCAATCTTAGTTGGCAGTTAACTGCCAATCTTAGTTGGCAGTTAATTTGCATATAGCCCTGATTAGCCAATGAAAAGGGTATCGTCGTACGCCAATTACCATTTTTCTCTTTTATTAGTATAGATATCATGAGGTGAAGGGGAAAGGAGAATTCCAAGGTAAGCTAAGGTTCTGGAGCATAGTGGAGAGGCTGAACCCTGTTGTGAGCAGAAGCGTATAAGCCAGGCAGACCTGGAACTCAGTGAGGGATGAAGAGACAACAGTGTAGAGGTGGTACCAAGGCTTGATGTTAGATGTGTTGATTTGGGAAGCGCCTGTAGAAGCTAGTGGGATGACCTCAAGGGATGAGGCTTGGAGCTTGAGGACAGTGGAGAAGGTTGGCTCCTGTGATAACGCATGACTATGACTTTGAAGGTCCAGGTCAAAGATGGAGGGACCAGTCAACAGTCTTTCCAGCATTGCTTACACCTGGAACTCAAGAAAGAAGCAGCAAACCTGGAGTGGGAGTGAACCAGGGTCAGCTAATCAGCAGTGCTAAGAGCATGGGAATAACGGAGTCAGGGATGGGGTTAGCACAGTGTTGCTATGAACCAGATTTGGGACAGTCAGGTACATCGAGGTCACGATGCACATGTAGGTCCAGTTTAGTGTGGGTGTGAGAGGAATGGAAAGGTCAGATCTTGAAAACATAGCAGTTGTATGTGGCTTTCAAAAACAAAAACAAAACAATGTGCCTTACAAAAAGGAAAAGAAAACAATACCTGGTGGTCAGGAAGACAGGCTCAAGAGCCAGACTCTAGGTTTGAATACCAACTCAGCCACTTATCAGCCAAATGACCTTGAGCTGAATGACCTTGAGCAGGTCACTCAGCCTCTCTGAACCCAGTTTCCTCATCTGTGAAATGGAGATAATAATACCTACTACCTCATAACATTGTAATAAGGCCTAGGTCATTTAATCGTTGTAAAGGACTTAGAACGGTGCCTTGAAACACAATATGAGCTATGTGCTTGTTAAATTAAACGTAAAATAAAATCCTGTTTCCCCATTTGTAAGTCAAGATGAATAGACCCATGACCAGAGATGTCCCTCAGTAGATCCAAAATTCGACATATCCTGCCTGGTGAATATCCCAGCACCTTCTATCATTTCCGATTTAAATTGAGGTACTCCTGTGGGCTGCACAAATATAAGTTTGCATGCCTCTTCCTTTTTAACTTAGGTTTTCTATGTTTTGTTTTTCTTGCCTAAAAACCGTAGCCTATTACCACATAAGGCACTCATTTATAGATATGTACAAGGTTTTAACTCCCGGGAATTATTATAAGAAATAGTTATAAATGACCTAATTTCTTGGATGTTCTGCCTAGACTTCGGATAGGTTAATTCAGTTATTGATTGTATTTATCCAATTCTTCTTGGTATCTGATCTTTAATATCTGCAAAACCGAAAGGAGAGTTTAGTCTAATGTAGACTAAGTTGAGTATAAGAGCAGAGTTCTCTTTTTGCTACCACTTACTTCCTGTCTGATCTGACGCAAGTAACCAAATTGCCCTTGTCAGTGCAAGCTCTATTTCTCCCTCCTCCCCTGCTTACCTCAAAAAATTGTCATTATAACCTTCAGATTAAAAGCTCTCACACACACCTCTTCTCCTTTTTTTTTTTGTTGTTGTTTGTTTGTTTGTTTGTTTCTGCTGCAACTGTGTGTGGAGGACATAAGATTGGAAAAGCATTGGTGCTGGGTCCAAAGCAGGTGTAGACTTTGCTCTCCAAGCTTCTTGAAGATCATGCTGAAATAGCCTGATTATGTTTGTGACACTACCTTATGAAGCACTGGGGCAGGAGCAATGTCTGTGTGTCCCAGTGGGTATTCTCTTTTTCTGTAATGTGAACCTGGTGATACATTTCTTGCTGATTACAAATCTTCCAGGAGACCACATGACCTTACTTAGGGGATTATTACCTGATCTTAATTGAGCACAAAATCTGTGTTTTTATTCCGTTACCTTTTCATTCTCTTATTCCCCAAATCCAGAGGAAGTTCTCTTAGTTAAAAGGCTGTAACAGAGCAAGAACTTTGGTTTCACAGACCTGGATTTGACTGTGGGCTCAGTCACTTACTAGCTGTATGACTTTTGAGTCAGATGGAAGACTTTGATGTCTGGAAGTACATGAAAAATGACATCAAAATTTTGATGCATCTCCTGATTTGTGGTACAAAATCAAGTGTTTATTCCCTTACGTTGACTCATCTTGTTATGAGAGAATGGACTTCTAGGAACACAGAGATATGTGTGCCTATACAAAGCCACATCTTCCTTCTCCATGGAGAATATAATTAACTGACAGCAGATTTGGGCAGAAACTCCCAAGACCGAGAAATAGTCATTCTGGTCCTCTAAAAACCTGATAATTTATAGACATACTAGAGGCCTGATGCACGAAATTCATGCAAGGGGATTGACCCTCGCAGCCGCGGCCCTCGCAGCCCCAGCTTCATTCAGAAGGTTGTCTGGCTGTCTGGTCTAATTAGCATATTATGCTTTTATTATTATAGATTGTTTTTAATATAACTTCCCATTAATATGTGGAAAAGGCTGCAATAACTTTAGTAGATTTGAGTCAATGCTTTTAGAAAGAAATTCTACTTAAAATGAAATCACATAACATGTATTGGAGAGTTATAAAGCATGATACCAATATCTGATTCATTTTTTAAAAATTGGCCCTGGCTGGTGTTGCTCAGTGGTGAGAGCACCAGCCCATGTACCGAAGGGTCTTGGGTTTGATTCCCGGCCCTGGTTAGTGTGTGGGAGGCAACTGATCGATGTGTCTTTTTCACAGGATGTTCCTCTCTGTGTGTGTCTCTCTCCCTCCTCCCTCCCTTCCACTCTCTTTAAGAATCAATGGAAAAAAATATCCTTGGGTGAGGATTAACAAAATAATAAAATAAAAATAAACAATAATAATAAACGAAGATTTTGTCCCTATAACACCTTTCAGGAAACTGTAATTGTTCATTATCATTTACAAAATCTCTCTGCAATATCTACTCCCCCACTTGGTGTTTTTGAGGCATATGGCAGGGGGTATGGCACTACGATTTGAAGAATGACTCACTGGCTCCACACACGCATTTTCTGCCTATCCAGTTAGTGAACTCTGTGAGCTGTAGTGGGAGGGAGCTCTTTGTCCGGCTCCTTCCATACACAGCCATGTCAAAGGTCTGAAAAGAACTATAGGAGCCGGTGACATCTGCAACTAAGGAGGCAGAACTGACCCTGGAGCACACTCATGAGCCAGCAGGTACAGTGACTGATAACGAGGCTGAACCTAACCCCAGTGAGAATGGAGCAGATCTCTGGGAAAGGTTACTGGAGGTGTGAGAGTTCACAGTAATAGCCTTGGCAGTGCAGTGAGCAGAGAGAAGTCGAAGGGCAGCAGAGAAGAGTAAATTGGCTGGTCTATTTTATAAGAGGAGTGTATCTTACTTTTTCAGATCTGGTACTTGACATATACTCAAATGCATTTTTGTTGTTATTAATCCTCACTTGAGGATCTTTTTTCCATTGACTTTTTTTTTAGAAGAGTGAAAGCGGGGGGGGGGGGGGCAGAAAAAACATCTATGTGAGATGTACACACAGATCGGTTGCCTCCCACATGCACCCTGATGCAACCCAGGTACATTCTCTTGACTGGGAATCGAACCTGAGACCCTTAGGTGCACAGGCCAGGACTCCAATCACTGAGCCACACCAGCCAGGGCTACTCTAGTGTATTTTTGTTTGAGGCAATAATACTCTGAGAATCAGCTTTCAATATGCAAGTATAACCCAATCCCTCTATTGTATAGAGAAATATCAAAAGTAAGATGCTTCTAAAATAACATTTATCATTATTTTGAAAAGTCAAGCCTGTGTGTTAGCTTCCAATAGAATCTGATAGGATTACTTCTTAATCAGTATTGTTTAACTATTATTGTTTTCAAAGAATCACAAGAATAAATCACAAGACTTCTTAGTAAAGTGCTAAGCACAAAGTAGGGGTTATATACTTTTGAAGTGGCAACAATAAGAACAAATATTATATAACTTTACCTATTTAACTTTCTATTTTAAAAAAATCAGCTACAGCTCCAATATACCAACAATTTTATAACTACTTTGTTCATTATTTTAGCATAAGTCTGATTGAATAATAAGAACCCCATGCATGCAGAGGGATCATATATTTCTCCCTAAAGCTACTCGCAGATGAGTTTTAGTAACTAAACGAATTTTACTAACTAAATTACTTTTAAAATCAGAAACCATTATATTATTATATGAAATATGAATTTTTATACCTGATAATTAGTACTAAAATGCTGAAAAGTCAGCCTTAAGTAGAATTTTGTTGTTGTTAATCCTAACCAGAGGATGTATTTTTCCATTGATTTTTAGAGAAAGTGGAGGGAGGAAAGGAAAGAGGGCGAGAGAGAGAGAGAGAGAGAGAGAGAGAAAGAAAGAGAGAGAGAGAGAGGAAAAAACATCAATGTGAGAGACACATTGAATGGTTTCCTCCCACACATACCCTAACAGGGGCTGGGGATTGAACCTGCAACCCAGGTATGTGCCCTTGACCAGAAATCGAACCCCAAACCCTTCAGCACTTGGCACAACACTCTATTCATTGGGCCACACCAGCCAGGGCTAAGTAGAATTTTTATTGAAAAAATAACAAATTGAAATGTGTAGTAGGTACCATATTCCATTTTTTAAGTGGATAGAGTATTTTGTTAGTCTGTTCACTTGTAGGCACTAATGCAGCTTTGTTTTTGTTTTTCTGTTGCAAAGAAAGGTTAAGAGTAAGAGCCAACTATTAGTGAATAGTTACGTAAAATCACATACCACAGATAAGAATCTGATTCAGTTACCTTCTAACCGAGTGACCTTGGGCAAGTTTCCCAGACCTCTTTGAGCTTGGGGATTTTGTTTTGTTCTGTGTACGGTACTGCCTGTAAAATAAGAATAGTAATGGTATCTATTTTACAAAGAAGTTGTAAGGATTAGATAGGTTTACAGTGGCATTATTATTGTTGTTTTGATTGACCTAAAACAAGGCTCCATTGAGTCAGTGATTTCCTGACTCAACACCACAAAATCCCTAGTAATTTTTCACAAACCTACGTGAGTGATTAAAACCCGTCAGCAAGCTTACTTTTGCTTATCTTTGTGTTAGTTTTGGCAAGGTAAGGGACCTAACGTTAGAAGACCAATCTGTGTGGA